>NC_139564.1:69219718-69819718 GCF_965112155.1 Podarcis liolepis | reverse complement strand
GCTATTTGACAGCCATGCAGAACCAGCAGGTGAGATAATCTTTTTGGTACCGTTGATGGCACCTAGTTCTATTTCTGCTTTTCATCAAGTACCATGGTGATAGGTAGCAGGTTGCAAATGAGTGTTTGGAATTGGAAGCGGTTTGTTGGATATGGTGAAGAGGTCTTACTGGTTAGGATGCCGGGTGGTCTAGGAACAAGCCCACAGCCTTTCCTAGGTGGGGTTGCATTCTATCAACCTCAGCTAGCATGGGCAATGGCCAGGGATAATAGGACTTGTAGGCCAGAAACTTCGAAAGGGCAATAGATTCCCCACCCTTGTTCTAAAGGAAATATTTATTTGTCCCTCCTACTTAGGTAGGGCTGGGTGAAGAACCCACCTCCCACAAACTTTGCAACCTTTTTTGTGGGCTGTGATGCTGGGGTTCCCTTTGGTTAGTTTTGTTGTTCTTGGGGGAGGCTGTGGACATGGGGAAGTTTGCCCATTGTGATGGGTGGGAAAGGGAGGTGTAGCTATAGTTTCCCTGTATAATATGAACAACCCATATTTTTCCACTGCTGTTCTGGAATCCGCAGGAATAGCGGCAGCTTGCTTTAGCTCCCTTGGTCCTTTAGAAGCACAACTCGGCTACCTTTTGGGAAGCGTTTTGTTCCCCATTCCCAAATTTGTGCCTAATGATACTTTGGCTGTGTGTGTGAGAGAGAGAAGGGGCAGGGAGAGAATGGCAGCTCAACAAGGTGTTCAAGGGAAGAGATGTGTCTGTTCCTGTATTGCTTATTCTGGTTGCCTTCCTGATAAGTTGGTTCCTTTCCTTTGTGACCCAGGAGGCAAGAGGTTGGTGCTGCAGCCTCAGCAATTTTGGGCAACTTGTTCCTCCAGCAAATATTAGGGGGTTGGCAAGCAAATTCCCTTTTGACTAGGGTGCCTAGCTTGTGCCACATTACCATCTCTATGTGCCTAGCTTGTGCCACATTACCATCAACAAAGCTGTTTTTAAGAAATCCCTTATTTATTCAAAATAATTTATATCCTTCCTCCCTCAGGAGTCCAGAGCAGTGTACACTAAACACAGTAAAACTATATAAAAAAACAGTAGCACAACAATAAAACGAAGAGCAGCCAAAATCTCCAGATGGACTCAAACTAATTTAAAAAATGGGGGGTGGGAGTAGGAATGTAACTGACTTTAGCACAAGCACTGAAAGAGACAAATGAATATCCACTGGAGGTGGAGGGGGCACTACTGGAAAGTCCCTCTTGGACATTGTCACCTTATAAATACCTGAAGCCCTTTCAGTGGTTTCCAGACTTCCTAAATTCAGGATGTTGTGCTGTGTGTGTGTGACCAGGACTTGAAGCAAGAAGTCTTTGATCTGATGCTGATGCTTAGCCTAGTGAGCTGAACTGGGACTATATTTTGCTCATCCCTCAAAGCCCTCATTAAATGCTGAGGGAATTGTTGACTTTCTGTTCGGGTTGTGATGAAAATTTGGATTCTTTAGGTAGATCAAAGCAGAAGTGAACCTAGAAGTGGCCCTTCTATGCAAACCTCTGGATTCTGTTGGATCAAAGGTAAAGGACCCCTGGACGGTTAAGTCCAGTCAAAGGCAACTATGGGGTGGTGGCGCTCATCTCACTTTCAGACTAAGGGAGCCGGCGTTTGTCCACAGACAGCTTTCTGGGTCATGTGGACAGCAGGACTAAGCTGTATCTGGCACAACGGAACACCGTGATGGAAACCAGAGCCCACAGAAATACCATTTACCTTCCTGCCGCAACTGTACCTATTTATATACTTGCACTGGTGTACTTTCGAACTGCTAGGTTGGCAGGAGCTGGGACAGAGCAACGGGAGCTCACTCCCTCGCAGGGATTCAAACTGCCGACCTTTCGATTGGCAAGCCCAAGAGGCTCAGTGGTTCAGACCACAGTCTATGCAGGCAGGGTTAATCACATAGTAATGCTCACACCATTTTTTATTGCAGAACAGGGATCACTTGTTTGAGGTTTTGGGACTTGTGTATCCCCCCCCCCCCAGTGCAATCTAACACCACCCTGCGTAGGTTGATATGGGGGGGGGGCAAAGTTTTTTTTAAAAAAAATATTTTTATTAAGTTTTCAAACATAAAACAGAAAAACACATATTACACCAGCATTATACATAAGAAAAAGAAAATAAAAGAAAAAAAGAAACAAAGCTTTTCATAACTTTTTTTATATAACTTATTGGACTTCCTCACATCTCCCTTACCCTGCGTTCTCAGCAATAAAAATTATCAGCAAATTGTTACCTTGTGTCATACCTTATTTTGTACTTCTCAAATGTTAAATTTCTTAGCTTAAAATAATTATTATCAATTAATTGTAACTTAAATTTACCATAAATTTACTGGAACCATATTTTCCTAGATCGCACAATTTCTTAACATTCATACAACTTAAACTGTTTTTGTAAATAGTCTTTAAACTTTTTCCAGTCCTCTTCCATTGTTTCTTCTCCCAAATCTCGGATTCTGCCAGTCATTTCTGCCAGTTCCATGTAGTCCATCAATTGCATCTGCCATTCTTCCAGTGTGGGCAAATCTTGTGTCTTCCAGTACTTTGCAATAAGTATCCTTGCTGCTGTAGTCGCATACATAAAGAAAATTCTATCTTTTTTCACCACTTTCTGGCCGACGATGCCCAAGAGGAAGGCCTCTGGTTTCTTCGTGAAGGTATATTTAAATACCTTTTTTAACTCGTTATAGATCATTTCCCAGAAGGCCTTCACTCTTGGACAGGTCCACCAGAGATGGAAAAATGTTCCTTCAGCCTCCTTACATTTCCAACATTTATTATCAGACAGGTGATATATTTTTGCTAGCTTGACTGGGGTCATGTACCACCTATATATCATTTTCATAATATTCTCCTTCAAGGCATTACTTGCCGTGAATTTTATTCCGGTGGTCCATAACCTTTCCCAGTCCTCAAACATGATGATATGCCCAATATCCTGAGCCCATTTTATCATGGCTGATTTAACTGTCTCATCCTGAGTATTCCATTTAAGCAGCAAGTTATACATTCTCGAAAGTACCTTAGTCTTTGGTTCTAACAGTTCTGTCTCTAATTTCGATTTTTCCACCTGGAATCCTATCTTTTTATCCAAATTGAAAACCTCTTTAAATTGAGCGTAATGTAACCAATCTCGCACCTTATTCTTTAATTTCTCCAAGCTCTGCAGCCTCCAATTGTCTCCGATTTTTTCTATTATTTCCCAATATTTCGGCCAATCGGCCTCCAATTTGAGTCTCTTCCGGGCCTTAGCCTCCATTGGTGATAACCATCTCAGAGTTTTATTTTCCAATAAGTTTTTTTTTCTTTTTAAAGCAACCCAGCACTGCTGCTCTGATCAAATTTGCATTGCTGCTTCAAAGCTAAAAGTGCAACGAAAACCTTTGGGAGGCACAATCATAGATGGCTTGCATTGTAATGCACTTTGGCACCTTGGATAAGCCGACTGGTCCCACACGGCTCCCATCCGTTCTCCCAGAGCATCAGCTCTCCAAAAGCAAACAGCATGCCTTTGGGACGCCCCCCCCCACAGCCCCTGCTTCCCTTCTCCTCTTTGCCAGTCAGCTATAAAGTTCCCACTTTGCGTCCTTCTCCATGCCAAGCTCTCAAGCGCCTCCTTGGGATGGGAGCTCTGTCCAGAAGCTCATTGCTGCTGGTAGAGTGCAATTGGATTTACTTCCCCGTAAGTGTGATTACAGTTTCAGACTTAATCTTCTTCTAACGATTAAGAGTCTGGCCAAAGAACCTTTTTTTTTCTTACTGTTGAGCAGGGGAAAGGTTCAGCGGTTCCCAAAAGGAATTGGGTGTGTATGCTAAATCGAGCAGCCAAAATGAAGTGACGTGTGTCTTCTTGACCACCAGGTTTACGCTCTAGCACCTTGTGACGTACACTGCCACTGTTTTGCCAGCTTTTCTTTTAAATTAAGGTACAATTAAGCCTTGTCATTTCATTAGAGAAATTTATAGAGATGGATGTATGCAGTAGCTATGCAAGCTACTGCTGTTCGTGTCTTTGAACAGAGGTGCATATTCTGTATTCTCACACTTGGAAGATTTAGATTGCGGGAGTGGGGGAATCAAAATGCTTCAAAGCTCCTAAATATTTTTTTATTTTTTATTTTTTATAATATTTTATTAGGTTTTATCAATAGAAAAGTTTAGAAAAATACAAAAAACGAAAAAAATACAAAATTACAAAATACAAAAATACATACATCAAACACAAAGATAGAAAAAGAAAAAACACATATAAAAGAAAAACAAAAATTCCCTCTTTCTTAGTTTCTCATCTTTAGTTAACTTATTTTCCTGACTTCCTCGCGTCTCCCATTTTTGTATCCCTTTTAGAAATTGGTTCAGCAAATTCTTGTCCTATTAGTTTATCTATTATTGATCCCATCTTACATTTTACCTTGTTGCTAGAACCCCTTCATTTCATTTCAATGACATCAGCATTCAAAAAATTTTGATTTTATTTTTTAAAAATACTTCTGCATATTTGAAAGAGGGATTTACCTTGACATGCTTCTAAATGGAGGGAATCTTATATTTTAAAAATTAGGTCCGATTTTAAATTTACATAAATACCATGTAAACATTATCTGTCTCAAACTTAATGCCATCAAAAATACCAATACACCTGTTACAAGACAGTGTCCAGTTTTGTTTGAAAATCATATTGGCTGCATTGTAATTGTTCCTACCTAGTAGTTTTGTGCATGACTATTATCTTCCATAACTTCTTTTTGAAAATATGCACAAATAAAAGTATTTGATGGATCAGCTTACCTCAGGTGTGCATCTTTGTTTAGCCATAGAACATGACCACCTTTTTGTAAAAAAACAACAACAAAAACACTAGCAAGAATATAACAGAATATTCTTTCTCTGTAACACCATAAGTAGCTAATGGCCAAGAGGGGAGTCCACTATAGAAATGAAAAACAGTATTTTAAAATGTTTGCCATTGTACAAAACAACAATATATGAAATATTGATAAATGCAGGTCATACAATATCTGGCCATGTAATTGCATAATGGCAAACAACATTCTAAGTTGGCCTCTGACATTGTAGGGAGCCGAGTCTTGTTATTTATTGATGATCTATTTATTTTATTTATTTAACAAATTTATGTACTACTTGGTGGTAGAGAAAACCTCAAAGCAGTTTACAAGGAAGATAAAACCACGAAATAATCACTAAACGTTTTACAACCATAATTTAAAACATACCAGAGGTTAGAACGGTAATAGAAAATATACTGAAACAAATTAAAATTCCTACAGACTCTCTGGGTAAGCTTGTCTAAATAAGAATGTCTTCAGCAGGCACTGAAAAGAGTACAGTGAAGGCACCTGCCTGATACCAATTTTAACGTTTAACCTCATATTGATGATCATGATAATACACACCGCCTACAGTCTGAAGTGCTTGACTTGCAGCAACTGATACGTTGTGCAAGTCTGCTGATCCTACATTTTGGTTCCAAGAGTGGAATTTGCCTGTTAAAATGTGGAGAGTTCACATTTTTTTCTGCACAATGTGTGGGTTTGTTGAGCTGTAGCTGTTTCTGTCCAGTGTGGATTGCGAAATATTGCTTGAAGCACTGGTAGATGCTTTGCATCCTATTTGAGGCAAAACAAGCACACATTCTTCTTGGCCTTTGTGCAGGTAACTTCAGAGCCAACAGTTTATGCGTTCCTGCCTCTCACCTCTGAATTTGTGACCAGACAGGATTAGTTTGATCTGACATGGATATTGGAGAAACAGGATGATATTCCTCTAGAAGGACACTGACAAACTGGAACGTGTCCAGAGGAGGGCAACCAGAATGGTCAAAGGCCTGGAAACGATGCCTTATGAGGAACGGCTAAGGGAGCTGGGCATGTTTAGCCTGGAGAAAAGGAGGTTAAGGGGTGATATGATAGCCATGTTCAAATATATAAAAGGATGTCACATAGAGGAGGGAGAAAGGTTGTTTCCTGCTGCTCCAGAGAAGCGGACACGGAGCAATGGATCCAAACTACAAGAAAGAAGATTCCACCTAAACATTAGGAAGAACTTCCTGACAGTAAGAGCTGTTCGACAGTGGAATTTGCTGCCAAGGAGTGTGGTGGAGTCTCCTGCTTTGGAGGTCTTTAAGCAGAGGCTTGACAACCATATGTCAGGAGTGCTCTGATGGTGTTTCCTGCTTGGCAGGGGGTTGGACTCGATGGCCCTTGTGGTCTCTTCCAACTCTATGATTCTATGATTCTAGATTCTGGCCACTTGCTCTAAGGTTTCTCAAAGCTTTGATGCTTAGTTAACTTTTGGAGGACTGAAGGAAGGAAAATAAGTCAACAGCTCTCTTAAAACACAATTTATGTATGGCTGCCAGTGATGCTGAAAGTTAGACTTCCCCCTCCGATCTTCACAATTTCCCTCCATGTTTCCTTTGTCTTAACACTTTCACTGTACAGTAGTACCTCAGGTTACTTACGCTTCAGGTTACAGACTCCACTAACCCAGAAATAGCACCTCAGGGTAAGAACGTTGCTTCAGGATGAGAACAGAAAATCATGCTCTGGCGGTGCGGCAGCAGCAGGAGGCCCCATTAACTAAAGTGGTGCATCAGGTTAAGAACAGTTTCAGGTTAAGAACGGACCTCCAGAATGAATTAAGTTCTTAACCCAAGGTACCACGGTACTGACTCCCTGTTGCTACACAGCTTCAAAAAAAGGTAAAAAAAGGTAAAGGTAAAGGACCCCTGGATGGTTAAGTCCAATCAAAGGTGACTATGGGGTTTCAGCGCTCATCTTGCTTTCAGGCTGAGGGAGCTGGTGTTTGTCCACAGACAGCTTCCCAGGTCATATGGACAGCAGGACTAAACTGCTTCTGGTGCAACGGAAGCCAGAGTGCACGAAAACGCCATTTACCTTCCCACCGCAGCAGTGCCCATTTATCTACTTGCACTGGTGTGCTTTCGAACTGCTAGGTTGGCAGAAGCTGGGACAGAGCAACGGGAGCTCACCCCGTCACGGGGATTCAAACTGCCGACCTTCTGATCGGCAAGTCCAAGAGGCTCAGTGATCTAGACCACAGCGCCACCTGCTTCCCTCTATACAACCAAGTGCTGGATTATTCCTCCATGCTGCTTTCAAGAGAGATTTTGCCACAAGGTTCCACCTTTGTTAAATTTCATGTTCTTTTCCTGCATATTGAATAAATACCTCAGGTTTTATAGTTGAACCAGAGCTGGCCCAAGACACCTTGCTGCTTAAGGCAGGGAATCCACTCCCCTGTCCCCCAGGCCTTTGGGAATTGGGGTATTCTGCAATGGTAATTGTGCATATGGAATGAGGGAGGGGACCTGCAGCAATAAATGACGAGTAGTCTCTTATGTACCACAATTTATAACTGGCAATATCTGTCTGATCAGAGCTAAATTGTGTATTGTGGCTCAGCCCCACCCCCTCATCCATTTTCATGGCAAAATAATATACAGTGGTACCTCAGGTTAAGTACTTAATTCGTTCTGGAGGTCCGTACTTAACCTGAAACTATTCTTAACCTGAAACACTACTTTGGCTAATGGGGCCTCCTGCTGCTGCTGCGCCACCGCTGCACGATTTCTGTTCTCATCCTGAAGCAAAGTTCTTAACCTGAGGTACTATTTCTGGGTTAGCAGAGTATGTAACCTGAAGCGTATGTAACCTGAAGCGTATGTAACCTGAAGCGTATGTAACCCGAGGTACCACTGTTCGTCTTTGAGTAAAGAGCACAGGAAAAGAGCATTTTCTTTGCCACTATAGCAGGCAAACTCTGGCTCTCCAGATGTTGTGAGACTACAATTCCCATCTTCCCTGACCACTGGTCCTGTTAGCTAGGGATGATGGGAATTGTAGTTCCAAAACATCTGGAGGGCCGGAGTTTGCCTATGCCTGCACTATAGCCTGCCCCTGCATGCAGATTACATGACCCTCAGTTGGACTTAATTTAATAGAGTTGCCTTTTTACTTCTGCAATAAGGCAGTGTTTGCTGGTTTATACTTTTTGTGTATGGAGAAACATCCAGTCACATGAGCTTCCACCTGCAGTCTGAAGTCGTGCAGTCTAGATGCAGGTTTCCCATCTCGATGAGAGCTAGGCCAAAGTATGTGAGCGACTTAGCTGTATAGAGAAGGGATGCAGGTGGCGCTGTGGGTTAAACCACAGAGCCTAGGACTTGCTGATCAGAAGGTCGGTGGTTTGAATCCCCGCGACGGGGTGAGCTCCTGTTGCTCGGTCCCTGCTCCTGCCAACCTAGCTGTTCGAAAGCACGTCAAAGTGCAAGTAGATAAATAGGTACCGCTCTGGCGGGAAGGTAAACAGCGTTTCCGTGCGCTGCTCTGGTTCGCCAGAAGCGGCTTAGTTCTGCTGGCCACATGACCTGGAAACTGTATGCTGCCTCCCTCGGCCAGTAAAGCGAGATGAGCGCTGCAACCCCAAAGTCGGCCACGACTGGACCTAATGGTCAGGGGTCCCTTTACCTTTACTTTACCTGTATAGAGCAGCTACTCCATAGCTGGGGGGGGGGCTGCGGGCTATTCTATGCTTCTTGGAAATCTTGGATTGCCTTCCTGTCTACCTAACTGTGCACCTATTTGCAACCGGCACCTTCTCTCTAAAGGATGCTTTTCCTGCTATAGCACCTTCTCAGGATTTCAATGCTCTCTATTCAGTACTTTAATACCAATTTGGGGAAATGGGTACTCTCACTTCTGTACTGCCACTATGAATCCTATTGCACAGTTTAATGCCTGATGTGCATGTGTGTGTACAAGCTTAAGTATATTGAAAGTAATATTTAAACCCATGAAAGATGTAATAAACACCTGGTATTCTACGGAGGTAGCTTTGATACAGATATATGCATGGATGTTTTATATATGTATACATCTGAAGTCAATGTTGGGGTGAAAAGATCATTTATATTTTCTTCTTAAAAAGAGAAGGCATATGCTTGCTGCTCAGGAATAAGTCCCATTGAAATGAGTAGGACTTACACAAGAGCAATTTAAGGGGGTGACAACCGCCAGACTCCAGCAGTGCTAGAAACAGTGACATTTGCAAAAGTAGCATGCGTTGATGCGGTGCAAATTTTACCTATTTAAGAAGACTTTCCCTTGAATTTCTTTCCTATTCTTTCAGTGAACCGAGATTTCAACTGCCACACTGTCATTATTATTGCAGTGAACAATTGAATGTGTGTGTTTGTGTTGTGTTCAGCTCAGTCCGAGGTACTTCCAGGACTGTGATGCATGTAAGGTATTTGGAAAACAAAATCTAAGCTACTGTTCTTCTCTGTGGGCAGCCAAAGAAGTTTATTACAAGCCGTAAGGATGAGGGGGAACAAAAGGGATTCACAATGGAAGCATACACAGTGTGTCGTTCTTGGCAAAGAGGAAATTTTACAAAGATAAATGACTTCGTATCCATTTGGAATGGTTTTGCATGGCGAAGGCGATGGGGGCTTTTTATAGTCATCTGGGTAATTTGCATAGATTCATACCATAAAGCTCCAATATTCTGTTGGGGGCTCTGCTACTCCTGCAAAGTTATTCATTCAATGTTTGCAGCCAGATTGATTAATGAATTACCAGATCTTGCATAAAACGACTTGGCCTGACTTTTAAACAGCCCCTGATGTTTTCTTTGCAGAGTCTTGTGACTGGCGTCAATGGGTTTCTATGGGTCTAAGCCTCCTGCGGAGCTTTCTGAACTGGTCTGTTCCAGTATATATGGATAGATATGTATACGTGTGTGTGCATGCACGTGTTTTTTAATTCCCCTTCTCGATTTTCTCCAAAACGAGTAGCCCAAGGCAGGCTGCTTAAGCAGATAAAATCTTGTGGGAGGGGGCCTCGTAGTAAGGCCCTCCACGCCTGCTACCCTTCAGTGCCAACTTGGCATGATTTATCATAGCCATCTATTCGGCACCATAGTCTGTAAGGTGAGTTGCCTGGTGTTACTAGCACAAAAATGCGTTACTGGCTCTGTGAACTTTGAAGGAAAGCCTCTGAGCTATTTGCAAAGTGCTGGTGCTTAGTGAATACTAAATTACATTTAGGAAATAGTCTAGAGCCACCAGTTATACTTCATTTTTATTCTTGACACAGACACCTAAATCAGAGAACAGTAACATTTCAGAGATTATGGAAGCAGTTTGGGTATGTTCCAACGCTATAATAGGATCAGAATTTTAAGGCCCTTTTTTATTATTACCAATAGTCACTTAGTTTCTACTGCAGTGTACTTTGTAGGGAATTACAGCTTTTACTAAAAAGATTAAAATGCTATTATGCAAATGATTGCAGTATGTTATTATGTTTACAAATTAACATCCATGGCTCAACACACAAATTAACTAACTATTCTATCTATATTATTAAGGATTTAATAAAGTAAGTGTTGATAAAAAGGGAGAGGAGCTTCAAATTGTTAATAGGAACTGATTGTGATTTAACGCTGGACTTTAAAAACTCACACACATTGCGCTTAATGTTCTAGATGGGGCATTGGCCAAATGAAGCTCATCGTTGTACTTAAAGGAACGGAGGGTGGAATGAAGAGCAAAGCTGAATGTCCTGAGGTCTTAGCGAACATAAACTAGATTTCTCTAGGCTATATGACAGAAGAGGCAGCGTATCTGTAAATCTGAGGGAGGCATAAATGGTTATCCCCAACAAACCCACAGTTTGCTGAACTTTGTAAGTAGGTCATTGCAATTCTAATGACTACGTGTTTAAATGTTTTATATGTCTTTCAAAATGCATCCCACGTACTTAACAGCTTGCATCCCTCCGAAATGCACCTTTTATTATGAAATTTTTGTTACAGCAAATGGGATTTTGCGTGCATGGTGTTGCAGTGGGACAAAAGAGGATGTGGTCGAGTTTAGACTGAGATGGCTTTACCAAGAGCCCTGCAAAATTGCGTGTTCCGGCATTTCAGCAGAGATCATAAAAACCAAAAAGATAATAGCCACAGATAGTGCCGTGGGTTTGGGATGCAGATTTCGGATAAGGCAGTTCAGAAGACTAAGCAACTGCAATATTGCTGTGATTTATTCAGTTTGTTCTTTATTGATAAAAGCATTATCATTTGTGGAGTGCTCCATCCCCTCCCCCATGCTTTTTAACATCTATATTAAACCGCTAGGAGAGATCATCAGAGGGTTTGGGCTGTATGTTCTCCACTATGTGGATGAAACCACGTCTACCTCTCATTTAAATCAGAACCAATGAAGGCAGTGAAAGTCTGTGTGTGTATCTGGAGGCAGTTGGAGGACGCATGGTGGTTAATGGATTGAGGTTGAATCTTGACAAGACAGAAGCACTGTTTCTGGGGAAAAGTGGGTGGGTGGGCAGGTGTGGAGGACTCTCTGGTCCTGAATGAAGTATATGTGTCCCTAAAGGACCAAGTGTGCAGCCTCAGGGCCATTTTGGATTCACAGCTGACCATGGAGGCACACGTCAACTCTGTGTCCAAGGCAACTGTTTACCAGCTCCACCTGGTATGCCAACTGTGACTCTACTTGCCTGCCCACTATCTCGACAGAGTGGTACATGCTCTGGTTATCTCATGCTTAGACTACTGCAATGCTCCCTATGTGGGGCTACCTTTGAAGGTGACTCAGAAACTACAATTAATCAAGAATGTGACTGCTGGGCTGGTCACTAGGAGCAGCTTCCAGGACCATATAACACTGCTCCTGAAAGATCTGCATTGGCTCCCAGGATGTTTCCAGGCACAATTCAAAGTGTTGGTGTTGACCTTTAAAGCCCTAAACAGCTTTAGGATGGAGCATCTCCATCATTTGGCCCAGACCCTGAGGTCCAGCTCCTAGGACCCTCTGGTGATTCCCTACCTGCAAGAAGTGAAGCTACAGGTAACAAGGCAGAGGGCCTTCTCAGTAGTGGCGCCCAACTGTGGAACGTCTTCCTATCAGATGTTGTGGAGATGAATAACTATACAACTTTTAGAAGACATCTGAAGGCAGCCCTGTATAGGGAAGTTTTTTTAAAAAAATGTTTTATTGTGTTGGAAGCCACCTAGAGTGGCTGGGCAACCCTGTCAGATGGGTGGGGTACTACTACTACTACTACTACTACTACTAATAAACAATTTCATTAAATAAAAATAGGGTGTGTGTGTGTGGCATAGTAAGGTCTCTGAATCTGATCTCATGTCTTCCAAGAACTCACAAGATGGGCCCTTGGACGTGCCGCAATATCTCGGTCTTGTCTCTCACCTGTACTATAGATGTCATCCCCATTTGCAGATCTTACTGCCTCACACGCATAGCTAACCTAGAAGGGGAGTAGGGTCAGCAGCATCTTTTGGCAACATGAGTTGCAGACCAGACAGTGTTGGAGAGTAGGAGCTGGGAGTAGTCCATTTTCCATGGATTCTCTGTGACAGAATTCATAAGTAGGTCTTGCTCAGAGGCAGAATTCCTTGCCTAACTAAGGTATCTCTAGAGCAAGGTATCTTCCAGATCAGTTGTGTAAATCAGCTAAGCTGTATATCCTAAGGGAAACCAAACAATATAGGTACGGTATTTCTTTTCCAATCAATTGGAGAAATTCTATTCTGTGAGGTAACGACCGACTCTTGTTTCCAGACATTCCTGGACAAATTTCACCTTAATCTTTGCATGTTTTCTAAGGAATTTGAACTCCAGTTTCCTCCTTAAGCTTCCAGTTAGGCTCTTACTTTATATTTGTGTGTGGATATGCATGCACACACATGCATGTAGAAGCAAGTAGATATCTCTACTCAGATATAATTAATTCAGTACTGCATATAGGATAATGCTTCTTAACTGAAAAAGGGCTCTTTTGTTGTAGCAATCAGTTAGCATACATGCTTGATCAGGAAATATCTCAATTTCAAAATGAGAAACTTGTTTAACTTGGTCTTTTTGTGATTTAAATAAATGATTGAAATGGCCTTCCTTTAAATCACATCAAATCAAATCAATTCACCCCATTAATGTGATGTGGGGGTAAAATGTACTTTGTGCCCCAAATCTAGCATTTAGCTATAGTAATTCTGTGTATGCGACAAGCCCCACATAATCATATGTTTAGCTGCAGTGACCGTGCTGTTGTGTACTTTGAAGCATCAAGGTTTACTAAATAAAGGGGATGGGTGGAGATGTTGTGTCTCCAAAAACATTGTTAAAAAGTATGCCGGGGCAGCTGTGCCTAAAGTCTTGTGCCATCAAGTTAGATCTGCGCATTGCTGAAACCATTCTCAAGCAACTCGCTACGTTTCGAGCCAGGAATGTACAGTGTGGAGATATTTATACATTTTTTTCCTATCTAGCTTTTGCAAGGTGTGTTTTGTTTCTTCGTTCTGTTTCCCGAATTGGAGGAAAGGTGCCATTCAGCGTTAGCCTGAATCTGTTGAAGTGATTCCATGAAAGTTGTTCCCTTTCCATTCACCCCCTGACATTTCTCAGCCAAGTGAGCTTGCTGTGGCTTCTTTCAAAGCTTATGGTGGGGTGGGGTGTGTCTGGTTCACAGATAAAAAGTGGCATGTCCTGTTTCGCTGCTCGAGGCAAAGTGGGAAGTTATGCCCTTCCCTGCTGCTGCTGCTGCTGCTGCTGCTGACATCACCAGTGGAGGTGTGGCACAGGTATTGATGCCCATTTCATAATAATGTTGTTCTTGTTTAGTCGTGTCCACCTCTTTGTGACCCCATGGACCAGAGCACGCCAGGCACTCCTGTCTTCCACTGCCTCCCGCAGTTTGGTCAAACTCATGCTGGTAGCTTCGACAACACTGTCCAACCATCTTGTCCTCTGTCGTCCCCTTCTCCTTGTGCCCTCCATCTTTCCCAACATCAGGGGCTTTTCCAGGGAGTCTTCTCTTCTCATGAGGTGGCCAAAGTATTGGAGCCTCAGCTTCACGATCTGTCCTTCCAGAGAGCACTCAGGGCTGATTTCCTTAAGAAAGGATAGGTTTGATCTTGCAGTCCATGGGACTCTCAAGAGTCTCCTCCAGCACCATAATTCAAAAGCATCAATTCTTCAGCCATCAGCCATCTTTATGGTCCAACTCTCACTTCCATACATCACTACTGGGAAAACCATAGCTTTAACTATACGGACCTTTGTTGGCAAGGTGATGTCTCTGCTTTTCAATAGAATATTGAAAACACAATAAAACATCAAACATTAAAAACTTTCCTAAACAGGGCTGCCTTCAGATGTCTTCCAAAAGCCAGGCAGTTGTTTATCACTTTGACATCTGATGGGAGGGTGATCCACCGGGCGGGCGCCACTACCGAGAAGGCCCTCTGCCTGGTTCCCTTGTAGCTTTGTTTCTTGCAGTGAGGGAGAAGGCCCTCTGAGCTGGACCTCAGTGTCCAGGCAAAACGATGGGGGTGGAGACGCTCCTTCAGGTATACTCTTTCAGGTGAGACCACGCCAATCTCCAGTGAAATCTCACTGAAATTGTGTGAGATCTCATGCGTGCCGCAAGATCTAGCACCATTTCGGTGCGATGTCGCCAGAAATCAACGAGATCTCACCTGAAATTACTGCTGATGCTGTTTCCACTTCTCCACCAGAAGTGGTGGGGCAGGCAGGCAGAGTGAGCTTCACCCTTCCCAATGGCTGTGCCGACCCTGCAAAGTCATAACTTATCATCCAACATGACCCTGTCAAACATAGGCATTGTTGAAGGTGTTCTGGGGGAATATGTGTATCTGCGAGCCCATGCGCTAAACCCTGTCCTTGGAGCCTACCCGCCCCCCCTAAAAATGAGACTTGACAACAATGTATGGGTTTAAATTAGGCCACAACTTTATTGAGTTTCAGGTGTAGGAACCTTGGCTTAGGCCTTGGAAGGCATCCCTCTCAACCCAGCAGGGGCCGAGAATGTGCAGGGCAGTCAGGTGCAGTGGGAGGGGTCTGTGAAGCATGAACTTACACAGCGTGCCCTCCCACTTCACCAAAGCTGGGAGTTTGACCTATATGCCGCCACTCTAGGGCCAGTGACCCCCTTTAACGGACCCTGCAAATGCTGCTGTGTGGGGGTTCATGAAGATGTTCGCCCCCACCTCGAAGATAGACTACCGTATTTTTCGCCCCATAGGACGCTCCGTCCCATAGGATGCACCTAGTTTTTTTTGGTGGGGGAAATAAAGGGGGAAAAATTCCCTTTATTCCCCCCCCCCAAAGCAGGTCGGGGAAACAGAACCAGGTCGAGGAACAGCGGGATGGCGGCGCTGCGCCTCCCTGCTGTCCCCTGAGCTTGTGGGGCTGGCCGATGTCTGCCCCGCACGAGGGGCGCTCTGCATCAGGGCGCCCCGCCCGCCGGGCGGCAGGCTGTTATCCGCAGCGTGGGGAGCCCTGCGGGGAACTCCTGCAAGGCTCCCCACGCTGCGGATGTCTGCCTGGCGCGGGGGGCGCTCTGCTTCAGGGCGCCCGACGCTCCAGGAAGCAGGCTGCTGTCCGCAGCCTAGACATCCCTGCGGGACCTCCCGCAGGGCTGCCTAGGCTGCGGATGTCTTCCTGAAGCCTGGAGAGCGAGAGGGGTCGGTGTGCACCGACCCCTCTCGCTCTCCAAGCTTCAGCAAAAGCCTGCATTCGCCCCATAGGACGCACCCAGATTTCCCCTTCATTTTTGGAGGGGAAAAAGTGCGTCCTATAGGGCGAAAAATACGGTAGATAGACTATAGGATACCGACCAAGGCCTAAAACCACAAAAGTTGTGACGAATTGCTACGGGGAAGGCAAAACCTGCCAATGCAGGAAAATTCTTCCCCAGTTCTGAATGCAGCAGCCATCTTATGACCATAGCTGACTTAGGAAGGAAGAGGTTAGCCTGCAAAAGGAGACCATGTTATATTTTAGGGAGGGTTGGATGGGTGAATCTAGCAGGAATGACTGCTCCCCACATTAAATGGTTGCGCGCAGCCCCCTGGACCCTATGCGGCACCATTAGCACAGGCTTGGCTTCGCCTTTCCTAGGTGGGATACCTGGAGGTATCCGCCTACCTCAGCCAGTTGCCCAATCCCACCTGGGGAGGTGTTGCCAAGGTGATCAGGCCAGGTAGGGGGAGGGACCACCTGCCCATGCAATGGGGAGAATCTTAGTGATCTGGGTTGAAGAGCATTGGCCCTCGCTCCACCCCCAGCCGGCAGCCCATTGTCCTGCCAAGATGGGGGCAGGGCGACGGCCCCCCTGTAGCAAGGTGGGTGGCACCTGGCCAGGTAAGCCCGAATGGTGTCACAAACCCCGCCCATCTCTTGGAGGGGGTGAGTGGAAATTGTGTGGGGGAAGTGTTGGGGACCATAGTCCAAGTATTGCTAAGGACCATGTTCCCTGGCCACGGATGTGACAGGTGCGAGGCATGCCAGCACTCTGAAAATTCAGAAGGCTCACCTAGTAGGTTCCTCCATGACAATTTCCCATACTGAGGAAGTTCAGCAGGTCTTGCCAGCTTCACAGGGAAATGTGGCCAGGGATCGCCTTGTGGCTCAGGATTACATCATGTTGAGAATGATTCTGACCTGCATTCATATCCTGGCTCGAACCTCCTGCAGTTCTGCCTTCCAGCCACAGTGCTGTTGTTTCAGGGAGTCAGGAATCCGTTCATGACCTGTGCTGTTCCTGGTTCAAGACCCGTGCGTGACAGCTAGAAGAGAAATGTTGTTCATCCAGGACAAGGCAGCTAAGCTAAAGTAAATGGGTGAACATAATGTCTTGGCTCATGTGTTTAAAACAAACCCCTTGAGGACACTGTGTTCTTGCAAGTCAGATATCTAAATACAAACTGGAGTCAGCTGCCATACAAGCAAAAAATGTATTAGCCTCCCTCCTCATAGGTCATTGCAAATCCACTTTGGTCACCGTCGCGCTGCACATCTGTTTTAGTGAGATGTAGTTCCTTAAGGTGGCATTTGGAACTTCATAAGCACACAAACAACCCAGCTATAAATTGCTGCTGCTGGAGTTATTTTGAATAAGTGTATACTGTTTCATATTTATAATGGCGAAGCTTCATAATATTCACAGTGAATATATAACACAGATCAGTTCAACAAGCATGAAATTGTATGTTGTCAGGTTGTCACATAAATAGAGCCATATTCCATGTTACAATAATATTGGACTAAATATTTTCTTCTCCTTAGAAGCTGTACAGAGAGCCATGTAAAGGGAGAGAGGAGCAAGATGCCGCCTTTTCTCAAGATTAATGCTATTTTAAAAGGAAATAATTCCTGGTTGTTTTTAAAAAGGATTCCCTCCCCCAGCCCATTTGTAGGGGAGAAAATATTTACTTAGACAAATGCTAATTGGTTAAAACGCCTACGTTTTTTTCGCTCCCTAATGCTTCATTTCCGAAGTATCCATTTTTAAGAATTGTTTCCATTTTTGAATTTCACATCGGTACTAATTGCTAATAAATGCTGCAACTTAACCCAGGCATGCGGTCTCCCTCCTGACCCATCCCACTTAGTACTAATTTATGGCAATGCCATTACGGAATGATAAAAGATCACAGCCAAGTCTAATTTAACGCTCCCCACCACTCTTGTTTTGCTTGCATATTGTGTATGGTGGTATGTATCAGGAAAAAGTAATGTTGCTTATACGCAAAACAAAATCCACAGTAAGTGCTCCATACTCATCGAGTTTTGTGGTGTGGTTAAAATGTCAGGTCAGAGTGAGAGAGTCGCAGCTTCAACTCTCTGCCCAGGCATGATGTGCTACTTGACAAGAGGTCAAATGTGGAGGAGAACCATACTGCCTTGTACTTCTTGGATGAATAACTGATTTATAAATATCACAAGTCCGTCTAGTACCCGGATAGCTCAGTTGGTTAGAACACGGTGCTAATAGTGCCAAGGCTGCAGGTTTGATCCCCGTATGAGACAGCTGCCTATTATTGCGTTTCAAGGGATTGGACTTAGAAGATACTCAGGGTCCCTTCCAACTCCATGATTCTGAAATTCCCATTCGGGTAAAAACTGAAATTGCCATCGAGCAATGCTATCCCCAAATTATACCGCCCGTGCTCCCACAAAATGCCACATGATCAAAACTATGACTGTGCCGCAGTCAAAATAGGATACAGTGGTACCTCGGGTTAAGTACTTAATTTGTTCTGGAGGTCCGTTCTTAACCTGAAACTGTTCTCAACCTGAAGCACCACTTTAGCTAATGGGGCCTCCTGCTGCCGTCGCACTGCCGAAGCATGATTTCTGTTCTTATCCTGAAGCAAAGTTCTTAACCCGAGGTACTATTTCTGGGTTAGCGGAGTCTGTAACCTGAAGCGTATGTAACCCAAGGTACCACTGTATACTTTTTAAAAAGATGAGCAAAGTGACATAGCCCAAGCCAAGCTGCACATGCAGAATATGGCCGAGGAGTTAACCCAGCTGCTATCTTTCATCCTATGCAGTGGAAGGAGAATGCAAGAAAGGGTCAGGACTTTTCAGAACAGGAGCAATAACAGCCTTTGCACATGGTGGTTGACATCCCCTTGCTTGAGCAAGTGAATGAGATGACAAGTGTGTTTGTGAAAGATTAGCATAAAGAAAAACTGAGAATGAGGGAAATCATCGAGGAGAGCCTAGATACGTTTCTCCTTTTCTTAAATGGAGTTCCTACTTCATGCTAGCAGTTTAAACAGTTAAACTTCTTTGCAGGATCATTTGCATTACTCACAGAAAGCTCAAAGTTGCCTTTTGTCTGGCTGAAGATCTTGTGTTAAAGTTCAATGTGTTTTCCAAGTTGAATCTATGTGTTCAAAAGAAAGTACTACTGAGTTCAATGGAGCTTGCTACCAAGAAACCATGCATAGGATTGTAGTTATGCTAATCCTAATAACTGGATATTCTTCTATTGTACTGCAGTTCTTTAGTATGCGTGTATAATTCCAAGCCGGAATTAAGATTGCCGGAAGAAATATCAACAGCCTCAGATATGCAGATGACACAACCTTGATGGCAGAAAGTGAGGAGGAATTAAAGAACCTTTTAATGAGGGTGAAAGAGGAGAGCGCAAAATATGGTCTGAAGCTCAACATCAAAAAAACTAAGATCATGGCCACTGGTCCCATCACCTCCTGGCAAATAGAAGGGAAAGAAATGGAGGCAGTGAGGGATTTTACTTTCTTGGGCTCCATGATCACTGCAGATGGTGACAGCAGCCACGAAATTAAAAGACGCCTGCTTCTTGGGAGAAAAGCAATGAGAAACCTAGACAGCATCTTAAAAAGCAGAGACATCACCTTGCCAACAAATGTCCGTATAGTTAAAGCCATGATTTTCCCAGTAGTGATGTATGGAAGTGAGAGCTGGACCATAAAGAAGGCTGATTGCCAAAGAATTGATGCGTTTGAATTCTGGTGCTGGAGGAGACTCTTGAGAGTCCCATGAACTGCAAGAAGATCAAACCTATCCATTCTGAAGGAAATCAGCCCTGAGTGCTCACTGGAAGGATCCTGAAGCTGAGGCTCCAATCCTTCGGCCACCTCATGAGAAGAGAAGACTCCCTGGAAAAGACCCTGATGTTGGGAAAGATGGAGGGCACAAGGAGAAGGGGACGACAGAGGACGAGATGGTTGGACAGTGTTCTTGAAGCTACCAGCATGAGTTTGACCAAACTGTGGGAGGCAGTGGAAGACAGGAGTGCCTGGCGTGCTCTGGTCCATGGGGTCACGAAGAGTCGGACACGACTAAATGACTAAACAACAACAACTTGAGAAATATATAATGGGTCACTGCTACTGCCCACATTTTCCTTCAGGTTTTGGTCATGGGGGCTGTCATGATTAGCTGCTGCACTTCAAGATTTACCACAACACCACTGATGCTATGTGAACACGTATAGGAAACAAGACCTATTCCCTCTCAGTGTCACTCCACTCCTGCTTTACGCAAACTTCTATTGCTGTTTAAAGCAGCCACTTTTCCCTTTCAGTGGTTCTCCCTTCCCGCTGTACTTGGACTTCTTCCTCTTCCGTTCCTCAGCTGCCTCATGTGAAAGAGAGAGCAGATATTTTGTTAACAAGCAAACAGACATGCATGTACATCACCCAACATCTGAACTTAACCTTCTGTAACTGAACAAGCCGACTGGCAGATTTGCGCTTAAGATTCTATTCACCTTAAAGATACAATAGCATATATCATCATGAGACATGTATGCAAAGAGAACGGCAGAATTTCAGAAAGAGGAAAAGGCGTGGAAATGGAAGTGAGCTGAAAAAATAGGAGGAAGTAAGGGAAAGGGTGTGGAGGTGATGTGTGTTTGCAAAGGGGGTTTCACAATAGGCATTAACTTGGGGAGATAGGTGGGAAGGGAGAGTTGAGAAAAGGGGGAAAAACAATAATGATAATATATTTATATTTCACATTTTTATCTGACAGGGACTCAAAGCAGCTTACAGTTAAAAATAAGAACAGCTTAAAAGATAGGTAAAGGTAAAGGTAAAAGGACCCCTGACCATTAGGTCCAGTCATGGCCGACTCTGGGGTTGCGGCGCTCATCTCGCTTTATTGGCCGAGGGAGCCGGCGTACAGCTTCCAGGTCATGTGGCCAGCATGACTAAGCCGCTTCTGGCGAACCAGAGCAGCGCACGGAAACGCTGTTTACCTTCCCTCCAGAGCGGTACCTATTTATCTACTTGAGCTCACCCCGTCGTGGGGATTCAAACCACCAACCTTCTGATCGGCAAGTCCTAGGCTCTGTGGTTTAACCCACAGCGCCACCCACGTCCCTAGCTTAAAAGATAGGAAGAAACAAAACATTAATAGAATTGTAGAGTTGGAAGGGAGCACGTTGGTCTAGTCCAACCCCCTGCAATGCCCAGTGTGGGGCTCAAACCCACAACCCTGAGATTAAGAGACTCTTTCTCTTCCAACTGAGCTACCGAATTCAAACTGTATACATACATTAAATATACATATAATTACGATTAAGAGCAGCATAGCACCAGCCCCCTCATTAAAAGCTGTGTGTTTCCAAAAGCCTGTTGGGACAAAGAAAGTCTTCATCTGCTGATGGAAGGACAAGGAGTGAGCCGGTCTAACGTCTGGGAGCTGCAATCAGATTGCAAAGGATGTTGCAAATGAATGAATGAGAGGGAGTAGGAAGCGTGGAAATGAGATTGAAAACGAAGTTTGGGGCATGAATGGTAGGGATGGTGGCTACATAACTGGGCAAAAGGTGAAATTGCAGGTTTAGGAATTGCAATGTGTGGTGTTGCAATGTGTGAATTGCAATGTGAGGTTACCATGGGGTGTTTCGTGTGCGGGGGTGGGGTGGGGATTGTACAGAAGGATCGGGAAGGCATGGGCAAGAAGGTGGAAAAGGATGCAACGTTTGCTGCAGAACACAAGAAAGAACTGGCTTCGGAAATGGGGCCAGGAAGGTGGAAAGCTAGTTAGTGGCTGTTGGGGAAGCTCTAGGATGATAGTGTGGGAGGAATGGCAGTGGGAGCGAGCCAGGATACAGCCCCATGTCTTCCCATAAGTCTTGCTGTGGTCCATGAGCGTCTCTGGGAATGCTATACTGGAGTTTCTGCGAGTTAGTGTGAAAGTGGTCCCTTCCTGCCTCCAAATTGCTACCTTTAGCTGTAAGTTTGTATGCCCATGGAAGTTTTACAAATCATTCAGGAGACATTCTCTCTTGCACAGCCCTGATGGAGAAGTTATGTTGTTTTACTCGAGAGAAGCCCCATTGACCTCAGCTGATTATAGTTGCTGCCTCTCAACATAGTTAAATGGATGTTGGTAGCATTGTGGTATTCTACGGTTCTTTTTTTCCATAACGTACTTTGCTTTTTGTATACTACTGCTTTAAGTATTATATTAAAGGTACCTATATTCCAAAGGAAAAAATACAGCAAATCCATGATCTCTTCCTGGTGTCCTTTTTTCTTTAAATCTTTGTAAATATAAAAGCCCTTGGTTAGGGATTAAGGTGCATGTATTCTCTGTATAGCGCCAAGCACATACATTAATAAGCTTTTTCAAGGGGCAAGCTGAAGAGAACCAAGGTTATATTTAGCCAGTTTGGTCTCTTTGGGCAATAGGGAGTGATAAAGCCAGTTTTATTCTCATTGGAGTGCTTCTTTTTTAATGCAGTCGATTTGGATGTTGTGATTATCCCAGGTTTTCCTGTAAACTTTGAAGAGTGTTAATAAGATTTAGTCACTCTTTTATCTGTATAAACTTGGACTGCTAGGATTTATTATGGATATCCTAGAATGGGTTTTTAGTAGTGTGCTAAAGTGAAAGTGAAGAAGAAGTAATTTTCAAAATCTAGACGTAGAAGCTGTGCTGTGTCTCTAGCAGTTTCCGCTGATGTCTGTCTATAGGAATTGGAATACATCTGTGCAGAACTCCTGAGGCCCAGTTAACATGTTGTCTTCTTTGGCGATCACTCGAAGCCGAGTAAGATTGTCTTCCATAAACACTGTTTTAATAGTGAGTCCGTAAGTGACTGTGGAGGCCAATTCTGGATCCACACGTCCTTCCACAGTGGGGACATAGGTTTCCGGGTGGGAGTTGATCACAGTAAGGATTTGCTAAGCATGCCTTCCTCTTAGCATGTTTATCCTTTTCGTCCTGAGTTCAAGTGTCTTCAAAACCCATGACACCTTTGGTAAAGGCTGTTCTCCAATTGGAGCGCTCGCAGGCCAGTGTTTCCCAGTTGTTGGTGTTTATACTACTTTTTTTTTAGATTTGCTTTGAGAGAGTCTTTAAACCTCTTTTGTTGACCACCAGCATTACGCTTTCCATTTTTAAGTTTGGAATAGAGTAGTTTCTTTGGAAGACGATAATCAGGCATCCGCACAACATGACCAGTCCAACGAGGTTGATGTTGAAGGATCGTTGCTTCAACACTGGTGATCTTTGCTTCTTCCAGTACACTGGCATTAGTTCGCCTGTCTTCCCAAGTGATGTGTAAAATTTTTCAGAGATACTGTTGATGGAATCTTTCAAGGAGTGAACATGTAGCACGCTTAACATGTTAACATGTTTGATGTTAACATGCTTAATGTGAACGAGCGAATGTGTGGATTTCTGGAGAGAAGACTGGCTGCTCTGCTGATTCACTTCACAGGACTCTGCCATGGCTTGGTTTAGCATTGCATCTGAACCTGGGCTTGTGGTTTGCATTTTATTTTTCTTGTATCCCTTCACCAGTGATTTGTTGGTTCATTATCCCTAACTTGCCTTTGATTAGTTAATTTGCTCTACAGAGGTGTGAAAGTGCCTGGTTTCGGGGGCAGGAGCAGGGCAAACACTGCTAAAAAATGGAAAATGAAGCTTGGAGATTCCTTAGCCGTATCAGAAATGGTAAGAAATAATCTCTGATTCACAGTTCGTATGGGATGTTGTTGTTGTTTTTCCTTTATTTGAATATCATTGGTAAAATACGAGTTCTCTTTGGGGATGTACCATTTATAGCTCTAGAGTTGCAATTTCTTCCTAACGTTTCGTAGCAAAATTGTAGTGGACTGTCCACACCATTGATTGCATATCACTGTTTTTCAGAGAGTGACTTTGCATTCCCCCATCCACACAAATGATGGAATGTGTTCTGTTTGAGAAAAGGTATGCATCTTTAGTCACACCTCTTCAGTTTTCCTGATTGGGATTGTGAGCATATCCATAGGGTTCTGATAGCCCCCTGGTGGGGTGTCCCTATGTTCGTATTTGTTGTTGTTGTTGTTTAGTCATTTAGTTGTGTCCGACTCTTCGTGACCCCATGGACCAGAGCACGCCAGGCACTCCTTTCTTTCACTGCCTCCCACAATTTGGTCAAACTCATGCTGGTAGCTTCGAGAACACTGTCCAACCATCTCATCCTCTGTCGTCTGTTCTCCTTGTGCCCTCCATCTTTCCCAATATCAGGATCTATTCCAGGGAGTCTTCTCTTCTCATGAGGTGGCCAAAGTATTGGAGCCTCAGCTTCAGGATCTGTCCTTCCAGTGAGCACTCAGGGCTGATTTCCTTCAGAATGGATCGGTTTGATCTTCTTGCAGTCCATGGGACTCTCAAGAGTCTCCTCCAGCACCATAATTCAAAAGCATCAATTATTCAGCGATCAGCCTTCTTGATGGTCCAGCTCCCACTTCCATACATCACTACTGGGAAAACCATAGCTTTAACTATACGGACCTTTGTTGGCAAGGTGATGTCTCTGCTTTATAAGATGTGACCTGGTAATCTGGAATTCTGGTTGTGAGGGAGATTAGATGGCAGGAATTTCTTGAATTCATTGATAAATGGGGAAAAAAAGGAATGAAGCAGATGTTCCTCAAACCACACCCCACAAATGCCACAGAAGAAGCAGGAAGAAATTGAGCAAAACAGTTTCCACACAATAAATATATTGCAGAAGTATCCTGGATCTTTCACAAATGTCATATGTTTTGTGACAGAATTAAAATGGATTGGTGACTGCCATATCCCAGAATAGTAATGGAATGATAATGACATCATGTGGAAATATGTGTATACAGTAGTTTGTAGTTATAGCACTACAAACAGTACAACTGGAAGACCTTTGATTGTAATAATATCATCTCTTCCAAAATCTGCTGTAAAAAACACATTGTGGCTGAATTCTATTCTCCAGCGTGATTTGGAAAATTATTGGTTCAAATCTGTACCTCTAGAGCTGATTTGATAGCTTAGGCAAAACATTATTGCCTTGATTCACCCTTTAACCACCACTCATCTGTGATGAAAAACAATATAGTATCTTCCAGTTGCTTTGGATAGCAACTCCCATCAACTGTAGTCAACATGGCCAAGTGTTGTTCTCCAAACCATGTGAAGACTCTTATCTTTTAATGTTCCAAATAAGCAGGCCAGGACAAAATCTAGTCTAGAGTCCTTTCTTTGACTTGCTAATTTTCTAAATTTGTTTCGCTGGAGAGTATTCATATAGCTGATCCTCTACTTGCAGTCTCAGGTGGGAAAGTTCAGCAACAAATACATTTTTTCAGAAGCCCAACATAATTCATTAGGACATTGTGATAGTGTCAGAAATTCTGGTGAGGAAGTGTTCTTTGACTTAAGCAAAAGTTGTGTGGTGGGGGCAGATTCATGGGGGTGAGTGCTTCCACTTTTCCACATCACAACATTCCCTTGAACAGTACTGTGTAAACCAAAAGCACTCATGGATCTACTTTCCAGCACTGCTGAATGTCAGTTAGAGAATGCCTACCCCACACTCCGGACTCAAATGAATTTTAATGTTACTGCTAAATTAATTAGTAGCCACACAGTTGAATGGCTCTGGAATTTCATTGCATTCAACAATTTGGCTCTCTTTGATCAATGATTCTGCACTTGCAATTTGCATTCCAGGCTAGAATTGATGAGGTTTTCGGGGTTTGATTTTTTATTTTTAGTTTATGGGGAAATGGGAGAGGACGTGGGAATGACCTTCCTCCCTATGCATCTGAATTAGCGCATGGATGTCTTTAAGCTGCAGTGAGGTACATCTACAGCTAGATTTTGCATTTATGCACTAGTGTTAAGTTTTATATAGAAAGTGCACAGGCAGGCTGCAAGACTCTGCAATATCCCAAATAATGTAGGCTGCATACATAACGCACTGCTTCCAGCACTCTTAGCAAACTACCACTTCCTAGGATTCATTGAAGGAAGCCTTGTGCCTTTGGTTGTGTGGTGTGTTGCTTACATATATTGCTTACACACACACACACACACACACATATATGTGTGTGTGTGTGTATATATATATATATATATATATATATATATATATATATATACACGACATCTGCAGTTACTGCTTTTCCATTTTAATAATACAAAATGCAATCTGTGATTGCATAGCATTTAAACATGCTCAGAGAAATTAGAATGATAAGGTAAAAACACTATTTTACCTTATTATTCTAACTTTCATTTTGGTGCCAAAACATTTTCTGTCTCTTTAACAGATATTTAAGTTGCATCTATGATTCTCCTTTTTGTTGTTGTTCTCTAACAAAAAAAAATCATCTATTGATGCTTATTCAAAGATGTACAGAAACACATAACCATTACAAAGTATCTTTTGATAATATACTGAGATAAAACAGCTACTTATTCTAAAAAAAAGAGCAAATTCAGAAAGAAGAAAATACAAGAAAAGGAGAAATCTAAAGAAAGAGAAATATCATACGAATATCACCTGGCATGGTGGGTTTCATTTGCCATGCTGAAGTTATGATACCCAATGCTCTAGTAACAATGTGGTAAGTAAATTGCTCAGTTCTTGATAATTGCCATAAGATTATCACAATATTGTGGGGTTTTTTTGCACTTATGATTCTCATTGCTTTCAGTCTCTGTTGATGTACTGATTACTACTCTTGAGAGCATTAACACTATAGCTCTGTTTTTGAGAACAAGGGTTCTGCAACAGTAATAATAGTCACTGTTACACTATCCTTAGCCCCCCACCCCACCCCCAGTCCATGCTGTGAAGCAGGGTTACCCCTGTCACAAAAGCCATTTGTGGGGTTTTTTTTGGGTTTTTTCCTGCCCATTTCTGAAAGGAGACATTTCCCTGCACTAAAACTGCTTTGCGTTATTTGCTCAAACTGAGAACACTTCCTGCCCCCAAAATATGCTCTGCTCACACTGACGCCCAAACAGATTTCCTTTTTTAGATGCACTTGGAGGTAACTGGATGCTGCCTGTACCTGACTGATAACCAAGTCTGGGCACCTTTGTGGAGTGATCCGTGCCCTTTTAAGATTTGTCTTTGAATGACAAACGTGAATCTCCACTGAGTCAGCAAAAGAGAGATGATCTCCTGCAAGAGCTATCCTAGACTTCTCATCGGAGACGGCCAAGTGGCTGGCCTTGAGTCATCCCCTCGCCCCTTAAAATAATATTTGGAAGCCAAATTAAGATAAGCATAGCTGAGACAGTTACGTCTGCTTGTCTAGGGTTGCTGGGTGATCAAGGATTGGCTATATCCCACTCACTCCCCCCCTCCAAAAAACCCCCACCCAAGCTGGTTTAACTCCATGAACCATGATGAACTGTTAACAGTGAAGAAACAAGTGCAATGGGTAACTGTTACAGCTTGTGTGCAATCTTAGCTCATATCTTCCTGCACTCTTGCTAGAAGCCCCTCAACTAGCAATCTCCCCCCACAAAAAACCCTCTTCCCTCATATTGCCCCAAACTTGCAGAATGCATTTAAATAAAGATCTGGGGTTTTTTTCCTCCCAGGGTATATTCTGGTTTTTGAGGTTTCTGGAAACGCTACCATCACATTTTCAAGAAAGAGGCTAAGCTGTTTATCCCATTAAGAACATGGGTAGGCAAACTAAGGCCCAGGGGCCGGATCCGGCCCAATCGCCTTCTAAATCCAGCCCACGGACGGTCCAGGAATCAGCATGTTTTTACATGAGTAGAATGTGTCCTTTTATTTAAAATTCATCTCTGGGTTATTTGTGGGGCTTGCCTGGTGTTTTTACATGAGTAGAATGTGTCCTTTTATTTAAAATGCATCTCTGGGTTATTTGTGGGGCAAAGGAATTCGTTCTTTTTTTTTTTCCTTTCCAAAATATAGTCCACCCCCCAAGGTCTGAGGGACAGTGGACCGGCCCCCTGCTGAAAAAGTTTACTGACCCCTGCATTAAGAGGGTTTCCCTTTTAATGTCCAGTCACTGCACCAACGGTGATGGTGGTAATGGCTATTGCATAGCACCCTTAATGCGCCGTTCCTCACTTGTGGGGAAAATGATACTGATTGTATGTCTCTAAAAGAACCCGGGGCACGTGTTGTATTTTTGCAATTAGAGCTTTTGCGCAAAATTTTGTCAAGCCCCAGTCCTTGTCAAGTTGAGGGCAATACGAGGTTGGACAGAGGTGAAATAGCTATGTAGCGTAAATTGCTGTGTTGTTTAGACCAGCCAGCCTTTAAGTGGGGCAGCGACAGCCTCCCGCATTGCTTGCTGCGACCTACTGCTGGCAATGGGCTGCTTTCTGCTCTGATTCAGCATCCATCCAAGCCCGAATCCTGATACATTTCTTTTTAGGAACTCCTTCCTGCTGCTTTAAACATATTCACTTTATATTTAGCAGCATATTGATCTTTATGGGACTTGCTGGTGACATCTAAGAAGTGATGCAGTTTGAGAATTGGGGACGAAGAGTAAAGTTGCAGTGATTAGTTAAGCCCGTTAAGAATTCTTGAAATAACACTCGGTAGTTATTCCTGAATGTTTGGCACAAATTAAAATTGTGGGTTTTGGGGGGGGGGATGTGCTAACGAATTATCCAAATAATCAAATGCTGTAGTAGTCCATTTCATCTCATTTTAATTGTTTTTCCTATAGTCCAAGGTAGAAAAAAATTAAGAATCTGGGCTTGCTGATATCTGTGAATCCTTCACTTCCAGCAGCCATAACCCTGAGCATCTCCCAAATTGCAATCTATGATTCACCTAGATTGCATCTTATCTCTCATTTTCTTGCTCCAATAAACACTAAGTATCTAGTCTGTCTTCTGACTTCCTCTTGCCAACAGGATTCAATCTGCTGTCTGTACTTGTAGCATTGTTCCTGTAGTGTTCAGCATTGGCAGCAAGTTGTTTGTTGCAAGTTTTCACCTTCTGGATAAAAGGCTGCGGCCGGGTTGCTGTAATTTAGGAATCCTTCTGTTTTCTTTTCCAGTTGTGGTCCCTAGTTGCATCTGAGGAAGTAATCTGTATTTAAAGGCAGTGCTAAAATACGGTGTTTGGTTTCCCTGGACTAGATACTTATTACTCTTTAAAGATAAATAACTGAACTGTTAGAACTGTGGGATTTTATATAAAATACTCTTTCTTTTGGCTGAGTTCATAAGTGCCTCTTTAGACATTTCTGCTACTACGTACGTCCTTCCTGCATATTTGGTGTCTCTTTTCTTTTCACTTTTAATTATTGGCTGCTTCCTGAATGGTGAGCCCGCACATTGATAGTCCACAGTATGACACTGACACTCATGGCTAGCCCACTGATAGCCCAGCCTAGGCAGGGTTGTATACACACTGCCTTAAAATGTAAAATAACATTATGTGCTTGGCAAGCCAAATTGTGTATCCAAGAAAAGCTGGATTCTGTAACCTGTTTAAATGGAACAGATTTGCATGATGCTACCTTATTTTGCAGGGGATGTGGGTGGCGCTATGGTCTAATCCACTGAGCCTAGGGCTTGCCAATCACAAGGTTGGTGGTTCAAATCCCCGTGATGGAATGAGCTCCTGTTGTTCAGTCCCTGCTCCTGCCAACCTAGCAGTTCAAAAGCACATCAAAATGCAAGTATATAAATAGGTACTGCTCCGGCGGGAAGGTAAACGGCATTTCCGTGCGCTGCTCTGGTTCGCCAGAAGCGGCTTAGTCATGCTGGCCACATGACCCGGAAGCTGTACGCCGGCTCCCTCAGCCAATAAAGTGAGATGAGTGCCGCAACCTCAGAGTCGTCCACGACTGGACCTAATGGTCAGGGGTCCCTTTACCTTTTACCTTTACCTTATTTTTCACAATTTAATGTGTTTTTCACCCCTAGTGAACACAGTCCTTGCTACAAAGTGTTTCCATTCACTTCTGAATTGTAGGGTGCTTTCTCAAGTGCACGGATACTTTTTACGAGGCCAAATAGGCTGAAAAGACGCATGCGAACCAGCCCTTCCTTAAAGCCCAAAACATTGTTCCTCTGCTGTTGTGTGATACTATTACAGCTTTTTCACTTTTGATCTTTCACCACACATTTTCTCCCATTCTTTAGAGTAAGTTCATGTGCTCCTTTGTGTTTATTAGAGTAAAGTTAAGCAGTGCCATTTATGTGGTCTCCTAGAAGTCATGGCCAGGTTGTTTTGCAGTGAGCTTGACAGATAGAAAAGAATTATTGACTTGCTAGAGGCCTTCCACACAGATCAGGAAGTAGCAGTTGGGACTCTTGAATGTGAAACAGCCATGACAACATTCTTTCCATCTTTGTATCGGAATCCACAGTGTGTAAACACAGAATACTACTTAATTTTGTTGCTGTAACTCCTCATTTGTCATGAAGCATAGCCCCGGGTGCACAATTTTGATGGGTCAGGAACCAGGCGTCCTCACGCAGGCGCCGGCTTCCGTGGAGATCCCCCTGTCTCAATCAGGTGTGCCTTACAGGTCCCATTCCTGGCTCCCCATCCTTCCTTGCCTGCCACTGAGGGGATCTGGGCCCCAGAGTCCAGCCTGGCTTTGCCACTGCATCCCTGGCCCCCTTGCTGAACGGCCACCCAGCCAGCACTTGCTCGCTCCTTGTTTGGCACGCTCACCAGACAATGAGTGGGCATGGATGGAGGGAGGCGGGCAAGGAGTGAGCACAGCACTGCCCGGTGTTCCTCTCAGGTATTGGTGGGATTTACCCATTGCTCGGTCCCTGCTGCTGCCAACCTAGCAGTTCAAAAACATGTCAAAGTGCAAGTAGATAAATAGGTACCGCTCCGGTGGGAAGGTAAACGGTGTTTCCGTGCGCTGCTCTGGTTCGCCAGAAGCAGCTTAGTCATGCTGGCCACATGACCCGGAAGCTGTACACCAGCTCCCTCAGCCAATAAAGTGAGATGAGCACTGCAACCCCAGAGTCGGCCACGGCTGGACCTAATGGTCAGGGGTCCCTTTACCTTCCAAGGGCTGAGTTGGCCAGCTGGGCTACCCACTGCACAAGCAGGCAGACAGCATAGTGTGGCTCTGCTTGGCTGTGGTGGGGCAGGGGTTGCTCCATCAGTGGCAAGAGCTGGGCTAGTGTGGCAGGCTCTTTTCACCCTCTGCCCCCCACCTCAGGAGCTGGCAAACCACAATAGGCCACTGCTTTCACCTCTTAAAATACATTTTTTTGGGGAAGGTGTACTGGTATAAACAACTGGCATGCTTGCCCAGACTAACGGGAGTTCAGAAGTACAGTGGTACCTCTGGTTGCGAACAGGATCCATTCCGGTGGCCCGTTCGCAACATGAAAAAAGCGCAACCCACAGCGGTGCGTCTGCACAAGCGTGGGTTGTGATTCGCCGCTTCTGCGCATGCGCATGACGTCATTTTGCGTGTCTGCGCATGCGCAAGCAGCGAAACCTGGAAGTAACCCTTTCCAGTACTTCCGGGTCACCACGGGACGTATCCTGAAAGAATGTAACATGAAGCAGACGAAACATGAGCTATGGCTGTACTTGTGATATCAACTTGATGTCTCTTCCCCCACCCCAAAGGCTGTTAAAGTTGTTGGCGTCTTATGAAAATGCGTTCTGCGGGTTAACCTTGACGAAATTCTGTATCTGTTGGCTTTCAATTTGTAGCCTAACATTCAATAGTGAATTAACCCAAGAGTTTGACGTTTGAGAGTGATGCTTCGCGCATATGAGTCATGATTTTAAAGTGGTCTCGATATAATGAGTGTGAATCATTTCCATAGGAGGATGGTGGGGTTTGACTCGGTGTCTGTGTGTTCTCTCTTCAACGTTCCGTTTTCTCAAGCCCTGGGTTGGTTCAGCATCCCCAGAGCAATGAACGTTTTGTTTGTTTTTCAAAGCAGGGCTGTGAATTTCTGGTTGGATAAGGAAAGGCACTTTCCAAATGAAGACATATGGAGGATTTTAATGGCAATTGTGAAACATGTGGCCCTGTTACGGCATTGTGCTTTTTAGCATAGAGAGGCAGGGGATATATATCTCTTCTGAAGAATCTGTGATTTCTAGTACTGCTTAAGATTGCATTCTTCACCCTTAGAGGTGAGCAAAGGACAAGTGAGATCTTAGCTAGTGGAAGCGCAATGACACAAGGTAAACGATGAAAAGGACCAGATATTGTTCCTTCCAGAGGGAGGGGAAACCCTTCCACAGCTCCCAGGACAACACATCTTCTTTTAACTTTGCATAGTTAACCTTATTGGATCATTTAGCTCCTGGGTGCAATTAAGAGTGCCCTTTGGCCCAAGGACGTTATATGCACAAGGGCAACACTGCTAGTATTTTGAAGAAACCCTGTTCCATGGTTCATTTACAGGGAAGATGCATTCACTGACTATCAACAGAGGGCCTTCTTAGTGCCTCTATCAAATCTTTGGAATTCCCTTGCTAAGGAACTCTGGCCACCACATTTGCCTCTTGATTGGGTTTTGCAGGCAAGAAGAGGCATGTTCAAGTTTATTCCGCCAGGTACCCAGTGCTGTCTGTGTGACAAAGCTTGAATTTTGTCTGGATCCTCTGCTATACTTTGGTAATTTGTAGCAGCTTATGAGGGGAATGTCCCTGCTTCAAATCTTACCTGTGCCATGAATTTTCTAGGTGATAAGTTCCTATCTCTCAGATGCAGTCCCTCATTCTGCAATACTGGGAGTACTGACCTACTGATATTCATGGGTTCTTTGCAAGGATTACTAAGAAAGTTTGTAGCAAACCTTGCATGCCCTAAAGCCATATAATAATAACAATTATTATGATATAGCCTTTTAAAACTGTAGGCATACAGACTCTTTGTATTCATTCCGTCTCCTCTTTTTTAAAAAAATGCAGTTGGTGTGTGATATTTTCTGGAAAAGGAAATAACATTTTTTTTTTAAAAAAAAGCATAATATTAAAGTTTAATATGTAAGTAGAAAATCCATCAAAAAAGCAAATGTACCCTGCCATTGCAATTACACTAGTTTAGCTCTCTACAAGCAAAACATGGTAAAATACATGTTTGAATGGGGATCCACAGTAATCACTATGGTGCTGTCTTTCTGTTTTAAGACCTGAAAGCTCCAGGGGAGGAAAAAGAATAGATGGAAGTATCTTGCAGAGACAAGAGTCTTGATTTGCTCGTGTGCCATGACTGCTAATGACACTTGGGTGTAGAACTATGTCCAGAGGTGTTGAAAGGTGGTACAACAACAGGAGAGATTCTGAGCCATTAAATTCTGCCCACCTTCTGTGTGTTTTGATTAATAACTCTGAGGCTTTCTGTGGTTATGAGCTAAATGGACTAGGATTTCAGGCAGTTGACACGGTCGCTCATGTTACATGATTTTTAAAAGTCAGTTGCAGTCTTTGGAGGTAAAAAGTAAGAGAACAGCTTTCTCTGAAACATTAGACTGTGTCGCCACAGACTACAAGTGTGGGCACCATTTTTGAATGCTTCTTCTTCTATAATAGGAACTCTTTCGGTGAAATGGAAATGCTAGGCATTATTTCTAGATTTTCAGGTATGCATGTCATCTTTGTGTCCTCCTTCCTCCATTTTTTCAGGTGTGGCTGTTCTCTCTTTTTGGCATTGTGCAAGTGGCTACCCTCTATTTCTTTTTTTGAACTTTCTTCGGTTTCATGCCAGGTTTTGAACTATTCTGGCTTCCCCCAAAGAATCGTGGGAATTTGGTCTTGCTGCAGTGGTGGCTGGTGCCCACTGGAACTGGTAGGGCAGAGAGGTCAGCTGCAGATGGAGTCAGTGGCAGGGAAACCTGCCCATCTGTCCCATTCCTCCTTGCTGCAGAGTTGTCCAATGGCACTAGTCAAATTCGGGAAGAGGAAACCGAGAGCCAGTGCCACTCATTGGGCTGGATGTAAGTAAGAAGGGAGACAGGTGGAAGCTTGCTGAGGTTGGTAGGGCAGTGTCCCATGTGCCCTAATGGATCAGTCTCCACTGGTTTGCTGAGGCATTCACTATTGGCAATCCATGCACCTTCTCCAACCAAAGACATGTTGTTCCTTTGGCTAGGGTGGGGCAGTGATAACTTTGTAGAGTAGACATTAAATATGGGAATTAAGCCATGAGATTCTCCACAAAAAAAATGGATAGTTGTTTTTAAATTCCCAGTGCATAGTACTGAATGATAAGAAATTGTACAGTTGACAGATGACCATCCAAGCTCTGCTTTAAAGTCTCCAAAAATGAGAACCCACAACCTCCCAAGATAATCCGTTCCACTGTCCAACAGATTTTACTGGCAGAAACAGATAGGTAGCCGTGTTGGTCTGCCATAGTCAAAATAAAAAAAATCCTTCCAGTAGCCCCTTAAAGACCAACTAAGTTAGTTCTTGGTATGAGATAAGAATCCAATGTCTTTGTTCAGACCAGGTCTCTCCATGGTTTTAAGTTTGGTAATGAGTTGCAATTCAGCAGCTTCTCTTTCCAGTCTATTTCTGAAATTCCTTTGTAGTAAAACAGCTACTTTGAGATCTTGTATAGAATGTCCTGGGAGATTGAAGTGTTCTCCTACTGGTTTCTCTGTTTTGTGATTCTTGATGTCAATTCTTTGCATGTCTGAACAAAGACATTGGATTCTTATCTCATTATACATGACTAAGCCATTTTTCACCTTCTCACCCCTTGCCTTTTCCTGTAAGACCTATTGCAGTCGTTAAGAGTCGTCAACAGGCTCATCTCAGCTATCTGCCAATCACCCATTCCCACCACCCTTCTGAGTAATACCCCTCCCCACCTTCTCACTATATAGAAGGATCTGGCAACTTCTGTTTCAGTGTATCTGAAGAAGTGTGCATGCACACGAAAGCTCATACCAAGAACTAACTTAGTTGGTCTTTAAGGTGCTACTGGAAGGATTTTTTTTTATTTTGACTACTGGCAGAAAGTTCTTTCTAGTGTTCAGTCAGAATCTCCTTTCTTGTAACTTGAAGCCGTTGGTTCAAGTCCTACCCTTGGAGCAGGAGAAAACTAGCTTGCTCCATCTTCCATTTGACAACCCTTTAGATCAGGCATAGGCAAACTTGCCCCTCCAGATGTTTTGGGACTACAGTTCCCACCATCCCTGACCACCGGTCCTGTTAGCTAGTGATGATGGGAGTTGTAGTCCCAATACATCTGGAGGGCCGAGTTTGCCTATGCCTGCTTTAGATATTTGAAGATGGCTATCATATCTCCTCCCAGTCTCCTCTTTTCCAGGCAAAACATACCCAGCACTTCATCTGTGCTTCATAACTGTTGCCCTCTTCTGTACACTTTCCACCTTGTCAACGTCCTTCTTAAATTGTGACACCCAGAACTGGACACAGTACTCCATGTGTGGTCTGACTAATGAACCAGTAACCTCAAAGCCTTGAGGCTGAGACCTAACTCTGTGAGCTAATGTGGACTCTGCTCAGATTTCTAGGCACAGAGCGAAATGGAGGCAGTATGAATCCCTCAGATTGGTCAGGCATGATAGAAATACTAGGAGTCTGGCATTCTAGCCCTTGCTTGGTTCAATAGAACAGTACATTATGTACTTCAGGTTCCAGTTTCAAGTTTGGACCACTGACCTTGCATGCTCTGAGCTTCCAAGGTTTAGCTTTAGGTACAGCCACTCAGGGCCTTGGCAAAACAGAAAAAGTTAGTTTCCTAAATCCTGCTATTGGTAGAGGGGAGAACAAGAGAAAAGAAATCCAGTCTTTGCTGCAGGCTGCTTTTGACATTTACATTCCAGAGGGACTCTTGCCTAACCTGAGTGTTTGGAGGTCTAACAGCTCATTAGAATATTAGCAGTAGGACCAAGCTAAATAAGAAGGGTTTTGTGGGTGGATGTCCTCTGGCTGTGTATTCCGAAAGGTGGGGCGGGGGGAAGTGGCAAACAGAATCAGAAACTAATTAAACAGTCGGCTAAAGCAAGCATATTTAAAAAGCTCCGAAAACTTCCAAAAAAGGAAACATATTACAGTTATCTGCATTCACAGCACAGAACAAGTTTGGTAGTATTTAAGATAATTCTCTAGTGCTTGCTATTTTTAGCCTAGGAGTAAGCTTCTGTAAGAGCTTTTTCAGCAATGCATCCCTTTAACCTGGCCTAACAAGCTAAGCCAATAAGCTGTCTGATTTCCGTCTTACATGAGGAAGAGAGATAGCTGAAACAAACCATTTGCGGTGAAAATGTTCCAGCCTATCTTTGTATTAGGACAGTCCCACCCCCTCCCACCCCTGGTATGGATTTTCCCCCAAGCATCCTAATATTAAGTGTAGCTTGTCAGAGACCAAAATGTCAAGCTCCACTGTTTTGAAATTGTAGAAGCAGATAAATAAAAACAGTAGGGTTTTTATAGAAGCAGCATAATTTGGGGGGCAGGGATAGGGGAAGAGGTGGCACAGGCAGCATTACTACTTCATAGCTGGCAAAACTGAATCTCTGTTCTTTCAGCTGCTATTAGTGATTTGTAGAGATTTGTAATGTTTTGCAGAAATCGGTGTGTGTGTGTCTGTGTGTGAACGCACCATTTTCCTCAGCACTGGGCATAGTAATAGCAAAACATTAGAGTCATCCACAGGGCAAGCTTTTGTTCTAAACGGAACACTGCAATTTGCATTATTCTCTTTAGATTTAAATGGTATGATATTTTTTAATTTCTCTCAACAAGAAAGGACACCTCCACCCTCAGCTGTGGGCATAGTGACATCTCACACGATATGTCACCTGGATTTTGTTTTGGTTCCAATGCAATCACATCTGTGAAAAGAAGAGGCCAGTGTAAAAGTAAAAGAGTAATTTTAGTTGTACTGCAAATAATATATTTACCTTACTCCCTCTTCCCTTACTTGCAACATGAGTTACAAACCAAAAGTTGCAATTTTGTTTTTCATTTGTTCGCTTCCTTTGCATTTTTTGTATAAGATTACTTTTTGAAAATTAATAAACATTCAAATAAACAGAAACAGAGTAGCCTGGCTACCCAGTTTTATAACATAGCAGAGGAAGGAAGGAAAGCTTGATTCGTTGCTTGTATGCTGTTTCTCCTCTTCTCTTCCGAATTTCAAATGCATGCCATGAAAGGGCTCCATAAAGGTAAAGGTAACGGGACCCCTGACCATTAGGTCCTGTTGCGGCCGACTCTGGGGTTGCAGCGCTCATCTCGCTTTATTGGCTGAGGGAGCCGGCGTACAGCTTCCGGGTCATGTGGCCAGCATGACTAAACCACTTCTGGCGAAACAAGAGCATCACACGGAAATGCTTTTTACCTTCCCGCCGGAGTGGTACCTATTTATCTACTTGCACTTTGACATGCTTTCAAACTGCTAGGTTGGCAGGAGCAGGGACCAAGCAACAGGAGCTCACCCCTTTGCGGGGATTCGAACCACCAACCTTCTGATCGGCAAGCCCTAGGCTCTGTGGTTTAAACCACAGCGCCACCCATAGCTGCTGCTAAATACATTTTTGGGGCACTGCAGATTTTCAGTTGTGAGCATTGAGAAACTGAGCCCCAGTCCACCCAGTTCCCATGTATCATTATAATGTAGATATCCTGCGGCTCCTAGGACAGGGTTGGAGAGTCTCCAGTTTTGGGATTCCAGTTCCCATCTGCCTTGGTCATCATTACTGCTAGTCAGGGATAATAGGCGTTGTGGCCCTGCCTTGGGAGCCAGTGATTCTGAGTCTGCCACCAGTTTCCCCAGTCCCTCAGTATAGATGCCATGCACCTTCTGATGCAATTGGGGATGCTCCATTTCCAGTGGAATATTCCACACCTCCATTTATTGTTTGATGAAAAACTAAAATACGGCAGTCCCATAAGGATATCACATACACTGAGATGTGTAGCACTTCAATTTCAGGAATTCAAAAGAGCAGTTTATAGTCATGTTTGCCATCAGCCCGCAACCTTCAGTTGGTGCTAAAGCTGAAAATAAACTTTCATGCGCCTCTTTCGCACTGAGTGGTGGTGAGCAAATGGCACTCGATTTTTAAAAGGCTATCAGAGAATGAGCAGTCTGTTCGGTTTTGTCCATAAATGTAATCTCTGAATGCAAGGAATGCAGCTCTGCCATGTCTCCTAACACTGCGCCGCTACATCAAGTGCTCCAGTCCTCTTGTCACTAAGAGAACAGCGGGAGCAAACCAGCAAAACTCTGGTTAGTACCGAGGCGAATTTCATCAGCCATGATTGTAAAGCCTAACACGTTACAGAAATGGGGTAATACGTTGCAGATGGGCTGCCCTCAAGGAATCTTTGCTAAGTGAGAACTTTGTATGTCCCAGTTTTCCAGAGGCAGTCCTGGAATTCTGAATTTATGGCTTCTGATTTGATCCTGGAATGTCCCTGTTTTTCCCACCAATGCCACTGCTGCTGAGTTTGGGGGAAAGGATGAGCTGGAATTTGTCCCGAGTGGCTGCTGCTGCGGCAGCTACTGCAAGGAAGCACCCCATTGCCTCTCCATGGCCGCCACTACTGACCTCCTCCCTTGGGCAGCTCGTAGGGGGTGAGGAGGAAAGGCTGTGGCTGCAGAGGCCCAGACCTGTGTGACGCACTGTTATGTACTGAAGTTCTCACCCTGGGCCAGCAGGGGGATACTGTAGATAGTTTTCACTCAGGTCCACATGTGCAAATAAGGGATTGAAAGTGACGTTCAGTGATTGGATAGTTACAGAAAATGGTTACTGTTGCGTTGTAGTGGAGCTCTATATAAGCAGGCTGGCTGAACCCTTCAGTTCAGTTCTGTTCTGGCCTGTGAATAAACAAGAGCTGTTTGAAGAATTGCTGTGTCATCTGATATGTTCTCCACAATGTAACACGTACCAGCTCTGAGGGGCAGGCAGAGGGCAGGGCCGCCCTGGGTGGGAAGAAAGGGGGAGTGAAGCAGAGCACAAGGAGTCTTGATTAAAAAAGAAATGTTTTCTGTTTCCACATGTTTTCTGTTTTAGCCCCTTGCTAAAACGTATTTATCGGTGTGCGCTTTTCTGTTTGTAAAATGTACCAAATAATAAACTAAAATGAAATCAGGGTTGCAGGGTTTTCTCAATATTGGAGGTTATGGTATGTTACTCTGCATACTTTTACGTGTGTTGCTATTTATAATCCTTGGTCTGTCTCTCTTCCACCTCCTCACTGCTGGTGTGTGCCCCAGGCCCGTGAAACATGTGACCCACCAGCAATGTATTGTGGCCTTCCAGTACTTGGCAGCTTTTCTTGCAGACACAGGCAGGCAGCAAAATCAGAAGGCTAGGTTGTGTTTTGTCTTGGTGTGTCACAGATCCTGCAGGTTTTGCGGTTGAATACAAATCAAGTACACTTGCTTGAGTCATGTGCAAGCAGACCCACCTGTTAGTCAAGGGGCAAGTTAACCAACTGAGGGGCTATATGTACAAAATTGTTATGCGACAGCTAAATCAATGGGATTGCTCATTTTGGCTTGAACATTTGCACAGCTTTCTTTGGAAAGGGGCTTTCGATTGTTGTTGTTGTTGTTTAGTCGTTTAGTTGTGTCCGACACTTCGTGACCCCATGGACCAGAGCACGCCAGGCACTCCTGTCTTCCACTGCCTCCCACAGTTTGGTCAAACTCATGCTGGTAGCTTCGAGAACACTATCCAGCCATCTCGTCCTCTGTCATCCCTTTCTCCTTGTGCCCTCCATCTTTCCCAACATCAGGGTCTTTTCCAGGGAGTCTTCCCTTCTCATGAGGTGGCCAAAGTATTGGAGCCTCAGCTTCAGGATCTGTCCTTCCAGTCAGCACTCAGGGCTGATTTCTTTCAGAATGGAGAGGTTTGATCTTCTTGCAGTCCATGGGACTCTCAAGAGTCTCCTCCAGCACCATAATTCAAAAGCATCAATTCTTTGGCGATCAGCCTTCTTTATGGTCCAGCTCTCACTTCCATACATCACTACTGGGAAAACCATAGCTTTTACTATACGGACCTTTGTTGGCAAGGTGATGTCTCTACTTTTTAAGATGCTGTCTAGGTTTGTCATTGCTTTTCTCCCAAGAAGCAGGTGTCTTTTAATTTCGTTAAATAATAAAAATAATATCAAACACTTAAACGGCATCTCTATGTGATCAAAGCACTTTGCATATGTTTCCTTGGACTATTTATAGCATTGGTGGGAATCCTGCAGCCTGTGGGCCTCGTTGATGTCAGGTGTGAGGCAGGTAAAGATTTTTAAAATCCCCTCCTGTTCCTCGTCAAGCAGAGCTTCTATTTGGCACCACATGCAAGGCCCAGTGGAATTGGTTCCACTTGGAAGCTTCCAATCAGAGCTCCTCTAAGTGTAGCCAATCCCTGCAGAAAGCGGGACTTAGAAGTCCATGCCACTCGTGCGACTGATGGCGATGTGAAGCCCTACTGGGATTGGCTACACTCTGGCATTTCCGATCAAGCTGTGGCTGATCCATGCAGAAAGCGAGGCTTGGAGACAGGGCTGATCAACAGTGATTTCAAGCCTTGCTTGGATTGGCTGGGATCTCCTTTGAAGTACAGCTTGAGTTCCAACTGTGGCGCAAAGGAAATTTAGCTTCCTGCGGAAATCAAGGGTAGATTTGGTGGTGTGCCTGCATTTCCAGAGGTAGCTGCCTTTTATTTTATTCTGTAAATCGAATCAATCATTTTTAATGAAAGTGAATATATAAATACATTTAAAAAGGAATAGTTTAAACAGAGGGGAAATGGTACAGAAGCTAAGCAGGGTCTGGTATGGTTTCAAATTGGATGGGAGACTGTGTGTTGAGATTCCTGCATTGCAGGAGATTAGATGACCCTTCCAGCTCTACACTTCTATTATTCTGTGGTTGGGTGATTGACAGGTTGGCTGCCCCATCTATCTGCCAAATGGGTGGTGATGTCAGCATGCGGCCTGATGTCCAGAAAAGCTTTTCCTTATCTAGAAGATCTGTGTACGTTTGCTTACAGCTCAGGCCGATCCATCGTAACATGTAAAAATGATAGGTATTGAACTGAGTACAACTCAGAGTAGACCCACTGAAATTAATGCACCTAAGTTGTGACTATTAACTTCAGTGGGTCTGCTCATGAGTTGTAAAGGTAAAGGGACCCCTGACCATTAGGTCCAGTTGTGACCGACTCTGGGGTTGCGGCGCTCATCTCACTTTATTGGCTGAGGGAGCCGGTGTACAGCTTCCGGGTCATGTGGCCAGCATGACTAAGCCACTTCTGGTGAACCAGAGCAGCGCAGGGAAATGCTGTTTACCTTCCCACTGGAGCAGTTACCTATTTATCTACTTGCACTTTGACGTGCTTTCGAACTGCTAGGTTGGCAGGAGCAGGGACCGAGCAATGGGAGCTCACCCCATCGAGGGGATTTGAACCGCCGACCTTCTGATTGGCAAGTCCTAGGCTCTGTGGTTTAACCCACAGCGCCACCCGCGTCCTCGCTCATGAGTTGAATACTACCTAAAATGTTTCACATCTACCACAGCACGTTCAATGTGTGGTGGACTGAGTTCAGGAGATACAACTAGCTGAGCTGTGGCATGTGCTGGTTGTTCCTCGGTTGTACCCCAGCAAAAACAGTTGTTGCAGATGTGCCCAAAGAGATTTTCTCCTCCCTTGTGTCTCATTGATAGCTTAGTGTAGGAATACCTTTTCAGCCAGAGTGAGCAAAACTTTGGGGAGTTGCAGCCCAGGGTTGGTGAGGCCGCAGGCCAAAAGTGCAGAGACCACAGATGTGTTAGGAGCTTGCCCTACACTTGAGTAGGACTCTGGTAGAGACACATGCCCAACTGGCATGTTCCCTCCCTCCTGGTTGATCGTTCAGGAGCTTCAAAAGCTTTCTTCTGCCCGAACATCACAGCAACCGATGCCAACAGACATCAACACACTTAGGGATCCGCAGAGTCTTTGCAGCTTGCGTGACAGACCTCAGCAACTCAGCATTTTGGCTAATCTACTTTATTTACATTAAACACACACGGAGCACTGCAACATGGCTCTCTCTCTCTCTAGCATCAGACATCAAAGAGAAAAAACAAAGGACAATAGTCCCACTTCACGGAACACAGTAACTCAAACATCCTGTCACCATCACTTTCCACTCTGTGGAGTCAAAACATATACTGCCATGTGATAGACAACAATCCCATGACTGCAGTCGTGGAGCAGCAATTCTAGCAAGATGAACTCCACTCTGTGATTGAGCCTGTTATGTAGTTAAATAACCAGTATGGTTATTTAACTACATAACGCCAGTATGGTGTAGTGGTTAAGAGCGGTAGTCACGTAATCTGGTGAACTGGGTTCACATCTCCGCTCCTCCACATGCAGCTGCTGGGTGACCTTGGGCCAGTCACACTTCTCTGAAGTCTCTCAGCCCCACTCACCTCACAGAGTGTTTGTTGTGGGGGAGGAAGGGAAAGGAGAATGTTAGCCGCTTTGAGACTCCTTAAAGGGAGTGAAAGGCGGGATATCAAATCCAAACTCTTCTTCTTCTTCTTCTTCTTCTTCTTCTTCTTCTTCTTCTTCTTCTTAAATAAGACCAACTGAAATGGTCTCCTTTAAAAAGAGAGGGAGAAATAGCCCACAATATTCTACACAAATTGAGGCATACCTGAACCCACAAGCATTCAGCAACTTGTAGGCATGTGAGAGTGATATCTGTGCAGTTCATTTCTATTTTAGTCTTCTGGCTGGGCAAGGCATGACACTGACAAGCCTATGAGGAAGGAAATATGGCAAGGCCCCAGAACCTAGAGAGGAAGAAGCTATCCTGCAGCGTTGCTGTCTGCGTGCGTAATAAGAATAGTACTTGGCACATTTAAAGTGTTCAGTGCGCTACACAGTGCGCTTCCCACAGTAATCATTATAACAGCTCTGTGTACTAGGTGCTACACAATATGCAGAGATACCATCCGATTCTAACACCTTTTACGAGTAGCTGAATATTTGCAGGTTCTTGAGTTTCATGGAGATCTAACCTGGGCAGACTGAGCCAGAGTTTAATGGTACCTATTTGAGGACTGCGGGTGAACTGTTTTGGTCCCAGGTGACTGGAGAAGAGCAAATGCAGTACAGAATAGTGAACAGAGACCCAGGGATATACAGACCTATAAGCCTGACCCTTTTTACTTGATAGAGTGTTAAATTGTGTACTAAAACAATACCGTTCTAAGAACCTGTAGGGGGGAAAGGGACAAAAAAAGGAAGGACAGGCTGACCTCACAAAAGAGAGAGCTTTGCTAAATATTATTGAGTTGAACTAGAAAGATTTAAAAAGCCCAAGTCTTCATTGAGAGCATTGAGTGACTCCAGTCATTTCTTAATTAAGTATATCAACATGTTTCCACAAGGCATTTTGGATTATCTTAAGTAATTAAAGTCATTCCTTGGTGTGGTAAACAATGGTTGAGTCTTGCTAGGCCTCTGGCATCAACACAAGCTGACTGTGTAATTGGATTGCCTTGGAGACTTGATAGCCAGATGGATTTTTGGAAGGACCAAGCTCTACTAAGGAGGAAGAATGCTGCCCATATCCCTTCTTCTTTGTGGCGATGACAGAGTGCTAGGCCTTTCTGGGGCTGGGCAATGTCCTCAAGGATCAGCTTGGGTTGTTGGTGTCACTATTCCACGTGACCAGGCTTTTAGCTTCGATGGGGCTGGAATGCTTGGTTTGGTTTTTTTCTTTTTCCAGAGCATCCCCAACTTACAAGAATCATCTCAAGAAGAATAAAAATCAGACTCGGAATGTAAAATTCACTTTCCAAGAACAACAACCAACCGCTAAAAGCCTGGGGGAATAAGCCCATTTCAACTTCCCTATAAGATAGAGTAGTAGATGTTTCTGTGGAGATAATTCTGTAATGGGTTTACCACCACAGAGAAGGCCCTATTTCCACTTACCACCTGTTTATCATTTGAAGCCAAGTTTGGAACAGTCATACATTTCCAACCATTTGCTTCTTTTTAAATAATAAAGATTATTTCCTGATTTTAGCTACCTAGGTTGAGCTGCGGGATTGTGTGGCAGTATGGTCAGAAGACCTGAAGGCAACAAAATGACAGGCTAGCCCCCTCCTACTTCTCCCCACTACAATTTTTCCATGGACCTTCACAGTTCCACGTTTTCAGCTGAGTAGCTGAAGTGGTATGTGTGTAGCACCTAAGTGCTGATGGACTGGCAGCTCAAAGTGCTGTGGTGATGGATAAAGACTGATGAGCCATAGAGTTCCTTACAACTACAGGAGTATCAGAATCTGAAGTGGGCAAAGATATGGTCTCCTCAGGTAGCAGAGTCTGTGTAACAGGACTCCTTGAGCTAAAGTCAAAGATGATTACAGAGAGCACGTGAGGGTGCAGGTGGCCTGGTATCCTCTTATATGTTGAAACACTTTCTGCCATTGCAACCATCTTACACCCTGTGTGAGTGTTTTGGTCATTTCCCCTCTAGTTGGTTTGCCCTGCTCTTTACAAAAAAGAGCCTTCCTTGTTCTTGCACTGTCAGCCCAATTGTGGAATTTCCTTCTTCAGGAGACACAGATAACAAAAATTTTAAGGGGTTTCCACTGCCAAGTGAAAACATTTTTATTCTCCTAGCCGTTTGGTGTAAATCAGTGATTTCCGCTTACTCAGTTTTATATTTTCATGTGTTGCTGTGTTTTAATTATTTGGCCTCAATAATCTGCTTTTAAGTAATGCGTACATGGTAGGTTTGTTTGTACATTTTGTAACACGTTGGAAACAACCCTGGGATCAGAGTGATCCAAATTGGGTAAATAAAATCGTGAATAGATTTGTTTTGGGAGCATCTTGCTTTCACCTAAGACACCAAGTTTTGCAATCCTACAAGATTGCTTACAATAAAAATCTAAAGGTCTGCTTGTTCTGTAGTGATGGCCTGAGGATGTCTCTAGGTAAGATTATTTGTCAGCAGAATGACAGTATCCAAAGTAATAGTTTTTTGCTGTAGTCGCCATCCTTGCTTCTGACTACAGTGGTACCTCAGGTTCAGAACTTAATTTGTTCCGGAGGTCCGTACTTAACCTGAAACTGTTCTTAACCTGAAGCACCACTTTAGCTAGTGGGGGCCTCCCGCTGCTGCTGCGCCGCCAGAGCATGATTTCTGTTCTCATCCTGAAGCAAAGTTCTGAACCTGAAGCACTATTTCTGGGTTGGCAGAGTCTGTAACCTGAAGCGTATGTAACCTGAAGCGTATGTAACCTGAGGTACCACTGTACAGCCAAACCTAAGGGCCAAACTAGATGTGGCATTTTACTTTGTAGCTTGCCCCCCAGCGTGTAAGGTTTGGGTCCCCCACCTCTGCAAAAAATAAAATAAAATATGCAAAGCTGGTGCCCCTGCTCCAGATGATGATGATGATGATAAGGGGGAGAGACAGTGGCATAGCATGGGGGGCACAGGGGGGTTTGCACCAGGGGCAACATTGTTAGGGGTGCAAAATTTCAATTCCCAGTGCTGCCCCAATACAGTTGCATGCTTCTGTTGCTGGGCTCCATTGAAAACAGCTTTTCCATGCAAACCAGGAAATGACCTCTCCAGACAATGAAATGACTCTTCTTTTCTTATCTCTGAGGTTGCAATCTCCTGCGTGACGCAAGTGCCATTAGGCAGTTGAATGTGCATGCATACTCTGCCCGTTTCCCTTTCTCCCACCCCCCTTGCGAGGTGCTGGCAATCCACGCTATGCCACTGGGGAGAGGAAGACATTAATCCACTGTGGTCCTGATTTACCATATTTTTTGCACCATAACACTCACTTTTTTCCTCCTAGAAACTAAGGGGAAATGTCTGTGCGTGTTATGGAGCGAATGCCTACAGATGGTGGGGGGATCTGCTGCAGTCGTGAGCAGAGGATCCATGGTTCCCCATCCTTCCCTTCTCCGTGGCTTGCTTTGAAACAGCAAAGCGGGAGAAGAGCCATTGAGTGGGGAGGAGAGAGGGACAGAGAGCCTGCTTGCTTTAAAGGAGCAAAGCGGGAGAGGAGAGGAGCCTTCTCCTCTTATACCCCTCTTCTGCATTATTAACAGCATCCTTCTCCACCCACCCCACGCGTGTTCCTTGTCCCTTGAGTGCTTTTCTTTCCCTCCCCACTTAAAACGTGGTTACAAAGCACGGATCCACATGGATCCTCAGGATTTTTGCACTGGGTCACCCCAAATTCACCATCAGATCACATAGCATGTCCATGGCTACAGCTTGCACCAAAAAAATCACACACCCACTGTTGCCTGGGGCTGCAGTGGTGCAAAAACGTGGTTACAAAGCATGGATCCACATGGATCCTCAGGATTTTTGCACTGGGCTACCCCAAACTCACTGTCAGATCACATGTCTGTGGCCACAGCATGAACCACAAAAATCACACATCCGCTGTTTCGTTTAGAATATTTTTTTTCTTGTTTTCCTCCTCTAAAAACTATGTGCGTGTTATGGTCGGGTGCGTGTTATAGAGCGAAAAATACGGTACACACAAAGAGAGAGAGATCAAGACCACAGTGGGTCTGCAATAAACTTTCATTTTACCATCATGTTTGGCTTGACCCTGAGGCGGCAATTGTTTGCTGCAGAGTGGTGTGTGTGTGTTGAGCGTGTTCTCATGCCCACTTCACAGAAGGAGCCTAATCCAGTCTTCCTAATTTTTCTGCTCACTTTGCACATGAACAAATGTGCTGGGAACATCCTTATTCATAAGTCAGGCCCAGTGTAAGGTGTTGCCCTGATTTGTGTTGCGTGATGAGGACTGGAAGGGGAATCCACCATGTTTCTTGGCATTATAAAAATGCACTTAATATTGTAATGTTAAGATAGCTGGCAATGAATTTGCCACCATCAAGTTCTGGACACATTTAAACATCCCTCGTGTGCAAAACACAGTTAATGCATTTATTTAGTAATCAGCATATTATCTCATGTAGTCGGTAAACGTTGAGGCCCAAACTGCTGATAAGATCGTTTGCTTTCAGGTGTTTTTCAATATTGTGCTCAGCGTCAACTATAAATTGAGTTGAGTGACCTTTTGGTTCTGAATCAAATAGACTGCATTTCTGTGGTTTCAATTACATACACATATATATAATAGGGACCACAACAATTGCACCAGTATCTTATCGTTCTGGTTCTGTTAGCGCAGTCAAGAGTCTGATAGCTCATTCTCCTTTTCGTTCTCTGTGTTCAAAATCAAAGCCTTGGTGCCAACGAGGGGGAAGATAGGCAGTTTACACAACTGAAATCTAATCATTTAGCAGCTTGCAAGAACTGTGAATGATTTCTGGTCAAAGGATGTAAAATGTGTTGCTACAGGTTGCTAGCAAGGTAGTGTATTTGTGAGACAAATAAGTCAATTAGTAGCTCCTCCATTTATTAGAAACTTAATTGTCAGCACAGAATGGAAACTTCTGAACTGCAACAGCTCATTAGAAGCAAGAAAACATGCAAGGGTGTCCCCCCCCCCAACTTTTAGTAGACTTTTGGAAATGTGTTGATGCCAGAAAAGCTTAAATTTATACTGAAACAATGCATCAGCTTGAGAAGTACGGAGGGTATTTTGTGAAAATTTACTTAGGATGAGTTTCAGATCATTTTAGACAAAGACCTCGTTGGCCTTTGGTTATAGCTTGTGGTTTGTCTTTTTGTTGCTTGCATCCAGCTGTCTCAAGAGACTATGGAGAGCACCTTCAGGTACGAAGTCAAACCATTGCATTACTGACCACCCTGAGACACAAACCTGGGCAGTGTATATGGAGGGGCTGCCCAGAGGACAATACTGATGTGGTCCAAAGGGAAAAAAGCATAGCAATACAACAACAACAACAACAACAACAACAACAACAACAACAACAACAACAATTTATTATTTATACCCCGCCCATCTGGCTGAGTTTCCCCAGCTACTCTGGGCGGCTCCCAATCAAGTGTTAAAAACAGTACATCGTTAAATATTAAAAACTTCCCTGAATAGGGCTGCCTTCAGATGTCTTTTAAAGATAAGATAGCTGCTTATTTCCTTCACATTTGAAGGGAGGGTGTTCCACAGGGTGGGCACCACTACCGAGAAGGCCCTCTGACTGGTTCCCTGTAACCTCACTTCTCGCAATGAGGGAACCGCCAGAAGGCCCTCAGTGCTGGATCTCAGTGTCCGGGCTGAACATTGGGGTGGAGATGCTCCTTCAGGTATACAGGACCGAGGCCGTTTAGGGCTTTAAAGGTCAGCACCAATACTTTGAATTGTGCTCAGAAACGTACTGGGAGCCAATGCAGATCTCTCAGGACCGGTGTTATATGGTCTCGGCGGCTGCCCCCAGTCACCAGTCTAGCTGCCGCATTCTGGATTAATTGCAGTTTCTGGATCACCTTCAAAGGTAGCCCCACGTAGAGCGCATTGCAGTAGTCCAACGCGCCAACATGGCTGTAGGAGTTACAGCCTAAGGGAGTTACTGGTTTGTCTGAAGGAGGCTAAACTACAGCCCCGGTTTGGATGAAAATACTAAGCAGAACTTACAGCTTCTCAGAGCAGCAGCAAAACGATGGGGGGAAGGAACAAAGTGACTGTGATTTCTGCTCTACGAGCCCAAGCATTTGCGTGTTCACAAAAAGCCATGGTTTGCCTCGTGGAAGGTGATTGCGGCAGGGAGCCTTTTGTATCTGTGGCTGTTTCCATGCTTTTTGGAACCCTGATTATGCAGCGTTCTAAAATGTGAAAGGAGTCTCCATGGAAGCCAACCGTCCCTTCCCGTAAGCTGGACTGTAGTGGGAACAGTGGCATGGGCAGAGCTAGCATGAGCTTGTTTCTGCTGCTGCCACCTCACATGCTAATTAACGCTTCAAAAGTAATATCTGACTAAGGTTATTGATGCAATGAATTTAGAGAGGCACCTTTGTACTTAACTGACCAAGAATGCAGCCATAAGCACTATCTGTAGCGTATGCTTCTGAAAGTGATTCCCATATCCATAAGGTATTGTCAGTATTTTGTGATCGTGTCAGAGGAAGATAATTGGGTGATACTGTTCCTTTCTAACCTATTTCTTACATAAACACCCTTTCTCGCTGAAATGCTACCTTCGGTTTGTGTTGTGCATAGATCTTGTCACAAAATATTCAGTTTATTTTAGTGTTTTGGGGTCAAATGTTTTGACAATGCCAAAGAACAGTATGGGATTTCTAATTGGGTGGGATTCATGGAAAGAATTTAAGCATAGTGTGGTTGTATAGTATTTTAAAACAATTTTGTTTGGGGGTTTCTTCCGTTACGTAGAAAATAGGAAAGGCAGGTAGTGTTGAAAAATGGCCATGAAAACAGAAGGGGAAGTAAACTTTCAGCTGGCACTAGATAGAGAATAAACTGAACAGAAAATGCTCAGGGAAGTTGACAAAAAAAGAGAGTCCTCTTCATGAACAGGAGCTGTATGTTCTATTTCAAAAAGAATCTTAAGTTCTAAAAAATAAAATTACTTTATCTGGTGCCAGTTTGAGGTTCTTTTTGGTTAATTATTATCCGTGATTAGCTGTAATAAGTTTTACTTCAATGAATAACGTGCCTCGCCTGTGTTTTTCATACTAGACATACTAGACAACACTAGGTGTGAGACTGCCACACGACTTGTGTTGTGAATCAATGTGGGGGGAAACAATACTAATTAATGTGGTTTTTTTACTGTTTAAAATATGGACAAATTCATTTTGGCAAAAAGACACTGCTTGGAAAGTTGTTGTTTTCTGCTCAAGTATTTAGGAAATCTCTATATGGCACACTTTCACAGTGCCGTCCAGACTATTTATGGGATCGTTTCAGCGGGGTGCTGAGTGTGGCACTCTCACTCATTGATCCTCCTGCTCAGCACCTGTCTGGAACTGTTCAGTCCTCATCAGGATGAGGCTACCTCATATAATTGCTGGAATGTCCCATGTGGAAGATGAGCCTCATAAGCAGCAATGCTGGAATAGTGAAATTTACAGCTTTTGGCTGCGGCAAAGCTTTCTCCCTGCGCTGTCAACACCACAGCTCACACCACGAGCACAAGGCAGGGAGTCGACACTTTAATGAACGTTATGCGGAGATGGATCTGTTAAAATAATAATTGCAATCACACTTTTTGGTTATGCAAAATGACCTTCTCTGAGTTTCTGTAGACTTCTGCTAGCTGAAATTACGGTCTTTGATGTGCTGTGAGTACTAGCTATAGTAGTACTTCGGGTTAAGAACTTAATTCGTTCTGGAGGTCCGTTCTTAACCTGAAACTGTTCTTAACCTGAGACACCACTTTAGCTAATGGGGCCTCCCGCTGCGTGATTTCTGTTCTCATTCTGAAGCAAAGTTCTTAACCCAAGGTTTCTGGGTTAGCAGAGTCTGTAACCTGAAGTGTCTGTAACCTAAGGTACCACTGTACAGTGGTACCTCGGGTTAAGTACTTAATTTGTTCCAGAGGTCTGTACTTAACCTGAAACTGTTCTTAACCTGAAGCACCACTTTAGCTTAATGGGGCCTCCTGCTGCCGCTGCGCCGCCGCAGCCCGATTTCTGTTCTTATCCTGAAGCAAAGTTCTTAACCTGAAACACTATTTCTAGGTTAGCAGAGTATGTAACCTGAAGTGTATGTAACCTGAAGCATATGTAACCCGAGGTATCGCTGTACTAGTTTTCGGTGACATACTCCAGCAGCCTGGATAGTAGCTGGGGGAAAACTGATTTGCTGTTGCAAGGGGTTGAGCAAAAGTATTATGATGCACGGGACAAGAACTGATATGGTTTTAAAGACAACCCCTTTTCGCCAGCTGAGCAAGTCTGGCATTCTGCCAGTGCAGCCCCTTAAACCTGGGATTGGCCAGCCCACCTGATGCAGCAGATCCAGCTTCAAAATCCACTTTCCCCACAAATTCCTTTGCACTATCCCTTAGTTTCCAAGCTCCATATTCTACTGTAACCAAGCAACAAATGCATTTTCTCTCCTCGTCTCCCTCTCCATCCTCTGTTGTCTCCTCTGAGCCTAATAACAGATTGTGAGTTCCTCAAGGCAGAGACTTCTACACACAGCAAGAAAGCCTTCCACTGGCTAGAATGGGGAAGCTCTCTCTCTCCCCCCCCCCCCACCTAATTGCAAGAGTGAAGACACTATGGAATAGATAATAATAATGATGATAATTTATTACTTATACTGGGTCTCCCCAACCACTCCGTCTGGCTCCCAACAGAATATTAAAAACACAATAAAACTTCAGACATTAAAAACTTATGTAACAGGGCTGCCTTCAGATGTCTTCTAAAAGTCAGATACAGTGGTACCTCGAGTTAAGTACTTAATTCGTTCCGGAGGTCTGTTCTTAACCTGAAACTGTTCTTAACCTGAAGCACCACTTTAGCTAATGGGGCCTCCTGCTGCCACCGTAGCCTGATTTCTGTTCTTATCCTGAAGCAAAGTTCTTAACCTGAAGCACTATTTCTGGGTTAGTGGAGTGTGTAACCTGAAGCGTATGTAACCCGAGGTACCGCTGTAGTTGTTTATTTCCTTGACATCTGGTGGGAGGCTGTTCCACAGGGCAAGGAGGCATGAGCCTGCAGTTCCTCATTCATGCTGATGGCACTATGGCTATTTAATGCCCCTCCCCACTTTTATTTCTATACAGTGGTACCTCGGGTTAAGTACTTAATTCGTTCCGGAGGTCTGTTCTTAACCTGAAACTGTTCTTAACCTGAAGCACCACTTTAGCTTAATGGGGGTCTCCCGCTGCTGCCGCGCCGCCGGAGCACGATTTCTGTTGTCATCCTGAAGCAAAGTTCTTAACCCGAAGCACTATTTCTGGGTTAGTGGAGTCTGTAACCTGAAGCGTATGTAACCTGAGGGACCACTGTACTAGTAAATACACCCATTTCAAAGACTATCAGTACACTCATTTCTCAAGAGAATGAATGGACCCTGTAAGAGGCTGGCCCTGCAACTTCCTATCGCTCAGGGAGAAGGAGAGCAAAACAAGATCCTTTCTTTCTTACCACCTTTTCTCAGTGCTGCTTTGGCTATGTGAACTAATAAAAATGTTTCCGTATAAAACAGTGTTTTGGAGCCAGCAACATGGCGAAGCTTCGCAAAGGTTATCTCCCGACGTCATTTGTGAACAGACATGTGTTGGCTGGGTAGCGTACCACCGTCCGTGGTGACTTTGATTTATTTGCTCTGTAAATTGGGACTGGAGCAATAATGGAAAGTGACATTAATTGTTTTAACAGAGTCCTCTTTGTCACATCATTTGCTTTCCTCTGAGGGGTGTTTGATTGTTTGAAACTTGTACGAAAAACTAATGGAAATTGCTATGATGAGGGCCAGTGTCCACTCCACATTCCGACTTTGAATTGTCGGGGCGCTTCAGTGTCTGTTTGAAAGCGCAGATGCCAAGCGCTGGAACAGCAAATGCTGGCGCTTCTGGAAGGGTCCGTATTATCAAAGAAAGAATGCTGACCTGGAAAGGATTTTTAAAAAGAAAAAGTTCTGCTGTGGAGGCTGGATCCACTCCAGTCATACATGCTGAAGAGATTCTGCTTGTGGAACGAGTGACATGAAGGACTCCCATAGTTCTTTTGGTTGTAGCTCTTGGCTAGGGTTCTCTCCTTTAGGGGAGCTGTATGTATTGGGATGTGGGTGAATCTGTGGGTTAAACCACAGAGCCTAGGGCTTGCTGATCAGAAGGTCGTTGGTTCGAATCCCTGCGGTGGGGTGAGCTCCCATTGCTCTGTCCCAGCTCCTGCCAACCTAGCAGTTCGAAAGCATGTCAAAGTGCAAGTAGATAAATAGGTACCGCTCCGGCGGGAAGGTAAACGGCATTCCCGTGTGCTGCCCTGGTTCGCCAGAAGCGGCTTAGTCATGCTGGTCACATGACCCGGAAGCTGTACGCCGGCTCCCTCGGCCAATAAAGTGAGATAAGCGCCGCAACCCCAGAGTCGGTCACGACTGGACCTAATGGTCAGGGGTCCCTTTATCTTTATCTTATGTATTGACCACCCAGGGCTGGCCCACTCATGAGTTAAAGTGAGGTGACTGCTTCTGGCAGCAGGATCCACAGGGGCAGCAGATTCCGATATCGAACTTTCCTCCCGCCTTGTTCCCGATGTCGATCTTTTCCCATCCCCTCTTCCCCAGTGGCGGTGGGTGCCATTTTGTGGTTTGCCTCCGGGGCCAAAATGTCTTGGGCTGGTCCTGTGATCACTATCCCAGATAGAATTAGGCATACAAATCATTCGTAAAGGCTTCTACCTATTTGACTCTTCTAATTCCTTGTTTATGTGCAGAGCCTTCCAAGAGAGGCTTGTGCTCCCTTTTAAATTCCACAAATGTTTCTGGACGAGGCGGGACCGTTTCATCTGATGGCAACTTAATGATGTGTGGAAACTTCCCACTGGGTCATTTCATTAGGCTCTTAACAAAACTCTCTCGACTTTCCTTGAAATCCTACATGTTGTTGCTTTTTTTACTTGAGGAGGAACCTCAAGATTTGCTTCATATTTCATATTTATGCTAAATTCTGGTGCCTACTTGAAACCCCCCAAGGGGTTGAGTTTCACTTGCCTTGCATATACAATACAATGCTAGGGTTCGGGACCCTGGCAGAATCCCATAAATGGCCCTTGACCAGAGTGGATACAACTGTGAAGGCCGTGGCAACCATCCCAGCGAAGCCAGAATGGGTCTTAAGGAAGTAATAATAATAATAATAATAATAATAATAATAATAATAATAATAAATAATAATTTTTTATTTATATCCCGCCCATCTGGCTGGGCTTCCCCAGCCACTCTGGGCGGCTTCCAAAAAAATATTAACATACTGTAATACATCAAACATAAAAAGCTTCCCTAAACAGGGCTGCCTTCAGATGTCTTCTAAAAGTCTGGTAGTTGTTGTTCTCTTTGACATCTGGTGGGAGGGCGTTCCACAGGGCAGGTGCCACTACCAAGAAGGCCCTCTGCCTGGTTCCCTGTAACTTGGCTTCTCACAGTGAGGGAACCGCCAGAAGGCCCTCGGTGCTGGACCTCAGTGTCCAGGCAGAACGATGGGGGTGGAGAAGCTCCTTCAGATATACTAGACTAAGGCCAATATGATTATAAGGCCCATTTAGACATCACGGAAAGTGTGTTGTATAACTGTGTGCTGAATTAGCAGAGTCACATACCACTGGCTTCAGGTGTTATGTGCATGTGCTGTAATTACATGCACAGTCCAGTGCGTCTAGCCCCAGCAATGTGTGAACCGGGATGGGGGACCAAGTCTCTTACTTCTTGTTACTTATCAAACTGTGTTAACAATTTAGTCCTGGTTTTCTGATGTAGTCCCCATGGCCTTAAAAGCAAGGAGAGAATGGGGGAAATTCAAGTTTATTGGGTGTATTATTAATTATTATTATTATTATTATTATTATTGCTATTATTGTTAAAATTAAGATTTGTATACCACCCTTCATCAACAGATCTTAGGGTGGTTAGTTGAAAGAATGATATAACATCTTCAAAGAAGTATATGTTGTTTTATTTGTTGAACCTTTATTCATCCCTAATAAAGAGCAAAATGTCCAGGGCTGAAGTTTTTATGTGATCAGACCTAACATGCATTGGATTTTAGGTGCGCTTAAATCGATTAAGTGTTGCATCCAGCACGTGTCGGTGGGACACCCATTTATTCTGCACACTTGGGTGATGGAAATAGGGCTGTAAACTCCTTTTTGTCTTGAAATAATAAAACGATCAAACATTATAATTGTATGCATGTGTAATTGTTTCCTGAACTGCTCTGTTGCCAAAAGGGAGATTTAACTGAACAGGAGTTAATTCAGTTAAGATCAATCTAAGCTAATCTCTAGGGAGAAAAGCCTTTATTTTGAGGTTTACACTGTGATTCAGGTACTACCCCTTTGCCCGTTCCTGGGTGGTATTAAACTACTTAAGTGTGACATCTGTGGAGAATATCTAGTCTGCTTCCCTTTTCTTTCTCTTACTGAGAATTGTATTTGGCTGCCAGCAAAGTCTTTGCATGGGCTCCACAGGGAGTTTTTCCAAGCCCTAAGTCATTAATAATTGCTGCGACAAATCTCTAAAATATAATAAGTGCTTTTATTTTCCCCCCCCTGCCTTCCAAATATACGGATGATAATTAGAACGTGTTGCATTGAGAAATGCAAGGATATTAAATATATTTGATTTGACACAAACAAGTCCCCGGTACTGAAATAAGATATCTAGTACAAATTAATGTTGCAGCCACATCTGATTAGGAATTAATCTACTTTTTATAATTGCAGCCTGAATTAGATAAATGCATACAGTAGTTGTATTGAGCACTCAAACTACATAACAGGAAAGGACAACTTCAAAGGCAACCTGCAGAATACATTTATTTAAAAAAAGAAACCAGGAGTTTTCCATTAATAATAAGAGCATTGATTGCTTTTCTTCGATATGCATATAAATGAGAAGTTTCCCATTTCTGGTAGTGGAAGTAGGCATCTGGAGAACCAAAGAGGTCTTTCTTCCAGTAGCACCTTAAAGACCAACTAAGTTAATTCTTGGTATGAGCTTTCGTGTGCATGCACACTTCTTCAGATACACTGAAACAGAAGTTGCCAGATCCTTCTATATAGTGAGAAGGTGGGGAGGGGTATTACTCAGAAGGGTGGTGGGAGATGAGCTCATCTCAGCTATCTGCCAATCACCCATTCCCACCACCCTTCTGAGTAATACCCCTCCCCACCTTCTCACTATATAGAAGGATCTGGCAACTTCTGTTTCAGTGTATCTGAAGAAGTGTGCATGCACACGAAAGCTCATACCAAGAACTAACTTAGTTGGTCTTTAAGGTGCTACTGGAAGGAATTTTTTTATTTTGACTATGGCAGACCAACACGGCTACATATCTGTAACAAAGAGGTCTTTGGCATTCTTCCTTGTAGAGCTCTCCTCATTAGCTGTCTTGCTTCATCAGCCTTGTAGTTTTGTTAGATCAGTTAGTTTCAGTGGTGGTGGGTTGTTGCAGCAGCAACATCTTGGGTGTAGTTCATAGGACACATGGGTGTTGACTGAACTAAATATAATCCTGTAGGATTAAGAATAGGGAAAGGGATGAAGAAACATTGCAAAGCATAATGGGGAGCAACTGTTGCAAAAGGTGTGTGCTACCCTGAAATTCAAACTGAGTTACCGTACTTTTCTGTCTATAAGACGAGGATATTTTTATTCAAAAATTATGTCTAAAATTGGGGGTCGTCTTATACAGTGGTACCTCGGGTTACAAACACCTTGGGTTACAAACACTTCGGGTTGCAAACTCCACTAACCCGGAAGTAGTACCTCGGGTTAAGAACTTTACCTCAGGATGAGAACAGAAATCATGTGCCGGCGGCGTGAGATGTGGTACCTCAGATTAAGAACAGACCTCCAGAACGAATTAAGTTTGTAACCCGGGGTACTACTGTATATGGATAGTGCATAGCGGGGACATTAGATTGTTTCCTGCTGCGAGCCAGAGATTGTCAGTGGTTATAAGCCATGCTATTGGTGGCTGCCGCAAGGGCTGTTGTTGATTGGCTGCTGCTGCTGCAAATGGGCGGGTGATTGGCGGCTTCCGCTGGCGAGGGGACAGACAATAGGTAGCTTTTGCAACGCATGTGAGAGGCAGTGGATTAGTGATTTTCGGCAGTTTTGCCCCCAAATAGTTCAACAACCTCACCCCCTCCCCAAAGATCAACAACTCTGGGCAATCTCTCCCCTTTTTATAAATTTGGAGTCCCCCAAATTTATACACGGGGGCGTGTTAAACACAGAAAAGTGCGGTACAGCGGTACCTCAGGTTAAGGACTTAATTCGTTCTGGAGGTCTGTTCTTAACCTGAAACTGTTCTTAAGCTGAGGTAGCACTTTAGCTGAAGCGTCTGTAACCCGAGGTACCACTGTAGTTAGTTAGCACTTTGCGCCCTCAGAAATCAATTGGGCCAAATCATGTTATATGGCTATGTAAGTCCTACAACTCCCTTCCTGACTCACCTTTTTTTCCTCCCCTGTTTTCCTGCTTTTGCAGAAGATAGACGAAGAGAATGAGGCAAATTTGCTAGCAGTTCTCACGGAGACATTGGACAGTATCCCTGTGGATGAAGATGGACTGCCTTCATTTGATGCACTGACGGATGGAGATGTGACCAACGAAAACGATGCCAGCCCTTCGCCGATGCCCGACGGCACCCCTCCACCTCTGGAGGCAGAAGAGCCGTCTCTAGTAAGAATCTACCTTCCTAGTGTTTAACGGGAAATGGAGGTGCCCTCTCACTATCCACTGCATGGGTATGATGTAGCCACAATAAGGTTTGGTCTTTTCGTTTTTAGACTGAAAACCCAAAGAAAGCTTAATTGGACTCGGGCATTTCGGACAGAAAGCCCAGGATAAACTTGTTTGTTGGTGAAACGATGGTATTGCCTGAATGTTTTTCTTCCGACAATGCACACTCTTGCTAATTCAGAAAGGGAATGCTTTGAGTATGTGTTTTCCCATTAGGAGATCTCCAATATATGTGTACAAGTTTCACTTTTAATAATGTGTTACCAAGATGTTGTTGTTGTTTAGTTGTTTAGTCATGTCTGACTCTTCGTGACCCCATGGACTAGAGCACGCCAGGCACTCCTATCTTCCACTGCCTCCCGCAGTTTGGTCAAACTCATGCTGGTAGCTTCGAGAACACTGTCCAACCATCTCGTCCTCTTGTCCCCCTTCTCCTTGTGCCCTCCATCTTTCTCAACATCAGGGTCTTTTCCAGGGAGTCTTCTCTTCTCATGAGGTGGTCCAAGTATTCGAGCCTCAGCTTCAGGATCTGTCCTTCCAGTCAGCACTCAGGACTGATTTCCTTAAGGATGGAGAGGTTACCAAGACAGCTTATTGATAAAGGCTGGATTCACGTTTGGCTCACATCTGTTAACAGCTCCTTGGATTGTGCTAGTAAGTGGGTGAAAGGAAGAGAGTTCTTTTCATATGGGAATCGGCAATTGAAAACGCCTGTGCCAAATCTGAGGGATAAGAGTTGGCTCTCCATTTGCCAAACCAGAAAGAAGATGAAGTGGTGGCTTCTCAGAATGGGCCTCCTGTAAAACTAGCCGCAGACTAGGACCCTATCAAACGGTCAGCCTCTTGCTCAATGAACTGAAAAGATTTATTGATATTCAGTAAAACGCCTCCAAATCTCTACGGCCACAGCTATGCTATCAACTTTAAACAGCTTCAGTTTTTGTTCCCTCTTTCCCCTCTATGTGAAATATTTGTAATAAATAAGCTACGTCTCTGTTAGGGTGCCTAGAGTTCGTAGTGTTTAACATTGTTGTCAAACTACAGTTCTCTAAAGTCTTTGAGGGAAACCACAACAGTGTTTATGCTTTGCATTTTTAGACGCAAGTTAGATGTGCAGCTAAAAGATGTAATGTGTGAAGGAGCCCACGGCAGCGATATCATAGTTCCAGATCAGTATTCTGTTGCAGAAGCAAGGATTAGAAGGAGAAGGGAGAGGAGGTGGTGGTAGAAAATGGAGAAAAAATGAAGTCCTAGAGTCTTTCTTTTTTAGTGTGCACAGAGCCCAGTGAGATGCGTCCTCATGCTCCTTTTCAGATGTGCTAAGGGGCCCTCAAGAATTGTGTCAGGACAAACCTTACAGTTTGCTTTGTCTTGAGAGAATAGTATCCTCATTAACAGCAAATATCCATTGCGCGGACAGGCGGAGTCCCCAGATCCTGCACGGTCCCCCCGTCATGTGGAATAACGACTCAAGACAATGTGCTATGGGATTAAATTGGCCACAACTTTATTAAATTTCAAATGTGGGTAGACCTTGGCTCAGGCATTGGGCGTTCTCCCTCCCTGGTCCCCAGCCGGGGACCTAGGGAGCATCAGGGTTATCCAGTGTGTGTGGGGGGGATGGGCCGGCTCTGGAGAACATATGTTCAAGCAGAGATGGCCGCCCCCGTAACGCCGCCGCCGCAGGAGAGAGCAATGACGACCTTTCGGTGTACGGCCAAAGCCTCCCTTCAGAAAACCCCTTTAACGGGGAACCCTGGTATCGCCGCCGCAAGAGGAAGATGGACAAAAGGATTCCGCCCAAGGCCTGATACCGCCAAAGTTGTGACGTTTTGCTACGGGAAAGGCGAAACCTGCCAATGCAGGGAAATTCCTTTCCGGCCCTTTAACAGCGACCTTAACGTAGCAGCGCCCGCATACCTGTGAAGAAACGTTAACCTGCAAAACCTGTGAAGAAAAGTTAACCTGCAAAATAAGACATTAACTGAGGGTGGGTAGGGTGGGAGAAGCTCTGGAGCCAAGTGAGGATTCCTAGGTAAGATCCTCCCTCTATTGTGTGGGCAGGTAATCCCTCCCCTACCTGGCCTGGTCTCCTTGGCAACGCTTCCCCCAGGTGGGATTGGACAACTGACTGAGGTAGGCGGAGACCTCCAGGTATCCCACCTGAGGGGAGGCAAAGCCAAGCCTATGCTGTTGGGGCCGCTCCAGATCTAGGGGCTGCACGCGCCCGCGCAAAGGGCGCCCCCCGTTTTAAGTGGGGAGTGGTCATTGCTGCCAGATCTGTCACTACCAAAGTGACTGCTAAGATTTTCAGAAAGCACCAACCCCTAACTTTACAAAAACCAATTCTGCTGCCAGAGGACTCTTTTATCTTTTGGTCATAATGGAATCGAGAAGTTCAGCATCTTATAGTTTTGACTATCATGATGACTTGCAATGTACATTTTCTGAATGATTTTATCAGCTACCAAGAAGATTTGTATTCACTCTGCCTGGCGGAAAAAAACTAGCCAATTGCCAGGCCTTGTTTACTTTGAGATGTAGCATTGTCCTTCATATTCTGCATTTGTGTCCCTCTGCTATAGACTTTCCTCTACTGTAGGCAAACGTTGTCTTTCCACTTTGTCAGAAGAGAAGATGTCGGAACCATGCAAAAAACAATCACTTCAGTCTTCAGTCAAATCATTTTACATTTGATGTCTCTTTGTCCATCTGTGGTCCATGTTAAGGTGCACCACCTTTGAAAGGTGTATTGCAAAGAGGGCTTGACTCCAAGGCTGGCTAGATTTTGTTGGCCCCTGAGCACCATTCTGTGCATGGGTCCTTGAGCTTGCCATTGTTGTTGTTTAGTCATGTTTGACTTGTGACCCCATGGACTAGAGCACGCCAGGCACTTCCGTCTTCCACTGCCTCCCGCAGTTTAGTCAAACTCATGCTGGTAGCTTCGAGAACACTGTCCAACCATCTCATCCTCTGTCATCCCCTTCTCCTTGTGCCCTCCATCTTTCCCAACATCAGGGTCTTGTCCAGGGAGTCTTCTCTTCTCACAAGGTGAGTATTGGAGCCTCAGCTTCATGATCTGTCCTTCCAGTGAGCACTCAGGACTTATTTCCTTCAGAATGGATAGGTTTGATCTTCTTGCAGTCCATGGGACTCTCAAGAGTCTCCTCCAGCACCATAATTCAAAAGCATCAATTCTTTGGCGATCAGCCTTCTTTATGGTCCAGCTCTCACTTCCATACATCACTACTGGGAAAACCATAGCTTTAACTATAGGGACCTTTGTTGGCAAGGTGATGTCTCTGCTTTTTAAGATGCTGTCTAGGTTTGTCATTGCTTTTCTCCCAAGAAGCAGGCATCTTTTAATTCCATGGCTGCTGTCACCATCTGCAGTGATCATGGAGCCCAAGAAAGTAAAATCTCTCACTGCCAAAGCAAGTGGCTGGCAGTCATGCTTATGGCTGATGTTCTGCAGCCTTGTTCATGTGTCAGAGCAGTCATATAAAGCTTTTTTAAAAAAGTTTGGACTTGAATTTCAAGGGCTCAGGATGGCTGTGGATGCTGATTGGTGTTTATTGCTGACTCCTGGTTTGCTTGGCTCAAGTGAATTTCTCACATGGAAGGAAGACATTGTGGAGAGCTGGAATCTCCTTTCCTGTCTCTGCTTCCTATATTTTCCTTCCACTTCACACTTCTCTGCCTTGCCTGGATCCAGCCAAACAGGTTGTGATGAAGGGGAGAATGTACATCCCTATGCAGCTGCATATGAAATAAAGTGTGTAGTTATGTTCCTATGTGTATATGGCAACATACGGTCATGACTCTTATGAATCTGAAAGTCTTTACCTATGCCCTTGGGCACAATCTGCATTTGAAATTGGTTGTGTGGTTCCTCAGGTAAAACAGCCCCCCCCCAGCTGTTGTTTGTTAAATCAGGAATGTAACACAGTATACCTTTTCAAAAAACAAAAAAAACCCCCATCATTTTTGGCCTAGGGATAAGTACTAATATATCACATTTTAGTGTGTAAAATGGTTTTGTAAGTCTTACGTTGCTCGTCTTTTTGACAACTCTGGGAAGCAGGCGTTTTATCTTCCGCGTTCCGTGGTATCTAAGGCTAGAAGCACAGAATTCCTTCCATTTAGGAACTAATGCGGAACTCTTGTGCCGCTCATTATGCGTGACAATCCTGGTAAAGGTTCAGGGTCAGAGTTGAAGTGCCCTTCCCCTTAAAAAGCTCATGAAACAACTGGTGACACAACTCCAGTTTTGAGGGGTTAGGTTGGCAATTTTGAATCATAGAATCAAAGAATTGTAGAGTTGAAAGTCTATTAAACATTAAAAGCTTCCCTAAACATGGCTGCCTTCAGATGTCTTCTAAAAGTCTGGTAGTTGTTTTTCTCTTTGACATCTGGTGGGAGGGTATTCCACAGGGCGGGTGCCACTACTGAGAAGGCCCTCTGCCTGGTTCCCTGTAACTTGGCTTCTCGCAGTGAGGGAACTACCAGAAGGCCCTCGGCACTGGACCTAAGTGTCTGGCTCTAACCAACTGAGCTATGCAACTTCTCATATGATCCTCACAATATATCAAGTCAGGGTACTTCTGCCCGTGCTTGGACCCTGTCAGTCCACTTAGCCAACTACATCCAGTGTGTACTGTGCAGTTGGCATGACTGACTTCTGCCTTGATTGCAGGGGATGGCCTGGGACATTGGCCATGCCAGTGATGCTTTCTGCACTTCTGGTTGCACTACAGTGCACAAGTAGGAGCATGCAGGAGCTAAGATTTTTTAGGACCGCAATGCCTCCAGAACCACCTCTCCTCATATGAATGGACCCAGACCCTGCAGTCATCAGCTGAGGCCCTTCTTCATATGCCTCCTCCACGATGGGTCTGGAGGGTGGAAACACAAGAATAGGCCTTTTCTGCAATGGTTCCCCATTTGTGGAATGCTTCCCCCAGGGAGGGTTGCCTGGTGCCTTCAGTATGTATCTTTAGGCACCAGGTGAAAGCATCTCTCTCTAGCCAGGCCCTTGGCTGATTAGGGAGGGGGTTATTGGTGGAGTTTTCTGTTTGTTTATTAAGTATTTTGTGTTCTCAGTGTGCATTTCTAGATTCTAGGCCTGCGGGACATTCATGTATGAAGCAGAATGCATTAGGCATAGACAGGAATAGTCCAGCGTTTATAGGCTTAAACCATACGAGCATTTCCCAAATTTTACTGGCATGAATGGATTTATGGTTTTGCCACCCATAAAGGCCCTGTGCAAATGTTGCTTCCACATGTGGACTTCCAGCAGCCGTGGGGCAAGGCAGGCAAGCCTATTGTTCAAAATCCTACTTTTCCATCTTGCATAGCCTCTATACATGTTGATATTTGTCCAAACTGGACCCGAGACTCATAAATTCAGATGAAACCTGAGGAACGGAAGTGCATAACCTTATTTCTTTTTCTTCCCAACCTTCCCCCTTCCGCACCCACCCCAAACCTTTCCCCTTGTTATCCTTGCAGCTTAAGAAACTCTTGTTGGCGCCAGCTAACACCCAGCTAAATTACAATGAATGCAGTGGCCTCAGCACACACAACCATGCAAACCATGCCAATCACAGGATCAGAACAAGCCCTGTGGTGGTTAAGGTACAGTGCAATACATATCAAGATGGTTTTAAATAGTTTCCTTTTCCCCCACTAGGGCTCAGACATTTACCCGGCCAGTGCACAAGGAGTGGGATACGTCTCAAAGTTTCACCTGACTCCGCAAGCAATGTTGGATGCAGGCACTCTGTGCAGAGGTCCATATACACAATGGCCCAGTTTCCATGATCACACACAAACCCTTTTTGTGTGAAAGCAAAGGATCTTAAAACTGGGCCATTGCACATACAGACCTCAACACAGAACATCTTGTTATTATCTGTGGAGAGGGAAAAGGAGAGATGTGCATCTACTCTTTCTGCGCACGAACTGAATTTTCAACCCAGTAACTGCACCAATAGCCTGGTACCTTATCTCAAATTGTGGGGTTGGGGCAGAAGCTGTGGGGTTTTGTTCATATGTGGGGGTGAGGGGATATCATAAGGAGAAGCTGCTTCTGTTCATTTTTTTCACTCTGAATAATTCATGTTATGCCTTCCATACACACACCCTTTCTTGGCAGCATTAACGCATTTTTAAAGGCTGCTCTTCTTTCCCCCTCCACAGAATTGTAGACAGTGCCATTAAAATATTACTGATGGGCTGATGTGTTGACGTGCGACTCCAGGCCACCACTTCACTTGCGGCCCAACTTAGAAAAAGATTATGCTGGAACCTCAGTAGAAAGGTCTATGTCAGCCATTAATTGGCTCTGATGCTGGCAGTGGTGTAATTCTGTTAGCAGGCTGTATTAAACAATGTTTGTCTTGCCATTGACTGTAACCGAAAACAGAGCATTTAGGGGTACTTAAGAGAGTTGTGAGCGCTGGGCTTGAGCAATCAGCAGCAAATTAAGGTTTAAGCCAGCTTATTTCCCCCCCTCCCTGTTCGTAGTAAAGGCGCTGTAGGGTCTTGTTAGTTATATGTTGCTGAGTAGGAACATTGAAACATAAGAGAAATGAAATAAAAAAGCCGCATAAATGTCATTTAGGAATTTTAAATGTAATTTTCTTTCCTTGTTCTGCAAACAATTATTCACAGCTCATAGATCTAGTGCTCTTATAAGGAACACTTCACTGAAAATCACATCTCTTCAGAAATCCTATATCCATTCTGATAAGGTTCGGTTCACTAATTTCAGCTTTCTTTTTTCTTTTCCTTCCTTCCTTTTATTACTTTTCCTTTTATTGTGACTTGTTTCTTAAGACTGAGAATTCATGGAGCAATAAAGCGAAGAGCATTTGTCAACCACAAAAGCCACAAAGACGTCCCTGCTCAGAGCTTCTCAAGTATCTGACTACAAACAATGACCCTCCTCAGACCAAACCAGCAGAGAACAGGAGCAGCAACAGAGACAAATTCACCTCTAAAAAGAAGGCGCTTTTGCACTCTCAGACGCATCATTTGCAAGGTAGGCTTGGGATCGAAGAATAGGTTTTGCCCAATGATTGTCATTGTTGCAAGTGATCAGACCCCGGGAGGGGGGGAGGTGAAGGGAACCTGTAGCTTCCCGGAGAACATTTCCTAGCAGCTCAGACCAGTGAACAATGCTCATCTCTAAAAGCTTCTAGGAGCCAGGAAGCATTGCCTGACCCTCTCTGGGTCGGCCGAAATCCTCCACCTAGCAGCTTCTCTTCTTTTGTGGGAAACTTGCCTGTACAGTGCAGAGGGGTCCCTTTGGAAGTTCCCTGCAAAATTTCGGAAGGATAGGTGCAGAAGATACAATGGATGAAACATTGTTTGATTAGGGTGCATTGAACTTTTCAACTTCCCAATTGCGTAGAAATTATTTAAAATGATTGTCAAGCACTTGCTGTTCAATAATAGTAACAATAACAACAACAATAATTTAGCATTAGCTGACATTTTCAGAAAGTTAAAATCAAAATTCTTTGGTTTTCCGAAGCAGTTTATTTCCTTCTCAGTCAAATGTAGACTTAGCAAGCTAAAAGTTGACCAATCAAAAAAATTCAAAACCAGATTTGAACTCCTCACACCCCAAACCTTATTTTTAATACCCCCTCACTGAAGAAATTTGCAAAAAAATAAATTTCACCTCCTAAAACAACATGCTATACTGTTTGAGACTTTTTGGTCAGGGTTGTGTGGTTCCTTTGTGCCCCTTGTGTGATTATAGTGAACTTCTGTAGCGGGGATTCTTTTTTTATTTGTTTGTTGCATTCTTACCCAACTTTTTTCACAATGCTCAAGGTGGCTTCCTACTCCTCATTTAATCCCAGCAACAACTCTGTGAGGTAGGTTAGGCTGAGAGGTAGTGACTGGCCCAAGGTCACTCAGTGAGATTCGTGGGGAATCGAACCCTGGTCTCCCAGGTCCTAGTCCAACACTCTAACCACTGCACCACCACTGGCTGCATGGAGCCGCTGTGTTTCCTTGGAGGCTCACCAGCCTAGAAGAGTCATGCTCCTTGAGGGGTGAGGCTAAACCTGAGGAGCTTTCACCCCTCCCATACCCAAGAATCTCCTGATCATCTCCTGATGGTCTCTCCTGACTCTCCAGAGAGAAGGAGGCGTGTCCTGCCTATCTACTTATTCTGCCCAGCAACATATCTGTGTGTGTGAGTGAGAGACAGTCAGTCAGTGTATCGGAGAGAGTGAGAGTGTTAGAGATTCTAGAGATAAGATTGCTGCTAAGTGCAGCTGCAGACTCTCAGTGTAGCATTGATTTATGCTTAGAATATTTAGCTCTGTATATAGTTTTGTATCATAGTTGTAGTTATAGAATAAAAGGAAGATATTTTACAGAGCTGCTCTCCGAGTGGTTTATACTCTGCAAGACTCTGCAAAACTCTGCTGTGCAACGACTGTATTATTGAGACAGTGAATCCAGTGCTCTCAGCTCTAAGCTGTGAGTCCACAGCACTGTGACCTGTTCCTGTGAGAAAGGAGGTCTCTGGCGGTGCTACCCAGCTCGCCTAGCCCAGTCGGGGTTGAGGTGCAAGAGTCCAGTTGGTGCACTGGCTCTAGGGCGATGCTGACAAAACCCATGTAGCTCTCAGCCCAGCTCTGCCTGGGCTCCCTGTTAATTGCTTAGCATAAATTGGAACGTTAGCTGGGCACATTTGTGCATGCACACAGATGCAAAGATGCATTTTTAACTAGCATAGCTCCTCTTCCTCTGGTTGTTGTTAATAATAACATGCATTTAGAACACATTCTGTGTGCAAAGTGCTTAGGGGTAAAGGGTTTAAGATTTCTCAAGTAAAGAGTCTCTTCACACACAATGGTTTTTAAGTGAGCACCTAAGGTCTATTAAGAATACTTAAGAATACACTGAGCCTTTTGGGCTTGCCGATCAGAAGGTTGGTGGTTCAAATCCCCGTGACGGAGTGAGCTCCCATTGCTCTGTCCCAGCTCCTGCAGTACGAAAGCACACCAGTGCCAGTAGATAAATAGGTACCGCTCTGGCGGTAAGGTAAACGGTGTTTCTGTGCACTCTGGCACTCATCACAGTGTTCTCTAGTCCTGCTGGCCACGTGACCCGAAAAGCTGTCTGTGGACAAATGCCAACTCCCTTGGCCTGAAAAGCGAGATGAGCGCTGTAACCCTATAGTCACCTTTGACTGGGCTTAACCATCCAGGCGTCCTTTACCTTAACCTTTTACTTCCAAGCCCTAATGTGAATGCGGTATGTGTGTGTTTGCAAATGTAGGCCCTTGAAAGAGGAGTCGTAAGGGAGTCACGACTGGCTATGCTTCTGACATACATCTGTGTATTCTATCCATGGCCTGTATGTAATAGTCCTGAGCTGAAGATAAAGACAGTTGGGGAGATGGATTTGTAGCCATGGGGGAGTTGAGGGTTAACTGGATTCCAACAGCACAAAAGTAGTGATGTGTTCCTGGGAAATAATTACCGTCCTGGACAAGCTGGGCTAGCCAGTTCATTAGGGAGCCTCTTTTATTTTCACCGGACTAAAATGAAGACATTGTTAACTTGCAATATATTCCTTAAGAGACAATAAAAACAGCTTTCTTGCAGCTTCTGAATAGGCAATAAATGTGTCAGCCCTATTATAACTTTAAAAAACCCACCATTTTATTGTTTTATTCTCTAAACAGTGTCAAGTGTAGGAACCGTCCTGACCCCTCTTGCTCACTTACCAAACAAGAAACTTTATGGCCAACTAAGCATCCGTAATGACGTTTAGTATCCTCCAGTGTATTGAGAGGGGATTTTGGTCCTATACTAACTGCTACGGCCGGGTTGGAAAAATGCAAATGCCCTCCTCTTTCCTGGCTGAGTTGTTCCTTTTCTTGCTTTCTCCGGATGCCACTTTCTAAAGGCTTATAGGCCCAAGTAGGCTTTATTTAAAGGGACACGGGTGGCGCTGTGGGTTAAACCACAGAGCCTAGGACTTGCTGATCAGAAGGTTGGCGGTTCGAATCCCTGCGACGGGGTGAGCTCCCGTTGCTCGGTCCCAGCTCCTGCCAACCTAGCAGTTCGAAAGCATGTCAAAGTGCAAGTAGATAAATAGGTACCGCTCTGGCGGGAAGGTAAACGGCGTTTCCGTGTGCTGCTCTGGTTTAGTCATACTGGCCACATGACCTGGAAGTTGTACGCCGGCTCCCTCAGCCAAGTAAAGCAAGATGAGCGCCAGAACCCCACAGTCGGTCACGACTGGACCTAATGGTCAAGGGTCCCTTTACCTTAGGCTTTATTTAGAGATCCTGCCACTTAAAAAAAAGTCATTTACTGCCTTTGTCTCCAGAGGTATGAAACTGAGACACGGTTACATCAGCAAGCATCTGTAGCTGCAGTGTCAATGAGCGAGAGAATTTGGTTGTAGAACTTTGTTACAAGCAGAGTTGGAAACAAACATTAGTTTCTCCCCTCGCCCCGAGTTTTTTGTTCCCAAATGGTAATGTTAGTTGAGCAGCAGGGCTGCCTTCTCTTACCCACAGTGCAAGAAGCAATTCAGTGTTGTGATTACTTCTGCCATGCTAAGGCTCAGTTAAGCCATTGCATGTTGAGGTCCCCAAGACCCCCGCCCCCCAAATAACACACACATCACACAGAATTTTTGTTTAAGGTTTTTGGCATAATTTTGGCCACAACTTTATTAACATACATGGATGTGAGTGGTTGCTTAGGCATTGGTTAGGACTATCTGTCCCCCCACCTGGGGACAGAACTGACTTCCGGATTCCAGCGAAAGTCAGTAAGGGGAAACAATATTGGGGAGACACTGGAGCTGCGCCACAGGCCCTCACCTCTCCCCGCATGCTCCCCGCGGCCTGCTGCCCCTAGCCCCTTTCCAGGGATTTGGATGAAAGCATGGCAAGCCCCTGAATTCCTTTAATGGAATTCCCTTGCAGCAGCAGCATTGGAGGGGCAGGCCCAGCCAATCCTTACCCCTCCTCCAACCAATTTTCAACCTATGCCTAACCGCAATTTACAAGTTGTGACGATTTGCTATGCAGTAGGCAAAAACCAAATGGCACCAGCCAATCAGCCAAATGGACAAAATTCCTACCAGGCCCATGCCCCAATGGCAGACGACCCCATGACAGGCATAGCAAGCTCAACACACAAGACCTAAAATAAGGGAGGGCAGGTGGGTGATCCGGTGCACCCTGCGAAAGAGAAAGCTGAACACTGCGTGCACTGCTTAAAAACCTCTGTTCCCTCCCCCAAATTGTTGTTTAGTCGTTTAGTTGTGTCCGACTCTTCGTGACCCCATGGACCAGAGCACGCCAGGCACTCCTCTCTTCCACTGCCTCCCGCAGTTTGGTCAAACTCATGCTGGTAGCTTCGAGAACACTGTCCAACCATCTCGTCCCCTGTCGTCCCCTTCTCCTTGTGCCCTCCATCTTTCCTAACATCAGGGTCTTTTCCAGGGAGTCTTCTCTTCTCATGAGATGGCCAAAGTACTGGAGTCTCAGCTTCAGGATCTGTCCTTCCAGTGAGCACTCAAATTAGCAAAATCAAAATTACTCCAGCAACTCAAACTACTAATCTCTGCCAGAGACCAACCACCCCAACCCGCCTGGCAACAGAGGGGTGGCTTGGCTGGCCCCCACCACAACATGTGCTTTCTTTTAATGAGAACACGCTATACCACCTTAGTCCTTGCCTCCTGCAGTGAGCATAGAATCATAGAATCATAGAGTTGGAAGAGACCACAAGGGCCATCGAGTCCAACCCCCTGCCAAGCAGGAAACACCATCAGAGCACTCCTGACATATGACTGTCAAGCCTCTGCTTAAAGACCTCCAAAGAAGGAGACTCCACCACACTCCTTGGCAGCAAATTCCACTGTCGAACAGCTCTTACTGTCAGGAAGTTCTTCCTAATGTTTAGGTGGAATCTTCTTTCTTGTAGTTTGGATCCATTGCTCCGTGTCCGCTTCTCTGGAGCAGCAGAAAACAACCTTTCTCCCTCCTCTATGTGACATCCTTTTATATATTTGAACATGGCTATCCTATCACCCCTTGTATCTTCATGTGGTCTGGCCAAGTGTCACTCCTTATTTTAGCTACTTGAAGGTAATTTTTGAGCACAGACGCAGGGCTTGAATTTTTAGGGAGCTGCCGTAAGCAGAGTGATAGGCCCATTTAACTGGTTCTTGTCTATAGCAGGCACCTTTGGCCATCCAGAAAGACTGCAACGCCCATCACTCCTGACTATTGGCCGTGCTGGCTGGGGTTGATGGGAGATGTAGTTCCACAACATCTGGAAGGCCAAACGTTCCCCACCCCGATCCACAATGTAGACTCTACACTACTGGGAGCAACTCTTCCAAGTTTTCCGGCAGTGGCTTTCCCCAGCCCAGCCTAGAGATGTTGTGGATGGAACTAAAGACCTTCTGCATGCAAAGCAGGGGTGAAGGGTGAAATCTGCAATCCCTACTCCCTCATCCCCTCCAAACGTAGCCAAATCTTGTAGATATTCTAAAACAGGAGCTCAAGGGAAACCATTCTGTGCATCGTGCAGCTCCTTTCTGTTGCTGAAAATGCAGATAGGAGGCATCTGGGGAAAACCGAAAGATGCTTCATGCAGGCAGTGTTTTACTATTGCCTCTATTGTATAAAATGCCGCAGCATTTCCGCTGAATCATTTCACACATTCCAAAGCCAGTGATTGAGAAAGAGCCAAGCTAGGTGAGGTGATATCCATCTGTGATCAGATATCCTGTCCCTTTGAATGTTGGCCAGTCAGAGGTGTGTTTGTGGATCTAGATTGGGACCGTGTTGCGGGGCGGGGGGGAAGGCTGTTAACACTTTCCCACCGCACTCTTTCCCCCTGTGAATTCAGCTGCTCTTTGCCCTGCTAGAGGAAGTTTAAAGGTAAAGGTACCCTTGACTGTTGGTCCAGTAGCGGACGACTCTGGGGTTGCGGCGCTCATCTCACTCTATAGGCCGCGGGAGCCGGCGTTTATCCGCAGACAGCTTCCAGGTCATGTGGCCAGCATGACTAAGCCGCTTCTGGCGAACCAGAGCAGCGCATGGAAATGCCGTTTACCTTCCCGCCGGAGTGGTACCTATTTATCTAATTGCACTTTGACGTGCTTTCGAACTACTAGGTTGGCAGGAGCTGAGACCGAGCAATGGGAGCTCACCCCGTCATGGATATTCGAACCGCGACCTTCCGATTGGCAAGCCCTAGGCTCTGTGGTTTAGACCACAGCGCCACCTACGTCCCCTAGAGAAAGTTTAACAGTGCGCAAATAGCAAGGAAACAGCCCCAGGTCCCAGTCCAGGTCTACACCAGCTCACCTGAGGGAGATGTGTGAGGGGAAGGGTTAAAAGGTGATGGTGGTGGATCAGGGGGCGAGTGCTGGTAGGATAAAGCTTGGGTCTGTCGATGGGAAAGAGTGGCACCTGATAGGTCAGGAGAAAAGTGGCTCCTTGGCAGTTGACATGAGGGATAGAACCTAATGGATATTTCTTGGAGTGAACTGCATAACCTCTCAAGCCAAGCAGAAAATTGCCTGCTGGCAGAATTAAACTCTTGCTTCTGGAAACCCTGAAAAAAAATGGCTGAATAATAATAATAATAATAATAATAATAATAATAATAATAATAATGCCTTTATTGTCAATGTACAACCTGTGTACAATGAAATTAACTGAGCCTCCTTCCCCCCACAAACACTCAGTCTCATTGCACAACACACCAACCAACACTATATTATTTTCTGTTCAGCAGCCTAACAGCCCACGAATAGAAACTGTTTTCTAGCCTGTTGGTAAGACTGATCATACTTCTATATCTCCTGCCCAAGGGTAGAAGATTAAAAAGGTGCTGGCCGGGGTGTGAATCGTCCCTGTGAATTTTTCTCGCTCTCCTAAGGCAACGATCCCCTGCGATGTCTTCTAGCGGGCTCAGGGGACAGCCCATGATATCATGTGCTGTGTTCACCACCCTCTGTAGAGACTGTCCGTGGCTGTCTAGCCAACGTACCACCCTGTGATACAATATGTGAAGTCCAGAGACAGTACAACCCCAATTCAGGATCACACGTAAGGTGAAGCAGACATTTTCCCTGTCCCTCCAGAGATCAGGACTAGAACCAGTGGGTGGAAACTTCAGGGAGTCAACAAATCTCTAAGAGAAACTTCCTGTAGGTACGCGACAGTAGAATAGTCTTCTTGGTGGTGGGTTTTCCATTGCTGGCGGTCCTTAAGCAAAGGCTGAGTAGCCATCTGCTGTAGTTGCTTTCTGCATTGAGCAGGGTCTAGATGACACCTGAGATCTCTCCCAACTCTATTTATTATTACTTTCCCTGGCAAGTAAAGGCTGCTCCATGGTGAGGAGTTTGTGTGTGTGTGGAGGGGCAGCTAAAGATTGGTATCCCAATTGTTTTCTAACAAAGAACAGCGGAAGGTTTAAACTGCTAAAAGTGCTGTTGTTCATTCATGTCAGGGTTTTAGCATGGAGGAGTTAAACCCCAATTTAAGCCATCTGCGACTCTCTTCCCCCTATTTGCAGAATAATTTGCAAGCGCTTGGATCATATTTGCTTGGGTCTTGGCCTCACAGAAACAACCTATTTTCCTAGTGCTGTATATAAAACTGTATATTGTACAAGTGAAGTCAACTGAATATTCATAGAGTTCTGTTGCTTTGTAGTTATACGGCCGCTGTCATATCCAAGTGAAACGTGAACTGTAGTCTAAATTAAATGTGAAGGAAGCACATTTTCACACTATGTTCTGTGCATTTTTGGGGGCTGTCTGTGTGTGTAGTTTTCTAAGGTCTCAAGGTCTGTATTGCAGGTGTACAGCAGTTGGCATAAATCAATCGTGCAACCTGTTTCAGGGTTCCAGAGGAGTTCCAGATCTCTTTATCTATAAAATATGTGTGGCTGCTGGAATTAAATATAATGTGTGATGTGTGGTTGCTGCTGCAAACAGTCTTGCATCCCTTTTCACTCTCAGTAGTTGGTACTATAAAGTGCAAGTCACAACTAGGGTAGAGAAGAATGTCATTGGTCTGCATTTTAAAACAGACTTACCTAATGCATGCCTTTCAGACTAATATATTGATTGGGACATAATTACCCTTTGGATTTTGCACTTCTCCAAATGTTGTGACACAAGTCTTGGCTCAGAAAAGAGAAAGAAACCAAAATGCATTTTTAAGGATAAAATGTGTATGTTATTTTACATGCATTTAAATATACATTATATAATAATAATAATAATAATAATAATAATAATAATAATAATAATAATAATATTTATTATTTATACCCCACCCATCTGGCTGAGTTTCCCCAGCCATTCTGGGCAGCTCCCAATCAAGTGTTAAAAACAGTACAGTGTTAAATATTAAAAACTTCCCTGAATAGGGCTGCCTTCAGATGCCTTTTAAAGATAAGATAGCTGCTTATTTCCTTCACATCTGAAGGGAGGGCGTTCCACAGGGCGGGCGCCACTACCGAGAAGGCCCTCTGTCTAGTTCCCTGTAATCTTACTTCTCGCAGCGAGGGAACTGCCAGAAGGCCCTCAGCGCTGGACCTCAGTGTCCAGGCTGAACGATGGGGGGGGGTGGAGACGCTCCTTCAGGTATACTGGGCCGAGACCCTTTAGGGCTTTAAATGTCAGCACCAACACCAACGTACTGTGAGCCAATGCAGATCTCTCAGAACCGGTGTTATGTGGTCTCGGCAGCCACTCCCAGTCACCAGTCTAGCTGCCGCATTCTGGATTAATTGCAGTTTCCGGGTCACCTTCAAAGGTAGCCCCATGTAGAGCGCGTTGCAGTAGTCCAAGCGGGAGATAACTAGAGCATACACCACTCTGGCAAGACAGTCTGCAGGCAGGTAGGGTCTTAGCCTGTGTACCAGGTGGAGCTGGTAGACAGCTGCCCTGGACACAGAATTAACCTGTGCCTCCATGGACAGCTGTGAGTCCAAAATAGAAATTTTCATACATGTTTATCTTTTTTGAGGGGGAGGGGAGAATCTCAGAGTAATGCTGGGATTCTGATGAATAAACACATGTGAAACTGGCCTGGACTGGAAATTCCTAGTCAAAACATCTGAACGGCTGTGTATTTCTCTGCTCCCATGAGTAGCAGCCTATATATAGTAGGAGAATTGACAGTTGGGGTGGCATCAAAGTATTTGCTTAATGCAAAATTTTAGGAATGAAGGAGGTGTGGGGTTGTTTTTCAAAAAGCAGCCATGCATTTTCTATCAGGTCTGTTTCCAAACTAATTCAAGACAGCACAAAATTCTCAATTTCTTTCACCATATTTTACACCTGGTTTTCCTTCTTTTTCACCCTCCCCTTTTCAGCCAAACCAATGAGTTTATCGCTTCCTTTGACGCCCGAGTCACCAAAGTAAGTATCAAGAACTGTAAATATTTACAACAGGGAAGGGGTTTTAAATACATTTTGGCTACAGCAACTCCATTTCAGCTTGTTTTTATAAATGTGCCCTGTCTTCCAGTGATCCCAAGGGTTCCCCATTTGAGAACAAGACTATTGAACAAACTTTAAGTGTGGAACTCTCTGGAACTGCAGGTGAGAAGTGCATTGTCAGATATGTATATAGATATAGATGTTTTGTGTGGGGTTTTTTATTGCTAGCTTGACATTATGAATTGCACAGCAATATGTTACCGTGGTCTCTTAAGAGATTAATTGTAATGTACTTTTAACAACAATTTTCCCCACACGGTTCCTTAAGATGAGATTTGCTTTAGAATTATGATTCCACTGTTAGAGAGCTTAGTATAATGTCTAGGGAGAAAAAACGAATGAAATAATTTATCTGGAATAAATTCCCAGTCCCCTGACGTATATATTGCTACATTTTAGCTGCATTTCCCTTTCTCCCACCTGAAAGGGATAATTCACACATGCGTGTTCATTACTTGATGACTGCAGCCATCAGTTGATGGCTTGCATTGATACAAGAATAATCAGGAAGAGCTTTTATATTACCTCAGACTTGATGCTTTCCATTTGAAATATTTCGCACATTTAGGTGGAAGTAATTGAAGACTGAGTGTCCAAGGGTTGTGAATGCATATGTGAACTGGCTCACAGACTGCACAACAGAAGATTTATAGCATCTGATCAGTGTTTTAGAATTTGGTTCCTTCCTGTTTAAATTAGAGGGTAAACTTTGCCAAACAACATTTTTGCTGGGTAACAGGAAAGGGACCATCTAAGCTTAGTATTGGATTGCAGACAGTGACCTCCTCATGATGACGTTTGCAGACCACAGAGCAGTAATGGAATAATCAATTCTCTTGTTTTTCTCTAACTTTAGAAAGTATGAGCTTTGAGGATATCTTGAGTATTAGAATGTAGACCTCGGCAGCCTTGTCTGAAAGCCATAGTATTGCACCTGCCATGAACTTGTCCTCTCTCAAGTTAAGGGCACTCCACAACTTAAAAAAAAAATACACTCATAATGAAATCTTGTCTTATTATGGTCCTCTGCCTTGTACCTTCATTTTACACTCCTAACCTATTCTTGATCCTTTCAGGCTTCAAATCCTTATGCATTTTTTATGTAGCCTTCCATAACTTGATTATATTATATTTATGTACTCGTTTTGAAAAAGTCTGACCATTGGGTAGTTAACAGATCAGTCCTGTCTATCTTTACCTGCAAGAATGTTTACTTCCACAGAAAATGCACCTAGGATGTCAGCCTAAATGTATTGCTTTCCTTTGAGATATCTTCTGCTCGTTCCTGGAGTCTGCAAAAGGTGAAGGGAGTGGTTTCACTGACTCTTCACAGGTTAATATTCTTTAGTGCAGAATATATTAGGCCTATGTAGACACATTTAAAGCACATGACTCCCCCCCCCCCGAGAATCCTGGCATATTTACTGGGTTCCATGTATTAACTTTTAAACAAGTGATGTTCTGATTTTATATACATTTGTTTGCTATTTTTTTTAATCTCAATAAAACATTGGGGACCGTTTAAGCAAGTGGCAAGTGGGGTGCCGTAGGGTTCTGTCCAGGGCCCGTTGTTGTTCGACGTCTTTATAAATGACTTGGATGAAGGAATTGAGGGGATGCTCATCAAATTTGCAAGTGACACCAAACGGAGATGTCCCCTCCAGCATTTCTCCAATGACAATAGCAATGTCCTTTTCCATACCCTCCAACAGTGCTCCAAGGAAAATAGGGGTGTCCTAAGGAAAAGTGGGACATTCTGGAATCAAATCAGAAACCAGGATGGCCTTTGTAAATCTGGGACTGTCCCTGGAAAATAGGGACACTTGGAGGGTCTGTGGTGGTATAGAAATGTTTATTATTATTATTATTATTATTATTATTATTAATAATAATTATTTTGGTCATTAACAGAAATGGGCCCATTTAATTCCAACCTATAGTAGACAGCAGTGTTGTGTCTTCTGCCTGAATGCTGTCTTTAATGTTGCCCTGGCATTGTTTATAATAGTTTAAATAGTGGTTGCATTGCTCCCACTATGAGTGCGCCTGCTTGCGCTATTGCAGTACTGTACACTCTGTGCCTCCTCCTTTCGAACAAAAGTGGTTACTTTACTACACAGTCAACTGATAAAAATGCTCCCCACTCCAGTTATTATTGGTTATCATTTATATATTCTCGATGGATGTTGATAAAGCTGAATCTTTAAATTCATTCTTTACCTCAAATCATCATCTGGGATTTCGCCCTAGGGATTGCAAGACTAATTGTATATCTATTTTGTCAAGATAGGCCATCAGGTGAACTGGGAGGAAACGCTTAGGAAATGAATTAAACGCTTAGGAAATGAATTTCCTGGCAACTCCCCAGGGATTATGCCATTTCCATTTTTAATTTTTGTAGGTAATAAACTTAAATTTTGGGTTTAAAATTCTTCTCAAAATGTCCTGCTGCTTCTTTAGGTAAGACATATTTGAAGGAACAGTTCCAAAATCACATTTTGCGCCTCATCAGTTTAAGAATTTGAGGTGATAACTTTCACACTTTTTGCCCAGTTTGGGCCATAGCAGGTTCAAGATGGCCAGAATAGATCTACAATGTACTGAGATAATTTATGGGAGCATCATGGCAAAGATGCAAAATGGGCAGTGTAAGCATGCATGGAATAAATCCTGTTTTTCAGGTTTTGCTTAAGGGGAAAAAATAGCCTCTAGAGCCCCATGTTCTTTCAAGTATATATTATACACCCAAAGCTTTTCCATTTAGCTTGCTGCAGAAACTATGCAGCAATCAGACAATGAAATACTAGATTAGAATTGTTAGGGCAAAACATAACCTGCCCCCATTTTGTACTACCAGTGGCAATATTCACACGATATGTTGTATGCATGCTGTATTTTCTTTTTTTTTCAAGTGAATTTTTATTGTTTTCCTTACATATTCTTTTCCAACAAATTGTAATAGCACCATACATTCCCTTTGACTCTGCCGAGTCACGACCCCCCTCCCTCCCCACAACTGGTATATTTATCCTCTTTCCATCACACATATCATTCTCAAATTAGTACTATTATACATTGGAGGTGTTATGTCAATCCTGCTAGTGTCTTGACCTCTTTACAATTCTTCTTTAAATATTCAATAAATTTACTCCAGTTATTTTGGTATCTTTGATCTCCCTGGTCCCGGATCCTCCCTGACAGTTTGGCAAGTTCTGCATGTTCTGTCAACTTTGCCTGCCGCTCCTGTATAGTTGCTATATCTTGTACTTTCCATCTTTGGGCCAGAAGGGTCCTCGCGGCAGCTGTAGCATACATGAACAAATTTTGATCTTCTATTTTAATTTCTGTTCCTATTAAGCCTAATAGACACGCTTCCGGTCTTTTGGGGAAAGTATATCTAAATATTTTTTTGAGTTCATTATAAATTGATTCCCAATTTTTTTTTTACCTTATTGCAGGTCCACCACATATGGAAATAGTCCCCATCTGCCTTTTTGCATTTCCAACACTTTCTTTCTTTTATCCTATACATTTTAGCTAATTTTACTGGCGTCAAATGCCATCTATACATCATTTTTAGCAAGTTTTCCTTTAAAGTCATGCATCCTGTGAATCTCAAACCCTCCTTCCATAATCTTCTCCACGCATCCAGTTCAATGTTATGCCCAATATCAATTGCCCATTTTATCATTGATTCGTTTACTTCTTTGTCTTTTGTATACTATTCTAGCAATAAACTATACATTCTTGATAAAATTTTATCTTTACAGTCTATTAACTCAATTTGGAATTTCGATTTTTTATCATCGAACCCATTTCTCTTTTTGTCTTCCTTTAATAAATCACTGATCAGAAGGAAGGCAAAAAGATTTTCACTCCATTTTTGTCTTTCATATAAAACAGGATAAAAAAATTCCTTCCAGTAGCACCTTAAAGACCAACTAAGTTAGTTCTTGGTATGAGCTTTCGTGTGCATGCACACTTCTTCATTCTTTATTTTTCATTCTTTATTCTTTATTCTTTATTTTGACTATGGCAGACCAACACGGCTACCTATCTGTATATAAAACAGAGTCAATCCATGGACATTTCAGAATAATTTATTTAAGAATGATGGCTACTGCATGTTTGTTTGTTTTTCCCTGCGAGGAAAATCATCGTATTTTCCTTGTTTAGCAGCATTAAAGAAATTTTGTGTACACAAAGCTAATGAAAACAAATTTAACTTGTCCAAACTGTCTAACAGGGAGGTATCCATGAGGATAATTTCACTGAGGATAAATCATCCAGGAAAAACGCAATGCTTGCAATGTATATAGCTTCTTTTTTTTTACATTTTAGCTTATGTTTTAATAAATATTCCCTGAAAGAAAATCTGTTTTAATTCCACCATATTAAAACCAGAACATCCTAGTAAGTCTCTTCAGATATACCTTTGGTCTCAGTTGCATAATTATACAACTTTTCTTCATTGTTCCTACGTTGGTGACATGTATGCCAATCAGTGGCGAGGCAAAGCAGGAACAATCAAAATCCCTTTCTTCCTGCTTGTTTCCTCCTTGATTTTCTTAGCTTTTTTAGTATTTTCACCTCTTTCTATGTAGTTTCAGAACAAATAGAACAGAATTTGTTTTGATGAAGATAAATTGATGTCGGCCTTTAAAACGGCTTCCCCATCATATTCCCTTTCTCCCCAGCTGTCTGAAAACAAATGGGTGCATTTCTGTGGTGTGTATAGCATACTAAAGTCAGAAAGGAATTGCTTTCATTTGCTTTTCAAAGCTGTATTGGTCTGTTGTATTATTGTTTTTCAATAAATATTTATATACTTATTTGACCGTAACCCCATAACACCTATTAGGGATTACTTCTGAGTTGATTGGCCTATGATTGGTAATTTTAATCTAAGGAAACGGTCACAGTTAAATCTGAAGCAAGGCAGTCTTTATTCTCCTTTACTTAGGCCTCTGGGCTCCACCTCCCATAGACCCTAGCTCTGCCCACCACTGATAAACAGTTCCAATAGATTATCCTTGAGGAAATATGGTCCCTGGCAGAATGAAGCTTAATTAAGAAGTAGCTTCCCAAATTCACCTTTGCACTAAAGATGGATAAAAAAAAGTAAAGGAGCATTCATCTTGTGAAACGACAAACACTTCATTAAAGCATCTTGATAGTTCGCACTTTGGTTCTGCTGGTGTGACATGTTCTGGTGGCATATTCTGCTCAAGAAATTAGATGATGCTCTGTTGAGTATCCTGCATGAGACATCATTAATATTTGTTGATGAAGCTTGGTCATATAGGTGACACAGAAATTATTCAGGCACAAGACAGATGGATTATTGTAGTATGAAGTCTTTCTCAAGATCAGGGAGAACATCAAGAAAATGCTCATCCTCACATGCCACAGCAGAAGCTTCCCCAACCACCCCCTTTCCTTTACCACTTGTTGAATCACACCTTTTAATGTATGGAACCTAGTGAGAGATTGGTATTGAAATATACTCGGAGTCGAGAGTGGATTCCATGCTCTTTATTCAGCTCATAGTGGTGGGAGGAATGGAAGTTTCCCCAGAATGTCTGCTTTATATACATTATTCACACAACGGGCCCCATGTGATTGGCTAATTCCGGGATTCACCTGTAGGCCAATCAGGTTGTGGATTCACTTCCACCTGGAGCTGGATTGGGTGGCTCCTGTGGACCAATCAGACTGCTGCATTCTGGACCCTATTGTTCCAGGACCAATCAGACTGCTGCCTTTTGGATCCTATTCAACTCAGTACATAACAGGTATACTTTGTGGACCAGAACTACAGTGGCATTTGGCAAATCATGGCTTCTTGCATCTGCAGTGGAAATGTGGCAACTGTGACTTGGGACCAGTGAGTGCTAGTCAACACTGGTCCTACTCAGAGCAGAACCACTGTAGTTAATGGACACAGCTAACTTGGGGAGCATAAAAAGAACATATTGCATCAAGTGGACAGTGTGCTATTGTGCTTGAGCCATTTCCACAGGCCTCTGGTTGGCCACTGTGAGAGCAGGACTAGGTGGACCATTGGCCTGATCCAGTAGGCTCCATATTGTCCTTTACTTGTTTTATCTTCTGAAAAAATTGCCATCTAGAAAAGAAGCTCCAACCCTGAGTTGCCTTCCCACCCCTGCCCCACTCCTTCATTACTGCATGTTGCCCAAAGCTGAAGAGAGTAGTGGACTGTGAAGATGCTAGTTCCTCAAAAAGTGCATATCAATGCAACTTTTGCCTCAAATCTTACCAGGCAGGGAAGTATTCATTAATTTATTTGACTTGGTTCTAAAGCTTGTGTCCTGCCTTCAGAAGGAAGGAAGGAAGGAAGGAAGGAAGGAAGGAAGGGAAAGAGACACACAAAGTTCTAACACAGTGCATGATACCTGTAAGCAGGTATCATTGACTGTTTTGGGAATGCTGGAAAAAATAAACTGGGATTTCCTCATTCTTGGGCCATATTTTAGGCAGTTACCAAGAGTCACCGGTATATTGCTTAGCTTTTCAGACATACCCAAACCTAGTCTGGGTTAGTTAGCATTCACAGGTGAATGTTGACAGTCACCAAATTCCAGATGTTCAATGTAGTAACACACACACACACACCAAGCACAAGTTCCATTATCTGACGCGTTCCCTACCCCCTGTTGCCACTGAATTGCAGCCTGGCCACCCCTATGGCTGGTGTTTGGGTTGTCTACCCACAAAGCGATAAAGTGATATGAGCAAGAATGGGTGGCGGAAGGTTCAACCAGGGGAATGCCATCTAGTAAATTATTAGATCTTTCCAGAGGTCTATATTTATCCTCTGCTGTACTGACAACAAGATTAAACTGACTGCTCAACAGACATGTAGTCCTTTATTATATGATGGCTATTTAATTTTATTATCCATTCCCAGCTTCTGCCGTTTTGTGTCGTACAGAAGCCCTGCTGATTCTTTTACTGAATCAGGCCATTATCTTGTGTTCAGTGCCTTAAGTGGCTTTAAATAATGTTTCCCTTGATAATCCCATTTCCAAACTCATAAGATGTAAAAGAATCTGGTGGGTTGTTGTTTTTTTAATAATGCTGATATTCACAGCATGTCTCCAGGAAGGTTCAACTCTCTACAGCCCGCCAATATGCATCCACAAACGAGACGCATTATCAGATGTTTGTGTGTTAACGCTGAAGTGCTCTCAGTCATGTTAAATTTTGACAGAGAAATTGCCATCAGTGTAAACCTGTGTTGTAAAGGGATGAGAGTTTTGGAATAAATTTCCACATTAATCTTAGGTAGGAGCTGGTGTTCTGCAACGGCTAAAGCAGACTTGCACAATTTGTGGACCACCTCAGTGGACACAGCCCACTAGCCAGGTAGTGTTGCCTTCCAGGTGGACGCCACAATAAACACCTTGTGGGCTGGATTCAGTTTGGCGGGTCGGCAGTATCTGCAAGCCTAGGCTCAAATGTTATATTCAGGTCTAGGTAAATCTATCCCATTTTGGTCAAATCTGTGAGGGAGCGGACTGAACTTCCGCAAGCTGTTAAAAACAGATGTATTTCCTTGGCCTCAAATACCAGTCAAACGATTCCCGGTTCCTGTAATTGTGGTATGCTGCTTTTATTGGCTTTTTAAAAATGGTACATTGAATTCTTTGTGTTGAATTGTTTTATTGAATAGTATGCTATTGTATAATAAGTCTCACAGTACAGTATATAGTACAGTACAGTAGATTGACTTATTTATTTATATCTACTTTGAGGACCTTATTTTGAATCAAATGTATAAGCATGTATAGAATTCTTCTAGATATGTTAAAGCAGTTCACATACATACATACATACACTAAGTGCATGGGTAGGCAAACTAAGGCCCAGGGGCCGGATCCGGCCCAATCGCCTTTCAGTCCGGCCCAATTGGCGTGTTTTTACATGAGTAGAATGTGTCCTTTTATTTAAAATGCATCTCTGGGTTATTTGTGGGGCATAGGAATTCATTCATTCCCCCCCCCCCCAATAAATAGGTCTGAGGGACAGTGGACCAGCCCCCTGCTGAAAAAGTTTGCTGACCCCTGACTAAGTGCATTCCGTGAAACATTTGATTTCTCTTTCCATTCCAAAAATGGAAGCACCATTCCAAAATACCTAATGAGTTTGTGGCTAAAGTGATACTTGGATAAAGGACATTCACGCTCACACTAATTTTCCTGTTCCAAGAGGAGCATCTACACTTGGATAACTTCTTTTTAAAAACAAAACAAAACATAACTGTGTTAAATGTTTGGAATAGTGATGCATGTGGTACTTGGTTGTGCCATGCGCACGTTTTCCAGGAGTGTAGGGAAAAGGTTGTGCTTTTTAAAAGGGAAAATATCATGGAAACTTGTGGCAGAGAGAGGAAGGCAGTTTAAGCAGCCTTGCATTGCAGTTGGGGAATCCTTCTCGGGGAGCAGGGAGAGGAGGAGGCGGTGCCAGAGGTATTGGATTGTCCTTGTAGCATTTGCAAAGGCCATTCAATTTAAGGGAAGACCTTTTAAAGAAAACTTTAAAAAGGTGGCCTTGAAAGTTTGCTTTAGGCAAAACTTGGTTGCAAATTGGAGATGTGTGGACCCTCCTGACTTGACCTGCAACCTCCATATTTATTTGGATACGTTCCATTATGCAGAAGAGCACTGTGGCATTGCAGCCGAGGACGAGGTTGTGGGGAAGGGAAGGAATATCCTCAAAACAAAACAAAACAAAACAAAATTAAATGGCTGGTGTTCTAAGGGAAGCATTGTTGTGGTGCATGTACCACTTCTACTGGATTTGCTGTGCAGAAGTACATAAGTGTGAGTGATGTAGAGGTACTTGTTTATTATAGAGCACATTTCAATGCAGTAATCATAAATATTGCTAAGGTTGTGCTCTGTTGAAATATGACCTACATACTCTTGATTGTTTGTGTTACGTGATTTGTCTGACACCCATTACATCCCGGGTAATGGCAGCCATTTGTTGCTCTGCACAGCAGGCGCTTTTGACAAAGGAAAATAGGCAGCAATAAAAAAGCTATAGTCTGAATTACATTCTGCACAGTGCCGCACTGCTGAGAGTTTGTGCAAGTGTGTTAACAATGCTCTGAACTGCCTCTTGTCAGCCTTCAGCCTGTAATGGCCATCTGTCCTCACATAAATCTGTCAAAACCTGCTAAGTTCAAGAGAGAGCACGGAATATACCTTGCACTGTCAACGCGAAAATGTACACATTTTGCAGAGAGAAAATCAGCCGGCGTGAAATAATCCAAAAGGGTGCAGAATGTTTTAGCACTATTGATTTAGGATCATGGCATGAGATGGAACTCAGATTACTGTGATTAGAGTAAAGGCAAAGCAGACGTGATACTCGCTGTGAATAAATATGGCACTAATTTTCTCAAAGTTTATATACAGGGGAAGTGGGCAGAGTTTGGTCCTAGGTAGGAAAGAAGAACCCATGCTAAACTTTTCTTCTCCTTACTTAAATAAATATTGGACATTCCCCCTCTTCATTGGTGACAGAGGTCTTCTTAGGGGTTGGTGAAACCAGCCGCCCGCCAGGGTGCAGGTCCAGGGGTGGGTGGGTGTAAAATTCACTCCAGAAATTTATCTGTGTAAAGTCATTAGACAACAGCTGGGAGCTCAGCAACAAGAGAAATGGAAAGACAGTATTAAGGTAGACCGCTAGAGACTGTGGAGCATATGACGTTTTTGTGTGTGGTGCCACAGCAAGATCATACACAGGGGAAACTTCCCATCCTTGTCGCACCTCAACACAAAGGCATGCAGGGGTTTTTTTGCCCCTTCGCACCACTTCGGAACACTTCGAGTTCTTGGGTTGCATAAAATGTAGTAATTTCTAATGTGCCTGTTGTGGTGAAGTGTGGATTTTCCCCCCTGTGAGGGAGCACTGATATACCTCCTTGCCAAGAATCCAGGGGAGCCTTCATAGTGACAAACTTGGGTTTGCTCCTGACAGTACACTCATCGGGAAGCCATAGCAAATACTGGCTCACTACGCGGGTGGCGCTGTGGGTTAAGCCACAGAGCCTAGGACTGATCAGAAGGTCAGCGGTTCGAACCCCCGCGACGGGGTGAGCTCCTGTTGCTCGGTCTCAGCTCCTGCCAACCTAGCAGTTTGAAAACACGTCAAAGTGCAAGTAGATAAATAGGTACCGCTCCGGTGGGAAGGTAAACAGCGTTTCCGTGCGCTGCTCTGGTTCGCCATAAGCGGCTTAGTCATGCTGGCCACATGTCCCAGAAGCTGTACACTGGCTCCCTAGGCCACTAAAGCAAGATGAGCGCCGCAATCCCAGAGTTGGCCAGGAGTGGACCTAATGGTCAACCTTTACCTTTATATGTTTGCAGGTTCAATTTTGTAGCCATTTGTTGGAGGCAGGTCTAATTTTGAATGCTGCCCTATGTGAAAAGCTTCCTGCAAATAGAAAACCGGCACAGCCGTCAAAACCTTAGGCTAGCTTTCTGTCAGAAAGGGAGAAGCTCTCAAAAGAGTTATTCCCCACATGCACATTCTGTTTCCTCAAAACCATGTGATTTCATGCCCATCTTATTTTCTTGATGTGGGTGGGTGGGGATTAATTTGTTTAGCTTTCATTTTGCTTATGTGTGCATTTATAACTTCATTTCAACTTAAAAGGCATCTAATATACGTGAGTTGTTAAGTTCCTGTGCTTAGTTCCTAGTCCTTAATTTTTAAGGCTCCCCAACACACACACACACACTCTCTCTCTCTCTCCTTAAACATAGTTCCAGTTACAGATAGGTAGCCGTGTTGGTCTGCCATAGTCAAAATAAAAAAATTCCTTCCAGTAGCACCTTAAAGACCAACTAAGTTAGTTCTTGGTATGAGCTCATACCAAGAACTAACTTAGTTGGTCTTTAAGGTGCTACAGGAAGGATTTTTTTTATTTTTCCTTAAACATAGTTCTCCTCATCTCACCTTATTTCTTTTTGCACATTTTACTAATGATATGGAAGTATTTTTATTTTAGGAGAAATTCAGTGGTGATTAATTTTTTATTTTGTTTATTTTGTTTAAAAACAGACACTTTGCAAGCCCTTCTGTCCAGCATCCTCGCCAACTTTACCATACAATACCCTTCGATAGTCCATTGGCTAGAACAGGTAGTCATTATCGTTTGAGGTGCATAAATGACGCAGCCTTTTTTCATAAAGCCTATGACTCTAATAAAGTTATTGACCACGTTGACCTTCATCAACAAATAGCTTTTCTCCAAACACCACATTACCAATGTTAAAAAAAAAGCCAAATAACCAGAAATATGTAATTGCATTGCAGGACCTGTAGGTTTCACATCTTTTGCTCAGTTTGGCTCAAACTGACCAGCAAAAACATCTATAAAATATTAAAATGTTTTGGGGAGCATCAGCAAAAAAATTAGAAAAAGCAGAACCAATTCTTTCACTGAAGGATAAGAGAGTTCCTTTGGACTAGTGCTCTGTCTTCTGCAGATTATACACATTTCTCACTGTCTCTCTTTTGGCCTGACACTGATCAGTGGTTGATCATACCTCTGTTGAGGTAACATTCCTGATGCAATACAATATTGTTCCCTCCATTTGTCAGCGCAGTTCCTTTCACAGACCTTAAAATTGCATCTTGAGGGATTAAACTAGACCCCCTTGTTCCTGATGTAGGCTATAAGTCCCCACATCTTCCGTGGCAGGGGGGACTCCATTTCGTGGTTTGCCTCAGGTGCCAAAATGTCTTGGGCTGGGCACACTACCCGCAGCAGTGACAACATGGCTGTGCAGTTTGGTGGATTATTGTTAGGGACCCAGAGGCCTTGGGCTGTTATGTGGTGGCTTGGTGTATTGAGACACACCTTGGATGCCTCCAAGTCAGTGAGATGCTTACGTGTTGCTCTTGAAACTGAACATTTCTGACAGCTGTTCTCTGTGTTACTGGCAATTGGAATGCTGTAGGTGATGGCTGAGGTTTGTGCGGAATGGGTTTTTGTCTTATTTTGCCAACGTTACACCTCTGTTCCTCTTTGAATTTGCCTATCTGAACTAGAGATCTTCAGATTCCACACTGTAAAACTAAAACAACAGAGTTAAATACAATTCTGAACAGCTTTATTTAAGCCAATCCTATGCTGTTGGTAGGAAGAACAATACTTAAATTACCCCTGGACACTATTTGACTGTTCAGTGAACATTTCCATCGATGCAAATTTCGGAACCTCCTTAAAAAAGAAAGAAAAACAACTTGTTTCATTACCCAACTTAGCTTCTCAGTTAACTTGCCTCTCAGCTAGGAAGATGTAGTTCCCAACATTTTGTTTTTTAAAAATCATTCGATTAACATAATCTTTTATAGAACCTGAAAGAAACTCAAAAAGAGTTGCAGACATCCGCTACACAAAACTATCAGCAGTGGGATGAAAGCTTTGCCTTCTTTCATTCTAGGTGGTTCAGCGTGGCTGTGTGTGATCTTTCATCTCTGCAAAGAGATCTGGCATAGTAAATTCACATCATAGTGTGCGGGGAGAGCGGGGGAACCTGGTAGTTATTGATCTGACATTTGTCTCCTCTTTATTTACTTAATCCTCTATTTGCTCAACACAAAGTAAATTTCAGCCTCTCCTTTGTAATATTCATTGGCATTTGAGTATTTAGTTGCCGTTTCAGTTTCACTATTGTTCTGTTCCTCCCCACCCCTCCCGCTCCCACCCCCCAGCAAAAAACAGTGTTTTTGAAGAACCTTGTTGTTTCCAATATTTTATTATTTGTATATTAGCAAGGGTTTCTTGAATTATTGAGCTCTGCAGACCTAAATCATTGCTACAGATTGTATGGCCAGTTTTAGGTCTTGTATCTCTTTGTGTTGTCTATTACTGAAGTACTCCATGTTTCTGTCATCTAGATTGTTTTAGTTTTAAAAATAGTTGGATTGGGTGGAGAAGACTGTGACGGTGTTTTAGATTTACAGTTTAAATCTACAATTTACAGTGTCAACTTTGTATAATGAATGCCACTGAAATTAGTTCAAACTCTCTCTCTATTGAGAGGACACCCAAATAGTCCAGAAACCTGATCAGAAAATTAATTAATAAAATCAAAATCCACCCCCCTTCCAATAGTGTTTGATGCATCTTAGTTTTGATGTTTGAAGGAATAAACATTCCTTAGACATTATTTTAGCTGTGTGCTTACCAATCACATCTGCTGTTGTTTTCTTAAATAATGCTATGCGTGTGGGCCCCAATTCTCAGTTCATCTGTGTCATATGGAGAAGAGAGGATTGCCCCTTCACCCCCAGCCACAATCTTGATGAAAACTGATTTCCCCCATGTGGTAATAATAATAATAATTTATTAAGCAAATAAGAAAAAAAGCTTCCATTGATACCCATGGTAGATTTTTGGAGGGGTTTTTTTTGCAATGCCTTTTGCAGTATTGGGATGATTTTCATTGTGATTGAGGCTGGGGAGGGAAGAGATAAGGATCCCTTCCCCATGCACAGTTAAAGAAGCTTCTGGTTTGGCCTGTGCTGACAAACATTCGGAAGCCCTTTTTAGAGCGCTTCTTTTAAGCAACTTTGGAGCCATAGGAATGCATGCCCCTCCCACATCACTGTGGTAGTATTGAAGACCAAGGCCATGTGGGAGGAGCCCATGATTTGGTTCTTCTCATGCCAGTGTTTCTCCAGTTACTTTGGGGGACAATGCTGGTGTGGAAAGGAACCACAACATTCGCTTCTGCCTTGTGATCTAGGACTTCGTGACATTACCAAGTGGTGCAAGCAGGATCCATGCTGCAGCTATTCCACACCACTAAAGGTAATAACAGAAGGGACTTTTAGTATCATCAGCATCACTTTTTATGTTGCAAGGGGTAAATAAAAGCATTGTTTTGTTTTTAGTTGTGTGTGTGTGTGTGTGTGTGTCTTTGCTTGCTTGCTTCATTCATTCATTTTAATGAACATGATTTCTTTACGTATATAGCACCCTCAATGTTCATAACACATTACAGAGTAGCAACAAGATGATAAATCTTTTCCTCTGAGATTCTGACTATCTAAATTTCAACTTGGGGAAGTCGATGGCGGGAGGTGAGCAAGATGGAAGCCAGGGTGAACTAGAGAAGATTGTGTGTTCGGTGTAGTTGCATGCACATAAAATAGGTGAATAAGGGGTTGTGGCAAAGGTTTTGTGGAAAATATGGGTTTTGAGGATATGTTTCAGGGAAGCGACAGGAGGGGGCCTCATGAAGGTGTTTTGGGTAAAGTTAGGGTAGAACCCACATGCTAACCAACTTTGGTTGGTTTTTGCTTTGCTTTCCTCTTAGGCCTAACTCCGCCTACAACCCCTCCTCACAAAGCCAACCAAGACAACCCTTTTCAGACTTCACCAAAGCCAAAGTCGTCATGCAAGACTGTTATGCCACCTTCCAAAAAACCGCGCTGCAGTGAGTCTTCCAGCTCTCAAGGACATAACTTAGTTCGGAAGGGTCCGGAACAGTCAGAGCTGTATGCACAGCTTAGTAAAACAACTGTGCTGTCTGTCGGTCATGAGGAGAGGAAGACAAAGCGGCCTGGTTTGCGGCTGTTTGGTGACCATGACTACTGTCAGTCTGTTAATTCGAAAACAGAAATACGCATCAACCTATCCCAGGAGCTTGAGGAGTCCAGACAAGTCCAATTGAAAGGCTGCTTGCCTGAGCGGTGGTGCCATATTTGTTCTTCTTTCGAACAATGTGACCAGTACAAGAGAGAGACTTCACAGGCGAACAGGCAGGATTTGCAGTGCAACAGCCGGAAACAGCTCCAAGACCAGGAAATCCGGGCCGAACTCAATAAGCATTTTGGTCACCCTAGCCAAGCTGTTTTTGAGGAGGAGACCACTAAAACCAGTGCACTGAGGGACAACGGCAATTATAGTGACGAACAATTCTCCAAGCTACCTATGTTTATAAATTCAGGACTAACAATGGAAGGTCTTTTCGATGACAGCGAAGATGAAAGTGACAAACTGTGCTGGTCGTGGGATGGGACGCAAGCCTACTCATTGTTTGACCTGTCGGCTTCTTGCTCATCTCTTAACTCTCCATGCAGAGATTCAGTGTCTCCACCCAAATCCTTCCTTTCTCAAAGATTCCAAAGGATACGTTCTCGATCAAGGTCCTTTCCTCAGCACCGGTCTTGTTCCCGTTCTCCATATTCCCGATCGAGATCAAGGTCGCCGTGCAGTAGATCCTCCTCAAGGTAGTGTACTGGAAGAAAGCTTCTGAGCAGTAACAAGCGGCGTGATGGGCTGTGACTGCCCGCTTGCAGGAAGTTGCTGTGCTAACCTTTTATCAGCAACCTCTCCGATGCTAAGCTAGTTACAGTTCATACGAAACGAGGCTGACAGTCGCTAACTCAGTCATCTATTCTTATCTCAGTAAAGAATTTGCAGAGAGAAAATAAATCACTTCGGCAGACAAAAGGAAATACTTTCCCACACAATTATGGAATTCATTCCCGTAACATGTACTGATGGCCAACTAACTTAGAGGTTGTTGAATTATTATTTTTTTTAAAAGAATCAGTTGAAATTTGCGGAAGATAAGTCTCTTAAAGGATAGGAGCTCTGATAAGCTAAGTGGAGTCCCCATGATCTCTCAATACGCAGAGCCTGACTTGTATGTCAAAATGGAGCCACATAACTTGCCATTGCTGGAGTCAGAATCTTAGACAAGTTGGACCCTTGAGCTAGCAAGGCGATGCATATTTTGTTGTTAGGTGGCTAAGAAATGCACATATTATGACAAAACCTTATCAGCAGATAGAAAGAAGCTATTGATGTGAGCCGTAGGAAGCTGGGGATAACTCATCCTTTACAATCAGTGACAAATGTTCTTTTTTATTTCTTCTAACAGATCTTCCTACTATCATGAGTCCAGTCACTGTAGACCCCTGGCATATAGAAGTTCTCCCTTGTATTCAAGATCCCGATCCAGATCGCCATATAGCCATAGACCCAGGTAGTGTAGCATCCCATATTTATACGTCTCGCATTTTTAACCTATATTTCTTTTTGCATGTGTCAAAAGAACAACACACCCAATCTTTATTATTCATTGTACCTCTGGGAAATTCAGGCACTTGATTTTAATGATTAAGTTATGTCTCCTAGATATGACAGCTATGAGGAATATCAGCATGAAAGGCTGAAGAGGGAAGAATACCGCAAAGAATATGAAAAACGGGAAACTGAAAGGGCCAAACAAAGAGAGAGACAGAGGCAGAAAGCAATTGTAAGCACTATGCAGATAACTTTCATTTTGGAAGAGATTTGTTTTATACTCCTTTTCTCTGTCTTTTTTCTCCTTAAATGGAACAAACAAAACACACACACTAATCTCTTCACATGCATTTCTCAGTAATTCTGATCTCCTTTGCTCCAGTTGTGCTTTCATTTCAATGCTCACTTTGCCTTTAAAATGTAATATTTTAAAGCTACTGTAAATCATCACTTTCTACATTCTGTAGCCACTAGAAGACATATTAGAAAAGGGCTTTGTCATGGATAGTAAGCAGCAAAGTAGCTTAAATTTTCGTAGCATATGGGATGTATAGAAATATATAAATCTGCCATAGAAGCAGCAACTTCTGTAATGCAGACAAAAATGTGCTTTGTCCTAAGATGTTTGTCTTGGGGCATATGTGTGCTACAAAGTTAAGGCAGTTGTTTGCTTATTTCAATGCCGTTGCATCCCTTGAAGAATCTGGGTGACTCTTAACTTCGTTAGAGACCCTTTGCTCCCTCACAGAACTAAAGTTTCCCAAGAAAAGGAATAGCTTTTCAACCAGTTTCAGTCTTTGTGTAAATTTGCCCCTGGCAGTGAGTCATTGGATAAATGCAGAGTATTGGCATAAGGTTTCGTGGTGACACAAAAGCTATACATTAGGTTTAAAACAGGACTTGCTAGGGGTGTGTGTGTGTGTTGGGATTCGTTATTGCTGCAAATAGTTGGCTGGCTGCGTGAGGCCGGAGAAATATCACTGTAAAGAGTTACAACATGCCCTTGTATGACCTCTTGTCCCATGCGCTCCCCCACCGAGATGTTGACATTCCTCCATTGACCTTGTATGCCTCTTTGAAGCAATAGTACAATAGCTCTGATTTTCCTAATGGCTCGAGCAAGGCCTGGCTCCATTTATATCTGGTTAGAAGTTTTGAGAAGACTAAATTTGAGCTACATTGTTGGGCTATGCCATTTCTTTGGAGCAAGGTTAGTAAATGTGGTCCCTTTGAGGTCTTGGGTTGCATCCCTGACCCTGATGGCTCTTGTGGTTGATGGGAGTCGGAACCCAACAACAGCTAGAGGGTTGGCTTCCCTTCTTTAGATGAACAAACATTTTCAGGTGTGCTACACGAATGTTTTGAAAGAGCCTTCCTATGGGCTGCAAGGGACATTTGCTAGTGATTGTTCTTCACCAACACCACTCGCCCAACCTGTGTAATGTTGTGGTTTTGACACCACACTGACAAAGCAGATAACACGAGGCAGTGGTAGCAACTTAACAGCATATTTTACGTTTGGGACTTGAGACACATTTTTGAAAATTACTCAGAACCCAAAGCAAGATGAACTCCGTTGAACAAGCCCCCATATTTCCGCATGTAGCAGATTGGACTAGATGATCCTTAGGGTCCCTTCCAGCTCTGCATTTCTATGATTTTAAGAAATAATACAAGTCAGCCAAGCATTGGGAGATAGACTATAGTGGCAACATGCAGATTGTGAAAGCTTTCACATATGCGCCTTCAAAAATGTCTTTGAAAAATATTTCAGCTGTCATTTGTTGAGTGAGGTCTAAGGTATTCCGACAGAGAGCATATGCCGTTGTTGTTGTTGTTGTTTTCGTTTTCTTTTGGCAATTTCACATTACACTATAAAAGAATGAATTTCTTTTTGGTAAGCGCCACCATCAAGACCCTAGCTTTGCACCATTTCCAATTCCAGACAGTGTGCTGGGGCAGTGGCACTGCTCACCTGACCTCCTGACAGCTGAGGGAGAGGTGGAGATGTGAAGTGGCGAGCTCAGTGCAGTGCAAACACACCAGCAGGAGCAATGGACTGGCTGCACCAATGCCTTTGCACTGCGCTGACCTTCCTGCCACTTCCCCCTCTCCCTCTGGATAAGCATCAGCGACTCACCTCTTGGGAGGTCAAGTGAGCAGGAAGGGCTGTAGCTGAAGGGCAGAGAATCTGCTTTGTGTAGAGAAGGTCCCACGTTTGGTCTCTAGAATCTCCAGGTAGAGATTTGCCTGAAGCCCTGGATAGCTACTGTCAATCTCTGTAGGCAGTGCTTTGACTCAGTATAAGACAGCATTCTATGTTCCTCTGCCTCACGCTACTAACTTCAGCTGAAGGTTGACCGAAATAGCATAAGGCAGCAAAAAATGTTTTGGGAAATACAGTGGTGCCTCGCAAGACGAAAAGAATCCGTTCTGTGATTCTCTTCGTCTAGCGGTTTTTTCGTCTTGTGAAGCAAGCCCATTGACGGATTAGCGGATTAGCGCTATTAGCGGCTTTTAGCGGCTTATCAGCTTATCGGATCAGCTGATAAGCGGCTTAGCGGCTTAGAAAAAAGGGGGGGAGGAAAAAAAACCTGCAGGAACTCGCAAGACATTTTCGTCTTGCGAAGCAAGCCCATAGGAGATTCGTTTTGCGAAGCACCTCCAAAACGGAAAAATTCAGGGAAGCTTTTAATGTATGATATTTTAGTGTTTTTTGGTTTCTGTGGAAGCCGCCCAGAGTGGCTGGGGAAACCCAGCCAGATGGGCGGGGTACAAATAATAAATTATTATTATTATTATTATTATTATTTCGTCTAGCGAGTTTTCCGTCTTGCGAGGCATTCGTCTTGTGGGGCACCACTGTAACAGGATTGCTATGCTTATTCACCAACGAATGAAACAGAAATGGGTAGATTCTTAAACATAAAGACAAACCCCAAAATTTTGCCTACATCCCTCTCTTCCTGGTTACTTCCCGTACTCATATCCCTGCCTGCAGGCGTGAAAACATTATCTGCACAATTCCCCCCCCCCCCCACCACTCCACAGTAACTCAGAGCAAGGCTTTAAGTGTGGCAGCCCCTGTTCTGTGGAACAGCATTACTGTCAAGATATGACAGGCTCCTACGATCTACACCAGGCATAGGCAACCTCGGCCCTCCAGATGTTTTGGGACTACAACTCCAGTCATCCCTAGCTAACAGGACCAGTGGTCAGGGATGATGGGAATTGTAGTCCCAAAACATCTGGAACTACACTTTCTGGAAACAATTGAAGACATTTTTGTTCTGACAAACCTTCCCAGCTTAGATAAACAGGTCTTTGCCACAAGTGTCTAATTTGTGTGGTTTTCGTTTTGTTGTAAATTTATCTGCATTTTTAACTATTTGTGTGTCTGTGTGTCTATTGTACATTGCCTTGAGATGATTTTGTATAAGGCAATTACAGTGGAACCTCGGGTTGCGGACGTAATCCGTGACGGAGGCACGTCCACAACCCACAGCATTCGCATCCTGAAGCGCCACTTCTGCGCATACGCAAAGCATGATTTAGCGCTTCTGCGCATGTGCGAGCGGTGAAACCCGTTCCGGTACTTCCAGGTTTGCCGCGGTCCGTAACCCAAAAACACATAACCTGAAGTGGCCATAACATGAGGTATGACTGCAATAGATTCATGATGATGATTACCAGAGCAGGGTGATGTGGACCAATGCAGCGTGAGACCATACTGCTCCTACTGTTAGTGTTACCAGCTCTTCAGAGTATGCACTCTTAAGAACCCAGATAAAAGAGGGGCATGCATGCATCGTCTAACTTTTTTTCATTTGCTAAAAGCAGCCATGTGTGGGTGCTGGGATAGGGGATCTGGATAATCTCTTGGAAACATGCATGGCCATCAAACATTGGCAGATGCATCAAAGCAAGATGACCTTAAAACTTGTCTGAAGTTGGAAAGAGAACTTCAGATGTTTCTATAAATTCCTCTTTGCTGAAAAATAGGATCTTCCCTTGCATTTGCTATTTTTTAAAAATAATTTCTAGAACAAGTACAAAAGAGAGCAGGATAATGAAGCGACACAGTGCAGCAACTTTGCTGAAACTAAGAGACAGTGGTACCTCGGGTTACAAACTTAATTTGTTCCGGAGGTCCGTTCTTAACCCGAAACATTTCTTACCCTGAGGTGCACTTTCACTAATGGGGCCTCCTGCTGCCGCCGGCGCAAAATTTCCATTCTCATTCTGGGACAAAGTTCTCAACCCGAGGTACGACTTCCGGGTTAGCGGAGTTTGTAACCCGAAGTGTTTGTAACCCGAGGTACCACTGTACTTTGCATCTGAACAGCGCCTGGACAGGAAACATCCTGGAAACTCTATGTACGTTATCTTGATTTCTTGGGTATAGGAGGCATGAATGTTCACAGCCACTATATGTTATGATGGCTACTGACTTAGGTGGCCTTAAAAGGGATTCAGGCATATTCATGGGTGGTAGGCTATCAAAGGCTATTAGGTAAAGGTAAAGGGACCCCTGACCATTAGGTCCAATCACAGACGACTCTGGGGTTGTGGCGCTCATCTTGTTTTATTGGCCGAGGGAGCCTGCGTACAGCTTCCGGGTCATGTGGCTAGCATGACTAAGCCGCTTCTGGCGAAACCAGAGCAGTGCACAGAAACGCCGTTTACCTTCCCACTGGATTGGTACCTATTTATCTACTGGCACTTTGACATGCTTTCGAACAGCTAGGTTGCCAGGAGCAGGGACCGAACAACGGGAGCTCACCCCGTTGCGGGGATTCGGACAGCTGACCTTCCGATCGGCAAGCCCTAGGCTTGTGGTTTAGGCTATTAGCTAGGAGTTAAATGGAACCTCTATCGTCAGCTGGCGTATATTACTAGTTTAGTAGGAACAAGCAGTGGGGCCACACTGTTTGCTGCTTAGCTGTGTATTGCTTCTATTCACCCTTGCAAATTTATGGCCCCATATCAGAGAAACAGCAAAGAAAGCCACTGTAACCCTCTTGGAATTATGAAAAGCCATGTAAGAGTTGAAATGCAAACTATGCCTCCCAATCTGTGGGCACAATGGCATGCCGTTTAAGGGAATAGTTAGTGGAATCTTTTGCCGCTCTCGCATACTGGAGGACATATGGTGCATTTCAGTTTCAAATTTGAATTTCTGTGCCTTGGTCGTTTTTACTTATTCCCTTAATTGTACTTCACCAAGCTTTTTTTTATTTTTTTAATGGTTCGGTTTTAGCAGGGTTATCTGTCGCAGCCTAAATAAAGAGAAGAAGGGGAAATAGAAGCCAAAAATAATCACACTCGTGACAAATCTCGTGGAGCATATGCAGTATTTATTCCCATCACATAGCTCTATTACGTTTTCAATGTTGGTGCATGAAACATTATGGGTCTTCCCCCCCCCCCGCTTCCAATCCAGATATATTATCTGAAATGAAGTGTATTAGAAAGTCTGCTGTTACGTTATGCTCCATCTGGTCAGTCATTTTGGTTCAATAGCTAGTGTCAACCAAATTGTTTCTTATCAAGTGGTTCAGCGCAGTTAAGTTTTGTTTTGTTAAGACATTTGTGTGTGATGGGGGGGGGGAGGAATATTGCAGAACATGTGCAAATCTTTACTGTTCCCAGATTTATGAGCTGAATCCTCCTATTTCAAGGCAGGGCCATTAGGAGCAAACACAACCTAAAATAAAGTCAAGGAGTATGAAATGGAAACAGAGACCATGCTTACATGTTCCTGACACATTATACCATATGTTGGTAATTCTACTGAGACTTACCCCTCAATATGATGTTGCCATTGTTGCCTCTCTCCATGAATTCGACACATGGACTGAGTGCACTCATCCCAGCCCTGTTGCGCTCTGTGAACTGGGAAGTGGAGACTCCTTGTGCTATCTAGAACCTTAAGTAAAGGTAAAGGGACCCCTGACCATTAGGTCCAGTCGTGACCGACTCTGGGGTTGTGGCACTCATCTCGCTTTATTGGCCGAGGGAGCCGGCGTACAGCTTCCGGGTCCTGTGGCCGGCATGACAAAGCCGCTTCTGGCAAACCAGAGCAGCACACGGAAACGCCGTTTACCTTCCCGCCGGAGCGGTACCTATTTATCTACTTGCACTTTGATGTGCTTTTGAACTGCTAGGCTGGCAGGAGCAGGGACTGAGCAGCGGGAGCTCACCCCATTGCAGGGATTTGAACCGTCGACCTTCTGATCGGCAAGTCCTAGGCTCTGTGGTTTAACCCACAGCGCCACCCGCATCCGCCACAGCGCCAAGCTTTCTCAAACTTGGGTCTCCAGATGTTGTTGGACTACAGCTCCATCAACCTTGGCCAATGGTCCTGGTAGCTAGGGATGAATAGAGTTCTATGTTAGCTAAGGGACCAGAAGTGTAGAGTTGTGAACACATGCACATAGGTTTTCCGATACCCCCCACCCCACGGTATCAGAGTTTGTTTTACTTCACACTGCGTCAGGAAGATTTTGGGCATCACATGGCACGGTGGAGTCTCAAACAAAGATGTGTACTCCCAAGCCCACATCCCCATCATGTTTGCAGTCTCAATGACATCTATGCTGGCTTCGTCATGTCCACAGAATGGAAGTTGACAAGATCCCCAAAGACATTCTCTATGGGGAGCTGGCTTCAGGAACCAGGCCCGTTGACAGATCAACTCTGCTTTGCAAAATTGTCTGCAAATGTGATATGAAGCTGGTAACAGGGGTGAACGAAGGCGTCGGGACACCTGGGGCGGGGCGTCGCTATGTAGGGCGCACCTGCTATGTATGATGCATGCGCCGTACGTAGTGACATCGCACATGCGCTGTACACAGTGGTTTGCCAGCGGCACTGGGATCCTCTGCTCACGGCTCAAGCCGCGAATGAAGGATTCTCCATATGCGGCAGTGGCAGCACAATGGCTGCTCACGCTACGGCGAGCCACTGCAGGGCGCCTTCTTCTCACCCCTGCAGACACGCCCCCCCCCCCCGTTGCGACTCCACTGGCTGGCAATATCAACTACATTGTGTGGGAATCCCTTGCAGAAAAACACAGTGTCTGGAGCCAATCAGGTTGTGAATCCACAAGAGTGACCAGAGGAGGAATGACCATTAGAAGGAATTAAGAGAGAACAAACGCCATTGTGCATCTGTAGCAGCACAACCAGACGGCTTCATCTGCTCCACCTGCAGTAAAACATGGCTGTCCTGTATCAGTCTCTACAACTGCAGCAGGCATTGTAAAACTCTCCAGCACCCCTGAAGGCACACTCTTCTCATGAGACAGAAGGATGCCAACAAAACATGCTCATGGAGAGTTAGTCAGACCAAACTTGCTCACCCTACAGCTCATTCCATTTTTTAGGAGTGTACAAATCTGCTACAATTTCTACAGCCCAATTTTTTTCTAGACAAAGGGATTTAGCACTTTAAAATTTATATATTAAATTTAATTTTTACATAAGAAGAATTTATACACAGCCTTTTAGTGTCTTGCAGCACAGATAAAAGTCGGTTTAAAAAAATGCAAAATGCTAAAAATCAAAGACCTGATCCCTACAATAAAGAATAAAGACAACACAAAATTTAATGCTATTGCCAAATGACAAGTCAGCCAAACCACCCCAAAACAGATAAAAGGCGGATCTGCTCTTTCAAATTAGGTGGTCTTAAACTAGAATATTAGAATTATACATCACCTCAGTTTTATATATGTATTTTACATATGTATTTTCAAACAAGCTATTTCATGTGCTCCTCTCCAACAGGAAGAACGACGTGTAATTTATGTGGGCAAAATTGGGCCTGACACGACCCGAACAGAACTGAGAGACCGGTTTGAAGTTTTTGGTGAAATTGAGGAGTGCACAGTAAATCTACAGGATGATGGGTGAGATTAGCCTTTAAGATTATTCCTTGTTAGGCCGTGTGTACAGTGATACTTCTGGTTAAGAACTTAGTTCATTCCGGAGGTCTGTTCTTAACCTGAAACTGTTCTTAGTCTGAGGTACCACTTTAGCTAATGGGGCCTGCCGCACAATTTCTGTTCTTATCCTGAGGTAACGTTCTTAACCTGAGGTATTGCTTCCGGATTAGCAGAGTCTGTAACTTGAAGTGTCTGTAACCTGAGGTGTTTGTAACCTGAGGTGTTTGTAACCCCCTGTACATTTAAAAAAGAAAGGAAGATGCCTGTAAGTTCGTGGCATCAAGAAAGTGCTGTGTCAGAAGTCAAGCTAAAGTTTTAAAAAATCTCCCCCCCCCCCGCTTTCCCCCTTATTTATTCATCTTGCTATAGTTGAGATTTCATGTCCCAGAAAAAAAGTATTTAGCTGGCTGACAGGACAATTGTGCTGATGAATGGACGCAGTGGTGTTGGCATTTACGCTAGGTGAGCCCCTGTAGAGTTCTTGCTTCTTAGGAAATGGTGACGTTGACGTGCATTAATACTTTTTAATTGTAATTCTCAACAGCATGTTTTCTTTTCAATTACAGAGATAGCTATGGTTTCATCACTTACCGCTACACTTGTGATGCCTTTGCCGCTCTAGAAAATGGGTACACACTGCGCAGAGCCAACGAACCTGACTTCGAACTGTATTTTTGTGGACAAAAGCAATTTTGCAAGTCTAACTATGCAGACCTAGGTATGGCATTTACTTCTGGGGGGGGGGTGCTGAATGTAGGGTCTGCAATTGCAGTTTGCTCGAGGGTCTTCCTATGATTTTTGAAGCTGGAACAAACATTAAAATTAAATTCAGAGGACCTTGTTTGAAAAGTAGCTGCAGTTGTTTCAAAAGTGCTTTCTAAACCAAATTCAGGTCTGTTTTTGCCAATGTGGAAGATTGCCATTTCAAAGTTCTCAGCATGTGGGGACAGCAAAAGGGAGCCCAGCCAGTGGCGTAGCGTGGGGGGTGCAGGGGGGGCCGGCCGCACCGGGCGCAACATCTGGGGTTTAGGGTTAGGGGGCGCAAATCCACGGGTTAGGGGGCGCAAATCCACAGGTTAGGGGGCGCAAATTACTTGCCTTGCCCCGGGTGCTGACAACCCACGCTACGCCACTGAGCCCAGCTCTGCTTGTGGCAAAGTGTTGTGAAGTTGTTTCCCTGCCACCATAGATTTCAGTTGTGCCTGTGTTCTTTGTACCGCTGCAGAACCGCACTTGGGCAGTTAGTGGGCTTCAGATAGCAGCATCGCACTAGGGTTGAAACACATGTGCTAATCCTCACGCCCTCTGCTCATATTTTCACCACCTTCAAATTGTGATAAAGCCACTTTTTAAAAATAAAAATTAAAACATTCATAGCCCAATGCTTCCGGTACGAAAAAAAAACACTCACGGCGGCTTTCAGCATTTGAAATTACAGCCAACGAGATGAGGTCATCAGTTAAAATCAAAACACATTTTTCAACAACTGGTGGAAAGGGTGTGTGCCAACCATATTTTTACAGGGCCAGGTGTTTTATAATCTGGGTGCAGTCGCTGAGAAGGCCCTCCCTCTCATCCCACCATAGATGGGACAGGGTGGGACACAGGTGTTTTTCCACCATGGATGATATACAGAGAAGGGTCTCTCCTTCTGATCTCAGAAAGCAGGCAGCATCATTTGGAAGAAGGGAGTCCCTATAGCATCCTGGACCTGGGGACATGGGTGGCGCTGTGGTCTAAACCACTGAGCCTCTTGGGCTTGCCAATTGGAAGGTCAGCAGTTTGAATCCCCATGACGCAGTGAACTCCTGTTCCCAGGAGCATCCCAGCTCCTGCCAACCTAGCAGTTCAAAAGCACACCAATGCAAGTAGATAAATAGGTACCACTGCGGCAGGAAGGTAAACAGCATTTCCATGCGCTCTGGTTTCTGTCACAGTGTCCTGTTGCACCGGAAGCAGTTTAGTCATGCTGGCCACATGACCAGCTGTCTGTGGACAAACACTGGCCTGAAAGCAAGATTAGCGCTACAACCCCATAGTTGCCCTTGACTGGACTTAACCATCCAGGGGTCCCTCACCCTTTACTTGCCTATCATCCTGGACCTTAGCCATTTCATACATCACCATAGCAGCGCCTGTAGATAAGGCAGCTAGCACTCTCCTGATAAATGGCTTCTGAGATGTGTTTATCCAAAGACCCTTTTTCTTATAATGAATTCTCTTAACTATATATTTGAATATTAAAGGTTAAGCAGGAGGATAGGAAATGTTTCTCTTTTACCAAAAATAGGATTAAGTGTGATACACTTGTAGCCGTCCTTAATAGTCTAATTGTGTGGAGGTTTTTAAACATTAAATTAATGACCAGGATCGTTAAGATTTCAGCATACTGCTATTCCTCTGTCTGTCTGAAATCTTGTACACTCTCCCTCTCCTTTGTGTAATGCGGGAAGTGAATACAAAACAATATTTCCCCTAGCCAATTGATGTCTTCTCCGAGTCTAAATGATAAAGGCGATATGCATTGTTCAAAGTGAATATGCTATAATTCACTTCACTGGCTAAATAGATAGTGTAAACCCACAGAAAGGCAGCTGACTGCCGGAGAGATAGAGGCCCAGTGATGAAAATATAAAAGGTGGCAAATCATTTGTTCAAACATTGGCTGATAAAACCAGTAAAGACAGATTGAAGTCTTGACTTATCTTCCACATTGATGAAGTCAGGGGCATTTTTAGTATCTCAAAACATCTAGGGTATAAAATAACCTGCCTTAAAGAGACCTTCTTGAACATTATCCATCACTGGGGGTTAGTTCTGGAAGAGCTTTCCATGTTGTCAGTGTATCCTCACACCTTTTCCTCATCAGAACTTCAGAATGCCTTTCCGAGTTTTTGTTTTAAAGATTGCTGTCCCTTTCCTTTAAGGGGGGGGGGGGGGAATGAGTCAAATGTAGAATAGCGAAACCCTGAACACATATAGCTAATTTATTATCTATTTTAAACTAATCTGTTTTCTAAAGGGTGGTTGTAGTTAATGGAACCACCAGAACAGTACGTCTGATGAGCCCACAATTTGTGTACAAAATGGCTTGTAACATTCTGCAAGGAATAACTGTGACCCATTAAGAAGTGGGAAACAGCATAATATGTTGTGAATTAAATGCAGCACTAAAGCTAAGAGGGGGTTTTGTTGAGGGGCTTGTAGTAAGCATTTGCTTACATATCCAGATCCCATCTCACTGGGGTAAGAGTCCTGTACGAGTAGCTCTGCTGCTGAAGTGTGTGTGTGTGTTTGTGTGTATGTGTAAGTGTGTGTAAGACGCGGGTGGCGCTGTGGGTTAAACCACAGAGCCTAGGGCTTGCTGATCATAAGGTCGGCGGTTCGAATCCCCGTGACGGGGTGAGCTCCTGTTGCTCGGTCCCTCCTCCTGCCAACCTAGCAGTTCGAAAGCACGCCAAAGTGCAAGTAGATAAATAGGTACCGCTCCAGCGGGAAGGTAAACAGCGTTTCCGTGCGCTGCTCTGGTTTGCCAGAATCGGTTGTGTCATGCTGGCCACATGACCCGGAAGCTGTACGCCGGCTCCCTCGGCCAATAAAGCGAGATAAGTGCTGCAACCCCAGAGTCGGTCACGACTGGACCTAATGGTCAGGGGTCCCTTTACCTTTTTACATGCTATATGGTAATTTATGGACCCAATAGGTATCCATAAATGTGGATTTTATCAAAGTAATTTTTGAACTGAAATGCAATTAAGAAGAAGTAAATTAATAGTGTAGGCACCCTATATATAGAAATGGGCGAACCAGTGATATTTTAGGGAATACAAAAGACTTTGAAAATATTTCCTCATACAGTGTGATGTCATTCAAGAGTGAATATTTTGAAAATTTTATTTTATATAACTGATAGACAATCAGAAGTCCTTTTTATTTTCCCTCTTTTTTTCTATTTTTTCTGCTCTGCTGTTTTGTTTTTGTTTTTATTTAGATTAGTTTCTTTTGTCTTATTGTATTATGAAAAATATTTTTAAAAAACAAACAAACAGATAAATAGCATGAAGAATGTGTAATAGTTGCTAGGCTACTACTCAAATAGGTAGCCAAATTAGTTATTGTTATCCATTGCAGATTGGACTCTAGTCTTGATGAATCCTAGTGCAATTTGCATTCCCAAAGTTGCATGCAAACCAGCCAGTAGTGTCACGTCAAGGATACTCTCTCTATATAAAAAAATCATATCACAATAGTCACGACTCTACCTATCTGTCTCTTCTTCCAGATTCAAACTCAGACGATTTTGATCCTGCTTCTACCAAGAGCAAGTATGACTCCATGGATTTTGACAGCTTACTCAAAGAGGCACAGCGAAGCTTGCGGAGGTAACGTGCATCATGGCCAAGGAAAATGGAGGGATGGCGAATACCTCATGGACGTCAAGTCCTTCAATAACGAACAATGAAGAAGTCACGCTTACAAATTTCTCCCTAACTCCACACACTCTCCATATACAAAAACATAGTTTACATGGACAGCTGCTTAAGGAATGAAGAGGCAAAATGGGTCTGGTGTGAGCAATTGTGTACCCCTGAGTCTCAACTTTGCTTTTCCAGGGTGAAGAGGGTGAGGGTTTTGATCTTTGTAGAGTGCCAAGCGAGAACCATTTGACATGGCAGCAGTTCCATAGAGATACGTTTAAAAAAATATATATGCGAACTCCAAAATTGTGTACATAGAACATTTTCAAAATGAAGCAAATTCAAACTTCTGCTGCTGACAACCTGAGACACACTGCAGGTTTTGGGATTTTGTTTGTTTGTTTGTTTCATTCAAGAAGCTTCTTCTCACGCCATGTTGTTTTAAAATGACGACAATCCTGAAGAAATCTACAGATCCACACGGTCCGCCATCTTTCATTGTGCTTCTCTCACGAAGGCAAGGGAAGGGCAGAAAATGGTGGAAGGATTCAAAACTTCCATAGCGTTTTAAAGTTCTGTCTTTTTAATTGTGACATCCATGTCAGCGTCCAAAACATTTATCTCACATAGAGAAATTTCGAGACCCTCATTAACAGCCAGCTTCTTGGGTGTTTTTCTCCCTTCGATGAGCCGACATGGTGTTACGCTACAAAAACATTGAGGGCAAATCTTATGGGGAGGGTTGGAGGGGGTTGTGGATGTACAGTTAGATCATATACTACATTCATGAATGTAGTTAAGTATTTACAGATGTTAAATGGAGTATTTTTATTTTGTGTACATACCGTATGACAAGACGATGCTTCTTTTTGTTACAGCTATGCACTGTAAATGCAGCGTTCTTTTAAGAAGGAGAGAAAAAAACTGCTGAAATTTTTCTTAATCAAGAATATTCAAATGTAATTATATGGGGCAGAACAATATTGTACACTAACATATTTAGAAAGCTGAACTTAACGCTTATATATATTTGATTGTAAAAGAAAAAGAAAAGTGTGTGTGGGTGCGTGTTGAGTGCAAAAATATTGATGCTATACGCACATCATCCATCCCCTCTTTGATTAGCTTATCTAATAACATTGACCAGAATTCAGCCAAAGTTAAAAACAAAAGTTATCGATTAGCTAGACTGGCGTAATTGTGTCTGTCCTTTGCCATGCCACAAAATGTCTACCCACGGTATTTCGCAGTATGCCAGTGTAGGGATCTGGATATATATTTCCGTATATTTGTATTACATTTGATATTAAAGCCCTGAGCCCTCCAGATGGATGTCTAATTTAGGACATAAAGTCAAGGAGGAGGTTGCAACGCTTAGCAGAGAAGCAACCACCAGGAGTTTGCCTCTCTGCAACTCTAAGTCCTATTCATTTCATTGGAGGAGTTGGGCACATACTTAAATCTCTCAGTTGCGTTTGCTTGAGACTGCAGTCCGATCCATACTTAATTGCACTGCAAAAGTACTTAACTTTGGCTGGATCATACCTTTGTCAAGAACTTAACCTTGGGCAACAAGGCATTAACCTCCTTTGCAATATTTTTTCCCACATTTTTTGGGGGTGCCTCTTTCTTTAGCTGTTTTATATAAACAAAATTTATTAATGGGGGCGGGGCGGGATATTTTTCTCATTTAAAAGTTTTTTCTAGGAGATGCCATAATTTTATGTGAAGCTTCTCAAATGGGAAATCATTAAGAAGTGTTTTTATTTTATGTATCGATGATAGTTTTGGAACTAGAAGTCACAAATCTTTTTAAAAATGATACTTTGTTTTAATCGTTGTGACTTTAATTTGATAAAGAAAATTTGCTGTGGTACAGAGCACAGTTATGGTTTTTACAATAATCCTGTGTGTCTGAACACTGTTCTTGAAGCCAGTAATCTGTTCATTGGCAGAGTTCAATGATTATCTATGATTTTGAAATGTACGCATCCTCTGTATAAACACTAATTCTTCATTCCTTTGTTTACTTAAAGATGCATATTTATCGGTTGTGATTAACCTATTTATTATAAATTATGAGGTGACTAAAATAATAAAAAGGCCAGTGGACATTTTTATGTAGGATGCACACCGGTTGTCAGGTTGCTAAATGTATTATTTTCATTTGGTGGGGGTGAAATCTAGCTTTTTCTTCCTTCTGAAGCAGTGATTCTTCCTTCTTTTTCTTTAACTATGCACTAATATGGCCTTAGAGGTGCCCATGACATTGTGGGAGCCTTCAGATCGTATCAGGATCGTAGAATCCATTTGCAAGTTTATGGGCTGGCACAATGCAAGCAGCTAAAATAGACTAACTTGTGCAGCCATCATATGACTGATGTCTTGTCCATTCAAGTCATTCCTGTCAATTACCCTATTGGATTTCAAGTCAAACACCCATCGCAAGGTTGTTACTCCTTTTAAGTTTGCTCTTTAGGGCATTCACTGCTTGTTTACAGAATAAACGAAAATCTCCCCAGAGAGATTATGGCTCTAAGAATGTATACAGACCTGCCCAAACCAAACTCTTTAGACACCACATGGGCAGACACACCAGTGCACCCAGAGAATCCCAATATGGTTCAGTAGATCCCTGTTTTCCGTCTAGAGATCCATAGGCAACCAAAGGGGCTACCGTGGCGGATGGAAGGCCTTGTGTGCCCGTCCAGCCCTAAGAAAATGAGTGAAGAGAATGGATTCAGTGGGGATTTGAGAGTCGTTCACAGACCTCCCATTGACTCAAGTGCTCATTGCGCCACCCTGCAGTCGATTATAGAGCAGCTGTTCTCAACCTATGGGTCCCCAGATGTTGTTGGACTACAGCTCCCATCATCCCTGAGCTCTGGCCTTGCTAACTAGGGGTGATGGGAGTTGTAGTCCAACATTATGTGGGGAACCAGAGGTTGAGAACCGCTGTTATAGAGGCAGGCAAAAGGGAAAGCAGCGCTCAGTTGAATTTTATCTAGATCTTGTGCACCTGGCTGCTGCAACCACAGAGCCCTTGAACATGCCCACTCCATGGTGTGATGGCAGTGGAGATGGTGGGCAGCCATTTGCCTGCTTGAGCCACCCAGTAAGCATATATAGCAGTAGGTGGAATACACTGCAGTATTAACTAGGGATCTTTGGACCAGATGCTTAGCACTTGGGTATGAGGAGGTCCTAGAGTTGGAAGGGACCTTGAGGGTCATCTAGTCCAACCCCCCCAATGCAAGAATCTTTTGCCCAATGTGGGGCTTGAACCCTCGACCCTGATAATTAAGAGCCCCAGTTCCTGCTCAGCATGCATATTCAAGTGGGGAAAGGCACATTGAAACATATCCCATGTTTTTCAGTACTGAGATACTAACACCTCAGCACCAAAAATATGGTAACAACTGCTTGTTACTTAATCTTGAAAGCGGAAGTGGTTTCTGAATTGTAATCAACTGTGCCTACTTTCCACTGTGCACACAGCATGGGGGAGCCACTCCCCCTTCGTGTGACCTGACACCTACAATAGACATGTGAACGGAACCATTTGGGTCAGGTTTGTCCCTCGATTGTCCCCAAGGGAGGCGGGGCAGCCTTGCTTTGGGGGAAGGGGCCGCAGGTGGCAAAACAGAACAGGCTCTTTGGTTGCAAATAATGTTCCAGGCATCGTTTCCTGCTGTGGATGGTGAAACTTGATTCCAAGCCCCATTATCCCTAGTGCAAAAGTGGGGGGATCTCATTTGTCCTGGAGGAATGAATGGGAGTGTGGCGGAGGCAGAATACTTTGAAAGGAGGGGGGGGGTTGAGCTTTTGGCTGTTCAAAAGCATTTGATTTGATTTGAACATTTAAAAGTCAACTGATAGAGGGGAGAGAGCTGGATAAAATTCTTCCATCCTTATGTTCTACACTTTGAACCTGGTGGCTTCATTTAATTACCATGGCCAGTAGCCACTGATAGGGTACTAACTAAGAACCTAGAATCGCTGCTAGATCAGACAGAAGTCTTACCTAGTTCAGCTTAAATCCTGATTGCCACAGTCATTAAAAAGGAATTCCGCAAGCGGGATGTGAATGCAATAGCTGCCTTCTGCTCTTGTCCTCCAGTGACTGGTATGCTATCCTGGAGCCATCGCTGGTAGCAATTGATAGCCTTAAGTTCCTTCAATTTGTCCCCTTTTCAAGCTGTCTGGGTTCACAGCCAACACCACACCTTTCAGTAACCAGTTTCATAGTTTTAACTATGCACTGTGTGGGGTAGTCTCACATGGGGTAGGAACTATCCATGGGCGAGGCGCTTGCCTACACGGTTCCCATGCTGAAGGGGACATGTGTAGTTATACATTTGAAACAGGGATGGTCTCAGTGGAGCACTTACCATTGTTTGGCAGTGATTGCTTCTGAAGATACAACATACCTACCTATTTATTCCCCCCCTTCCCTAAAGTGCAGGGGAAACGATTTTGTCCCATGATCAGTGCAGCTGAGTCTGACAGTTATCCTCATTTTTATCACCAGCATATTGTTTTCCAGTAGATTCCACTGTGTCCTGTTCTATGCCTGCTCTTTTCCGTCTTTGTATTCCTCAGTAGGTAGATAGCAATAAAAAGAGAACTTTTTCGCAAGTTCTGTTTCGCACCCTGTCAATCTGCGTAATCCTTGCCATCCATTGCTTTGTAGGTTGAAGATACAGGTATTTTAACTTTTGATTGTGTGAATGCCAAACTAAACGTTTACAGCTTTTTTCTTTCTGGATTTTGAGTGTCTTCTGTTGTAAAGGAAAAAAAAATTAAAGCAATAAATTATTTTTTAAGAAATCAATATTTAGTATATCATGTGTTCAAGGATGAGACGCATTGCCGATTTTTGCCTTTCAATTTTAGTGATTCAATTTTTAAATACATCCTATTTGGCCCTGGATTGCTGACATAAAGAAAAACATGTGCGTGCTTATGTTTTCAGGTAGCTGCTATGTCACAGTTCAGGGTTTCGTTTCTTTCTGGCCTGATAAATATATTGTTCTTGAAGATGGTTCTTCCTTTGCCGGTATCAAAGCACATATGGAATTAATGTGATTGTGTGGTTGGAGAGCAATCCGGTCCAATCTCTGCATGGGAAGCACGCTGCCATACACAAATCTCTTGTTGAACAGGGAACTGCAGGTGCCTATCAGATGCCTATCTCAATTCAGATACCATCTCTCCTCATTGCATTCACATCCACATTTCTGGCGCAAATAGTCATGCATAACTGCAAGCAACTACAGGTCGGGACATATATTGTTGGACAATCTCTGTGGGTAGCCCATCAAGCGCTTCTTCAAAAAGGCGTTTCATATTTGCACATATCCTACGTTGCCAAATTGTAGCATAGATCTGTATGTTTTTTAGATGAAGATGTTTTGCCTCTGCTCCCATGCTGTGGTAAGTACCATATCTGGTAAGAGAACCAGTACTTAGAAACAATAGCCTTTCTAAGCGATATAACAAAGCAATTCCTCCATAACACAAAAATGATCAGAATCCAAACAGAGGGAGTCCAAAATTGGGGGAGAAAAATAGCAATTGGTGCAAAATGGCTCCAAACCACTGCTGTCCTGCCAGCAAAGATCATAACGCAGAAGGAGTGGTTTTTGCTGTTAGTGTGTAATGAGCTGGGTCAGTTTGGAAAAAAATAAAATAAAACCTTTTTATATCCCTTTAGATGTGAGCTTCCAGTAGGCAATGATTATGTGTCCTTTTAGGATGGCTGTAATGGAACTTCAATCACTGTAGTATAAGATCTGATCTATAAATGACCTAGACTAGCCATGTAATGTGATGATTCTAAATTTGTACCTATGTGACAGACATTTTCAATAATGTGAAACTACTGATCTGATGCAACTACTGTAAAATGTGTACAGTAGGGAGAAAGTGGTAAAAACTATACTGAACAAAGGAGAGCGAGCTATTAGACGAGCCCTCCCTGGACACCCCCTTGATCTCTTTATGTACTGTTGTAGTTTTCAAACTCGCTGTATGACAATTTCCTGTGATGTCCCGATCCCCCTCCTTTAAAAGCAAAAACAAAACATGCAGTACATGCAGCTTCAATGAGCAAAATAAAGGGAATTGAATGTTTCAACCCCACTTGTTGATTTTTCCCTTATTTGTCCTGGGCAAGCAAGGTCTGTATGTCTTTCCAAGCTAGCTGTGGACAGGATTTTGCATGTATGGATTGGGGGGAGGGAGGGGCGACACAGACTTTGGAGCATGAAATTGGACAGCATTTCTGCTTTCGTCTGGAAGTTTCCTTAATCTTCTGGTTTGAATCTGTGCAAAGGAATGGCTATTGAAATAGAATCTAGTTGGGCAGAGGCAAGGTTCTGTGTCTGCATTGCATTCCCCAGAATAAATTGTATAAATAGTTGTATTTGTGTAATTGGCACAGGTAGTAGAACCCACCTCTTCTTGTTAGAGGGTTTAGATTATTTTGGATGTTCAGTCCATTTCATTAGAGGGAGAGTGGCACTGTGCTCACTGCCCTCACTCCCTATAACATCCCTATAAGCCTGTCCTTGTTGCAGTCCTCACGTTGAGAGTAGCATTGAACTGCATAGCCTCCTGTATACATGTACGCTCCCTGTGTCATTTAGCAGGGAGCTCATGTACTTTCATATATATATATATATATAAAGTTTTCCATTTTAACAATCCAATCAGATCACATTAAATGTTCCAAATTATACAAATACATATCATAAAGTTCAAATATTTTGCCAAATTATAATTTTTTTGTTGGGGCTTCCCATGCTTCAAGTACAGTGGGGTCCAATCATCTTATGTTTCTACTGCCTTGTGTTTCCCATAGTTCTCCGTTTAAATCCTCCTATTGTTATCCTTCCTTCTTTCATGGCCTCTGAGCTGTTTCCACAGGCGAGTTGAAGTGAACGATAATATCCCCTAGAGGAGCCCCGGGAGCTCATGTACTTTCAGCAGGTTCCCAACTTCAAAATGGCAGCAAGGAGAGGTGGGACGGCTCTTCCTGGCCACAAGCTTGTAACTGCATGGACCACAGTATCTAAAGAGGGCTAGAGCATCAGGTACACATTTTGTAGCCAAGTGTGCATAGCAATGGCATGCAGTTCTTTTCTTGGTTTTAATAGCAATTTGCATCTTCGAGATGGCTCTATTTTTTCGGAACCAGAAGGGCAAGCGTTAGAAATAAAATGTGTCAAAGGAAAGCTAGTTTGGGGACAGAGATATTTTTGTGTTTACATTGCTAGTTTGGTGGCCTCCAGAAGTTCTGGGCTACAATGTCCCATCAGCTGGATGGTCAAGGGAACTCCCAAGGGAAGAAGGCTCAGATCCAGGGGATTGGTGGTGGGATGATGAGGGCAGAGGGAGCAGACTAGGAGGAGGAGGTGTCAGAAGTTGAAGAGGTAGGATTTAGTGAGCAAGAAGAGGGTGTGGCAGAGAGCAGTCCAGACTCTGAGATGGGAGAGGAGTGGGGCCAAGAGATACGATCTCTCCCCCTCCTGCTGCGACCAGCTCCTCTCCCTCCTTGTCTTCCAGATCATGCAGAGAAGTAATAATAATAATAATAATAATAATAATAATAATAATAATAATTTGTACCCCACCCATCTGGCTGGGCTTTCCCAGCCACTCTGGGCGGCTTCCAACAAAATATTAAAATACAGTAATGCATCAAACATTAAAAGCTTCCCTAAACAGGGCTGCCTTCAGATGCCTTCTAAAAGTCTGGTAGTTGTTGTTCTCTTTGACATCTGGTGGGAGGGTGTTCCACAGGGCGGGTGCCACTACCGAGAAGGCCCTCTGCCTGGTTCCCTGTAACCTCACTTCTCACAGTGAGGGAACTGCCGGAAGTCCGTCGGCGCTGGACCTCAATGTCTGGGTAGAATGATGGGGTGGAGATGCTCCTTCAGGTATACTGGACCGAGGCCGTTTAGGGCTTTAAAGGTCAGCACCAACACTTTGAATTGTGCTCTGATGCAGTTACTGGAGAAAGAACTGGGGGAAGAGAGAGCGATGGGAAGACCTTCAGTTCTCACAACAGCTTCATTGGGGTAAGACCGACTGGGAATGGTTGCTGTGACTGAGCTGTTTTGTTTCTTGGAATAAAAACTTCACTGACATCAGGTGCTCTGTTTTTTTATTTGCTGACCTACGCCTGACTCCAGCTCCTGACATCAAGTGTAAAAATCCACCCCTTAAAGAATTGCATTGGAGAAACAGGTAAGGAGAGAAAAATCATTTTCACTTCCCAATGTACCTTATCAGGTTATGGAGCATCATCGCTATCTGAGTGGCTAAGACCCTCAACCCATTTCTTGCTGGGCACCATTGGATACTTGGCAGGAGTTCTTCCAAAAGAGAAGAGCGATGGGAAATGATGCAATCTGGATCCAGCAAAATTTTAATTGGATCATTGCCGTTGTCAAAAAATGAAGAGGGAAAGGCGGGCTTGAATTGTGCACAAGGGAAATTCTGGCAGCTGAAGCTTCTGTTGTCATTTGGGCTTTGTGACCTGGCAATCTAAGATGGGTAGAAGAACTAAGAAGTATAGCATTTGTTGATGGGATGATTTCACATATTGATTTCAGCTAATTAGCCAATTATGTGATTGTAAGCTTCTATGCGGCATAAACAGGAACTATTGAAATTAATATTCCATTGCAATTTGTCCCACAGCATGGCTCCTAGATATTATGCTAGGCAAATAGCCAGTATTCTTGAATATTACTAACAATGGGGGGGTGTACTTAACATTACCTCCTACTACATTCCTATTGGCTGAAATTAGTTGCCACTGCATTCTTTCTCTTGTGAAATTTGAAGCATCAACTGGGGGAGAGGCAAGAATGTGGAGGGAAGCAAAAATCCATATATTTTGGGAAATTGATTGATTTGGGAAATTTTGCATGATCGCTCCTGAGATCAAGGAGCAGGTTTTCATCTACGTTTGAATACAATTGGGCTTGGTGTTTAATGAAGATGGTGGTCCGAAACTTTCAAAAGTGCACTAATTTTTTGTTGCTTAGATTTCCTAAGCCAACGCCAGGTACGCAACTGCTTCTAAATTTACAGGGGAAGAGGTTGTATCTGCACACCCTTAAGTTGTCACAGGATTCTGGCTGAAGCAAAATATGGATAATGGATTTAGAGGCTATTCTTCGGGTGAAATCTCTGAATGAACATCAAAAGAAGCCCAAAGCATTTGATAACACTAGATACATCACAGTTTGATTGCCGTATCTATTCTTCAAATCCATTGCACTGCTGTCTGTGGGTGGCGAATCACATGAGTTTCAGGGTGACAGCTGATCCTGAAGCAAGTGTTATGGCTCACTCTTTGAGCCTTCTGTTACGCAAATATAACTCTAGTCTATACCACCTGTAATTTCTACTACATTGATTTAATTTGTATCTTCTGGTCCCTTACAGTTAGCAGACATAATATCTGAGCTAAGAATACATTATGGATTGGGATCTATCTATGCTGCATTGTTAATTTGTTTTAAAGGAATTATGTTGTTGTTGTTTAGTCGTTTCCAACTCTTCGTGACCCCATGGACCAGAGCACGCCAGACATTCCTGTCTTCCACTGCCTCCCGCATTTTGTTCAAACTCATGCTGGTAGCTTCGAGAACACTATCCAACCATCTCGTCCTCTGTCGTCCCCTTCTCCTTGTGCCCTCAATCTTTCCCAGCGTCAGGGTCTTTTCCAGGGAGTCTTCTCTTCTCATGAGGTGGCCAAAGTATTGGAGCCTCAGCTTCAGGATTTGTCCTTCCAGTGAGCACTCAGGGCTGATTTCCTTAAGAATGGATAGGTTTGATCTTCTTGCAGTCCGTGGGACTCTCAAGAGTCTCCTCCAGCACCATAATTCAAAAGCATCAATTCTTCGGTGATCAGCCTTCTTTATGGTCCAGCTCTCACTTCTCAAAGGAATTATAAGACTATATATTTTAGTAGACTTCCGGGGTGGCACCATCAGTAATGGCGGATTCCCTCTGATCTGGAGGGACCAGCTCCACGGGAAACGGGTCTTTCCCGCTACGGCGAAGCGGGGACCCTTTCAAAAATCACAGGCGGATGAAGCCTGTGACCATGGGACTCGGCGGGCACCTTTAGCGCCCCCCAACCCGCAAAGGAACCCACTAACGGGCTCTGGAGCGAAGAGGGGGAAGTGGCGCGGTGCTGAGAGTCAACTGCTTCTTCCGTGGAGCGAAGCCGCACAGCCGTTGCTGGAGAGCGCTGCCTTTTTCCTGGGACAATTTGGCCTTTAAAATAATCACCCGTGAATACTTAAATCTCGGACAATTGGACTCTAAATAATGATTTGTGAGTAGAAAGGAAAATTGGACTTAAAAATTTATTTTAATTTGGCACTGAAATGGGAAGGTCTAAACAGGAAGTCAGCCTTCCGTTTCTTTGTAGATAGATCAAAGCAAAGACATGGCAAACTAGAGTTCAGAAAATCGCCTGTAAAGGATTAACTTCCATCATTTAAAATTGTTGAACCCCCTTCAGAAGCAGGAGAAGGGGGGGGTTCGGACTGTTTAAACCTGCAGAAGTGAGTGTAAAGTAAAGTAACTTTCCACCGTCTTGATCCTGGAGCGGGGTGTCAGGACTGACGTTCTTTGGGAAGCTCATTGACCAGAGACAAACGTTTTTGACAGATAGTTAAAAGAAGAGAAACATAGTGATTCCACTGTTCCTTTTCGCATTTTAAAGGAACAAATATTGACAAAATATCTGAAAAAGGAAACTTTGTTGTCAGATCTGCCTTTAAAAGAAAAGAATAAAAAGAAGTTCTTCCCTAAGAGGGAGCCTGTGAAACAGTTTCAAATTCTGAATCGGGGAGCTTGCAGCTGCTACAAATTACGATCGTGGGAATAACCTTCAGACCTTGCAGAACAATGTATTCAGAAGCCCTGCTGCGTGCTTTCTGTAAAACAAGTGCCCTACTGGAACAGCTACATGAGAAGACGGACTTGATGACTGATGCGATCAGAAATTTTGGACAGGCAGTGGGAAACTATATAGAGCCCACCCAGGATTTAAATAAGCAGTGTGCTTTGACAGAACAGATGAGAGAGGATGTTGCTGAACCTTGGGCGCCAGAGATGGAGGGAGCTGTGGCCCAGCAGGAACATGAGTTCTTGGATTTGACAAATGAACTTGGAAAAAGCCAGATTTGGAAAGAAAGTTTGGTTTGGTTTGGAAATGGGGGGTTGGATAGACCCCCCTATGCAGAGATGTTTGGACTTTGCAAGTCTGGCAATGGACCGTGAGATGTTTGGGGTTGTGGGGGCTTCTCAATTTTGGAGGGACTTTGAAATATGTTTTTAAATACCACATGGAGTTTAGTGTGGACTATGGAAAGGGGGCTGATTTGTTGAGAAGGGTCAAAAACAAAATTAAGTTGGAGTTCCCACGAGTGAAAGGAGCAGGAGATAAAGTAAAGTACTGGTATAAATATGAAGAAGAGCCGTGGAAGGGAATGGAAGGGACTTAAGGGGCTCGGACATAAGATTACCAGGTTAATGCGCTAGATTGATGAGATAGAAAGGACTGACAAAACCCGGGACCAGGAGGAAGAGACGCTGGATGAAGATTGGAAGAAAAGGAAAAAAAAAATATTAGGCTTCTTTCATAAAATTGGTGAACGTTGGAAAAATGTTGGAACAAAATTATTTGGCTTCAGCAAAAATGTTTAAAGAATTATGTAAGAATATTATGGTTATGAGAAATTGGTATAAATAAGATCTAAGTTTTAAATTTTAAGGTTTTTTATAGTAAGATAAGATTAAAATAGATTAAGGTAATGAAATGATAGAATATTATGAAATATGGAAAGGATTTGCTGCAACAATTAATAACTAGGATACAAAAAAAGGGAGGGGTGAGGAGGTCAAAGAAAGAAGGTAATGACAATTAAGGATTTGGGAATATTGGATTTGTTTTTAAATGTTTGTGGCATATTTTTGTTTTCTTGATCATGATGTGTTATTTTTTGATTCTGATTTTTATCAATTTGTATTGTTTGATTGTGGCTTGTTTTTCCTTTGTTTTTCCTTGTTTCTTTTTTGTAACTCTAAAAGCTCTTAATAAATATCATTTTTTTAAAAAGACTATATATTTTATCCTATTGTTCAAAAAGCAATCTCTTAACACTGTTATTACTATTTACATATACTGTATCTAGTGTAACCAGATAACAGAAGTTAGGATCTGCTCAACTCTCACTGTAACTGAATAACGTATAACGTAGCTTGTATTCTGCCCACTTTTTTTTCTCCTATCCCCACAAACATCTTTTTAAAAACAAAAAAACATTGAGGCTTAATTGCACATGTTAACATTAAGAAGCACAATCGTCATAATTTCTTAGCATTAATTAATTTCCCTGCATTGCATTCTATGGATGCAAGCTGATATTGTCAACTTGTACTCAACATTGATATTCTAGGTTCACAAGCACCACTGCACAGTGTTACAAATCAATTTTCTCTACTTTATCAAACAGCAGAAAGTAATAAAGAAGGTCACAAACAGTACACTAGTTCCTTGGAGGTTTGTAACTTCATGATTTAATTTAAACCTCACAAGATTGAATCAAAAGTTGAATTAATCCCTTAGGGGAATGGTTCTATACAGATTCTGTTGATAGACACCAAGTAACCCATCCTCACTGGGATGTAGCATATCTGTTAATACGCCGCGACAAAGGAAATACGCCCCCAGGGAAAAAGAAACAGCAAAGATCCTGCACAGTCACATGCCACCTTCAGAATCTGCTCTTGTCCTTTTTCGGTGGGGGGAAAATGCTCGGCATATCAGGTTTCCTCTTGAAATGCATGTTTTTCTAAAGATAAAGCCTACATTAGGGGTAGGTGGGGCTGCAAGCAAGGGGTCTGTATGCTCTGCTGTGCAGACAGCAAGGGAACCCCATCACACACTGAAAGAACTTGGGTGTGAGTTTTGCAGAGCCATCCACACTGTAGGCATGTGCACCAGCCACTCCACCCTCTGGCGGTATATTTGGCCGCCACATGAAGGAGCCCTGCGGAAACACAGATATACAGTACATCTTCCAAGACACTGATGCCCACTCACATCACAAAGAGCTCATAGCCCACTTACTCTCAGCAGCCAGAAGCATCCTAGCCAGACACTGGAGAGACCTGTCAGGAATCAGCATGGACCAATGGTATCAAATAGTGTGGGAAGCAGCCTTATTAGAAAAAAACTAACCAACAAACTGAAACTGACATGCGGACAAACAGAAGATGCTGCCTTCACCCTGATAAGGTCAAAGTAAGGTAAAGGGATCCCTGACCATTAGGTCCAGTTGTGGGCGACTCTGGGGTTGCGGTGCTCATCCCGCTTTATTGGCTGGGGGAGCCGGCGTACAGCTTCCGGGTCATGTGGCCAGCATGACTAAGCCACTTCTGGTGAACCAGAGCAGCACACGGAAACGCTGTTTACCTTTCTGCTGGAGCGGTACCTATTTATCTTCTTGCACTTTGACATGCTTTCGAACTGCTGGGTTGACAGGAGTAGGGACCGAGCAACGGGAGCTCACCCTGTTGCGGGGATTCGAACCGCGACCTTCTGATTGGCAAGACCTAGGCTCTGTGGTTTAACCCACAGCGCCACCCGCGTCCCTTAAGGTTACCTTCAGCACATATAGAGCTGAACGAGACAACAAGAACCTGCCAACAGCATATGAATCAATCTGCCTAACCTGATTCAAACACACACACACAGAGAAACAAATTTCACTACAGCCAATCAAAGGCAACCAACCACCCCCTAGGCCACCCCCTACTTCTCTCACCACCAAAGAAATATAAGTGAATAGTAAAGAGAATCCACACAAGTGATGCTGACACAAAACCCCACACATACACTAAGTAGAATAGAAGCATTGGTGACTTCCTGTTTTATCGCCGCCATTTGAAGGAGCATGGGATCAACTCTCTGGAGAGGTCCTGAACTTTGCAAGGCAAAAAAGAGGTACTCTAGGGCTCCGCGAACCTCGAAACCCAAGGAGGTAAATCATTGGGGCTGGGGGATCTGGCTGCGTTCAGGGCGACTCCCCTGCAAATATACCGGACCCATTGGGGCTCGAGAGGAGCAGGATTGAAGATGCGAATGCTAGGATCCATTCTAGACCCACAAAGGAATGCCACAGGCTCTGAAGGTGAAGCGGTAAAGCATTCCGAGGCATCAGGTTAATCCTGAACTTAAAAAAGTACTAAAAAGGGAATTGGAATAGAAGTAGAAGTAAAGGAGGCTCAGGAAACATTTTAAGAATTGGGAAGTTAAGGAAATCCTACCCGACGTTGGTGGAGAAAATGGCGCAGGATAAAAGCATTATGAATGAATCAGTTTCTCTCCCCACCAAAGAAATACAAGCAAATAGTAAAGAGAACCCACACCAGTGATGGTGACACAAAACCCCACACATACACTAAGTAGAAGCCTTGCCACCCGACCCCCCTCCACCTCTTCCCCCCTTTTCTTCCTAATGTAACACTAATGTCTCACAACAAATGAAACTGATCTGTAGAAAGCACAACTTGAAAAAAAAGAGACATTGCACCTACTTTTGTAAGCTAAAAAAATCTCTTTCTCTCTCAAAACTGCAGGGCACCCCCATGCTGACTGGAGAGGGGGCCCTTTCACAGTGCTCATGACTGTGTGATGGTTGAGGCCACAGAATGTGACCCCTCTGCTCATTCGGCACATGAGGGGGGGTTGCACCCCCAATGTCAGGAGCAATGGGCGGGTTGTATTCCAACAACATTGCCTGAAGTTTAGCACTTATTATCATGGCAGCGAAGCTTGCAGAAGATAAACAAAGATAAATGCCTAACCCTCCCATGTCTCTTGAGCCAGGAAGAGGTTTTTGCCTTATCTCAACTGCGTCTTGGCTTTTGTTCCATAGAGTTCAGTGGGAAAGGGTGGGCACTGAGCCAGCCCATCTCTGTAACATTCCCCCAATCCCTTCGCCCGGGTATTCCAGGTCTTCGGTGTGATGCTAGAATGGGAACAAGCTTTTCAATTCACAGGTGATTTCTGTAGTCCTTCATGGCTTATAAATGCATAATGACTCCACTTGCAGACAAGAAAGACTCTGACAATAGGGGAGACCCCCTAACAGAACCACAACTCATCATTTGTTGCCTATTCATTTATCTGCTGGAGCCAGTCCAATTAAATGCCCAGGTTAAATGAATACTCTTCCAAAGAAGGGGGGGTTAATGGGTGTAATCATCTTTCCTATTTGCTGATTTAAAGCTCTTAGGAGACTTGCTTTGGCCACTGAGCAGGCCATCTCATTTGGATTCATAAGAGACCTATGTATCTGATTGGGGCTACCTGAATGGTTGAATTTGTTTAAGTCTGGCTGTGCTAAAACTCACTGTGCTGTGAGCCTGGTGAGACAAGCATGGCCACGGTTCTCTACCACAGGCACTGCACATGTCTTTAAAAAGATGTGGTGTGCGAAGCAATATTTTACGGCATGTGGCTGCAAAGGGCAGCCTCGCGCATTTACATGTATCTTACAGAAAAATAGCAAGCACTCTTATTACTGTCTTCGTCTGACTAACTTTAGCATCAAGAGAATGGCATTTCACAGGGACGCATTTCAGTTTCCAGGAGGAGGTGATAAATAGACTGCAGCAGAGATGGGCAGTGCGTGCAAAAAGCAGCAAGACCTGAAGCCTGCACTCGGATGCCTATACGGCAGAGTGTTGTGAGCCTATTGAGTAGTTATTTTATGGCTGAAAATTTGGAAGAAGCATGGTAACGTCAGTCACATGGGGCAAATCAGTGACATATTTATTTCCCCTTGAAGAGAGGGAGTTAGTGCCTTTCCCCTGTTGAGTTCTAGGTAAGGCATTGCAATAGGGGAATAGGTTAGGATCTCTCACACAGGGCATGAAGAGGTAAACTTGTGTTGGCAGGCATGGCTATTGGCAGTTGGGACCCAGATGCTCAAATGTACAGGAGGACACATTCTGTATCCCTCAGTGCCAAGGAAGCCTTTCTGAAATATACTCGGAGTTGAGAGTGGATTTCATGCTCTTTATTCAGCTCATAGTGGTGAGGAGGAATGAAAGTTCTCCCACAATATCTGCTTTATATACATTATTTACACAATGGGCTGCATGTGATTGGCTAATTCCGGGACTCTCCTGTAAGCCAGTCAGGTTGTGGATTCACTTCCACCTGGAGCTAGATTGGGTGGCTCCTGCGGACAATCATACTGCTGCATTGTTTTAGGACCAATCAGACTTCTGCATTCTGAATCCTATTGTTCTAGGACCAATCAGACTGCTGCATTTTGGATCCTATTCAACTCACTACATAACACTTTCCCTCTGACATGTTGGTGAAGGATTCCCCTGTTGTCTTTCTTTCATGGGGGATCTCTCAATTCATTTCACTTTTAATTTGTATACCACCTTTCTATATGATATGGTCACCAGATTTCTTTCAATGAACCTGGGGACACTCCCCCCCTTTTTTGAAGCTGAGTGGCAACAGGGAGTCAGTCGTGGGGGGTGGAGAGGCAAAAACCCTGGGTCCACGCACACATGCATATCCCGAGCCTTCCCCAATGATCTGCCCCCTTCCTCCTTTGTTTTGACAGATCAAGGGAGGCACGGGAGTCGTGGGTGGGCAGCCGTTGCCCAGGAGGGGCGCAAGGCAGGCAGTTTCTCTGCCAGGCAAGGTGCAAAGCCCTTCTTTCGCACCCTGTGAAACATAAATGCGCAGTTTTTTAAAAAACTGAGCAACGGCCGGCCACAACTCCTGAGCCTCCCCTGATCAGTCAAAATAAAGCAGGAAGGGTGCAGGAGATCTGTACTGCCAGACGTCCCTGGTTCCCCTTTGGCAGTGGCAACGGCAGTGGCAGCCTCAGCAGCCCGGAGCCAGCCTGGTAGTGCAGTTGGCTCTGGCTGGCTTCAGGAGCTGCTCGCGGCCGTGGTGCCCACCATTTTTCCTCCCTGGAAGTCCCCATATGTTGTGTTGCACACACAACACATCATATGGGGACTTTTGGTGAGGAAAAATGGCAGGCGTCACGGCAGTGAGCAGCTCCTGAAGCCAGCCAGAGCCAACTGCGCTACCTGGCTGGCTCCGGGCTGCTGAGGCTGCCACTGCCACATTTCCTGGGGACAGATGTGCAAATCTGGGGACATTCCAGGGATGAAATTTGTCCAGGGTCAGATTTGCAAATCTAGGGACTGTCCCCGGAAACTGGAGACATCTGGTAACCTTACTATATTACTCTACACAAGGCGGTTTACAAGTTGAAGAAACAGCAAAAATAGATGGCAAAGATCACACACGTCATAACAATCTGATCCAATACAAAAAAAAGTCACAATAACTTTAAAATAAATAACTCATATCAAATAAAGCAATGCTTAATAATCCATTAGAATGCAATGGCAAACACCAAAACTAAATACCAGCAAATCATAATTAAGCAGTTTACCCTTATCAGTTACAATCAATCAATAAAAATAACAAGAAGTCACAAATACCAAGTTAAATTATCAAATTGAGAAACAAGGATACACAACTTCTAAAAATATTTGTTTTAAAAAACACCCCTGAACTCCTCTCTTCCCAGCTGCTTCTGCTATTTCTCAAAGTCATGGTCTGGGAAAAGCTCCTAGGGCTGGAGGGTGGAGCAAGGCAGGTGGGAAAAGCCATTCCATCATGTGAGCATCCCTTTTAGTCCAAGTCAGAGCAAACGAAACACAGCTTTTGCAACTCATCTGCCAAATGCATGCACAAGGCCTCAATGTGTGGAACCAGTGAGCTTGCCAGAACTAGAGGTGCACCTGAGGACCAGTGATTTTTTATGTGAAAAACAGGGAGACAGGTACTTGTCCCCGATGCCTTCCATAAGTGCTGCCTGCTTCGATCCCCTCCTAATGCCCCCCTCTTTGACCTTTGCCACTAAGCCCTCTGTTTGCCTATGGGCAAGGAGAACACCAACCACCTGCCTGAAAAGGGGGGTTTCTTTCCTTTTCCAAGAGACCCTGCCATTGTAGCTGTAGCTTTCTGTGGCATGAATAATGTACCATATTAGTTAGACATGCTCTCGGTTGTGCACTCCAGCCAGCAAGTAGCGGAGGGTAGAAGCTATCACTGAATAATGATTAATTACTCTCCCTTCTGGCCAATCTCAGCTTAGTAAACTGGTCACACAGCATGTTACATGGGCTGTGTCAGCTCCATATGAGATTACTCCCTCAACGATGCACATCGCAACCATTGTTTGCTTCCAGTTTGTGCTGAATGAGAGTTTAGATGGAAACTCATTTATCTACTTATCTCGGCTGCCAGTCAGAACTACTAAGCCCAGTGGTCCCTACTGCAAACTAAGCACAGGCATGCTATATAGAACAGTAGCGGCTCCAAGAGATTCTGTTTGTGTGCTCTGTAAGGAGGGTGGGGCAAACAGTTCAACACTCTTGAGCAATAGTTTTCAAACTGCGCCAGCGACTGGTCATGGAGGGTGAGAGCCCGTAAAAGGCAACTTACCCTTCACCCTCTGCAGGAGGGTGTTGGGCACATTCTGGAACCAGGAAGGCTAGAAGACCTGAGGGTGCTCACAAATAAGAAACAGACAGACAGACTTATTCAAAAGATGTGGGGTAAGGAAGAACAAGTTAGCGAATCAGCGGTTGAAAAGATAATAAAAGGAATAGATGAGATTAAAGTAAGCAAATTTAGAGAGCTGGAATTAAAATTATTTCTAAAATGGTACAGAACTCAGCCCAGCTAGCTAATATGGTAGCAGGATTGAATTCTAACTGTTGGCGCTGTAAACAAACCAAGGGATGGTTTCCCCATATGTACTGGGAATGCCCAGACGAAAAGGAATTCTGGAATAAAATCCTAAAGGTTATTAATGAAATTTTTAATGTGAAGCTTTCAATAGACTTTGATTTCATGACAATGGGTATACTTGGAAACACGGCTATAGAGAAAGGTGACCAGTTTACCTTCAAAGCTATGATATTAGTAGGAAAGGCAACGATAGCTTTAGGTTGGAAAGATGGAGAAAAGTGGACAGCGGAGGCATGGAATAGTTATTCGTTTGAACTTATTCAATCAGACATTGTGGTAGTCATGTCACAGGAAACAACGTGGAAGGTCAAGTCCACCATGATAAGGAATAGATGGAACCCATATCTTCAATGGATAAAAACTACTGGAACAAAAGACATTCAGTGGAAACTAAAGACACTATGCCCATGGCTGAGGATAATTGTTTGAACCCTTCCAATTGATATGCGGGGGATGGGGGGTGGAAAGGAAAGGAAAAAATTGTACGGGAAATTTAAAAATTGGAAGGAGATAATATAATGTATGTAAAAATCCCAAACTCGAATAAAACTGTATAATAATAATAATAATAATAATAATAATAATAATAATAATAAAGACCTGAGGGTGCCAATGCTCCACAGGAGACAAGAGCGTGCCCTTTATCATTCTCCAAATCTGCTGAAATGCTCAGGACATCCCTATTTTCATCAGAAAATATTGGGGGTACTGTATTTTTTGTGTGTATAACATGCCCCTGGTATAATACACCCCCTATATTTGGAGACTACAAATTAAGAAAATGGGAGACGATTGCCCAGAGTCATCAAGCTATTTTTTAGGAGGAAATGCCCAAAATCGCTCACCCACCTGACCTATGATGCCATTCGCATGCATCACATATGCCACCAATCCACTGTGCACAGAAGACGCCAAACACCCACCCAATTGCCACAGCAACAGCCGATCAAGCCCAGACCTTGACGCAGCCACCAATAACATGCCCAATAGCTGTGGACGCTCTCCGGGTCCCAGAACCAACATATAACACGTCCCTCTGATGAACTACCCATGTATAAGATGAGGCCCAAATTTTTACATATTTTAATTTTAAAAAACATTGTCTTATACACAGAAAAAATATGGTACAGTGGTACCTCGGGTTACAAACACCTGGGGTTACAAACACTTCGGGTTACAGAATCTGCTAACCTGGTAGCAGTACCTCAGGTTAAGAACTTTACCTCTCAGGATGAGAAAAGAAATCGTGCAGCCATTAGCTAAAGTGGTACCTCAGGTTAAGAACAGTTTCAGGTTAAGAACAAACCTCCAAAATGAATTAAGTTCATAACCAGAGGTCCCATTGTATATGTCAGGGATTTCTCAAAAAAAAAAGCCAATGTGGAAATTGTTAAGACTCTCTGCTTAGAAATGTAAATGTGGTGCAGTTTGGGCGCATGCAAGAATTGAGCCACGATTCTACAGCCACGCGTATCTTCCACAGAGAGCCTGACCTCTTCTCTGCCAAAATGCATAGACTACCACTGAAGCAAAAATGCCTGTCATTGTGAGAGAAGGAAGGGCTGGCACGTTAAAAGGCCTCTTTGTGAGTGAGTTATGTCCCTACCTTCTGCACTCTACACAAAGACACATTTCACCTCAATGTTGGAGGCCCATTCTGAGATGTACCGGGAGGGGCAGCTTTTGTCCATATTGCTACAATATCCCCAAATAAAACATTTCCTGCTCCTTCGTAGGTTTACAAGATAACGAACAGGAGAATATGGGCTGAAGTTTGGGGCAGCAACCTGGTGAAGGCTAAAACTGTCTCATTTTCAGGCAGCAAGCTAATTTTCTGGGGTTAGAGCAGCAGATTTAGCTCCCTCATAAACTGGTGACTGCTTACTTTGTCCAGTTGAGCCACTGAGACTAAAACTTGTTCCTTTCTGAAGACCCCCCCAACCTTTCATCTGCATCCCCATGGTCATTCTAAAGAAAGTCTGATGGAGTCTTCTGCCCAGGACATTGTCTAAATGGACTGCCAAGGCTGACCCAATATATTTTGGCTTCCTGCCCACCAGGAAACAGTGGGTGGGTAAAGATCTATATCAGGAATAAGGAGGGAATAAAGATCCACATCAGAATCGGCCACTTGAGGGGTTGCCTCACCTCGCCTCGTGGGTGGCCTGGCCAGACTGCAACCGCACCAAAAGCTACTTTTGCAACACCTTACATTGCTCTCTCTTGCTTTTATCCTCAATTTACTTCCTTTTCTCTCCGTGATACTGGCTACATTTCAGACGTCGTCTGCTCATTATGTGATGCCCGATTTGCTTGGATCACCATTGTGTCTGATCCAGAAGATACAAAGAAACATCAGCTTTTCGAAGGAGTTGTGTATGTGCGTGCGCACACCAAAGCAACAGCTGAGAAAAGCCCCATCCCAAGGTATTTTAAGGAAAATATTGCTGTCTGCCAAATTCACCGTATTTGACCTTAAAATCTGAACTGGGGAATAGGCTGAAAGATCCTACTTCAAATTGCTGATGTTGACAATGAAATTACGTCTGATGCCTTTCCACATATGCTTCATTTCCTTGTCTAGCTTTTAGTGTTTTGTTTTGCCATTTTTTTCATTGTTCCTGTCTATTATGAAAACAGGCCTCCCCCCCCCCCTTTCTGATTTTGTTTTCCTTCATTATTATGTCCAGCACAGGTAGGCCGCAATCTTATAACTACTTACCTGGGATTAACACCATCAAACTTAACGAATTTAATTCTGAGTAGACAGAAAAGGACTGCACTGTTAACGTAGCTCATAGTTTGATTTGTTGTAATCGGTTTTCTCCAGAATAAGGTGTAATCATTGTTTCCAGGAATTGGGTTGGAACTGTATCTGTAGTAAGACGGACGGGGCTGATTTTGAAGTGCTCAGTTGATGCAGCAGAGTGAGTCCAGGTGACGGCAAACGATTTTATCAATGTGATTGTGTTTGGCAAGACTTTCTGTGCTGCGTGGGATGGAGCAGTCAACTCTTGCATGTTTTATGTAATATATTTTCTTGCTCTCAAAGTCCCCCATACAAGGAAGTGCAAGTCCATTGCTTCCTAAATCAACACACAGTCTGTGACATGACGTCTCATAGGAAAAAGATGGTCAGACACTATGTTATCGAGGAGAGAAGGAGGAATAGTTGGCATGGTTGTATATAACTCACCTGTCTGCTGCTTGCTCAAAAAGTGGACAATGATGGGGAAATGATGAGACATGAGTTATGAACCCCAGTAAACAATTCTTGCTTCAGGCTGTGTACATAGTTGCCTATCCTCTGACAGATTCCCTCAGTTTCCATTATACATTGGAAACAGCTCTATCACTTTTTATCTTCCACTGGATGGAAAATTATGAAGCAACAGATGAGAGCGGCTACAACAAAGACTACAAAAAGCCGAGGAAGAGAAATGGTTTTGTCCTAGGAGAACGTCAACCATGCTGGTCAATCACAAACAAACAACCACACCCTAGGCCAACCCCAACCTCTCTCACCACCAAAGAAACACAAGTGAATAGTAAAGAGAACTCGCACAAGCAATGCTGACACAAAACCCTACACATAGATCAAGTAGAATAGAAACATTGTCACCCCACCCCATCTCCACTCACAATGCCCCCCCTCCACCTCTTTCCCCCTTTTCCTCCTAATGCAACACTAATATCTCAAAAAATGAAATGGATTTACAGAAAGTAACTTGAAAAAAGAGACATTGCACACACTTTCGTAAATTAAGAAATCTAATAAAAATATGTTTGTTTGTTTTTAAAAAAACATGCTGGTCAGAGCTAAATTTAGATCTGTTTGCTGGTACATTTGAACAAACCTGCCTCTTTGCCTTTTCCAGTCTTATCACAAGCATTTTCCTCTTTGGGTTGCTTTAAATGAAACCTCCCCCACAACCACCAATGGGTTTTGCAGTGTAATAAATTATGTGAAGGCAGGTTAAGAATATAATAAATGACTTACTAGATTAGGCCAGATTCAGTATGCGGTGTTGACTCCAACTGTGGCCAAACCAGTTGCCTGAAGTGGTTCTTCATGTTGTGTTTTAGATCCTTTTCACCACCACTCCCTTGTTCAAATTGGTTTATGTAAGCTTGCTCAACAAGCCACAGCTGCAGACACTGTGATTATTGAAGGCCTGTTTCCTCCGATTTCCTTTGATTTTGCCTGGTGATGGCAAAAGGAAGCAGTGTGCTGTCTGAATATACTCATGATTGGGGCAGGGGGCAGATGATAAAGCATGGCTAGCCAGATATGTTTTGAAAATCTATCTTGTTTAATGAGAGAAATTGGAATGTTATGCGGTATTGGCTTAATTTAAGGGATAAGGGAGTAATGTAGTTTGCATTGTGATGTGAACCTACCTACCAAATTCACACTTCCTGAATCAATGTTGAAACTGAAGTGCCGCTATCATTTGAATTTTGCCCACCCCCAAATGTTGCAATGCAGTTCATCAAGCAAGAAAATGTTTACCAAAATATTTTTAAAAAATAGGGGAAAGTGTGGATAAGCATACAGGAAAAGATTGTTCCTATTTTTAAAAGCCTAGTCTGCATGAACAGTGGAAGAAATAATAATTTTTCCCTCCCTATACCACTTCTATGGGACATGGGTGGCACTGTGGTCTAAACCACTGAGCCTTGGGCTTCCGATCAGAAGGTCGGCGGTTCGAATCCCCGTGATGGGGTGAGCTCCCATTGCTCGGTCCCAGCTCCTGCCTACCTATCAGTTTGAAAGCACTTCAAGTGCAAGTAGATACATAGGGAAGGTAAACAGCATTTCCGTGCGCTGCTCTGGTTTGCCAGAAGCAGCTTAGTCATGCTGGCCACATGATCCAGAAGCTGTCTCCAGACAAATGCCCTCTCCCTTGGCCTATAGAGCGAGATGAGCATGCAACCCCAGAGTCGTCCGCGACTGAACCTAATGGTCAGGGGGTACCTATACCTTTATACCACTTCTGACTGCAAGTAGGGAGATCACATGACTGCATGCTCCTCAGTGTCCTTAAAAAACCTCCCCAACTTTCACTTTGTAGACAACTAGAGACATAAGGGAGAAGCACTGTAGAGGTCTTCTTTACAATGTCCTATGGCAGAGCCACCTAAACCCAAATGTGCTGTCTATGTTGATACAGCCCATGAACAGTTTTACTACCTCACCAGTTCTCACCTTGGTAGTTTGTTCTTCATTGGGATTTTCTTGGTTCGGCTGCCATTTCTTCTCTCTGCTAAATCTCTCCCGGTGAAACTATACAGACCTGCATTTTAGGAGAAGAACATTCATTGAGCACAGAGACCCCAGCCTACTGCATAGGACTGAACTGAATAATGTAGTGTCTATGGGGATGCAGTGATGGATACTGGGAAGTTGACAGCCTGAGAAGACAGAATGAGATCTCTGGATTGCCTTCTAATGAATGTGGACAGAGAATGTGCTCTGAGCATGAACCCAGCTCTTTTATAAAATAGCGCAGAGTTTGAAAATCAGAAACAGATAGCCTGCCCGAGTCTTAGGTAGCTTGACTAATCATACAGAACAAGCATAACAGTGCTAAATAGTGGGCCTAACAAGTTTTTTTAAAAATGCAAGATGCAACCTTCCTTGTAACGGATACAGCTTCTTCCAGTAAGGGGAGGTAAGGCAGGGCAGAGAACAGATATTTGTGCACTGGTGTCCACCTGTCTTATTCTGTAAGATTCCGTTTTTAATCTCAGCATGGAAGGAGGAAGTTGCAGCAGATAATTATAGTAAAATGGGGGATTGGTGGCAAAGTTTCAAGTCACACGAAAACCCCTACAGCAAAGGTCTAAATGGGCAAATGCTTCCTTTGTAAATATGAAAACTACCGTATTTTTTGCTCTATAAGACTCACTTCTTCCCTCCCAAAAAGTAACGGGAAATGCGTGTGCGTCTTATGGAGTGAATACAGGCTTGCGATCCCTCTTGCTGTTCTGGCTTCTAAGATTCAGAATATTATTTTTTCTTGTTTTCCCCCTCCCAAAACCAGGTGCGCTTTATGGTCTGGTACGTCTTATAGAGCGAAAAATACGGTAGTTATAAGGCATGACTTTCCCTCTATCTGGATCTCTTTAGAAGCATTTGTCTGCAGGTGGAGAAGGGGGATAATGATGATGATGATGATGATGATGATGATGATGATGATAATAATTTATTTATATCTCGCCATGTGGCTGGGTTTCCCCAGCCACTCTGGGCGGCTTCCAACAAAATATTAAAATACAATAGTCCTTCAGATATTAAAAGCTTCCCTAAACAGGGCTGCCTTTGGATGCCTTCAGGATGGCAAAATGGTCACCCTTGCTTTGCCCACCGCATTCATTAGGGGAAGATATGGGGCAGCCATGTTGTTTTCATTTCAAAGGGTCCAATTCCCCACCCAACAGCTTTAAAAACATTTAAAATGTCCAAAGGGGGGCGGCAGAGAGAAAACAAAAAGTGGGACGCCCGCCTGCAGTGATAGACTCACACTGTGAATCATTCCACCCCTGTAACTTTTATTTCGTTTGGGGGGGATTGATTCAAAGTTGCTTGGTGCGCCAAAGAGACAGAGGACAGCAGGAACCAACTTTGATCAATAGATAAACCGAACACGGAATCAGCAGCACGGCACTGTGGCAGACAAGCACAAAGGCCCTTTTAGACTGCATAAATTCAAGAACACCACCCATAACTCATGAGGAGAAAAGTGAAGGTGCATGGAGAATTGCTAACCACTGTCACATACGTCAGGTAGTGAGGACAGAGAAGAACAATTGGTTGCTTTCCTATGGTTGGGGCAGTAGGTTTAAATTACACAAAGGTTGCCTTTTAAAACTTTTTGTAAGAGTGGGCTCGTAACAACCTATCCAGATACTAAATTGTTGCTGAATGTGTCGGAGTTGCAACTATTCTGTAATACATCCAGCTGGTTTCTAAACAGTCTGAAACCACTATGGGACAGGATGTTGCAAGGTGATGGCAGATGGCAAGCCAAGAAGAGCCTTCATCTATTTGTGTATATGTGTGTGCAGCTATCCTGGCATAGCTGTCAAGCGTCCCTTATTTGGCGGGAAAGTCCCTTATCCCAGCGCCATGTCCCACTGCTGTGCCTTATTGATAATGTCCCTTAAATTTCCCGGGTTTCAAAGGAAGCAGCTCCTCTTCCTCCCTCCCTGCCGGCCAGGGAGGAGGGAGGCTCCAACTGTGTTGCTTGACTGTGTTGCTCATCCAATAAGGAGTCCACTGGGGGGTGGAGCTTGCCAGCCTTGTGCCGATCAAATGGGTCGCGTTGCCTGGGGACTCGCCTTTGCTCAGCGCTTCCCGGCAGAGAGGTGACGGTGGTTTTCCTTGCTGCATCCCCTTTGCCAGGTTGCTGCACTGTGGGAACCACCACTTGAGGCTTCGTTTGGCTGCTGGTTGACTAAAATCCCTTATTTTGGTTGCTGATCCCTTATTTTCGAGGCTGCTGGTCCCTTATTTTCAAATCTGTAAGTTGACAGCTATGTATCCTGGGTTTAAAATAATCTAACACAGAGAGGTGACCCTATTTTCCTTGGTGGCATGTTGGATACAAATGATGTCAACATGCTACCTTGCTCTCAATAGCCGAATAGGGTGCCATTTTAGCAGGTGAAACTTCAGTTATGCAGATTTATTCAGTGAGTGGTCTTTAAAATACATTTTTTGAGGGATATGAGAAATTCAAATCTACTATGATTATTGTGATTGGCCAACATCTTGCTTGGGGTGTCTATGTTTGATGAAGAAGCGCATAAACTGCTTTTGGAAAAGCAAAGAATTTAATTTTTTTTCCTTCAGAAAATGTCCGGTAATGCTAAATAATAACAACAATAGATATTAATATCAATACAGTGGTGCCTCGCAAGACGAAATTAATTCGTTCCACGAATTTTTTTGTCTAGCGAATTTTTCGTCTTGCGAAGCACAGTTTCCCATAGGAATGCATTGAAAATCAATTAATGCGTTCCTATGGTCAAAAAAATCCAAACAAAGCCAAATTTGGTACAACAAGAGTTTATTAAGTGCTCTTTAAAGTTACACATACTGTAAAGAGCATTTCAAAATTCAAACCCAGAATTTTTTTTAAAAAAACAGCAGAGTGGCCCAATGGTCACAGAAAATCATAAAAATGCAGGGGGGGGGGAACAACCACAAGCTTCCAGATTCTTGCAAACCCCTCCCCAACACCAAGTCCTTGAATTCCAAACACCGCAACCCAAAATCCAAAACCCCCCAAAAAAGTTTTAAAAGCTTAACTTACCAAATGGCTGCAAAAGAAGTTTTGGAAAAGCTTCAAAAATCACCAAAGTCTTTAAAAACCTCAAAAAAGGCTACTATGTACACTGCGTTCTATGAGTTGCTCCTCGAAGTCAAGTCGCAACTGTATTAACGGTGTTAAGAAAAAGGAAACAAACTTGCAAGACATTTTTGTCTTGCGAAGCAAGCCCATAGGGAAATTCGTCTTGCGAAGCAGCTCAAAAACGGAAAACGTCTAGCGAGTTTTCCGTCTTGCGAGGCATTCGTCTTGCGGGGCACCACTGTATATAACATAACAGCAAGTACTTTGCAATCATTTTTAATTATTTATGTGCCATTTTACACACATTTTACTTACCAAGCAAAACTAAATTATATTAACTTAACCAAAATACCTTTTGAATTCCCAAGTCATGTTACAACTTAAGAGCGCCCCACATTTTGCGAATTTGAAGGTTGGAAAATTTTAACATGCTCTAATATCCAAATGCTTAGAACAAGTGTAAATGTTGCCTCAACCACAGTCTACTTAGATGAAGATCATGCAAAACTTCTTACACATTCAGATGCCCTCATGGGGAACATTAACTTTAACAGCTTCCGAACATGTGTGCATCACTTCCAATGCGCACATTGGTTGCAAACCAGCACCAGTGCTGTCACGAACACATAATATTGCACGCATATTTGCTTCAAAGTTGGGGAGGGCTGAACAAGTGGGTGGGGCCCCAAGGTGCTATTAAACATTGCATATAACCTCAGCATGAGTAAAGGAATGGTGGGAGCCTTGACTAATGTGGGACAGGATGGGTCCTAGTTTGTCTGTTTTCTTGAAAGGAGAAGCAGACACGAAAGCCAGCTCTTAGTTTCTTTCCTAATTAACGGGGCAGATTCTTTGGTAAGGTAAAGGTAAAGGGACCCCTGACCATTAGGTCCAGTAGTGGCCGACTCTGGGGTTGCGGCACTCATCGTGCTTTATTGGTCGAGGGAGCCGGCATACAGCTTCCGGGTCATGTGGCCAGCATGACTAAGCCGCTTCTGGTGAACCAGAGCAGCGCACAGAAACACCATTTACCTTCCCGCCGGAGCGGTACCTATTTGTCTACTTGCACTTTGACGTGCTTTCGAACTGCTAGGTTGGCAGGAGCAGGGACCGAGCAATGGGAGCTCACCCCATCACAGGGATTCGAACCGCCGACCTTCTGATCAGCAAGTCCTAGGCTCTGTGGTTTAACCCACAGTGCCACCCACGTCCCTAGATTCTTTGGTACTGCTAGTTTAAAAGGGGACAGATATGCTTATATTGACCTTTCGGCTGCAGGGAGTGGCTAATAGAAAGCTGGCTACTCGTTTCAAAACTGGAAGCAATGCACAAGTCAGGTCCTTACATCTGAATGGAGAATCATGTGCAATTTCGCCTTGTTTTGGCAGCTTTTTAATACTGGATTGCCTGATGAAAACTCGCATTTGGCTATCATCCTGTAGATGTCATTTCCAATCCCCCATCATAAAACAGACATCTTGGCTCATTCTGTTCATTCCGTTCACGCTGTTGACATTGCAAGGATTTACTCCAGCTTATAGATTTATTCCATTTATTTATTTATTTATTTATTTAGGACATTTATCTAGCCTCACTCACCATTACGTCTGGGCATATGTACTTTAAATGATAAGCAAAAGAAGTAAAGGACAGATGCCAAAAACTCCTCAGACCATTAAGGAGGGAGAAGCTTTTGCTTATAGGTTGAGTATTATTATAATTATGTAGCTAAACCCTAAATAGAATGGATTTTACAATGATGAGGTTTCTATTTGGAAAAATCAATGTTGTTTATTAGCCTTCAACAGTTTTCCTCTCACTAAAGTGTATTATTTTTCGGAACTGTAACCTGAATGCATGTGTAGTATGCAACTGGGGTTGCTGTGTTGCGTTAACATCTGGCAAGAAGAACTGATACAGCTGTGAGGGTGGAAACATTCAAAGCTCGGGTGCTCAATTTGTCTCGTACCCATTTGCACCTACCTGCCACCTCCCCAAACCACCTTCCCATTGCTGAGGGAGGAAAAACGTACCCTGGGGAAGGAAAAGGAGGTAGAAGCACCATCATTCCTGGTGAGCTCTGATGCTCTGGTCTTCAGTTCCAGTAAACCCTGATTCACTTCCAGCTTTTCATTGGTTGGAACTGAATCTCAGAATATCAAAGTTCCCAATAAGGAATGTGTGTGTTGTACACTGGCTTCATCATGCCCTGTGGGAAATGGAGCAGCAGTTCCCACTGGAGGAGAGGCCCTCTGCCACCACAAAAGAGCTCTTCTACATCCTACCCATTTCCCCTACACTTGGGGAGGATGGTGGGCATTGTAGTTTGACTTGGAGGTTCAAAGAACTCCTCCAGGTTCCTGCATTTACTGAAGAAGTCTCCACTGTTTTCGTGCCAGTTTGGTGGTGTTTAGCTTCAGCTTTCCATTTCAGGCTGCATCTTCTGGGAACACAGGAAAATGCATCATGGTCCAGACCAGGCATAGGCAAACTCCGGCCCTCCAGATGTTTGGGACTACAGTTCCCATCATCCCTGACCACTGGTCCTGTTAGCTAGGGATGATGGGAATTGTAGTTCCAAACATCTGGAGGGCCGGAGTTTGCCTATGCCTGGTCCAGACCATTGCTCCATCTAGCCCAGCATTTTCTACCACCACCACCAGAGGCTCTCCAGTGTCTTGGGCAAGCGCATCTCCCACCAGTGCTGCCTGACATCCTTTCAGCTGGAAACTCCCTGCACATAAAACCAAGCATGTCAAGGAGAGAGCGAGACTAGAATCCTTCTCCCAACATGATATTTTTGTATGCACAGTTATTTGGGAAGCATGCAATCCCCCACCTGCAGTTTGAAGTGGTACAGCCCAGCAAGAGATAATATCATGTGAGGCTGCTGATTACATTGTAAAAACAGCATTGTAAGAGCAGCAAAACACTCTGAGACACTTCTGTGATAAGCCAATGAGAACTGGATGTTGCAATTAACACCCTGCTCAGGCATTTTCTTCCATATGTTCTCTGAAGCCCTACCCACAACACCCTTGAATGGTACATTTCCAAGCACAACTCAGAGTGTTGGTTCTGACCTTTAAAGCCCTAAATGGCCTCGGCCCAGTATACCTGAAGGAGCGTCTCCATCCCCATCATTCAACCCGGACACTGAGGTCCTCCACCGAGGGCCTTCTGGCGGTTCCCTCACCGTGAGAAGTGAAGTTACAGGGAACCAAGCAGAGGGCCTTCTCAGCAGTGGCACCCACCCTGTGGAACACCCTCCCAAAGAAATAAACAATTATCTGATGTTTGGAAGACATCTGAAGGCAGTCCTGTTTAGGGAAGTTTTTAATGACTGATGTTTTAATGTATTTTTAACCTTTTGTTGGATGCCACCCAGAGTGGCTGGGGAAACCCATTCAGATGGGCGGGGTATAAATAATAAATTATTATTATTAATAATAACTGGGAAAGTCTGAAGGAATTGTCACATCTTTGGTTGAATATGATTAGAAACTTCCACCATACAGTGGTACCTCAGGTTACATATGCTTCAGGTTACAGACGTTTCAGGTTACAGACGCTTCAGGTTACAGACTCCGCTAACCCTGAAATAGAACCTTGGGTTAAGAACTTTGCTTCAGGGTGAGAACAGAAATCGTGCTCCAGTGGTGTGGCAGCAGCAGGAGGCCCCATTAGCTAAAGTGGTGCTTCAGGTGAAGAACAGTTTCAGGTTAAGAACGGACCTCCGGAACGAAGGGAAGAGACACAGTGCCTCCTGGCATAAGCTCGCTGCCCTCACTCGCCTCCGCCATGCTGCACCGAAGCAGCACCGCACCTGGAGCCTCTGCCCGCCATGGCCACTGTGGCACAAGCACCAGGGAAGAGGCAGAGGCTGGGCGCAGTGCCTCCCAGCATCAGCTCACCACCCTCACCCGCCTCGCTGAAGCAGCACTGCGCTGGAGCTGTCGCCTCTTCCCCGCCAGAGGAGCTGCCCTCCAGCAGCTGTGCGCCTCTTCCAGCCCCGCAAAGCTGCCAGAAGCGCCGTTAAAAGGTCAAAAACTCTGGGAAACGGGGGGGGGGGGGCACCAGAGGGATCTTTGCACCATGGCACTGGATATACTTTAAGACGGCCCTGCAAATAACATTTCTGGTGGTTGCCTGCAACTGTGATAACTTGTAGATCCAGTCAGAGAGCAGGATGATTTTTTCCCCCTCAGTACAGTTCCTAAAGATATTGAGTCTCCATCATGTTTCCCCTTAGTTGTTTTTGGTGGTTAAACTGAAACAATGTTAATCCTTTTCAGAAGGGACTGTTTTCATCGTAGCAATATGACCTAAGGGCATTTGTTGCATATGTGAATGCAGGGACATGCGTTCTCTAAAGCGAGCTTTCGGTAGCTGCTGGCATTTGGGGGTTGTGTAGGGCATTTGTTTAATACCTCTCCTTGTAACAGTAACAGATTAAACGAGCTCCTACGAAAGAGGCATGTTTCAGCACTTAAGTTAATTGAAGTGTTACAAACTAAATATGATTCTCAATTGCTTCTGTATTCCAGATCACTTCATGCATGCAGATAAAAACGACAAAAATTACCAAATGGCTTTGGAAATGTGCAAATCGGGCATACAATAGTGACATTTAGATCTGTGACCTGATTGCCATCTTTGCAAGAGTACTTTGAAAAACTTTGGGCTTCCTTAAAGCTGCCATGCCAAACCTTTGAACTGTAGATTAATGCAGGTCAAGACAGGAAAGTCAAGCTCCATTCAAATGGTAGAAGCTATTTGAATGCATCAAGAGTCTCACACCTAAATTATTTCCCCTCTGATTATTTTCATGGACTGCATAAGAAGGTACTTGCTTTTATTTATACAGTGGTACCTTGCTTTAAGAACAGCTTAGTTTATGAACAACTTGGATTAAGAACGCTGCAAACCTGGAAGTGGGTGTTTTGGTTTGTGAACTTTGCCTTTGAATAAGAACATGTTTCGCTTCCTGTTGAGTGTGTTCCATTTGTAAATTGAGTCCCCTGCTGCTATGGGAAAGCACGCCTTGATTTAAGTACACTTTGGTTTAAGAACGGACTTCTGGAACAGATTAAGTTCGTAAACCAAGGTACCACTGTACTTGCTATTGAATAGGTTTTAAAGTTTCATAAGCCGCTTCACAATACTAATAGAATTTCAGTAATAATTAAACAAAATTCCCTCCTCTTGGATATTATTCAGCCATCATCCCAGTTGTGTTTTTGGCACCCAAGGAAGACCTTCTTCTTTCAAATAGACTTTTAAGATGAGATCTTGCACTGTCTGCATTTCTAATTAATTAATAAAAGTGTGGTGGGACAAGGAAAGTGTTATGTACTGAGTTGAATAGGATCCAAAATGCAGCAGTCTGATTGGTCCTAGAACAATAGGATTCAGAATGCAGCAGTATGATTGGTCTGCAGGAGCCACCCAATCCGGCTCCAGGTGGAAGTGAATCCACAACCTGATTGGCCTACAGGAGAATTCCGAAATTAGCCAATCACGTGCAGCCCATTGTGTAATTAATGAATATAAAGCAGATACTTTGAGGGGACATTCATTCCTCCTCACCACTATGAGCTGAATAAAGAGCATGAAATCCACTCTCGACTCTGAGTATATTTCAGAAAGGATGCTGGGAGTTAATAGGCAAGGAAACCGGGGTGGGGATGGGGCTTTGGCACCCAGTTCCTGCTCACCATCAAGAGGTAGGCATTTTTCTAGCTCTGTTTTCACCCGTCATAACAAAGGGTACAAAAATATTTTCACTTTTGTTGAAATGTCTTTGGCTATTTCCAGTCCAAAGTATTCAGTCATTATTTGTCATCTTGAATAAAAGGCCTGTGAGGAATTAGTCCCTATAAGAATCAATTCTGATTTATTTTTTCTCCAATTTGCAGAATATCCAGAAAACTGTCAAAATTATTTGATCAAAGCAGGTAGCGATTGATCAGGTTAATCAAAGAATAGGAGGGTATCACATGCATACATACCCATTGTATGCAACACAAGGCTTCCTTTGCGGATGGCAGGGAATTAGTTTGAGTTCATTATTGGCCTAACTAAAATGAGCAGTTCATTTCTCAGTGAATAGCAGCCTGTGTTGTTCAACCATCTTGTACAATTACATAGAATTGGCTGCCTCTCCGTAAAAGAAGTAGAAGTCCAATTTAGCATGGGCGCTAATCACTTCTCTCAGCTATAAAGAAAGATAGCCCTTCTTGGGGCTGGATGACAAATAATAAACATAGTTTATTTTCAGCAAGTCCCTGGGACAAGGTAAATAAGAAATGGCAAAATGCATATTCTCTCATAACATAAAAGCCAGATGGCACCTCTAGCTTGCAATTATTTCTTTTGATTAAGAAGCTACCAAGAACCATAACAGGCAAACAGTATTTCTCTGTAGAAATTACAAAAAATGGAAACTGAGGGGCACTGGCAGAACAAATCTCATTTTTTCAGAGCAAGCCAGTTGCATATCCCTGGTTTACAACCTTTCTAACGCCCAGCAAGTTTCACTCTCACCGCCATTCTCTGTTCGTCTCTCAGCATGGATGTACTGACATTTGAGGAGCACTGGCCGCAGCAGACAGTGAATTAAAAAGAGCAGTAATGTTAATGGGCCCCATAACTGAGGGATGGGTAAGCTGGAGGTGGTGAGACATGAAAAGCCAAAGGTGACTTCTTTCAGGCAAAAAGAGGGGATGGATTTGAGAGGCATTGCCAAACCAGTGCAGAACTCTGTTGCTGGGCCTGGTCATACAATATTTATAAATGACTTAGTGTATGGAGCAAGAAAATGGACATTTGACCCATGAACTGTTTGCCGTGGGGAATAGTTCATACATTCCCCTTTACTGCAGATACTAATATTGTGCAGCTTGAAGCAACTGGGTGCATAAAGCTGACTCTTCTTGTAATAAAAATTCTCCAGAACCATCAATATGATCCAAAGCTTTACTAACCAGAGCTTCTTCAAAAGAGGTACAAAAATAAATCAATGGTACATCCAAATAGTTCCATAAGACATGTGCTTGCCAAAGCAGAGACACAGCATCTTCTTAGAAATACTATAATTCTAAACAGAACAAGAATCAAAGGTCTCTCTCTCTCCCTACGCAAACTCCATTAGCCTGCATTCCAACCTGAGGCAGTCAATAGCACACCCGTCTCTGAATGTGCCTGGGAACAAAAGACCAAAAGGCAACTCCCTTCAAAATGACCGTTTGCAACTGAATACCCTAATGACATGATGTAAGGTTAAACACTCATGTGGAAGAGCAGAGAACATCAACACTTAATTATTAACCCAGCTAGAAGTTCAGAAAGTTCTCTTCTAGTTTTCGTATACCACATTTTCCAATGTTAAGCCTTTCAGCGATACACATGCCGGCATTCTCAATTCCAGAGTACAATTAAACAATTATAGTTAACAGTCTCTTTACGGGCATGGTGGGAAAGTGTCAACACTCAAGTCCTCCTGCCACACCTACAACATAATGTGTAATGGAGCTATACCCACTGACAATTCTCCACCGCCCCCTCCAAAAAGGTTGGGATATTATGTGAATCTGCAGCTACAGCCATCGCAGACAACTATGGGGTTGCAGTGCTCATCTTGCTTTACAGGTGGAGAAAGCCGGCGTTGGTCTGCAGACAGGTTTTCCGGGTCATGTGGCCAGCATGACTAAGCCGCTTCTGGCGAACCAGAGCAGTGCACAGAAACACCATTTACCTTCCCGTCGGAGCGGTACCTATTTATCTACTTGCACTTTTTGGCATGCTTTCGAACCGCTAGGTTGGCAGGAGCTGGGACCGAGCAACAGGAGTTCACCCCATCGTGGGGATTCAAACCGCCGACCTTCTGATCAGCAAGCCCAAGAGGCTCAGTGGTTTAGACCACAGCGCCATCGCTAGGAGTGGTTGAAAGTGAAAACCTATTTTCAGTGCTTGAAAAGATCCTGAGGAAAGAAGAGACAGTAAGTCTACAGATGCAATTGTCTGCATGCTCGCTCAGGTATAAGTCCTCTTTATTTAAACTTGGCTTACGCCCAAATCAACATGTGTCAATATTCAGTGTGCCAGATGCAAGGAACCTATATCAGTGAAATGAAGCAAGTATGAGATTGCAGGGACATTGTTGCCATTTGACTCAGGGTAGTCCAGGATAGGATGTTCCTCATTGAGAAAATGTCCCTCAAGATGCACCTTCCAGGGGTACGTTTGATTCACAGTTTCTTCCAGTGAATCAAAGAGATCAATAGCAGACTGTAACTTCCCAGAGCCTTGCTCAATATACAGTGGTACCTCAGGTTACAGATGCTTCAGGTTACAAACTCCGCTAACCCAGAAATAGGATAAGAACTTTGCTTCAAGATGAGAACAGAAATCGTGCTCCGGTGGCAGTGGGAGGCCCCATTAGCTAAAGTGGTGCTTCAGGTTAAGAACAGTTTCAGGTTAAGAACGGACCTCCAGAACAAATTAAGTTCTTAACCCGAGGTGCCACTGTATCAGTATTTGGACTCAGTTCAGATGGAGGCAAAGCCCTTATATCCCGGGGTCAGCTTCTCCCTTTTGTGACCCCAGCCAGGGATAGTATAGAATAATAATAATATAATAATAATTTATTATTTATTTCCGGCTGGGTTTCCCCAGCCATTCTGGGCGGCTCCCAAAAGATTAAAAACAGAATAAAACATCAAACATTAAAAACTTCCCTAAACAGGGCTGCCTTCAGATGTCTTCTAAAAGTCAGATAGTTGTTTATTTCCTTGACATCTGATGGAAGGGCATTCCATAGGGCGGGCGCCACCACTGAGAAGGCACATAGTGTGCTAACCGAAACACAGCTTTCCTTTGAACTCTTCCCTTCTCCAAATTTTGTGAGACAGTTCTCCAACTAAAATAAAAACGGTCTACCAAAGCATGTATGTTAGGGGGAAAGTCAAAGTAATATATTTGGCTTTTTTATACAAAGGAAAATAGTTTGTGTGTTTGTCTTTGTGTCTGTTTTCCTGCAGTTGTTTGGTCCTGAGAGCTATTTTGCCATTCAAATTTACCTGTCCATCCACAAACTCCTTTCACACCTGTGGTGAAAAGAGAGACCGTAATTCAGGGGTCACCAGCCTATGGCCTGGGGGCCGGATAAGGCTCGAGGGACTCGTTTATCCAGCCTGTGGTGACCCCCACTGCTGCCCACTCTTACTGGCACAGTGCGGTGTGGGGACCCACTTCCGGGTCGGAGGAGCACAGGAAATAGCATGGGCATCCTCCGACCCTGAAATGTGCCGGAAATAGCATGTTCACACGCGTATGGGCACACGCTCCCCCACCCTCCAGCCCACGGTGCAATCATCGCTTGAGACACCAGCCTAAGGAAAGGAAAGCTTGGAGACCCCTGCCCTAATTCCATGCAGTGGCGTAGCGTGGGTTGTCAGCACCCGGGGCAAGGCAAGTAATTTGCGCCCCCTAACCCGTGGATTTTAGTAGGGGCAGAGAGCTGCAAGTGCGAGCGCCCCCCCCGATGTTGCGCCCGGTGCAGCCGGCCCCACCTGCACCCCCCACGCTACGCCACTGATTCCATGTACATTCCATGTACATTTCCCCATGTGGGGAAAAAAGAATATTTAGAAGACTGTTTTTTAGCGTGCAAGTGACACTTTCCCCTAAACCTTCTGTGACACTGATTTTTATTTTATTTAAAAACACCCACTACATCTGGAGACACTTCACATGATTCCTGCACCATGTCTTGTTTGCACCTGAAAATATCCTAAGTGTTCAGTTCCACATTAACATCCTGAAGGGGACTAAAAAAATTAAATTAAACAAACTGGAGAGGAATATTCTCTTTTTTAATGGTCAACCACACTTCCCTTTTTTCTTTTTTGCAGTCACTCCAGAAAATGTCAAATGTGTGGCAGGGGAGGCACAGAAATAAAAAAAGAGAGGTGAAATTAGATTTAAATTACTCATTTAGAATTGCTAGTTTCAATCAATGACAATTTTAAGACATTAAATACATTCCAGAGCAACTTGTCAAAAAAAAGGAGGAAAAAAATATTGCAGTAGCTGGCATTCCTTGAGGTTTTTTAATAAGATCAGGGTCAGCGATGGGAAATAAGCAGGAAGATGAATAGGATGTCAGAATTAAATTGAGTTCCAGAAGAGTTATCTCAAGTTCCGTAACAAAAAGATCTCACAGAACTTTGCCTCAGACGGGATGGTTAGCACATGATTCAGCGTTGCAGGCAGCTGAAAGGCTGACAATCCGCCCCAGAAGAATTAGCCAGCTGATTTTTATTTTTTTTATCAGCTTGAAAAACACCTTGTTCCTTTGAATTCTGAGGAAAGGGAAGGTGCTTCTCGTTTGCAGTCTTAATGATTTCTGACGCACCAAGTGCTTTTTCCTTTTTTTTTAATACAAGGAACCAGATTAATTGTCTGAGCCATCTGACTAACCATTACTATCTTGCTCAAGTTTTAGAATTGTGGTGGAAAACAAAGTTTTAACAAACCATATGTCTCTTTGTTTCCCTTTTTTGTTCTAAAATATTCAAATGTGTTTATCTCCTACAGTAAGAACTGAAATGTATTAAACACACTGTTCTTTCTATGACTAATGACCACAATCCAAAGCTTCATGGGCTCTAGGGCTGTGTGTGAACAGCGTTGCTGACATTTTGCTAGTCTTTGCCATTTTGACTTTCTTTGAATTCTTCAGATGCTCTACCTAAGATGTTACCTCCACATTTGCTTCAGGAAAAACCTTGGTGTGTCCCTACCTGTTCCAAGAAATGTTGTTCTTATCTACCATCTGTGGTGATCACACAGGGTCCCCGGACGTTTCACTGTCTTGATCCCTGTGCCACCATTTGATTTCTCACTGCCGCCACCCAGGCCCTACCTGGTACAATACTGAGTCCAGTCAGGTTTAAATTGGAACACAAACCTCTGTTTATTTATTGCAGTTTAACAAGCTTGTGGTTTCATAAACGGTATCGGTCAATTACAATCATAGGGTGCCTATCCAGACCTATAACTTCCGCTACCTGCTCTCACTGGGAGCCAGTGTGGTGTAGTAGTTAAGAGTAGTAGAGTCATAATCTGGTGAACCAGGTTCGCGTCTCCGCTCCTCCACATGCAGCTGCTGGGTGACCTTGGGCTAGTCACACTTCTCTGAAGTCTCTCAGCCCCACTCACCTCACAGAGTGTTTGTTGTGGGGGAGGAAGGGAAAGGAGAATGTTAGCCGCTTTGAAACTCCTTCGGGTAGTGATAAAGTGGGATATCAAATCCAAACTACTACTACTACTACTACTACTACTCCTCTTCTTCTTCTTCTTCTTCTTCTTCTTCTTCTTCTTCTTCTTCTTCTTCTTCTTCTTCTTCTTCTTCTTCTCCTCCTCCTCTCACTAAACCACCTCTCAGATATTTACTTGTCTTCCTAGCTCCTAACTGTTCCTGACTCAACTTATTTCACTACACTAACTCAACCTACCCCCAGACTCTATCCCAATTCACTCCCACTCCAAGCAACAACCCAACTCCCAATGAACTCCCCTTTCGCCCTTCCCCGAGCTGGTTTTATAGTCCCTCTGACTCCACACCCCTGGGTTCTGATTGGGTAACTTGTTTAACTAATTCACCTCCAGCGCTCTCATATGTTAACGTCACACCATCTTCCAGCCAAATTCAATTCAACTTGACTTTAGGCCAAATTTTGACAGCAACTCCTGCAAAGGCTCTAATGCAAGTAGAAGAAGAGAAGAGGAGTTTGGATTTGATATCCCGCCTTTCACTCCCTTCAAGGAGTCTCAAAGCGGCTAACATGCTCCTTTCCCTTCCTCCTCCACAACAAACACTCTGTGAGGTGAGTGGGGCTGAGAGACTTCAAAGAAGTGTGACTGGCCCAAGGTCACCCAGCAGCTGCAGGTGGAGGAGCGGAGACGCGAACCCGGTTCCCCAGATTACGAGACTACCGCTCTTAACCACTACACCACACTGGTAGGAAGTTTTGTGCAGGCAGAGGGTGCTGCACCGAGTTCAGAGCTGGGGCTGGATGATGTTCCCCAACAGTGAAAAATTGAGTCTGCATACTGGACAATTTACACATGGCTCAGTCGCCTGGGCCATGAGACAAATATTTTTTTCATTGCTATGAAAAATGGCTCAAGAAAAGGCCACAATGAATGACTTCCAAATAGCTGGGGTTGCCTCTGGCTTCTGCCCCAGATGCCCAGGCATCCACACAGCCACTTGGGCTGGTATAATTACTGGTGCTACAAAGCACCATGCCAGACGCTGCAAAGGACCCTGGGTGTACCTCTCGGGTACCTCCTGGATGTAATCAGAATTTGTAAAAAAGCAATTCTGGAAGCCATGAAAGATTCAAAGATCTTACAGGGATGAAAATGCACTTCTGACCAGAAACAGGAAAAGAAGCATGAATCACATTTTGTGGTTCTTCAAAATATTCCCTTCTCTTTCTTTTCTTTTGAGACTGGCACTTGAAGGTGGGAAATAGTTGCCTGATTAATGACTTTTGATGGCAGGTGGCTATTCCAATCCACTATAATTTGCATCGTGCTCGACCTGCAAGAATGGGAGCTTTAGGAACAGCTTTTGTGTTCTTAAATTTGGACAGAGGGAGGGAACGAATTTGAGATTTGGAGCTGGCTGGGAAAGGGTGCTGAGGCTGCAGTCCTAAGGGATGCTTGTGTGTGGTCCTTTCTGATATATCCTGTGGTCTCTGGGAAGGCATCCCAGGGACTACTGAATAGCCCTCTGAGAGCTCTTAGAATACGATATCGCTGGACTGATGTTGCCTGCAGACTAGTACTACATGTATGTGCTATGAATTGCTAACTAGTCAACCTCTCAGTGTTGTTCTTGTTGTTTAGTCGTTTTGTCATGTCCAACTCTTGGTGGCCCCATGGACCAGAGCATGCCAGGCACTTCCGTCTTCCACTGCCTCCCGCAGTTTGGTCAAACTCATGTTAGTAGCTTCAAGAACACTGTCCATCCATTTCGTCCTCTCCTGTCCCCTTCTCCTTGTGCCCTCAATCTTTCCCAACATCAGGGTCTTTTCCAGGGAGTCTTCTCTTCTCATGAGGTGGCCAAAGTATTGGAGCCTCAGCTTCAGGATCTGTCCTTCTAGGGAGCACTCAGGGCTGATTTCCTTCAGAATGGAGAGGTTTGATCTTCTTGCAGTCCATGGGACTCTCAAGAGTTTCCTCCAGCACCATAATTCCAAAGCATCAATTCTTCGATGATCAGCCTTCTTTATGGTCCAACCTCTCAATAAATAGCTTATTTTAGGGTTACCAGACATCCCTGTTTCCCAGGGACAGTCCCCGGATTTGCGAATAAGTCACCGGACAAATTCCATCCCTGGAATGTCCCCAGATTTCATCTAATGTCCCCGGGAAATGCAACAGCGGCAGTCTCAGCAGCCCGGAGCAGTTGGCTCTGGCTGGCTTCAGGAGCTGCTCGGAAGTCCCCATATGATGGTGGTGCAGGGGCTCTAAGATGCAGCTTCCGGGCTGCCTCCACCTTCCCTGACCCCAGCAACTAAGCTGTGAAGGGAGGCTTCATGCTGCCTGTCGGAGCAGCCTCCCAACTCCTACTTGCGTGCAAGCAGGAGTGGGGCGGGGATCTCTCAGTTAGGCAACAGGAAGCCTCCCTTCCCAGCTGAGGGATCCCTGCCCCCTCCTGCTTGCACGCAAGTAGGAATGGGATTGGGGCTGCTCTGATGGGAAGGGAGGCATTGTGCTACCTTAGCCTTGCCACTGCTCTCGGCCCTCCTTCTCCACGTTCCATGCCTGACCCACTGCACACCACTTCTCCACCACTACCACCAAAGAACCAACAACTCAGGGGCTGCCCAGGCTCATGGAGAAAGGAGATAGAAGCCTTGGAGGAAGGGGAAACGTGGAGGTTGAGGTCAAGGTGGCGGCTGCCCTCTGCCACCGCCATTGCCATAGCTGTCAAGTGTCCCTTATTTGAAGGGACAGTCCCTTATTCCAGAGCCATGTCCCGCTGCTGTCCCTTATTGATGGATGTCCCTTAAATGTCCCTTAAATGATGTCCCTTAAATTTCAAATGAAGCAGCTCCTCTCCCTCCCTCCCTGCTGGCCAGGGAGGAGGGAGGCTCCAACTGTGTTGCTTGGCTGTGTTGCTCACCCAATAAGAAGTCTAAGAACGACTGGGGGGTGGAGCTTGCATGCCTTTTGTGTGGCTAGTTAATGCAAGCTGAGGGGGGTTTTGAATGCAGGACGCCATTTTCTTGCATGTGCTGCTGGAAAATTTGCAGTGCAAAGCCAGGCCGGGGAGCCATCTTAAGTTGAGGCTGCATAGGTGGTTCACGTGATTCAGATTCTATTCAATTGAACCTCTGGTTACAAAGTTGGTTGGACAGTGTTCTCGAAGCTACCAGCATGAGTTTGACCAGACTGCAGGAGGACAGGAAGACTGGAGTGCCTGGAACAGGTGAGGCTGCAGGTCCCTTATTTTGGCTGCTGGTCCCTTATTTTCAAGGCTGCTGGTCCCTTATTTTCAAATCTGTAAGTTGACAGCTATGGCCATCGCTGCAGCATCAATGTCCTGAACATGTAGTATGTATGTATGTATGTATGTATGTATGTATGTATGTATGTATTTAAAGTGTCCCCGGATTCATTGGGCGGGGGGGAAATCTGGTAACCTTATTTCAAAAGGCAGGCACCAGACGTTGCTGGCGCTGCCTACTTCACAAGGAAACTGACCTTGTTAGCATGGTCCTTGGAACCTCTTACCACTTCAGGAAGTATGGTGGCCCAACGGCCCGAACCTTGTATTGCAGATAGGCTTTTCCCAGATAATGGAATGACGGTGGCCACTGCTTGGCTTACGTACGTTGCCCAAACCGCATGACCGTGACAGGACCAGGTATATCAGTTCAACCCACTGAACTGGAGACTGAACTATCGAGGGCGGTAATTAGTCCGGGCCTGTTGGAATCATGCATTGCTAACTGCTGATAAATGTTCCTGTGTTAACAAGATTTCAAGAAAAGTCAGATATTCTGCGTGGCTGCTCAGGAAGTTTGTTATTTACTCTGGTAATTTAAAATCTAATCACTCTCATGGGTAATCCTGTTTCCTTTGGAGCCGCTTTATCTCTTTTGATAATAATGTAAGCTGCACATGTGATAAGTAAACTTGGATCTAAGTGTGAAGGGCATATGGGTATATCTAGAAAATTGCTAGTAGGATCCTCTATGGCTGAGCCGAAGCCTGCATGATCAAAAAGACCTAAATCTGAGAGCATTTGCGTCTCCTATTTCAAAACCGCAAGATTACCGTTTCCAGAAATAAACAGGGTTTCTTTCTAGTCACCTCTAGCACTTCAGGACAGCAATTTCATGGGGGCAGAGGTGCTCCATTGCACATGCCCAGTTCCCTCATCCTTAAAGGCTTCTGCCTTCACTTTAATGGAGGGATCACCTCAGTGACGCATAGAGATGTGTGCCTGGGAAACTGGTTCCTCCACTGAACTGACTGGAGATTCTTCCTCACATATTATCTTCCAGATTTGTGGAAGGTCTTGAATTACAAGGCTTCCTTTTCTTGAGGCTATAGGTATTTCATGTATCAGTTCTTTTGCCTTTGCTTGGACTTCCCACAGATGTCTTCTCTTTCTAAATTTGCTTGAAATTTCACTTTTGATGAAATTTGGTGGCAAAAACCAGCTTTCCAAGTAATCTGCCTCCTTGATTCTATGACAGGCATAGGCAAACTCGGCCCTCCAGATGTTTTGGGACTACAACTTCCGTGATCCCAACTAACAGGACCAGTGGTCAGGGATGATGGGAGTTGTAGTCCCAAAACATCTGGAGGGCCGAGTTTGAGTTTGCCTATACCTGTTCTATGATTACAGCTGGAAATCCTTTTTAACCCTCTGGCCATCATTTGTTGTGGCAGGGAGAGGGCTCATGGCTGACAACTCATGTGTCTGTTTAGTTTGGCTGAAATGCCTCTCTAGATATTATTTCCCATGTTCTGATGCTTGATTTATACAAAACACAAAAGGAATTGCATGCTCCAGTGTTCTGGAAGGCCCTCTCTATGGAACTACAAGAGGCCCTGTCATTATTAGCACTTCACTACCTGTTTGCTCAGGCAATCCATTGATTTCTCGACCCAAATCTCCTGTCTTTTAATTGCTTTTTTGTGTTTACTGCGTTTTGTTTTTTGTTTGGGTATTTCAACTATAGATATCTATATTTTAAAAGCTTTGTGTATCTTGATTTCATTGATCTTCTATCCCATGAGAAATAGAATTGTAGAGTTGGAAGAGACCCTAAGGGTCATCTAGTCCAACCCCCTGCATTGCCGGAATATGCAGTTGTCTCATACAAGCATCAAACCTGAAACCTTGGCATTATAAGCACCATGCTCTAACCAACTGCTTAGAACTCAGAACTGCTTAGAAGCAAACTCTGGGATTAAGCAGTATCTATCAATGAAACAGGGATGCGGGTGGCGCTGTGGGTTAAACCACAGAGCCTAGGACTTGCCGATCAGAAGGTCAGCAGTTCGAATCCCTGAGACGGGGTGAACTCCCGTTGTTTGGTCCCTGCTCCTGCCAACCTAGCAGTTCGAAAGCACGTCAAAGTGCAAGTAGATAAATAGGTACCGCTCCGGCGGGAAGGTAAACGGTGTTTCCATGTGCTGCTCTGGTTCGCCAGAAGCGGCTTAGTCATGCTGGCAATATGACTCAGAAGCTGTACGCCAGCTCCCTCAGCCAATAAAGCAAGATGAGTGCTGCAACCCCAGAGTCAACAACGACTGGACCTAATGGTCAGGGGTCCCTTTACCTTTATTAATGAAACAAAATTTATATACTGCTTGATTATTATTATTATTATTTTAAAAAACAAGCCTCTCTTTTAATCTCATGTCACCACTTTGGGACAACTCAGCCACCTGTGGCAGAGGCTGCTGTAATAGTAAGGCAGGCTATGGATCACATCCCAGCTGCATGTAGTCAGTCAGCAATCAAACAGTCCCACTCACTGCAATCAGCATAAACATGCTCTTACCTGCAGGCTGATATCTCACAGGAGACACAAACCAATGCAGACAAAAAAAACATGCATGCACTCTTGCTGCCTGGGGGAGCGAACCCCGCAGAGGCCAGGATGCTGCCAACCAGCCCTTCCCTGCTTAGTCCTCTCCCACTTGCAACAGAAAGGAATTTCTAGTTATTTTGGACACTCAGGTGTCTTCAAATGTAACTGAGAACCATTCACTGTCTTCTTGTGACCCAAATGTATGATGGTTCTTGACTGATTGTGAACGAACAATGGAGCAGAACCAACAAAACCAGAACACAATGCATCACTATTTCACATCAAGTTAATATTCTCTCTCTCTCTCTCTCTCTCTCTCTCTCTCTCTCTCTCTCTCTCCGAAGTATGTATCACATGAGTGGAATTACAAACAGAGAAAGACAAATCGCAGCTGCAGTAAATACTGAAACTTCCAAATTTCTGTAGAAAGCTAAAGGGAGAGAAGTCTCATTTCCCCATCTGCTTAATAACTAACATGCAAATGAATAGAGTGCCATTTTTTCCCTTTGCATTCTCTATTGAATTAAATCTTCCTTCGTTCTAAAAGACTCATCTTATTCTGTCAGCCTTTTGAGTAGGCTATTCAGCAGCCGATCAACACAACTGTTTGCCTAGATGCTGCTTGTTCTTTCTTCATCTCGCTTCTCCCTCACCCTTTCCAATGCATCCCCTTATCTTTTTATAGCATTTCTGCCAGCATAGCTTTAGGCAGGTGCATGCTCTAAAACCTGTTTTATTGTTAACATATTTATAACCAGGTTTTTCTAATAGAGACAATTAGAAAGGAGCTAGAAATAATCTCTAAACTGATCCCTCCTTGCAACTATTTCCTAAAAACGTGCCTCAGTTCAGTAAGGGTCATGCAAAAGCATTGTGGTCCCAGTCATATCCCCCATATAATATTAATAATAATTTATTATTTATACCCCGCCCATCTGGCTGGGTTTCCCCAGCTACTCTGGGCGGCTTCCAACTGAATATTAAAAACAATACAGCATTAGACATTAAAAACTTCCCTAAAGAGGGCTGCCTACAGTTGTCTTTTAAAAGTAAAATAGTTGTTTATTGCCTTGACATCTGCTGGGAGGGCGTTCCACAGGGCAGGCGCCAGTACCGAGAAGGCCCTCTGCCTGGTTCCCTGTAACCTTACTTCTCGCAATGAGGGAACCGCCAGAAGGCCCTCGGCACTAGATCTCAGTGTCCGGGCTGAACGATGGGGGTGGAGACGCTCCTTCAGGTATACAGGACCGAGCCGTTTAGGGCTTTAAAGGTCAGCACCAACACTTTGAATCGTGCTCAGAAACGTACTGGGAGCCAATGCAGATCTCTCAGAACCGGTGTTATATGGTCCCGGCGGCCACTCCCAGTCACCAGTCTAGCTGCCGCATTCTGGATTAATTGCAGTTTCTGGGTCACCTTCAAAGGTAGCCCCACGTAGAGCGCATTGCAGTAGTCCAAGTGGGAGATCACCAGAGCATGCACCACTATGGTGAGACAGTCCGTGGGCAGGTAGGGTCTTAGCCTGCGTACTAGGTGGAGCTGGTAGACAGCTGCCCTGGACACAGTGACTCTAGCTAAGGGGTAGTGAACAAACTCAGACAGACAACGATCTGGGATAAAAAGGGCCACAACTTTATTGATTCCAGATCAGGGGTGCTGACTTTGCACAGTCCTGGGTGCCCCAGCACCCACCGTTTTAAAATGAAACTCCCCCCACCCGATTCCACTTGCACACACAGGCATCTGTAAGTGACATCAGCACACACCCCCCATGATGTGCAAGAATGATGTCAGCAGGCTGCTAGCACCCAATGGCTGATCAATCTATGGGCACAATCCATCCCAAATGAAGTAAAACATGCTCAACACATTTGCTTGGGGCAAAGCACCATTTTGTCATAGAAAAGGTTAATAATTCTTTTAAGTAACAAGGACCAAATGAGCTGGTTGGCTGCCCTCCTTTAAAGCGTAAAGTAATAATATGATGATCGGAGGAAGAGAAGAAGAAGAAGAAGAAGTTTGGACTTGATATCCCGCCTTTCACTCCCCTAAAGAATTCTCAAAACGGCTAATAATCTCCTTTCCCTTCCTCCCCCACAACTAACACTCTGTGAGGTGAGTGGGGCTGAGAGACTTCAGAGAAGTGCGACTAGACCAAGGTCACCCAGCAGCTGCATGTGGAGGAATGGGGAAGCAAACCCGGCTAACCAGATTATGAGTCCACTGCTCTTAACCACTACACCACGCTGGTTGGAGGAGAAGGAGGAGGGGGAGGAGGAGGAAGAGGAAAAAGAAGAATAGATGCTGTGGTGACCAGCATTAGCCTTCACTGACCTAAGTGGTGATGTAGACCCTGTTTGCCACTGGCTATCATCTGTCACTTTCCACATGGTCACTTGGATGGCGGGCTGGGCTGTGGGGCCCAGGACTTGGCCCAGAAGTCCAGGCTTAGCTGTACCACTTCTTTGATCAACACTGGTGTTTGTGTCTTCATCCTCCACACAGCAGCAGGTTAGCTGCCACACCTCATAATTTCATCAATAGGTGGCACTTCAGGACCCAGTTCAACCAGGGTCTGGTATAGTTATTTCCATTAGAATGATCTCAGTTGTAAGGATATTTGAGCAGATTTGAAGCTGATCAATCAAATTGGATCACTTGGACTATTAGTCTCTTTTTCTTCAGTTGGACTAATTGACTTAAACCTAAATACAGTGGCTTAATTGATTCATGGAGTGCAGCCTTTGATACTCAAGAATCCAATGCAGTGATTAAGTATCATCTCGGCAAGATTGCAGTTCTTATTTATTTTTACATATATCACTATTTCCATTTATGTCCCATACATCATTTTTAATATTCAGTGTATGGATAAATTCTGTATTTCAATGAGCTACATTTTCTGCTCCATGTTAATAGCCAACACTGTTTTACATTAGCTGTTCTTGTTTCTTACCACTTGGTAATGTTCATCAATCAAGATCTTTCTCCATTGTCTACCTTTTTTAGTTGGCACCAGTGAAAAATGGTATGAGGCTGGAGCTCACAATGTACTTTTATTTATTTATTTTCAACATCTTGAAATTTAACTCTGTGATAGAATACATCTGATTTTACATGGCAGATTGCGCAGCCAAATGGCGTGAGCCAGCCAATATTAATAATTTCTAATTCTTGTTGAAAGCAGTGGGACGAAATTTACAATCTCACGGAGTAAACCAGTTTCTGGGCTTTACCACTTCAGACATAGGGATAGAGCCCTTTTTAAAATCTGAGAGGCTCAGGGGAAGAACGTTCAATTCAATCACCTTCAGTATAGCATGCCATGTATGAACACTATTTATCCCCCACTCAAACAAACTAATTATGCATATAATCATTTCAAAAAGCATCTATAGGTGCTTAAGAAACAGAATCTTAAGGTTTTATGTCTCTAAAACTCAAAGATAAAAAAATAAAGATTTCATTTGCAATATTTCTCCTTCAGTCCTTCTGCATATGGATTTCATGTTTCATCAATTAATATAGAAAATAAACAAAGAAAATATTTACACCTAACACCAAGATACTTTCATATTAATGTAAAAGTTATGCAGTTATATAAGTTATATCTCATATCTACATTTCTTGGCAGCAAATTCAAAAATGAGATTATCAAAGACATTTCCCTCATTAGATCGTATTCTATAGAGAGAACAGATAATGATGATAGTCTTGACTGCCGCATTGTTGACCATAATTTATTTTTAATAAAAGATAATTTGGAGAATCCTCTTTCTCCTTCACAATTTGAAATGGGCAGAGTGAGATAAAGAAGGGAAGCTATGGTAACATTTGGAAAAAGCTTCTGCTGGGTCTTTACTGTAAATTATCTTCAAACCACGCTGTGCTGTAGTCTCAGATCCATCACATTCTTCTTCAGCATCTAGGAAATGAGTGAAATGTTTTAGCTCAGAGAGCAGAGAGATTAGAAGCCTTTCCCAAAGCTTCTGCATCCCTTTCTGTGGGAAAGTTCAGGGTGGCAGGAGAGGGTATATTGTTTATTAATATCCTTTCTAACTTGCACTAGCAAGTTCCTTTATTTAGCAGAGTGCATTCCCCTTTGCACAGCAGAAAACTAGTTGCAAACTCGTGTGAGTTTCTTAAGACAATACACAATCTGGCTTGTCCAGATTGAAATGTGTTCTAATATTTCTCTGGTCAGACCACTTGAATCCCTCCTAAAAGAATAAAGACACCACAGTCTTGTTCATAAGCAGTGAAAAGAAAGTTTACTCACGATCAGGCAGAGCACAGTGTGACCCCTGAAGGCAGGCTTTAGGCTTAAAGTTTCTTTCTTTTTTGAATATATTTTTATTGAACAATTTTAGCAAACAAATTATCAATCAACATAACCATTTACCCCCCCTTCCCCCCCCCCAGGACTTCTCTCAGCTCCCCTCCCTGGCTTCTTTACACATATTATCCTCTGCATATTATAAAATTGTACATATCATTACCTTATCTATCATATATTCAACTAATAACTTTGTGGATGTTTATTCAAAACCTGCCAAGGAGTCCAAGTCGTTTTGTTGTCTTTTTAGATAATTTGTAAAAAGGTCCCATTCTTCCTTGAAGTAGTGGGTAAGAGTGGTGGACTCGTAATCTGGGGAACCGGGTTTGCTTCCCCGCTCCTCCACATGCAGCTAGCTGCTGGGTGACCTTGGGCCAGTCACACTTCTCTGAAGTCTCTCAGCCCCACTCACCTCACAGAGTGTTTGTTGTGGGGGAGGAAGGGAAAGGAGAATGTTAGCTGCTTTGAGACTCCTTCGGGTAGTGATAAAGCGGGATATCAAATCCAAACTCTTCTTCTCTTCCTTGTATGTCAACTTAGCCAATTCTGCATAGCTCATCAATTTTTCTTGCCACTGTTCTTTTGTTGGGATTTCCTCATTCTTCCATCCTTGTGCTAACAAGACTTTTGCCGCTAGGCTTAAAGTTTCAAGCATATACAAACAGGTTTGCCCCATATGTGGGTTGACCTAATGACTGCAGTTAGCAGTCCGGGAAGTTCGCAGGACAAAAGGAAGATGGAAAAGAGAGAGAGTAGGAGCATGCCTTGGCCTTTTACCAGGTCTGGAAAGGTCATGCCCACCCACCAGTCACATGCAAGGAAGGATGCTCTAGGCCAGGGGGGACAGGAAGTTTCAACTGGCTGGACCAAACATTCCCTTTCATGTCCACTCTAGCAAAACAAGGAATGTTGTATTTGACTGCTCCCGGTGCACCATAATTTGCAGAAGAATGGTCCACACTTACCAGGAATCCAAATAAATCCATGACATCTGGGTAAATGCACGAGTACCTCTCTAGTTCCATATGTAGCTTATCTAAAATACTGTAGTATGTTTCCACCCTGAATTTGTCTCTGCCAGTTAGCTTGCAATAACTATTTTTTTCCATTTGGGAAAACTAATTTGTGTATCCATGATATTGGTCTTTCATCTGAGTACAGTGGTACCTCGGGTTAAGAACTTAATTCGTTCTGGAGGTCTGTTCTTAACCTGAAACTGTTCTTAACCTGAGATACCACTTTACCTAATGGGGCCTCCTGCTGCCGCTGTGCCGCCACCTCGCGATTTCTGTTCTCATCCTGAAGCAACGTTCTTAACACGAGGTACTATTTCTGGGTCAGGTCTGTAACCTGAAGTGTCTGTAACCTGAAGCGTCTGTAACCCGAGGTACCACTGTATGTGGCTTCCACTTGTTGCTTCTTTTCTTTGTATCTTCTTCAGTTCTTCAAAGTTGTCCCACACACGATCCGAAGAAAAACCAGAGTAGTCCCACATGTCATTGACAAAGGTGATGAGGGAATAATACAAATTTCCCCTGGACATAGCATTCTTGTTGGAATTTTATTTATAGAGACAAATCTGTGGGGGATCTTATGCCTTAATGCCCTCAAAAATATATATTTCAAATGATTTCAGAATTTTATTTTATTTAACCAAAGAATGTGCTTCTAACTTAACCACCACTTTCTTTTTGGAATCAATGGCAATCTTTAACAAAGTGTCCAAAATGCTGCAATAATTAAGAACAAGCGTTTGTGTGGCATTGTCTCAAAAGGCCTACCTTGATGGTGACATGTTTTTCAAGGTGTTCTTTGGCGTATTATTTGGGAGGGCCAGTGACCAGTATCAGTTTGAAACAATTTCAATCTGTGGGTAGGTCTGACTGTAGGAAACAGCCTGTAGGTCTGATTATGATTCAGTTTACAACAGGGGTCGCCAATTTTTTAAAGTGTGGGACAGTCCACTGTCTCTCAGACCTTGTGGTGGGCCAGAGAAATGGTAATGGGGGGAGGGAGCTGGAAGAAGAGGCAAAGGGGGCAAGTAGCCCCCCCCCAGCCGCTGTGCTTACCTTCCCAGGGGCTGCTACCAGCACCACCGCCCTCTGGCCCACAGCAGCACCAGGGCAGCAGCGGTGGGAAGATGAGTGGCGGGAAAGGGCTAGCTCCAGAGAGGGGCTACTTAAAATGGTGCTCAGCCAGCTCCCTTCCTCCTCTAGGCAGGGCGGGGAGAAGCCAGGAGGAGGGAGGGAGGAGGCGCCGCCATGGTGTGTGTGAGGGAGAGCGGGGGAAATGGAATGGTGCGGGGGGGGGGGAATGGCGCAGCCTGAACAAACAGAATCCCCACATTTATCCACAGACAGTCCGTGGGCCGGATCCTGAAGGCAATTGGGCCTTATCCGACCCGCAGACCTTAGTTTGCCGACCCCTGGTTTACAACCTCATAAAGAACTAGGCCCACGTTGCAACTAACTTTTGTGGATTGTGCCCTTTAAGGAGTTTTCCCTCTCATTTCCTTCACCCCTCTGATTTCATAGAAATAAAAGAAAAGGAGGTGAGTTGATTATCATACAATTATAGAAATGGAAATGAAACACCTAATCAAGGATGAATAGCTTGTGTAACTATTAACCAATGCATGGCAAACCTTTATGTTGCTCTGCATTGAACGATCCATCAGGCGTATCATGGCAGCTTCTGGGCTAATGTTTAAACCGTTCCACAGCAACTTCAACTTGAAGTTAATGGCAATCTTTTAGCTATACATTCACATTCAGGGGCTTTCCCGAATGACAGGGCTATCTGCACAATAAGTACACCACTGCCCTCCTTTAATAGTAATAGCCAAAACAACAACCAACCATACCTCTCGGAATGAGGGATTATGCAAAATCTAAAGTGATAAAACTTTGAAGGACTCTGGTATGTTTCCCCCCACCCCGAAAAACTACGCTCTCCACTGCCAAGAAACTGAAAGAAGAAAAGTGTTTCTGCAATCTCAGGATCTGGCAAATTCAGAAAAGAATGCAGAGGATCCTGGGCTGGCCAAAGATCCTGCGACTAGCAAAATTATTGCAGAGGAGTGGGCAGAACTTGCACTGAATTTCATTTAAAACACCCTTTGAAGCATTCTGCTTGGGCAAAACTTGGGCAAAATTTTTGAGAGAAGCTCAAAGAATTTTGAGAAGAGAAGAAACATGTTCCCATGCTTGGCTTGGGACACATGTCTTTAAACAAATCTGTAACGTATATAGAGATGTGTCTTTAAACACATCTGCAAACTACTTATCTGTGCTCTGCAACATGAATGACTGGGGGGTAAGATGAGTTAGCTTAATGCAAAGCTTTTCCCATCATAAACCTAATTCTAGCAGTTTGAAAGCACGTCAAAGTGCAAGTAGATAAACAGGTACCGCTCTGGCAGGAAGGTAAATGGCATTTCCGTGCACTGCTCTGGTTTCGCCAGAAGCGGCTTAGTCATGCTGGCCACATGACCTGAAAAAACTGTCTGCGGACAAACGTCGGCTCCTTCGGCCAGTAAAGCGAGATGAATGCTGCAACCCCAGAGTTGTTAGTGACTGGACTTAATTATCAGGGGTTCTTTACCTTCATAGCACTTATAACGGCACTCAAAATTTCAATAGCCAATTGGTAGGGGATACAGTATTTGGGTCAGATTAGGGACATGGAGGGAATTTTGCCATTTGGCTGATTGGCTGGTGCCATTTGGTTTTTGCCTACTGCGTAGCAAATCGTCACAACTTGTAAGGTTGGCGGTTAGGCATTGGTTAAATTGGTGCTTGGAGGGGTAAGTGCCTATCCCTCCAAATGATGCAGAAAGGGAATTCTGTTAAAGGAATCCAGGGGCTTGCCATTCTTTTCGTCCTTGTCTGTGGCATCAGACTTGGGCTGTGCAAGCCCCACAGGAACATGAGGGTGAGAAGTGAGGGTCTGATTCCCAGCTTCATTTTTCACCCAATACTTGTTTCCCACGCTGGCTTCCGTTGGTGTCTGGAAGGGCCAGCTCTGTCCTTGAGGGCAAGGACAGATAGTCATAACCAATGCCTAAGCAACCACTCACATTTTTTGTATTTGAATAAAGTTGTGGCCAAAAATTATGCCAAAAACCTTAAACAAAAATTGATGTGTGAAGTGTGAATTTTTTGGTGGGTGGCATTGTGGGACTCAACACGCAACTAGGAGTTGATCTGCAAATTGCCCTTTCTCTTACATTCTCAATAAAATTGCAAATGTATGCTGTCCTAGCTTGAAACACACACTGGCTAACACAGTGGGTGTGTTCAGAATTTTGAGAAAGTGCCATGGGCACCAGTCACAAAATGGCTACTATGGGCACGTGGTATAACATAACTTGGCTGCCATGGGGATGTGTAGAGAGAGTGAGCCAGTGGAGACCAGAAGTGCTTTGTAGCTTTGAGGGGATATTTATGGAGGTGTTTCACAGGTGCCATAGGTTGTACTGGTGGGTGGCCATGGGCTCTGTGTTGGCAATCACTGAGATAACCTTTCCAGACAAAATGGAGACATCTGTGCCAAGATGCAGAGATGGAGCTAGCTGCTCTGGCTCCCGGTGCACATACTGTGCACCCAGGGCCAGGGCTAGCTGCGAGCATCCTGGGGGGTGCTGTGGTGATGTCACCTCCCCCCGGGATGACACCCAGGACCGACCGCCTGCCCCTTACTCCACCACTGCCAAGATAGGGTGGGGACACAAAATGGATGCAAGATTGTGTTCTCTGGCAACAAACAGTTATCGGGGGGGGGGTTAAGGTGGGGAGCCTCATCCTTACTCTTCCTGCCATTCCATCATCAATTACAGAATATTGCAGAAAAAGTATTTTACTTTTAGCAAAGCTGCTAGGCATCACAGCTGTTGTTATCCTTCAAAGCCTTATCATTACGCATTCGTTGATGGCTTTAGCTGTTTGCCTATGTATTCGCTGCAATAGCAGTTACATATTTACAAATGACAAGCAGAAATATTATTGCACTTATTAGGAGCACTGCCATTGATTTTGATGAAGGCACAACCTTGCCTTATTCCACCCCCCACCCCCACCCCGGGTAAACACAGAGGCTGTCATGGAAAATATGTACCAAACAATGGAAAGGATCCAACTAAATTCTCCATTCTTTAAGAATGCTCAATATCAAAGGGATTTGCTAATTAGCTTTTTTATGGTAGATAGCAGGCTATTGTTTGTGCTAGTCAATTTCAATCCATGAACTATGTTTTCAGATCCTGAAAGAGACTTTCCATATTGTTTGCTTTAATACTATTATTTTCTACTTGCCTACACTGTTCCAATAATTGTGAAATTGGAAATACACTAGAAGGTGTAAGTGAACTGGATCTAATAGCTCTTATTAATGAACTCTTCTAGGAAATACATGAGGGTTATGACCTCTCTCAGAATGGGAATGATGTTTTTATGAAGAGCATATATTTGAACAATACTAGGCTGGCAATTTGATTGAATGAAGAGAGGTTACAGAAATGGAGCACTGAAAAAGTTGATGATGAAACCTTAGGAGGCTACTTCTTGGCATTCCTTCATTTTCTGAAATCATAAAACAGTATTGTAATGGGTTTTAAATTGTCGACTGCCCCCAAATTAAGAGGATTTGGGGGGTAAGAAAATAGGCATAGAAAAGTCAATTGCGTTTTCTACCCTTTTTTGATAACCTCTTGATGCCTAGATGGAATTATGCAAAGGCAAACAGTGTTTCTGCCTATAAGATGAATAAACTCATTATTTTATTTTTTTGCTGCTGAATATTTTCTTATGTTTTATCAACTGCAAAGCTAGATGTGCATCAGTAATATGATTTTCTGTTCAGAGAGATGAACTTCTATTATTCAGTTCTATACCACACAAAGAATGCAGAAAATTAAGCAAAATCTTATTTAATAGTCACAGAGTGGGTAATCGTGGTGGCTCTTTAGTAAACAAAACATATATAGATTTTCTCCCTTCATAGGCATCGACTTGTTCTAATATAATTTTGTGTGTTTCTGTTATTTTTTTCTGGGCAATTTCAGAATTTCAAGGGTGGGGGAAGCAAACCAAAAGGGCGCCATGTTTCCTGTACAGTGTGTGGAATGGGGCGAGTAGAGGACTCTTAGAGTCCCTCTTCTGCTATTGCAACATCCATGTATCTTAGTTGGGATTCTGTACACTCCCAACAGAGCATGTGTGCTGGTCCCGGCAGGGGGGGGGGTTTACCGTGAGGCATGGTCAGAGTCCGGTCCTGGGTCGAGGGTCTGGAGACTGTCCACCAAGGGCGAAGCGGGGTCCAAAGCAAGAAGCCGGGCATGGTCAGGAACTCTGGAAAAACAGGTCTGGGTGCTGGCAGAAACAGGTTTCCAACGACGTTGCTCCCGCAACCTGGGACTGGGCTGACTGGCCTTTATCTCCTCTGGGGAATAGGGCGGCCCCAGTCCACGGGTGACTCGCCTCTCCTGGCCTTGAGACGAGCACTCCTCCTGAGAGAACTTAGTTCCTTCCACCTCTCTGCCCTGAGCCTCTGCAGCTCAGGAGAGGCCGGAGGGTTACTGGACCCAGAGGCAACCTCAGCTTCCCCTGACAGGGCTGGGAGAGGAGCACCTGCAGGCAATGGGTCCTCAATCGCCCCCAGAGCCAGAGCGGATTCAGCTGGTGTCTGCTCCTGAGGATCTGGCACAGGTGCGGGACCTTCAGATTCAAGGCCCTGTCCTGGCTCAGCCGGCCCTGGAGGTGGGAACTCCTGTGCAGTCTGGGATTCCTCCGGTTCAGCCTCTGAATCAGATTCCTAGGCCATCACAGATTGCCTTGTTCACCAGGGTAGAAATGACTGATCAACCATAATCACTTACAAGTTCCTCTGACTGGAGAGGATGGAGAAGATGCAGACCCTGAGTTCTGGTAGGAGGGAAGTCCACTGAGCGGCCCACTCCCCCAGTCCCATACTAAGGATCCCCATCCACCAAGGAATTGCAGCAGAAATGTGAAAGCTTCAACTAGGTGGCATCAAAGATGGAGAAGGCCCTGAAAGAATGTTTGGTGATAATGGCTGGAGTGGAGGGCTTGGCCTTCCCAAGAGAGATGGTGCTTCATGGCCACTGATATTCTTCATCCTACATACTTACCCTGTGTCTCCTCTTTGAATCTGCAGACACTGCTATTAGATGTTGATGAATGGTTGGCTAGCCAACAGAGCAGCCCTTCCCCAACCCAACGCTTTAGATGTTTTGACTATGACATAAGAACGTAAGTAGATCCTGCTGGATTAAGCCACTGACCCATCTAGTCCAGCTTCCTGCTCTCACTCTGGCCAAGCCAGGTGCCTGAAGGAATCTGCAAGAGCACTGTCTCTTCCTGTGGTTCCCAGCAACAAGGGAATCAAAAGCATATTGCCTACAACAGTGGAGGTAGATCATGGCCATCAGGATTAGTAGGCACTGATAGCCTTATCCTCCATGCATTTGTCGGATGATGAAGGCATCTATTTGTCTCAAGAGACAATGGAGTGCAACTGCCGGGGTGAAGTCAAACCACTGCATCAGCAGCACTGAAATGACCTTCCTTTTAAAGCTGTCCAAGTTGGTGGCCATCCTACCTGGAACTGATGCTGACTTGGTCCAACGTCTGGAGGGCAATAGGCTGAAGATAGATGCAGCACAGTTTAGCCAAGGGCAATTTGACAATACTCAAGGACAGGAGGAAGGAGACATAGGAAATATTTTCTGGGGTATTGGAAAGTGCATATGTAAAATAAGGGAAAGAGCCAGTGTGGTGTAGTGGTTAAGAGCGGTAGTCTCATAATCTGGGGAACCGGGTTCGCATCTCCGCTCCTCCACATGCAGCTGCTGGGTGACCTTGGGCCAGTCACACTTCTGTGAAGTCTCTCAGCCCCACTCACCTCACAGAGTGTTTGTTGTGGGGGAGGAAGGGAAAGGAGAATGTTTGTCGCTTTGAGACTCCTTAAAGGGAGTGAAAGGTGGGATATCAAATCCAAACTCCTCTTCTTCTTCTTCTTCAGAGTGTTTTTCAACACACACAAACACAAAGAGAGAGAAAGACAGACAGACAGACAGACAGACAGACAGACAGACAGAACTTCTGTACCATTAGTCCTTCCTTGTTTCACACACTTTCGTGCCCATGTTACATGCAGAGAGAGAGATTAACGCAATTCTAACAATAATATTGGCAGATGTATAATGAAGCTTAATTTCTCGGAATTAAAAAGCTCTTTCGCCAGTGGTGAACCAATACTATTTTCACTTAAAATGGCAGTTTGCAAATCAACAAACACATCTGCATCGAACAGAAGCAACGTAATGTGACAGTTCTGTTTTTCACCTATCTGTCCAGTCTGCTTTGCCTAAATATGTACAAATGATTGCTCAAGCTCCTGCCTTTTCAGGTGGTTTTTTTTCCTTTTTAAAGTTCCACATCCAAGGCGACTCCACGGTGTGTTTTATAGGAGAGATGTCTGCTCTGTGAACTGCAAGAAAAACACAAAATTCCGACTTCCAGATGGAAAGGTCTTTCCAGCCATCCCAGAAGTTTCTACTAGTGCTGCAGTACTAATGAGACCTGCAGTGATACCTCAAACCTCTGCATCACAGAAAAAGAATGGGCTTAGCATTGCTGCCTGACCATAGCCTTGCTAGGGTCAGAAAAAAAATACTTTTTGTTACATGTTGAAGACAAAAGGCTTGGATAAGCATTTTTAAATGAATGGAAAATATAGGTTTGGGACAGGGTAATGGCTCTCTAGCCTCTCATTTTCAGAATGGTGGCTATAGGCAGGAGAAGGAGCTGTGAATATACTTTTATATATACTGAGATCCAGCGCCAAGGGCCTTCTGGCGGTTCCCTCATTGTGAGAAGTGAGGTCACAGGGAACCAGACAGAGGGCCTTCTCGGTAGTGGCACCCACCCTGTGGAACACCCTCCCTTCAGATGTGAAGGAAATAAGTAGCTATCCTATCTTTAAAAGACATCTGAAGGCAACCCTGTTCAGGGAAATTTTTAATATTTAATGCTGTATTGTTTTTAATACTTGATTGGGAGCCACAGTTAAGTCCAGTCAAAGGCGACTATGAGGTTGCAACGCTCATCTCGCTTTCAGATCAAGGGAGCTGCTCAGAGAAGTCTAGGTAGCAGCCTTGGACCTGCCATTCAATCATGAGCCGCATCTCAGCATGTACCGTGAGGGCGCATTCATAGAGATAGGAAAAGGTTAAGAGTGATCCTTGCATGCGCACCTCCTGTTTGCAAAAACACGGACATTTTGGCAAATTCAAAATACCATCCGGAGTCAAATTTTACCCCTGAAAAAGAGGACGGTTCCAGGAAAACCCAGGCATATGGCAACCCTAGGCTCACAAATTCATTGGGAAGTCTTCTCCCCTAAAGGCTCAAATATGTTTCCCTTCTAAAGCAATTTAAGTGTGAATTCTCCTGGAGACAATTCATGGGCCTGATCCTCTGTTGGTTTACTCTGAATTAAGTCCTATTATATTCAGTAGTGCTTACTCCCTAGTAAGTGTGATTGGAGTTGCAGCCTTAGTGCCCTATGTAAACGAGAAAGATTGTCAAATTTAGGTATGTCTCACATGCAGGAACGGAGGACTGGCAGAAAAAGGAACAGGAAATTGAAAATCAGAATAGTTTTGACTGTGCAATTTGTGCAATAATAAGTGTTTGAAGCAAGTCAAATACTTCTAAGCAGTTGTTTTATACTGAGTCATCTAGGAAAGAAAAAGAAGAAAAATAAAAAACCACCAGGCACATTTCTAATCAGTATCCAACCAATTTCCCAGGTGTGACAATTTCCTCCAAAGACTCAGAGAACATCCTGAATCATTCTTCCTCCTGTGCCAGAAATATTAACTTCATCTACCCTTTGTTGCCCTAAATGAGTACACATTTTCTGCAAGGCTGACACTCAACAGTGTTTCCTGGTAGGACATACTTACAGCGGCGAGTTCACACATCTATGACTCATGATTAAGGTGTAATTCCAAAATGGCTGAATTACTTCCCTGCCATAGAGTGAGGAGGACTGTGGTAGATATAAAACAATTGACTTTTGGCCTCTGTGAGAACATAGGCTTGCCATATTTCAATCAGTGACAATCCAGACAGAAAAGCTGTTGAGTTTTTTTGGCAAAATTGCAAAAAAGAGAGACTTTTTAAAGCCATTTTTGTGGAAAGTTGACAAAAACGACACTGCTGACATGTGTTGCCGTATGTCTGGATTTTCCAGGACACTTTGCCGATTTCGGTCTGGACACTGCTGCCAACTACAATATTCTGGGAAATTCCTGACACATTCTGACCCAATGAGAACCACATACAGTGGTATCTCAGTTGTTGAACATAATCCATTCTGGAAGACCGTTCGACTTCCAAAACGTTCGACAACTGAGGCACAAAGGGCGGTCAGCAAAGTCTATGGAGATAATTGGAAAAAACTCAACGGAAGCCGTTTGACTTCCAATGCGCGTTTGAAAATGGAAGCATTTACTTCCGGGTTTTCGGCTTTCAAAAACTGAAACGTTTGGCAATGGAGATGTCCGAAAACCGATGTACAACTGTATATGAATTTTAGAGCTGTAGGCCTGTATGTTGTTGTTTAGCCGTTTAGTCGTGTCTGACTCTTCGTGATCCCATGGACCACAGCACACCAGGCACTCCTATCTTCCACTGCCTCCCGCAGTTTGGTCAAACTCATGCTGGTAGTTTCGAGAACACTGTCCAACCGTCTCGTCCTCTGTCGTCCCCTTCTCCTTGTGCTCACCATCTTTCCCAACACCAGGGTCTTTTCCAGGGAGTCTCTTTTTCTCATGAGGTGGCCAAAGTATTGGAGCCTCAGCTTCAGGATCTGTCCTTCCAGTGAGCACTCAGGGCTGATTTCCTTAAGAATGGATCGGTTTGATCTTCTTGCAGTCCATGGGACTCTCAAGAGTCTCCTCCAGCACCATAATTCAAAAGCATCAATTCTTCGGCGATCAGCCTTCTTTATGGTCCAGCTCTCACTTCCATACATCACTACTGGGAAAACCATAGCTTTTACTATTTGGACCTTTGTTGGCAAGGTGATGTCTCTACATCACAGTTTAGCCAAGGGCAATTTGACAAAACAGTGGTACCTCAGGCTACATACGCTTCAGGTTACATACGCTTCAGGTTACAGACTCCGCTAACCCAGAAATAGTGCTTCAGTTCAAGAATTTTGCTTCAGGATAAGAACAGAAATTGGTCTCCTCCAACTGATTCAAAAGTATCAGTTCTTTGGTAATCAGCCTTCTTTATGGTCCAGCTCTCACTTCCATAGATCACTAGTAGGCCTGTATATGTTTCCTTTAAGCTCCAACCCCAATTTGTAATACAGTGGTACCTTGGGTTATGTAGCCCTCTGGATACATAATCTTCAGGTTGCGAACACAGCAAACCTGGAAGTGTATACTTCCATGTTTCACCACGTGCGCATGCACAGAAGCAATCTGTGTGCAGCACGCATGCGCAGAAGCACTCAATCGCGCCACGTGTGTGCACAGAAGGGTGCCTCCATTTGAGGATTTTTTGAGATATAGCCGGGCCTCCGGAACAGATCCCATCCGTAACCAGAGGTACCACTGTATACTAACCTGATTCCACCCCTACACAGTTTTCACAAAATATCTGCAGCGTGATTTACCTCCATACCTTTCCTCCATACCTTTTCTTTCCTCTCTTCTTCAGAAGGACACTCCTGGCTCTTGCTTCACCAGCCTCTGGAGACAAAGTGATGGCCATAATGTCAGTGGGGTCAGTATGCCAAACCAGAGTTACCACAAACTAAGTAACTTAACAACTGTTAGCTAGCCCCCTCTGTTTGAAAAGCCTGACTAACTCCAATTAGAAGATGGGCATTTAGCGTTGCTGCTTCCATGCCTTGAGAAATTCTTCCATCAGAGATTCAACAGCTACCCTCAATGCTAACCTTCAAAGCTTGTGCAAATACTTTTATCACAACAGTTAACCCAGTTGTTTAACTTCTTTTAAGATGAGCCAGTCATTTTTACGATTATTCTGCAATGTTTTTACAGCTTTCTACACTTTTTGTAAATTTTAGCTGTGCACCACCCTGCTATTTTATATTGGGGCAGTCTATCAAGATTTTTATACCTAAAAATTAAATAAAATCCATTTCTGGTTCCAGTTTGTCTGTTGATCACAAACCATGATTTGTCCATTCAAATATTGCACCAAACTTATCTAATAATAATAATAATAATAATAATAATAATAATTTATTATTTATACCCCGCCCATCTGGCTGGGCCTCCCCAGCCACTCTGGGCGGCTTCCATAAAAACCGAAAATACAGTAAAATATCACACGTTAAAAACTTCCCTGAGTTCCTTAATCATCTAAGTTCCTTAATCATGAGTTTGCTACAATGACTGACCTGCTATATCAGACAGTTGCTGGTGTAAGAAATAAAAAGGGGAAAAAATTAAATGAAACAATTAAACTCATTTAATTTCTGTAATTCTTACGGGGAAATAAATGTGTGTTTGTGTGGTCTGGGAGAGAGAGGAAATCTGTATTCTGTGCTTTAGTCTGATGCAATTTTGCACAAGTTGTTAAACACTGAAAATCAGGGTTCATGAGGGAAATGCATACTAAGCTGATTGCAGTGCAACTGGTGCAGCTATAATGAGCTCCAGACACTCTTAGATTAGCAGATCTCCATGTATGTCTACAAAGGAGTAGACAAGAAAGACAAGCCAGATGGTGTACTTAGCTGCACTTAAAATCTGATTGCTAGTGTCAATAATGAGTGTTCAGATAGGATGATCCATAAAAGCTAAAAACGCATAAACAAAACTTGAACATATCCAACCCTTACAGGGAAAAAAGGAGGGCTGGGTTGGTATCCTGGCCTTCAGTGATAATTTTACTGTAATCAATTTCTTTGTGGTTTCATCAGGTGCATGTGCAATATATAAACCACTCTAGCAGCCATTGCAAAGTTTGCATTTCTTTGCAATGCAGGTGGTTAAATTTCTCATCCACACAGCCTGAGATACTCCAAGCCAAGACTCCCAGGTGCTTAACCTTCTGCCTCCCCACACTTTTTGAGGGACCCCCCAGGGGTTTGAAAATTGCCCAAATTTTCCTGCATGTCTGGGACTGAGTATGCAAATAGTTGATTAAGCACCTTGCAAGTCACAGAGTATCCTTGCACCTTATTAGGTGAAAGTTATGAAGACCTTTAGCTATACGGTTCCCATACAGGTCCACAGAGTTGTATGTAGGGGCACAGGCCATTCTCTCACAAAAACTCTTCTTTTCATATACCTGCCCCCTCAGGCATGTAGGTATAGGGCCAAACAAGCAGTGACATTGTTCAAGGTGCTCCTACAGTTGTCAGTTCTAGAGTACACTGTACTACATCCTAGTACAGTACCTAGTACAGTGGTACCTCGGGTTAAGAACTTTATTCGTTCTGGAGGTCCGTTCTTAACCTGAAACTGTTCTTAACCTGAAGCACCACTTTAGCTAATAGGGCCTCCTGCTGCCACTATGCCACCACTGCACAATTTCTGTTCTCATCCTGAAGCAAAGTTCTTAACCCGAGGTAATATTTCTGGGTTAGCGGAGTCTGTAACCTGAAGCATATGTAACCCGAGGTACCACTGTATGTGGAAATAGGGTTGGATATTTCTTGACTCTATTGACTCCAGCTAACTCAGCAACATTTTATGATCTGCAAAGACAATAGCTGGGAAAATATGGGAGAAGACCAAAATGCTGGCATTTGGGGTATATCTGGAAGTGAGTACCTTTTGAGACATCCTCCTTTGCTACTGTTTTAGCTCTCTGACATGTCTCTCTGTCCCTGCCTGAGGGGACAAAGCTTGGTGGATTCCAGGTCTGCATGGTTTTATTTATTTAGGCTGCCTGGCCAAATCTTTCCCAGTTCCGCTTGCTCACCTGCCTCTTTGGTTTGGTCAAGTTATGTCCTGCAGTGAATCAGAAGCTGTGCACATGCCATACGTTTAAAGCACCCACAAGAATTCTGAGAACTGTTTTGTTGAGTTTGGGGAATTGCAACTCTGAGAGAGGTAGCTCTGTGATTCTTGGGGGTGGGGTGCTTTAGCTGAAGAGAGTATCTGTCATGGACTGGCTGGGTGGTGGGAGGAACAAGCTGGAGAATCACCAAGGGAAGAAGGCTCAGAGCCCAGAGAGTGATGGTGGGATAGGAAGAAGAGGGAGAAGACTGGGAAGAGGGTGTTGGAAGGTTACAGGATATAACAGGGTTTAGTGAGCTGAGAGAGTCTAAGGCAGAGAGCAGTTCAGAATCAGAGGCATATGCTGAAGCAGGAAAGTGGGAGACCAAGAGGCAGAAAGAAGTCAGGCTGGTGAATAGCCATGGATGTCTCCACCCCTGCTGCGACAAGCTCCCCTTCTCCCTCGTGTCCCAGAACCAGAAGAGGCATGAAGCTGGAGGAGCAAAGAGACACACACAGGCACAGTCTCTGATTGCTTGGGGAAGCCCTGAAGAAGAGGGAAGTTAGGCAGCTGTGAGGAGAGGGTCCTCAGCAACTGCTTCATGGGGGGCAAGACCAACCAAGACTGAGTTGCTGTGCTCATCAGGCCTGACAGTGCACCAGGTCCTTGCAGATGATGTTTTTGCTAATAAAGAGTTGACTCCAATGTGAGTGGTGTGATTTACTGCTGGCTTGCTTCTGAAAGTATCCGCCCAGTGAGCAGTTGTGCCGTTGCATTTCACACCGGCTTCCGCTTCTGGACCAGCTTCAAGGGCAGCCCCACATGCAGCAGCGGGTGGGTGGAGAAGCTCCATGTGATTAACCAGAAGTATAGTCATTCTGTTGCCCTCTGCCTGATGTTTTGTTGCATTCCTACCCCTAGCACCCATGCCTTGAGTATGGATACCTAATGCAGGAAAGCCATGTATGTAGATGTCTATGCACATAGTCTTCCACCTGGGCTGGAACCCTCACAGCCCTGTGTTCTAGCTCACATGGAAGTCTGTGCCTGTAAAGTCTATGCACAGACGCTCCCCTGTTGCTTGTATCCACCTGTTCAATGTGTAGATGTTGAGGTAAAGGTAAAGGGACCCCTGACCATTAGGTCCAGTCGTGACTGACTCTGGGGTTGCGGTGCTCATCTCGCTTTATTGGCCGAGGGAGCCGGCGTACAGCTTCCGGGTCATGTGGCCAGCATGACTAAGCCGCTTCTGGCGAACCAGAGTAGCACACGAAAATGCCATTTACATTCCCGCAGGAGAGGTACCTATTTATCTACTTGCACTTTGCCATGCTTTCGTACTGCTAGGTTGGCAGGAGCTGGGACTGAGCAACGGGAACTCACCCCGTCGTGGGGATTCAAACCTCCAACCTTCTGATCGGCAAGGCCTAGGCTCTGTGGTTTAACCCACAGCGCCGCCCTCGTCCCCTGGATGTTGAGGTAGGAGCTAGGAAAACTCAGTGACACTGTGGCTGGGGCCAGAGGCAAGGCCCCATTTCCTTCCATTTGTGTGAAGCTGCCTTCACTTGATTAATGTATAGCGGAGACAGGGGACACTCACTATAGCCTATTTGTCACATGGGTATAATTAACATATAAAAATGCCTTATGCACACCAATAAAGTAGCCTGAAAGCCAAAGAGCTTAAACAAAAGTGCATTAAGGATACAGATCAGTCTTCCAATTTATCAAAACAGCCACGGCCCTTTCACAAGGAAGGGGCCCGTGTTGCAGGTTTGTGCTTGGAGCAGATGATGCCCAGGCACTTGGTTAAAGAAACACGTATATCTCACATACAAGAACGCCATGGGAACAAACAAGAAGAACCCCAAAGATGAGAGTAAGCTCCAAAGAGAAAGTCCCCATCGATCAGCAGCCATAAGTAAATTGGATCTGGCACCTTAAGTGCTTTAAACACTAGAAGTTAAACCTTAAATGGTATCCTAATTCTTAAAGGAAGCTAGTAAATTGCTTGCCGAACAAATAGGTGACATAATCAACATGAGCAATGCTGCTGACTCTTGAACAGAAGGCAGAAGTGTAAGAAGAGGAGGTGGGAAGCATCTCTCAGCATTAGGTTCTCAGCATGGAGGGATAATTCACACATACATGATGGTTGTCACAAGGAGAGCCCTGATGGAGTAGGACATTTAAAAGCATGTGGCTTCCTGCAAAAAATCTGGGGACTGTAGCTCTGTGAGGGGTTAACTACAGGAGCCAGGATCCTTCGCGGGAAGCCGTATGCTTTAAATGTATGTCGTGGATGTGAAGCTTTCTGAAAACTATTTGAAAACTTTCTCAGGGTCTGGAAACCAAGCCATGAGGAACAGTTGAGCCTGGAAAAGAGGAGACTGAGAGGAGATATGATAGCCACCTTCAAATATCTCAAGGGCTGTCACATGGAAGATGGAACAAGCTTGCTTTCTCCTGCTCTGGAGCGTAAGACTCGAACCAATGGCTTCAAGTTACAAGAAAGGAGATTCCAACTAACCATCTGGAAGAACTTTCTGACAGTTAAGAGCTGGTCAACAGTGGAATGGTCTCCCTTGGGAGGTTGTGGACTCTCCTTCCTTGGAAGTTTCTAAGCAGAGGTTGGATGGCCATCTGTCATGGATGCTTTAGTTAAGACTCCTGCATTTCATGGGGGTTGGACTAGATGACCTTCGGGGTACCTTCCAGCTCTACAGTTTTATGATTCTATGATCTATAGGTCTGCAACCTTGCTTTCAAGAGAACAATTTTCAAGTGCGAGGAGCAAATTACACCACACTCACATGTGACAGGGACGTGGGTGGCGCTGTGGGTTAAACCACAGAGCCTAGGACTTGCTGATCAGAAGGTCGGCGGTTTGAATCTACGCAACGGGGTGAGCTCCCATTGCTCAGTCCCTGCTCCTGCCAACCTAGCCGTTCAAAAGCATGTCAAAGTGCAAGTAGATAAATAGGTACCGCTCCGACGGGAAGGTAAATGGCGTTTCCATGCGCTGCTCTGTATCGCCAGAAGCGGCTTAGTCATGCTGGCCACATGGCCCGGAAGCTCCTTCGGCCAATAAAGTGAGATGAGCACCACAACCGCAGAGTTGGCCATGACTGGACCTAATGGTCAGGGGTACCTTTAACTTTACCTTTACACATATGACAGTGACATATTGCAAAATTCACTGGCTAGTCCAGGCCAGGCTTCCTCAACCTCAGCCCTCCAGATGTTTTGAGACTACAATCCCCATCATCCCTGACCACTGGTCCTGCTAGCTAGGGATCATGGGAGTTGTAGGCCAAAAACATCTGGAGGGCCGAGGCTGAGAAAGCCTAGTCTAGGCACCCTTGCTGGCTTTCTACCTGCACAGCTGCTACTGCTGTTTGAGTTAATTTATTTGGAACTTGGAATTTGCTAGGTTCAAAAGTTGGGTTAGTACCTAACCTCCTTTCCCTGATGCTGAACTCATGCAGCTGCCTAACTTGCTTGCTGCATTGCTGCTTTGTCACTGGAGCCAAAATAATACATCCACGAAGGCTCCCTTGCCAGGTTGCCCTACATTTATTGCGGCGACCGGATTTCTACAGGTGCTGTGTAAGCCAATTAGATCAGAAGGGCCTTGTTTGAAAAGTACAAAGGGGTGAGTAGAAATTTGAAACAGGGATGGATCTAGGTCAGTTTATCCCCCTGTGAATTGAGGTTTTTGTCAGGGGAGTAGAAAACGGGTGGTAATTAAGTGGGGATTTAAGGTGAGGGTGTGGGAAGTTAAAGCCCCTCAAGGGATGCGTGAGTCTGACTCCTAGCGGAAGGTTGCAAACTGGACTAGTTTTTAAATGATTTTGAAACTAAATAAAGCACTGAGATTTAACTTGGATTGTGACAAACTGAAATTTAGCCTCAGCCTTCTGTTTATATGCTGCACTTAATTAATCTTAAACCCATCTTTAACCAAGGTTTGTTAAAATGCACGTTACCTTCTAGTTTTAAAAACTCAACCAGATGTAGCCATGAACTGAAAGTTGAATCTTTTAAATTGGACTGAGGTTTATCCTAACACATAGCCTATGTGCTGTCCTTTTACAATCTAAGCTGAATATTACACTGAACTTGAGCTAAGAGCTAAGTCTGCACTTCATTTTAAGTTGGCTTTTCCACTAGCTAGGTCAGCGGTATGTCAAACTATATTTTAGGGTTGTGGGTTAATTTTAACCTCCTCTCCAAAAATGGGATATTGTCTAGGTTTCTGGTTGCAGTTTATTGTTGCGTCTCAAGAGTGCCTAGCCAGGGCAGAGCTGAAAACTAAGTTTCCATAGGCTTATCTGCTAAGCGATCAGTTTTTAAAGGATTTGCCCCACTGAGATTTAGTTCCTGGACAGATCCTGAAGCTGAGGCTCCAATACTTTGGCCACCTCATGAGAAGAGAAGACTCCCTGGAAAATACCCTGATGTTGGGAAAGATTTAGGGCACAAGGAGAAGGGGACAATGGAGGACGAGATGGTTGGACAGTGTTCTCGAAGCTACCAACATGAGTTTGACCAAACTGTGGGAGGCAGTGGAAGACAGGAGTGCCTGGCGTGCTCTGGTCCAGGGGGTCATGAAGAGTCGGACACGACTAAACGACTAAACAACAACAACAACATGGTGCTTTGAGTGTCCTTTACCTTTACCTTGCTTTTGGTGCCCATTGTTAAAGTTTTAGCTGATGCTTAAATAAAACAAATAAAGTCCCTTACAGAGCTGCCTAACTTGCTTGTTACCTTGACATTTTGTCACTGGGGCAGAAATGCTTTGTCAACTGAGTTGCCCTCTTGCCTGACAATGCAATCATGTTGCAGCTCTTGCTTGGCTGCTCCACAACATACAGTGCCAGATTTACGTATAAGCTAAACAAGCTATAGCTTAGTGCCCCACTCTCTTGGGGGCCCCCCAAAAAAATTGAAGGGAAAAAACTGGATGTACATTTCCAAAATATAAGATAAAAAACAAATAAAATAAAACCTACATACAGCAACAGTGTTTTGTGTTGTGTAGACTCCTATATGTCAGTAATGGGCCCCGCCTGCTAGTCTGCTCCCTAAAATATCACTGGTTTGCCCATTTCTATATATAGGGTGCCTACACTATTAATCTACTTCTTCTTAATTGCATTTCAGTTCAACAATTACTTTGATAAAATCCACATTTATGGATACATATTGGGTCCATAAATTACCATATAGCATGTAAAAAGGTAAAGGTAAAGGGACCCCTGGCCATTAGGTCCGGTCGTGGCCGACTCTGGGGTTGCAGTGATCATCTCGCTTTATTGGCCAAGGGAGCCGGCGTACAGCTTCTGGGTCATGTGGCCAGCATGACTAAGCCGCTTCTGGCGAACCACAGCAGCGCACGGAAACGCCAATTACCTTCCCGCTGGAGCGGTACCTATTTATCTACTTGCACTTTGACTTGCTTTCGAACTGCTAAGTTGGCAGGAGCAGGGACCGAGCAACCGGAGCGCACCCTGTCGTGGGGATTCGAACCGCTGACCTTCTGATCGGCAAGTCCTAGGCTCTGTGGTTTAACCCACAGCTCCATCCACGTCCCTATATAGCATATATTCCACACACAAAAACAGTGGCAATTTGTTGTTGACAAAGGACAGCTGGACATATAAAGGGCCCCATTACCTTCAGTAGCTTAGGGCCTCATCAAACCGAAATCTGGCCCTGATAACATACTTAATTTGTGAGGTAGCATGTTTAAATACTCCTGAACACATTTGGGGTGTTTGTGTGGAACATATTGTGCACCACACAAGCATGACAGGGAGAAGTATGTCTGTCCCTCATCCCCTGGAACTTCTGGAACTTTTCTTTTACACATAAGAGTATAAGAACTGTTTTACTGTATACGACCAGAGGATCATCCTGAATTCTGTCCCAACAGTGATCAGTCAAATACGTTTGGCATTTGATTCCCCTTCTCCCTGATAAGCAAATGCACATAATTTCCTTCTTCTCCCCAGACTCTGGTCCTCTTTCTTCTCCTACATTTTCACTTCTTGGTAGGTACAGCATTTAAGAATTAATACATTTCATTATTGATCTATGCAGCTATATCTGGCATACGCAATGTTGAAGTGAAAGGTGTTCTCCATATTTTGTTATTACCCTCCCCTGCTTTGCATCTAAACTCTCCTCTTACACGTATTTTTAGACACTAGTATGATGTGAAATATTATTGCTTTGGAAATGACAGGCAAGTCTATTTTGCTCGTTCGAGTGATGCACCAAGACAGAGAACCTGCTCTGTCATCCAACTTTGGCAGAGTACAAATACTGGATGGCAGAGCATGTATTTTAAGGTTTAAACAAAAGTGCTGAGAGCTGACTTTGCTAATTTATCAAAAGTGTCTCCTGCCCCCTCTTGGGATTTTTGTGGCTGGCAGTGATCGGGCTTCCTTTTCTGATACAAGCAGAAGTTTTGGAACCCAGACCATTTTATCATTTTGAAGTCCGCATTCAAGATGGTTCCAGCTCTGCTGGCAGAGGTTTCAGTAGTGGGGAGGAGGGAATTGGTTTGAGTGTGGGATGGACAAAATTCACAGCAAGATTCTAAGGGGTGGGGTGCTTTTGGATAATTAAAATTAGTCTCCTCCCACCCTGCAGGTTATTTTAGATGTATATAATTATTTTAATGTTACAATAACCAACAACGATTCTCTATGAATACATATAGTCTAAAACACCGAATGTGCATAGATAGCAAGATGTATACAGTACCTCCCACACAATTCCTAAGAGGCACATTCTCTGACAGGTGCTGATTCTGACAACATACAATGTGAAAAAGAATGACGGGGCTTGGATGATATGGTCATTGCCAGGCCTTGAATGCCAAGTGCTTTTGGAGTTGGCCAAGGATTACAGGGCATCTGGACCAACGTACTGTTTTATGCCACAATCCTTTTAATTTATTTCATAAAACTTAAAGATAAAGGTAAAGGGACCCCTGACCATTAGGTCCAGTCGTGACCGACTCTGGGGTTGCGGCGCTCATCTTGCTTTATTGGCCTTCCAGGTTTTCCAGGTCATGTGGCCAGCATGACTAAGCCGCTTCTGGCAAACCAGAGCAGCACACAGAAACACCGTTTACCTTCCTGCCAGAGCGGTACCTATTTATCTACTTGCACTTTGACGTGCTTTCGAACAGCTAGGTTGGCAGGAGCAGGGACTGAGCAATGGGAGCTCACCCCGTTGCGGGGATTCGAACCGCCAACCTTTCGATCAGCAAGTCCTAGGCTCTGTGGTTTAACCCACAGCGCCACCCATCGACCCTCATAAAACTTACATGCTGCTTGATTGCAAAACAAACAAAAGCCCTTAAAGTGGTTGCGTTGGCCCCCTGATACCTGCATTCCAAACGCAATACTGTCCAGGGCACTGCAAGGCCATAGTGTGTTTTAGATAGTCCAAGGGCAGTGGTACAAAACTTAGACATCAGTTGGCCATGGGGAGTGAAAAGAGAAAAGGATCAGAAAGTAAGGAGGTGTCAAATTTTGGGGACATCAGAATGGGGTGGAGCAGATGGTTACTGACAGCTGGCCAAGCCCAACTTGAGTGGAGGCCTGAATCCAGGTTCTTGAGAAAATGACTAAAATGGGTTAAGTCAGCCTGGGTAGCTCTGTTGGTTACAGTGTGGGGCTGATAATGCCAAGCTTTCAGGTTTGATCCCTAACAACAACAACAACAACAACAACAACAACAACAATTTATTATTTATACCCTGCCCATCTGGCTGGGCTTCCCCAGCCACTCTGGGCGGCTTCCAACAAAGTATTAAAATACAGTAATGCATCAAACATCAAAAGCTTCCCTAAACAGGGCTGCCTTCAGATGTCTTCTAAAAGTCTGGTAGTTGTTCTTCTCTTTGACATCTGATGGGAGGGCATTCCACAGGGTGGGTGTCACTACTGAGAAGGCTCTCTGCCTGGTTTCCTGTAGCTTTGCTTCCCACAGTGAGGGAACCGCCAGAAGGCACTCGGCGCTGGACCTCAGCGTCTGGGCAGAACGATGGGGGTGGAGATGCTCCTTCAGGTATACTGGGCTGAAGCTGTTTAGGGCTTTAAAGGTCGACACCAACACTTTGAATTGTGCTCGGAAACGCACCGGGAGCCAATGTAGGTCTTTCAAGAAGGGTGTTATGTTGTCTTTGCGGCCGCCCCCAGTCACCAGTCTAGTTGCCGCATTCTGGAATAGTTGTAGTTTCCGGGTCATATCAAAGGTAGCCCCACACAGAGTGCACTGCAGTAGTCCAAGCAGGAGATAACCAGAGAATGCACCACTCTGGCGAGACAGTCTGTGGGCAGGTAGGGTCTCAGCCTGCATACCAGAGGGAGCTGGTAGACAACCTCAAATAAATTTATCCCCCACACCTATCTCTAACGTATATTGTATTTTTGTGTGTGAAGAGAAACTTTGTTTATGCATGGAGGAACAGCTTCATATGCACTGCATTAGGGCACAGGGGCCAAAATGGTGTGGGAACCACTTCCCTAAGAGTCCACTTCCTTAGCCTCTTCTGAAGCAGTGTACAGAACCACCATGCAATAAACCCAATCCTTCTAAAAAAAACCCTGTACAGCAGCAGGTCTGAACTAGCATGTGGTCATTGCTTGGCAAATGCCTCCGTGCTAAGTTTAGCTTCATATTGATTGCAATTTGCCTTGGGATGTTTTGCATGGAGAAAGAGCCTGGAAATGGAAGATTATAATGTATTATTGCATTTACAGCATTGATAATATTGAAAATCATTTCCTAATTTCCACAGGAATATTTTGGACACATTTTCTGAGCTAAATGGAGATATTAAGACGGGCACATTGGTTCCATTACAAGGGGGGAAGCGAAGGATGTTGGTGTATCGGTATTGCAAAATAGTCAATTTGCTTCTTAAATTGGAAACTGTCAAGGCTCTGTAGAAATTAAACTTGTTTTTAGCTAGATTTTAAGATTAGATTAGTCCTCACTGCCTGCATACTTGAAATAAAATCATAAATGAATGCTGGATATAAACTGAAGATGATATATAAGAGCACCCACTTCAAGTTGTTTGCTAAAGTGTTTAACTTTTTATTAAATGAAGAACAAAGTTTCCAAGGTGCAGCAAAAGAGAGAGAGAGAGTAAAACAACTGGTTAAGTACTTCCAAAGAGCTCTCCATCAAGAAGACTGTGAGACAGCTCTCTCTTTGCACAGAGGAAAGAGCAGCACTGCTCAGACAGTGCAGCGTGACCTATATAAAGTCTAGGGTGGCAATCTAGCTCTCTCAGAATTAACTGGGATTTTGCCATGGTAGGTAGAAAATGGGTGGTGTGGAAAACAAGTCAGCCAGGAACAAAACAGAAGGTCTGATCCCACTTCATTCTAAATACATTTGGGCACAATCCAATGTAAGATAAGCACTAGGGTCAGTGAAAACTCCCACCTGAAGCCCTGAACAGCCACTGACAGCCAGAGAAGACAATACAGTGGTACCTCAGGTTAAGTACTTGATTTGTTCCGGAGGTCCGTTCTTAACCTGAAACTGTTCTTAACCTGAAGCACCACTTTAGCTAATGGGGCCTCCTGCTGCCGCCGGAGCATGATTTCTGTTCTCATCCTGAAGCAAAGTTCTTAACCTGAAGCACTATTTCTGGCTGTAACCTGAAGCATATGTAACCTGAAGCATATGTAACCCGAGGTACCACTGTACTGAGCTGGACAGGCCAATTGCCTGACACAGCATGAGTCATGGGAGTAGCCAGGATATATGTTAGTGGGGCAGGACTTGGGGAGGGGAGCAAAACCAAGCTATCTGCCACATGCTTGGTCAGTTAGTTAAGTATTTTTTTATTGATTAACTTGATTGGGGGGCAGCTGTCCCCCTGCCCCCCGGCTATGCTATAAATCTCAGGAACAGAGGAAGCTGCCTTAATACTGATTCAAACCTTGGTGCATCTAGTTCTATGCTGACTTTCAGAGGCTGTCCAAGATTATCTCCATTAGGGTTCTTTCTCAGGTCTGAGGGGTTTGGCGTTTCCCCTCAGGCGCCCCGTGGAAAACAAACTTTTTTACCGCTGAATTGCAGCAAATGGTGACCTGCGGAAAATCTGGTGGCTCTTTTGTCTGATTCAGCCCTAAACGAAAGGTTGGTACCAAACCATGCATTTAAAAACAACAACACAGGGAGGGAGGGGTAATTATTTTGCATTGGAAAGCAATCTGGAGAAGAACGTTGCAGTCTGATAGGTCCCACCCTTGAGCTCCCCACCTGAGCATTAGGAGAAAGTGGCAACACTATATTATGGATAGGAATGAACAAAGGGGATCTGTGGTGCAATGGGTCAGTGTGCCTGGCTGCCAACCAGGAAGAAGAGAAGAAGGAAGAGTTTGGATTTGATATCCCGCTTTATCACTACCTGAAGGAGTCTCAAAGCGGCTAACATTCTCCTTTCCCTTCCTCCCCCACAACAAACACTCTGTGACATGAGTGGGGCTGAGAGACTTCAAAGAAGTGTGACTGGCCCAAGGTCACCCAGCGGCTGCATGCGGAGGAGTGGAGACGCGAACCCGGTTCACCAGATTACGAGTCCACCTCTCTTAACAACTACACCACACTGGCCCTGGGAAGGTTCAAGCCCACCCAGGGACGGCTGTGGGCTGGATTCCTGCATCCACAGAGGTTTAGAGTAGATGACCCTTAAGGTCCCTTCCAACTCTACAGTTCTCCGATTCTCTGATCCCACCAGCATTAACTCGGATGAAGTCTGGACAAATGCTGTCTTCGCCTACAGCATATGGTGTGGCTTGATGCTTAAACTGCTGATTGTAAAGTTCTGAGCTGTCAGGTGTCAAGGCTAGCAGTCTCGGAGTGCATCCGCATCAATGTCAGGAATCACTGAATGGAAGCAAGTCTGGGGGAGGTGAAGCAAAGCAGGCACTGGGCAGGTAGACAGGTATGTCCGGAAGCAGGCATAAGAAACAGCAGGTCAGGTTTGGAAGCAAGCACTGATCTAAGGCTTTAATGTTGTGGCTTGTATCTAATGTTGCATACATGGGGACCCACTCGTGCAATGCGACTTGCCCTTCCCCTCCCTGAGCCCTCTCTGTGCCAACCCCCTGAAACGGATATTGAGGGTGGGCAGGAAGTTTCAGAGTTGAGGAAATGCATTTTCCGTTTTGGAAGACTTCTGGGCTGGATACAGCCCTATGTGTCTATACAAGACTGTCCCAACTAGGCCTCACTGCATGTGTTTCATGACCGTGAAGCCTTTGCTGCTGTGTGGTACCAGTTTTGATATAGAGCTTTGAGATTATGAGGTTCCAGTCTTTCCTTCTGTATCTGGAGAGCGGGTTTGCCCCCCACCCTCACCGAGAACAGTTGACTCTGGTTTACAGCAGTGGGTTTCAGATTTTTCCCAAGGAAACTTGAGACTTCCTCGGAGCTTATTTCATACCATCCAACATTTCTCTCATGAATATAGGGGTGTCCTCTTCCACACCCTGCAATGTTTCTCCAATGAAAATAGGGACATCCTAAGGAAAAGCGAAGGACACAGGTGGCACTGTGGTCTAAACCACAGAGCCTAGGGCTTGCCAATTAGAAGGTTGGCTGTTTGAATCCCCGCAACGGGGTGAGCTCCCATTGTTTGGTCCCTGCTCCTGCCAACCTAGCAGTTTGAAAGCACGTCAAAGTGCAAGCAGATAAATAGGTACCACTCCGGCGGGAAGGTAAACGGCATTTCTGTGCGCTGCTCTGGTTCGCCAGAAGCGGCTTGGTCATGCTGGCCACATGACCCAGAAATTGTCTGTGGACAAATGCTGGCTCCCTTGGCCTATAGAGCTAGATGAGCGCCGCAACCCCAGAGTTGTCTGCAACTGGACTTAACAGTCAGAGGTACCTTTACCTTTTAAGTAAAAGCTGGACATTCCAGGATCAAGTCAGAAACTGGGACAGCTTCTGTAAATCCGGGACTGTCCCTGGAAAGTAGGGACACTTGGAAGGCCTGTCACTGGTGTGCTTTACTGTGAGGGTTTATAATGCTGGATCAACTTTCCTGAAATATAGCTCACTCATTATGACCAGTGAAATGTGAAGTCACAGAGGAACATTGAATGTTTTCCTGATGGAGTTCTCCCTTCTCATAGGTTGACTCAGGCTTCTCAGTGCCCTGTGTGACTTGAAAGTGCCTCCAGAATCATCTGCAGTGCATCAGGCAAAGATGTCAATGGAGAAATGGGGTTCCTTCAAAATATTAAGCGGATTCTGTGGATGTATTTGGTTCACAGGCAAGGTCACACATCTTAGGGTGGACGAAAGAGCCAAGAGTCCCTCATATTGCCTGAGATTGCAGATCTCTCATTTCCACCCTCTGTAAATCACTCCTTGAATATGGAAACAAAGACGCTGAATGAGTGAATCAAGGAGCTGTTATCCCAACATACTTGATTGTGTAAATTGTCCAAAATAACACACAGTTCTGCTCATTGCAAACAAAGTAGGAAGTAACCGCCAGGCATCAAAATCAAACCACGTGTAATAAGATCGCAATCCTATGCCCATTTACCTCGGGGTAAACGCGATTGAACCCAGTGGGATTTACTTTTGAGTAGAAGTGTATAGGGCTGTGCTATTAAAATATCTCATTGTCTAAGGAAAATTATAATTATTTAAAGAAAGAAAAACCCTAAAGACAGGTTTCTGCTGCTTCCTCGCAGTATCTGACAGCACAAAAAAAGAGAAGAAAACACAAATCCGGCCACAATAATGTAAATGCTTAAGGTACAATTCTCTCATCTTTTAGAAGATTATTAGCTTATATGAAAGGGGCCATAGCAATATACATACAGAGCGATATTGAAAAGACAATGATGTGATTTGAGAGAGAGAGAGAGAGAGAGAGAGAGAGAGAGAGAGAGAGAGAGAGGAGGGGAGGGGAAGCCCAACCCTCTGATCTCAAAAGCAGCAGATGAGACAGATAAAGTGCAGACCTTGATGGCAAACCTAGCAGGGAACTTTTATGCATATATAAAAGCAATTATAAAGGTGTTTGATATATTTTGGGGGCATTAAAGCAAGCCAATTAGTCTAGTTTCTTTTCTTTTCTTTGCAAAAACCCTATACGTAACACTGAGCAAACGACCTAATATGAAGTTCAGGGAAAACAAACAAACAAACAAGCAAGCAAACAAACAAAAACAGGTCAAAGTGGGAGGGCGAGCGTGTGTATCTCCTTTAAAATGTGCTGGAGCAGGATAGCTGAGACGGCAAAACCCAAGCTTCCCTCTCGATTCTTTTACAACTTGTGACAGCTTTCGAATGCAATTGACACAGAGACACCCAGTGCTGGAAAATTCCTTGAGGGCCTAGGATAGAAGCTGAGCTCGTATCTTCTTGCAAGGCCAAGGTACAGCCTCGTTGGGCTGCTGGTAAGGGATGGGGTGTCAGTCCTGGATGCATCCCCGTGCTTTTGGGTTACAGATGAGATATGCTGTTTGTTTGGACTAGACATTTGTTTCCGTCTGAAACCAGGAGAGTTCAAGGGAACACAAATATACCAGAGGATGTTAGACTCCCTTTCGTTTGCACTGTTGCTGTCATGCACACATTACACACAACAGGCTCCCCAGCCCATAACTGCCTTTGCTGTCGTCAGCACCCCTTAAACCTTGCCTCAGAGGGCAGTTTGCACTCTTGGTTCCATTCAGAACATCCATTCACTCTGGATGTTTTCCTGCCACTGTTTAAATCAGGAACCCCCTTTAAAAATACGGGCTGATTTCCATGCATGTTTATCTGATCTTTGTGCCCTGGCTTGTTCTCAGCTCCCTTCTGAAGCATATGAGGTAAAGGAAGAGGAAAGCATATTTTTTTCAGGAGGTGAAATGTGAATTTCACCACTGAGTAACTCATTAAAACAATTGACCTCAGGGGTTTCCCCTCACACTTAAGCCACAATGACCCTACCCAAACAAGGGCTCTTCCCAAGTCATGGAATCTTTTTCAGGATTCTCTAGTGATACACATGCCTTACTCCTATTCCCTGCATTGAACTGTAATGTGTTTTATCAAAAGGGGAGAGCTGGTGATTGCATGAAAAACATGGCTAGCAGCCCTGGTGAAGCTTGAATACCAGATCTCTGGTAACAGCCCAAGTGTCTCTGGCTGTTAACCAGAAGGTTGGTGGTTCGAGCCCACCCAAGGACGGCTGTGGGCAGGATCCGTGCACTGCATGGGGTTGGACCCTACAATTCTATTATTCTGTGTTTGATGAGGATTTCAAATGCCAGAATATGAGCTGGCTTATTCAGACTGAAGGAATCTAATATATAAAAAAGGTAAAGGACCCCGGACGGTTAAGTCCAGTCAAAGGCGACTATGGGGTTGCGGCACTCATCTCGCTTTCAGGTTGAGGGAGCTGGCGTTTGTCCACATGACTAAACCACTTCTGGCGCAACGGGACACAGTGATGGAAGCCAGAGTGCATGGAAACATTATCTACCTTCCCGCTGGAGCGGTACCTTTTTATCGACTTGCACTGGCGTGCTTTCAAACTGTTGGTTGGCAGGAGCTGGGACAGAGCAACGGGAGCTCACCCCATTGCAGGGATTTGAACCACCGACCTTCTGATCGGCAATCTCTAGAGGCTCAGTGGTTTAGACCACAGCACCAACCGCGTCCCTTTTCTCTCATATATATATATATATATATATATATATATATATATGAATTGAATGGTGTTATACAGTTTATATTCATAGAGGACTACTGAGCCTAGGGCTTGTTGATCAGAAGGTTGGTGGTTCAAATCCCCATGATGGGGTGACCGTTGCTCAGTCCCAGCTCCTGCCAACCCAGCAGTTCAAAAGCACGTCAAAGTGCAAGTAGATAAATAGGTACTGCTCCTTTGGGAATGTAAAAGGCATTTCCGTGCGCTGCTCTGGCTTCACCAGAAGCAGCTTAGTCATGCTGCCCACATGACCTGGAAAAACTGCGGACAAATGCCGGCTCCCTCGGCCTGTAAAGCGAGAAGAGCGCCGCAACCCCAGAGTCTGGACTTAACTGTCAGGAGTCTCTTACCTTTACCTTTATAGTGACTCTTGCAAATCAGGGATTAGAAGAGTAGGCTTCCAGATCACAGGGTGGGCAGTTCAGATTCAGCCCCTTTTTCTTTTTAGAAATTTGGGACTCAGTTCAACCCCACTGTCCATGGTTTGCTGCCCATGCTGCCTTGAACGTCAGCAGGTTCAACAGTGCAGAGGGGCAGCAACACACCACGTAAGGACAGAAGACAATGCAGGAAGTTTGTAGAGCTGGCATTGCATTTGGAGGAGCAACTTGTGAATCCAAGAAGGGGCATGGGCAGAAGAGAAACAATGTGAGACTAAGGTGTGGGTGACACTGGCATCCGTCCCTGCCCAGCTTATGTTAAATAACTATTTTGCAACATTAAGGTATAGCTGCATGACAGACCTGTATACGAACCTTGCGAATTGTAGTTCCGGAGATTGTTGAGATCTCTTGCCTAACCAATTCTGATGCTAGTTACAGGAATACCATCTCCAGGGCTTATGAGGGACAGGAAACGACTACTAACTCAGCTTGTCTCTTGGTGCAATATGTCCTTGAAGTTCCAGTAAATACAAATTATGGGCAAAATTCAGACAGACCTAATTGCTTTTCTGTCCCATTGATTTCAGCTGGAGGGCGGGAGGCAAGGCAAGGGAGAAGGAGAGTTCTTTCCCTCTCACCCGTGCCCCCTTATTGCGTATGATTTGCCCCCGTGTCTCACTTTTAGCCAAATAAATAAACATTGCTGTGCCTCCATCTCAGCTTGCTCATTCCTGAGCAACTTGGAGGAAGGGTGGGGCGTGTATGGAGGACATTATTATTATTTTCCTTGAAAAATACTTCAAATGTGCACACTGGCACTTTCCTCATTTGAAGTTGCCTTTGAAATACTCATTTAGGGGTCTAATAATTTCTACAGCTCATTTGCTGGAAACATGAACAGCGGCTAAGGCACCATCAGATGCTCACACTCACTGCAGTGCTAATCTTAACTGGCCAAGGGGAAGTATTTTATAGAGTAGCTAATCGTCTCCTTCCAGAAAAAGTGGTAGTTCAGGGAGAGCTGGTCCTTCTCTCTCTCTCTCTTTCTTTTTTACTCTATAAATTGATCCCTGTTCCTTTCATCCCTCAGTACGTTGAACTTGTAGAGAGCAGTGAGGCCCCACTGGACTAATATGTAATGAAACGCTCATCAGGGTTTACCTTGCCACAGTTCCTCTGTTAGGTATGCTCCCATAATCTACGTGGTGGAAATCTTGCTCAGTAAACGCTGCAGTACAAACAAGTGGCCTGTTTGCTGATTTAGAATGTGCTGTCCCAACCGTTGTCTCTGTGATGCTTCCCCCCCCCCTCCCCGCCACCGCCAATGCTTACAAGCCCACATGGAGTCGTGTCCTGATCTTTGGACTTCTGACTGATCGCTGGCCAAACAGTGTTGTGATGATGTGAACCCTGGCATACTTTCTAAAGGATTCCAAACAAATCCATCCGAGTTTCCTAATAGGAAATCAAAACGGGCTTTCGTCATAGGAAACTGAACCAAGCTCCAAATTGGGGAAGATTTAAGAAAGGATAACAAAAAAGCATTGCATCATTTTAATGATTTATTAATGTGTGTGCAACAGATAGGGGTGTGTGGGGTGCTAGGGGTGGGGTATTACCTCTGGTGGGGGACATGTTGTGCCAGTTCTGGGGTAGTTTGGTCCCCAGCCTGCACTCAACTCTCACCTGAAGCTCCTAGTTGTTGTCATGAGCAGGTGCTGCTTACGTTCCTTATATAGGTATGTATGTATGTATGTTGCAATGCGCTCAACGTGCAGTGACGGAGCTTCATGCGCGTCCCGGGGACATGGAGCACCACCCACAGGAGCGTGGCGCACGTCCTGGGGGTGTGGCACGCCACCTGTGGGGGCGTGGTGCCCCGTGCAGGGGGGGCAGCCTCAATGGCACCCCACCGGGATTGCGCTGCCGGGGGCAGTGCGCTCCCCCGCCCTCGTCTTCCTCCACCAGTGCCTACGTGGGGCTACCTTTGAAGGTGACCCGGAAACTACAACTAATTCAGAATGCGGCAGCTAGACGGGTGACTGGGAGTGACCGCCGATACCATATAACACTGGTCCTGAAAGACCTACATTGGCTCTCAATACGTTTCCGAGCACAATTCAAACCATTAAAGCCCTAAATGGCCCTAAATGGCCTTGGCCCAGTATACCTGAAAGAGTGTCTCCACCCCCGTCATTCAGCCTGGACACTGAGATCCAGCGCCGAGGGCCTTCTGGTGGTTCCCTCACTGTGAGAAGTGAAGTTGCAGGGAACCAGGCAGAGGGCCTTCTCAGTAGTGGTGCCCGCCCTGTGGAATGCTCTCCCACCAGATATCAAGGAAATAAACAACTATTTGACTTTTAGAAGACATCTGATGGCAGCCCTGTTTAGGGAAGCTTTTAATATTTGATGAATTATTGTATTTTAATATTTTACTGAAAGCCACCTGAGTGGCTGGGGAAACCCAACCAGATGGGCAGGGTATAAATCATCATCATCATCATCATCATCATCACCATCATTTGGAACATCCCATTTTGGGGCTCCATATTCTCACACAAGTCATGTGATGCGCCTGAGAGCATGGCATGGCAAACATGTCTCGGTTTTGGGCCGTGACATTTTGGAGGGTACGATATAGTCACTACCACACTTCCACCACGCTTGTATTGAACATCATGGTATTCGTGACAAGAAACAGAAATTTTCAGTGTACCACAGAATAAAGTTGGATCTCTTACTTGAGTCTGTGTTGCTTTAAGATCTTGGCTGTCTTCCTAAAAAGAAAAGTGGGGGGGGGGGGAGGGAGAGGATTTGCAAAGCTACATAACATCAACGGACAAACTTCCGTGAACATTATCTCATATGGAAATAATGGTACACCCCATTAATTACCCTCTCCGAGGAAAAGAAGGGGGGAATTTGTTATAAAATCAGTCCATAAGACAGAAAGTCCCAGGCATCTATTACAGAATTTACTCCTGACATAGCACATTAAAATCTGAGGAGGAAAACCCAATTTTACTGTAAAGTCAGCAAAATGCCACAGAACTAAAAACTCATGCCTGCATCCTACTAAACAGGGTGACAGTGAATAACGCCCCTAACAATCACATTGGCCTTAAAGCTATCAGAGTTTTTATAGCCAGGCATTCTTCTTATTCCAGCCTCTCATATATGCATTGCAGCACTGTTGTTGTTTTTAAGGCTTTGGTGAAATACTGGAGTTTTCATTTAAACCTTCAGGTCCTTTACACTTGGTGAATGGATGCAACAAAGGCAGAGCATAAAAGAAATCCACTCTTCAGGTGGGCCATTACAAAGCAGAGAAAAGACTTGACTCGATGTGCCAAACAATTCATTCACCTCCAGGTAAATTAGCAGAGCTGGGAGTATGAGATGGCGCCCATGGCACCCATTTTTTCAGAAGCTACAAGCCTGGGAAGCCACTCCTGGAAGAATAGGAGCTAGCAACCAAGAATTGTCTTGCACGTTGTGCAGAATAAGCCTGGGACAAGCCCCTTCAATGTCCTTAGAAAGAGTGTTCTCCTTAATAGAGAACGCGGGTTGCGATGGCATCTGCTAGGCCGCCCCTCTGTTGCCGGGCAGAATTGGAAGGTTGGCCTGTGGCAATGATTGGATGGTTGAGTTGCTGGGGCAATTTGTGTGTTGCAATTTGGTGGGAGGGATTTAAGGCTTTATATCCTGTGCACGAAGGGACGCGGGTGGCGCTGTGGGTTAAACCACAGAGCCTAGGGCTTGCCGATCAGAAGGTCAGCGGTTCGAATCCCGGCAACGGGGTGAGCTCCCGTTGCTCAGTCCCTGCTCCTGTCCACCTAGCAGTTTGAAAACACGTCAAAGTGCAAGTAGATAAATAGGTACCGCTCTGGCGGGAAGCTAAATGGTGTTTCCGTGTGCTGCTCTGGTTTGCCAGAAGCGGCTTAGTCATGCTGGCCACATGACCTGGAAGCTATACGCCGGCTCCCTCGGCCAATAAAGCGAGATGAGTGCTGCAACCCCAGAGTCGGTCGTGACTGGACCTAATGGTCAGGGGTCCCTTTACCTTTACCTTTATCCTGTGCACGCAGCTTTGGAACTTTCTCTTTTGTGGCATGCATCAGAACACCCACCCACCCGCCCTGTAATTAGGGGTTTTTGCATTGACCTTGCTATGCCTGTCATGGGGTCGTCTGCAGTTGGGGCAGGGGCATGGTAGGAATTTTGTCCATCTGGCTGATTGGCTAGGCCATTTGGTTTTTGCCTACTGCGTAGCAAATCTTCACAACTTGTAAGTTGCGGTTAGGCATTGGTTAAAAATTGGTTTGAGGAGGGGTAAGGATTGGCTGGGCCTGCCCCTCCATGGTTGCTGTGGAAAGGGAATTTTGTTAAAGGAATCCAGGGGCTTGCCATGCTTTCGTCTGAATCCCTGGAAAGGGGCTAGGGCCGGCAAGCCTCGGGGAGCATTCAGGGAGAAGTGAGGGCCTGTGCCTCAGCTCCATTTCTCCCCAATATTGTTTTCCCTTACTGAGTTTCGGTGGAATCTGGAAATCAGTTCTGTCCCCGGGCGGCGGGGACGGGACACAGATAGCCTTAACCAATGCCTAAGCAACCACTAACAATCATGTATGTTAATAAAGTTGTGGCCAAAATTATGCCAAAAACCTTAAACAAAAATTATGAGTTATTTGAGGGGTGGCTTGGGGAACTCAACATGCAACAGTCTAACAGTCTAATAGGGACCGCTATTAACAGTCTAATAGGGAAGAAATTTCTCTGAAATTTTGGGCAAGTGAATGCTTCTTACATGGTCCTGGGCCTTCTCAGGAATTCCAGTCAGCAGGAAGATGTGTAGAGAGATTTGCACAGCGTCCTGTTGGTCATGCATCCCTGAATTCTTGGAAATGGTGCCATGTGATGTGGCATTGCTCCTAAGGCAATAAAGGAAATGTACTGGGAGCCAATGTAGGTCTTTCAGGACTGGTGTTATGTGGTCTCGTCAGGGCAGTTAAGGGGTACGCTCTGCAGGAAATAGTGAGATAACCTGCATTTTCACAAGTGAACAGGCGTTTGCAGCCACAGCAACATTGGTAATTATGGTGTGTGTGTGTGAGTGAAAGAGAGAGAGAGAGCGCATGTGCGATGGGGGATGCAAAATAAGAGAAAGGAGAAGGCATGGAAATGGGGCGAGTTCGTGTGCGGGGGCAGTTGAGCAAATGAAAGAAGGAGGAAGAGAAAGAGGAAAATAGGTGAAGGTGGAAATGAGGGGTTGTTGCAAGCACAGGGAGAGTATGAGGCATAGGAATGGGGTGAAGATGTAAGCAAGGGCATGAAAGGGTCTGGAGAACAGAAAGGAATTGTTTCTTTATAATTTAGCGGAAGGTGAAAGGGGTGTTTAGTAGTTGAAGTTTGTGGGAGAAGATGCAGGAGGTGGCCTGTGTGCAAGGGGGATTGCACAAAAGTGGGGAGGCATGGGGTGAAGGTGGAAACAGGAGTGCAACGTGGGGGTGCAGAATAGAAGAGAGAAGTGGCTTCAGAAAGGGTTCTGGGAAAGGTGAAAAGGGAGCTAAGTAGTTGCGTGGATTGTGAAGCTCTGGAGGTTAGTGTGGGGACAGTGATGGGGTGTCTGGCAAGTGGGACAAGAGGGGTACAGCTCCTAGTACAGTCAATACAAACACACGATTAATAATATTCAGAATAGTCACCAGTTATGAATACACATTTCTTAATATTTCAACTTATGCATTAGTAAAAGGTAAAGGACCCCTGACAGTTAAGCCGAGACATGAACGACTCTGGGGTTGCGGTGCTCATCTCGCTTTACTGGCCGAGGGAGCCGGCGTACAGCTTCTGGGTCATGTGGCCAGCATGACTAAGCCGCTTCTGGCGAACCAGAGCAGTGCAGGGAAATGCCATCTACCTTCCCGCCAGAGTGGTACCTATTTATCTACTTGCACTTTGATGTGCTTTCGAACTGCTAGGTTGGCAGGAGATGGGACCGAGCAATGGGAGCTCACCCAATTGCGGGGATTTAAACCGCTGACCTCCTGATTGGCAAGCCCTAGGCTATGTGGTTTAGACCACAGCGACACCTGCGTCTGTGTATAATCACTCCTGATCCTTTACTCATCTAGATAGGCTAAAGCGCTTGAGATGACAATAGCAGATTGTACAAGCTTTCCGGCCTTGGAAAGACCTTCTGAGACCCCTGAAAGCAAAGTGTAAGACTTGTTGACATCACAGAGCTACAAGGGCTTGTAATAACGTAATGTTGTCCATTTCAAAGATCCCTCGTGTATCAGAACCTTCACAGTGCTCATAAAACGTCATCTGCAGGAGTCAAACCGTCTTCGCTTCTCAATTACTGTAGTTTTCCATGGCTTCCGAGGACGGCCTATTAAGTATTCAGTGTCAAGGCACACCATGCTGTTTCTTGTACCGACTTCTGACACACTCATTAGCTTAGACTCTTGGAGTTTCTGATTATGTCCCTGATAGTCAGAAAAGCCACTAATAGGAGGTAATGAAAAGGAATAAAAACAGCCAGTCAGGGTGTAGGAATTCCATTTCGGAAGACACTCTGCATTCACCTATGATGGCCTGTGGTCATTTTAGTTTGGACACGGCATACCACCGGCCTGCCAGGTTCAATATACATGGAGTCCAGCTGCAAGTGGCTGAAATGAGGCCTCCACAATTTGATCATTTAGACAAGAAAGGAAATTGTCAGTTTCATTTCAGAATAATGGCTTTTGAATAACAGAACTGCCTATTATTTCCTACCCCCACCCCAATCCAATCTATACACTCTTAACCAAGTAGGAGAAGTGTGAGGGAAGAGAATCAACAAATCTGAATGGTCTATATGGACTGTTCCGTGAAGGCTGGTCCAAAGTCCTCCCAAGGAGAATTTTGAGCATTTTAATGCACACAAAAATAATCTCAAAGCCACATACTCTTTCCCATTTCTCACACACTTTACAGTTCAATTTGAACTCAGAGAAGACCTGCAAATGTTTCCATTAATCTGCTGTTCTCTGGCCAATCAGGTCTTTTGGATTAGGATTGGCTAATCCAAAAGGCAGCTATGACAAAGTGCCCCTTTCCATATATCTCTGGGCAGAAAAAATATGTGAAATTTGAGTAGTAGTAGGACTGCCAGGTCTTTGGCCCTGGTTGTACTGATTTCCCATCCCTTTTGTTGTTATAAGGCAAGTCCACTCTTTCTGTTGGATGAGGAAGACTGATTTAAGAGCAGTCCTGAGCAAGGTATGGCGAGAAAATGAGAACAATTTAGCCACACCTCTTTAACTCCTTTGGTCACATGATCTCCTAGCAGCCCCACCAGGGCTAAGAGGGCACCAGCCACCATTGGGACCGCTTGCAGCACGATATTGTTATCAATCATCCAATAGAAAGCAGCTAAGATTGAACTGATGAGTTGGTGCATACACACACACACACACACACACACACACACACACACACACAGTGGTACCTTGGGTTAAGTATTTAATTCGTTCCGGAGGTCTGTTCTTAACCTGAAACTGTTCTTAACCTGAAGCACCACTTTAGCTAATGGGGCCTCCCGCTGCCGCCACGCTGCCGGAGCACGATTTCTGTTCTCATCCTGAAGCAAAGTTCTTAACCTGAAGCACTATTTCTAGGTTAGCAGAGTCTGTAACCTGAAGCGTCTGTAACCTGAAGCGTATGTAACCCGAGGTACCACTGTATATATATACCAAAACTAACATTGAGCAAAGCTGTGCCAAAGTTAAGCATGTTCTATTTCTTGGAACAAATAGAAAAAGGTGTTTAGTTTTGCCTAGATCCCATCCATTAAAAAAAATAATCCAACAACAATGTGTTAAAATGCCTGGGAACTGAATACAAAAATGACTACCTTTCCCATTTAAAAAAGGGAGCAAAAGCACTGACCTGTTGGATCAAAGCAATCCAAGTCCAGTTTTCGTTTTCAACCGCAGACACCTACATGCTCCTTAATAATAGCAAGTATTATTAATATTAAAGGGATGATGAGTGCAGTTCCAACAGGAAGAGTAAATGACGGACTGCACAGAGGTGCATGCACATTAAATTCAAACTAGGATGGAGAGCAGGCAAGTGTGTCCTGAAATATGTGGCAGGTGATTGGCTAAATTCTGAGCATCTTCATCTGCTTCATACAAGGCCTCAGAAAGCAGAGATGGTTCCAAAGCTGACCATTATACAGTCTACACCTGTAAAAGCAATAACTTGATTGTGCTTCTGTTTCTGAAAGGTTTATCATTAACTATGAGGGACCATGGGATTGCTGCTGAAAAGCGCTCCCCCCTCCCGGATATATTACTAAGCCACCATTAATGGCCAATTCGCTGGAGTGTAAACCACTCACTGCTTTGCCTTGGGCTGTCTGGTTTGTTCAAGTTAACCATGGAACAAAAATAACTGCTATTTTGGCAAGCATCAGCTCTGCTTTACTGTGGGGAACTCATCGCTCTTGAGCGCTCAGCGTTTTCAAATGCAAACAGCCCTCCAAATTAGGGGTGTCCTGCTTCTTATAACCACAGCTAAGCAACCACCTGCACATGCTCCTATTCAGAAGCCGGACCGCTACTCATCCCATATGTGACTCCTCTGGTGTTTTATTCGTCAATCTGTCTCAGCTTTGCGAGGGAGCTAGCAAATTATGTATTGCTCGTTTTGTCAAAGTCATCACTGATGACAATTCTGGCGTCAAGAGGATCATTTTATCCTGCAGATGTTGGGTTTCTCTAACAACACCCCCCCCTAGATAAATACATCACACACACGTACACACAAAAACACACATGTGCATGTGATATACATCTTGGAATAAGAAATCCCAGATGCACATGCACCAAATGTACAATGGGAAATAGAGAAATAAGTGTATCTTTTCGAAAACTCAAGAAGCTCCCCACTTCAACTCTGCAGAGCACACCAGTAGGTGCTATATTTAGTGTTCGAAGAGGGTGGGATGAATGAGCTTTTTATAGTAAGCGAATGGTCTTCTCTCAGTCGCTCTTGGGTAACAGCCCAAATTTCAACAGACCACAATATGACTTGTTTGTGACTTGTTTTTGTGACTGTGTGGAACCCAATTCAGCTACTGATTGATTGATTGTGTGACTGCAGAAATGGATAAAAGCTCCCCATCCAAACAATGACTATCATCAGTGCAGGTAAAAAAAAATTTTACTTTTTTTTATCAACTACAATACTGTCTTTTTTCCTTTATAGCACAGTACATTGGTTATTGCTTTCATTTTATGGATCAATGGTCTCATCAGATAGTAAAATTCATATTAAATTGCTGTTTTAGGGGTTGCTTTTAAAAGTCTGGAACGGATTAATCCATTTTGCATTACTTTCTATGGGAAAGCACACCTTGGTTTTAGAAGGCTTTTGTTTTTGTAAGAGACTTCCGGAACGGATTAAGTTTGGGAACCAAAGTTCCACTGTACTTGTTCCTGGCACATCCCCATGCAGTTGCTGACCAGACCTGGAACTGCTTAGCTTTAGGTGCCTTCAGACATGCTCAAGTACCTGTGTAGTACATATATTCTTCCCCTCCAGCAGGCTAGTGGCCATTTAGGTTGGGGAAAAATTGAAATGAAAAAGAGTTAAATGCCCCTTTCCCCCTCCTCCTCATTGCACTGATCAAAATCCAAACTCCCCACTGTGATTTTTTTTCCTTTTCCTTTTTTAAAGTGGGGAAATCCAGTCACAGATTTTGCCTCATCCCATCTGTTTTGTACCTCGCAATAAAGCTTTGTTGTGTTAAATACGAGCACATCTCCATTGACGCAGGCAGGAGTTTCTTATTTTGGTAATCAGCAATGGGAAGCCAGCTAAACCCATTAAGTCTCTCAGGACGAAGGGATTAAGTGGCTTTGGGAATTGCCACTGGGCATTGAGCTCAATAGTTTTTGGGAAACAGAAAACCCTGAAATGGCTGAGCAGTATTTTGCAAATATTAAAGAGCTTATTCTAGTCCGAATTCTACACTGTCAAAGTTATGGGAAAGAATCAAATTGTTTTTACACTCAAGTATGGTTTTAAAAAGCAGAGACATCACCTTGCCGACAAAGGTCCACATAGTTAAAGCTATGGTTTTCCCAGTAGTGATGTATGGAAGTGAGAGCTGGACCATAAAGAAGGCTGATCACTGAATAATCCATGCTTTGGAATTATGGTGCTGGAGGAGACTCTTGAGAGTCCCATGGACTGCAAGAAGATCAAACCTATCCATTCTGAAGGAAATCAGCCCTGAGTGCTCACTGGAAGGACAGATCCTGAAGCTGAGGCTCCAAGACTTGGGCTACCTCATGAGAAGAGAAGACTCCCTGGAAAAGACCGTGGTGCTGGGAAAGATGGAGGGCACAAGGAGAAGGGGACGACAGAGGACGAGATAGTTGGACAGTGTTCTTGAAGCGACTAACATGAGTTTGACCAAACTGTGGGAGGCAGTGGAAGACAGGAGTGCCTGGCGTGCTCTGGTCCATGGGGTCACGAAGAGTCAGACATGACTAAACAATAAACAACCAAACATGGTTCTGCATGGCATCTTATGTCACATAGGAAATACTAGAACAGCCAACAACACAGGGTAACAGCCAGCACGTCATTTTCTGTTGATTGTCACACATTTACTTGAACGGCTAGTTTTCGGAGGGAGCATCTTGTGACTTGCAAGAATGCATAATTCCCTGAAACATTTGATGGGTAGGTTGACATTAACATCCTATTAAAATAGGAACATTTTAATAAATAGAAAATATGAAACACATATAAGTTTTTCTCCTTAAAAAGGGTTCTAATTCTATGCATGGGAAAAGTTTTTACTCTGTAAAATATTTCAGCTGCACTCCTAACCCCAACCTCATTGGATTCAGTAGGACTTAGTTCTGAGTATTGGTTCTGAGTATTATTGATTAAATTTCTATGCTAGCCTTTCTCCCAAAGGAGCCTAGGGTGGCAAACACCACAGTTATATAACAGTACTATTTGAAAAATAAAAATAAAGCAATTTTAAATATTTTAAACAGTTTTTAAAGTTAAGAACCTCTAAAAATATCTAAGTAGACATGGTTAGGATTACATTATCCAGCTGTTCAATGATGTGAAAACTGGAAACATTTAGATGGGCCTCCTAAATGTAAAACTAACCGATAGACCAAAGTAGATGTTTGACTAATGTGGAGAAGCATCTACCTCGCCTTTCCAGTCCTTGAGATGGCTTATATCAGAAAAAAAATTAAATAATTACAGCCTAAAAAAATGAAATGACTGAACAAATGGAAAAGTGACAGATAAGCAATTAGTGGACTAGTTCGGTGATTTTAGATTCTGTGGTTTACAGCCTTATTGGGTGCCGCTGTGGGTAAAACCTCAGTGCCTAGGACTTGCTGATTGTATGGTCTGCGGTTCGAATCCCCGTGGCAGGGTGCGCTCCCGTTGCTCGGTCCCAGCGCCTGCCAACCTAGCAGTTTGAAAGCACCCCTGGGTGCAAGTAGATAAATAGGGACCGCTTACTAGCGGGAAGGTAAACGGCATTTCCGTGTGCTGCTCTGGCTCGCCAGAGCAGCTTCATCACGCTGGCCACATGACCCGGAAGTGTCTGCGGACAGCGCTGGCTCCCTGCCTCTAGAGTAAGATGAGCGCACAACCCTAGAGTCTGTCAAGACTGGCCCGTATGGGCAGGGGTACCTTTACCTTACCTTTATACCTCTGAGAAACAGTGTGATTTGTCTCTATAGACAGTGCAAGCTGGAGCTGGCAAGCATTTGGCCCTTGGCCCTGAACAATGCAACAGTTCCCAGACAAATCTTTACCATTATTGATTGTTAAAGTCATTATTGACTTCTAGAGCACACTCGTTGTACTAAACCACTATGCCATTGTTGGCAACGGAACCACTGCTTCAATACACAGCCATCTGGATCATAGCCAGTGTCTGGCCCACAGTTCCAAAACTTTTCTTAACCAATCTCCTTTCTGTTAGAAATTTTCAGATCTTACCCACTGGATACTTCATGCCTACTATTTAAAGAGGGGCTTCCAGCCATCTCCCACATCAAAACTAAATGAAAACAAACCAATCAAAACTGATTTTTAACACTGGGACATCACTGTTGTTGTTGTTGTTGTTTTAAATGTGAATTTCCTCTATTTACCTTAGCTTCCATGTGATTTACCATTGAATGTTCAGGGGTGAACAAAAATGCAGTAACACAAAAGAAGTTTTAACAAGCTTCCGTGAGGCTGACAATAAGAGATGGGGACTCAGAAACATGGAAATAATAAGCAATGAGAATGCCAGCAAGCACTAGCTTCAAACAGGCACAAAATATAAAAATACACACACACATGCATTCTGCAGTCTGGTTTTGCTTTAACTATTTAGAGTGTTTCAGATTTATTTGCACCAGAAATCTTCAGGTTCCAATAATGTGAATGCTGATTCTCCCCTTCTTTGAAAATTACTGTATGAAATGTCCTGTTTTGGCATCCTTGGACTAATGTGTGGGTCTGAACTTAGCTATGCAACAGGTTTCACACTTATTGAAATATTAATTTAAATACCGTTTTGGTAAAATAAAAAAAAAATATTTTAACAGATTAAAGCAGAAATGGAATGGAACTGTGGGCGATAAACAAACAAATGGAAACAAACCAGAGGTAGACAAATTCTCCCACATCTAATGAAAGTTCCTGTGTGATTTTCGCAGGTACGGTATTTCTGTCTTTCCAAAATGTGACATCACATGTCCAGGACATTGGTTCATAAAAACAATATGTGCAAATGTTGCTGGGAAGGGCATTCCAAATACTGTATTTTTCAGTGTATAAGACTATATATGTTCCCTATTTTTTTCAAGTTTAAAATTGGAGGGGTCGACTTATATGCTGATAGTGCCTATGGGGGATATATTTATTTGGAGTCCCAAAAAATAGGAGTCGTGTTATAGATGGAAAAATACGGTAGTTGGCTCATGGTCCAGACCTGGTTACAGGTAGGTAGCCCTGTTGCCGTAGTCGAAAGAAAATAAAAAATATCCTTCCAGTAGCCCCTTAGAGACCAACTAAGTTTGTTATTGGTATGCACACGAAAGCTCACACCAATAACAAACTTAGTTGGTCTAGACCTGGGGTATCCAATGTGGTCCCCTCTGAATATTGCTGGACTCCAACTCCTTTCACCCTCAGCCAGCATGGCAAATGGCCCAGGACGATGGGAGTTGGAGTCCAAACCATCTGAAGGGCACCACATTGACTATTCCTGCTTCACCACCCTCTCCTCACTCAGAGTGCTAAGTTGTTTCCTCATGCACCTGGACAAGGCCTTTGCACAGTGTTATTCACCACTCAAAGTGCTGACCAGCTTGGCATTATATCTTACAGCTCTCCATCAAAGTGCTGACCACTTTGCTCTTGTACATGGGGCGCAGAAAACTGATTCTTCTTCCTTGCTCTGCGTGATTATCGTAACGGTGTATCATTTTTCATAACAAATCACCACTCTTTTGTGGATCCAGGGGAAATGTCTGAATACCTGTTTTTCTTTGTCTAGGACAGGCATACTTTGCTGTGAATATGCGATTTCTCCCCCAATACCAAACAACAGAAATCATGAAAAAAGATATCAGTGGATGTCAACTACAGATATCACATATCCTGGACAAATATTGGACAAATATTTGAGTGTTCAGAGAACATCCAGTGATAGCATGCTGACACAGAGCAAATTTTGTGGTGGTATGGGGGGGGGGGATTCATGGTGAACCAAGCATTGTCTGAAATGATTTAAAGCTGCTTCCATATGGATGTCTTAATGTATGGGCTTCTCCACATTTCCACATGCCCCATGCCTAGAAAGCGATGGTCTGAGTGGTTTTCCCCTTGCCAAAAGGCTTTCTAAGGACAGGTCCAAGCTGGTTTCCCATTTCCCTGCTCCTTTTCCAGGGAAAACCTGCTCTTTAGTGCTAAATCAGAACAACCAGCTATCCGTGGGAAACCAGGTTGCTGTTTGTTCCGATTTAGCACTAAAGAGTGGTTTTCCCTGGGGGAAAGCCGTGGGACAAGAGGAAGTGCAGATAAACCCTATGCCTCAGTTCTAAGGTTTGACAGGATATGTGAAGCTCAGAAACAGGTAGCAAAGTGCATTCATTTTTAATTTGAATGAAAAATGAAATGATTGTTCACCCCCCCCCCCGGTTTTGTATCTAATTTACATATGTGAGTAAGGAATGAAAATATAAAAATGAAGGGGAGAAAGTATGAAAATCCTTTCATTTCATTTCTCCCATTTGTTTCTCGTCACAGGAGGGTTTTCTGAAATTGACAAAAGGTGTTGTATTGTTTTGCTTAGCAAATTGATACAAACTGATATATTCAGGGAACGTTCCATAGAGAGAGGTGATCTTGGGATGCTCAGAGTGTGACAAGACGTGAAAACTGTCCATTCGGAAGCATAAAGCAATAGGAAACTTTAGAGGATGATATCCAGTGCCGGATTTAGGTTTGATGAGGCCCTAAGCTACTGAAGGTAACAGGGCCCTTTGTATGTCCAGCTGTCCTTTGTCAAAAACAAATTGTTGCTGTTTTTTGTGTTGAATATATGCTATACGGTAGATAGATAGATAGATTTATTACGGCCATTGGCCCATATCGACAACAATACATCAGAATTTATCCGAAAACAATACAATTTAAACAGTTCCAAGTTAAAACACCCATCTAAAACCAATTTTACTTCAGTTAAGTAAACACTATACACAATAAGCTCCCTCTATGTAAACCGCAATTCAGATCCATCAGATTTTGGGGGGTATGCGTCTTAGTTCTATGCTATACGGTAATTTATGGGCCTAATAGGATGCAGAATGTAGGCATATAGAAATGAGCAAACCAGTGATATTTTAGGGAGCAGGCTACCAGGTGGGGCCCATTACTTACATCATAGGAACCTACACAACACAAAACACTGTTGCTGTATGTAGGTTTTATTTTTTATTTTTTATTTTTTTAAAGGATATTTATTGAAATTTTAAACAGTAAAAGAAACCTTCCAATCAAACCTTAAAGGAAACATCATCATCACACTCAAAGCAAAACAGAAAAATACAGTAAAAAACCTAAAAAAGATAGGAAATAAAAAAGAAAAAAAAACATGAAAAAAGACATAAAAATCCAATTTTATACTTGTTATTTTCATAACCCTTCTTCCTGACTTCCTCACATCTCCCTTTTTTGTGTTCCTTTTTACACAACCATGTTCAGCAAATATCTTACCCTCTTTCAAATCTTGATCTATATTATAGATTTCAACCCAATGTGTCTCCAATTCTTCCCTTTATATCCTTTTGTTTACATTTGACACAATGTAATCTAATTTTTCCACCCTTGTCTTTTGAAACATTTGTTACATACTCCTTTTACCTATGTCACTGATGCCACATTGTCTTTATATCTTGCATCATTTTAACATTCCAACATTTTAACATTTTTACACTCCTGTATGTAGGTTTTATTTAATTTGTTTTTTATCTTATATTTTGGAAATGTACATCAGGTTTTTTCTCTTTAAATTTTTTGGGGGGCAATATTAAAAATTAGAAGTTACCTGAAAGTACCAAACAGGCCTAAGTATTAAATTAGGAGTTCGTTAAATAAATGAGATTTAGAACGTTAAGAAATGTTAAGAAATCTGCTTATAACTGGAATATTGTGTTTTAATAGTGATATTGGAAAACTGTTACATTCAGATACAAGGAAACTCAGATGGGAGGGACTAGAGGAAGTCAAATAATATGTTCATGAGGTTGGAAGTTTAAATAATTTAATTTGTGTTGTTTATGTGTTTGTTGTTATATTTTTGTTTTTATTTGCTTTCTTTTTTCTCTTTCTTTTTTGTATTTTTGGTGGTGCAACACTTGTTGCGGTATGTGTTATATTTGTATGAAACTTAATAAAAATATTGTAATTAATTAATTAATTAATTAATTAATTAATTTTGGGGGGCCCCAATAGAGGGGCGGATTTATACATAAATCCAGCACTGATGATATCGCTTTATGAAATTCCTATAAAATGACAAGTCTTTGTCCCATGTGGGTGATGAAACATGGCTGGCCTGATGTCTTAGGTGAATTGTGTAGCACTTCAGAATAACATGCTATTCACATGGAAAACACCTGTGTTATGCATGTAAGAAAACAGGTGGGATGTCCACTGTAATCAATATAGAACTGAAATGATTGGGGTTGGGGGAAGAGTGGCACAGAAATGAAAGAGACATGAAACAAACGATACAATAACAAATGGAAGCTGAAACTAATGGACCTGCCATAAATGAAACCAATAATGAAGATAACCAAACGAGCACCTCTAAAATTAGGCCTGTTCAAATAGGTCAGGCTATGGCCATTGTTTAACTCAGTCTTCAAATACAACAGTCCTGTGTTTGAGAAATGGTAACTTCCTAGATACATTTGTCTATTAATGATTGTGTGAGGTTAATGGACACTTGCAGGAGGTGTGTGACCCTTGTCCCTAGCCCTGAAGCTACCTGGAACATTAGGCTAAGATGCATAACTTGGGGGAAGCAAGTTATCAACCAGTTGCCAGGGCAACCAGAACTCACACTAGACCAATGGTGGTTTTTATATGGTTGGATGTGCCAGAAGAAATCTAGTATACTCAAGCTGAAATCTTGAATTTTTGAACAATTGGCTTGAAATTAGGGAGCAGGGGCAAACATGAGGAACAAAATTGTGTGTGTGGTTGTTTTTCATGGAGTAGCATGACTGCGGGCAAAATTGAGAGGATTGTCTGCAAAATATATATATAGAAAGGAGAATTTCTAGATGCCCAGATCCAAGTTTGGGGCAAGAACCCCAACAGAGATTTAAAATCACAACATATGCTGCAAAGGAAAGTGTGGAAAGATAGGCTGTAAAATGTGCCCTTCCAAGTGAATTCCAAAAATTTCCCCCTTCCTCCAGAATAGGAAAAGACCACATATTTAGTAATTTAAAAATTGGCTTCCTTGCCCTTCAAAAGTCTGGTTCATGTGTTTTTCCATGCATCAGTCAGAAAAGTTGCACAGGCATTAAAACTTAGCTTCGTGAAAGTTCCTAAATTATTTGTATAGGAACTCAAGACAGGCTAGTGAGAGCCTTGTGGCTGAGCTGAGCAACAAACCTCTTCATAGGCTGAGTATCTCAGATAGACTGGTGGGGGCCAATCGGTTTACCTATTTCCTTCTAAGGTAGGGGAAGAGACATAGCTAAGCCTGACAGGACAGCTTACTCTATGGTATTAACCCCTTCAGGTATTAATTAGACTTAAGCATGTTGGTTATATGAGGCTTGCCATCCAACATTTATCAGTGACTTGTGGCAGCAGTTGTGTTTTTCTTCTTTCTCTTTTGCTGCCACTCCATGTTGTCCTGTTGTAGGTGATACCAAAAAGGTGGAGAAATGGTGGTTGGCATGAATGGTAATAGGGCTGGCCATTTTCCCCATAATGTTATGCTCTGGTGTATTCTGGGCAACTAGGTGTTAACGGAAAAATCTGAGGGCTCCCTTGGACAAAAACAAAGACACCAACCAGGATAACTTGGAGCAAAACAGCAGCCTGTAGGCTTGGCCTTTATTGAATACTGTTGCGACAGGACTCCCACCTGCAACAAGATGAAGCAAAATGGAAGCCCAGAACAGAAGAAGACCCCAACTTTTATTAGTTACTAATCCCCCAAACTACACCCCTAAGACTACATCACAACTACATCACAAAAAGGAGGGGTTGAGGGAGGAGTTGTGGTAGTAACCTGAGTGTCTTGTCACCTGGCTGGTTCCTCCTTTCCCCCCTCCCCATGAGTACTTTCCAGGTGACAAAGGGGAGCTTGCAGTTTCCTGCCCCCAGAGGGAAGAGCTGATCATTGTCCTTTGTTCCATGCTGAATCCACTCCCATATGCAAGTTCTTTGTGATCTTGATAGTCTTCTGTCTAGGACCATCAGGATTGGCATAGCAACTGGGCAGGGCTCCTGTGTATGTGCTGGTATGCTCAAGGGATTATGGATGCCCTGTATCAAACCTTCCCCATTTTGTAGTCCTTCCTTCATGGAGTAAAATAAAAGTGGAACGGTGCAGATCCGAAGTATGGTTGATTTTCTATGAATTTATAACAGAAGCATAGTGTGTGTGTGTGTGTGTGTGTGTGGTTTGTACAAACTGAATGATGGGGGTGGGGGGGTTCCTGTGACATAGGAGAGCAGGACGCCAAGAGGCAGTACTAACTGAAATCTGATTTCATTGCTAGGAAATCTCTGATAGGAGCTCTTTGAGAAAATAACCCCCTTTTTTGCAAATACTCTGGGGACTGGAGCATAAAGGCGTATGTATCTGATTAGGCTAGGCATGGCCAAACTTGGCCCTCCAGATGTTTTAGAACTACAAATCCCATCATCCCTGACCACTGGTCCTGTTAGCTAGGGGGTGATGGGAGTTGTAGTCCCAAAACATCTGGAGGGTCAAGTTTGTCCATGCCTGGATTAGGCAGTACAGTGGTACCTTGGGTTAAGTACTTAATTCGTTCCGGAGGTCCGTTCTTAACCTGAAACTATTCTTAACCTGAAGCACCACTTTAGCTAATGGGGCCTCCCACTGCTGCTGCGCCGCCGGAGCACAATTTCTGTTCTCATTCTGAAGCAAAGTTCTTAACCCGATGTGCTATTTCTGGGTTAGCGGAGTCTGTAACCTGAAGCATATGTAACCTGAGTTACCACTGTATCAGCCTCCATACTTCTGAGAAGAAAGGCTACCATGACAGTAGAAATATAATTGAGGCAGGACTAAGCCCCGATTTCTTTCCATTGGAGAAAGGAAGTATTGCCTTGATAAGTTTCATTGTAATGTTTACCTCCTTCATCCCAATCATCTCTCTCCTTTTAAATCTCCTTTTTGTTCCTATTTCCAGAAACAGTTTAGTCTTCCCTACAAATTGTACAAATCATGGAGCTAGCAGTTAGAGTTATTGTAGGAGCACAAATAGCTGAAGACAGATCACAACGTCCCCAGTGATCAAGGAACTATATAATGCTGACGTGCGCGAGCAACGGCAGCAAAAATTCTATAAGCCAGCTGCTTAGATTTCAGCAACCTCACCCCCTTCATCTCTTTCTCTCTTTTCCTCCCTCTGATAACAACAAACTAAACCCACCCTTGTTACTTCCATAACAAATAGAGCCCAGACTTTCAAAAGCAAGTGGAGCGGAAAGGGGGGGGGAGAGAGAGATCACTGAATTCTTCATTGCTTTGTGATCATTTTTGCATTTAAAAATGAACTTGTAGGGGATGCTGATATGACTGGAGATAAAAGAGCCCCTCTCCTTGTGAGTGTAGATTTCAGGTTGTTAATCTGAAGAGGCAGCTTGCATCTCAGTACTCATTCCCAGTGTGCCCAGACACCCGTAGTCAAAGAATTGGCCATTTAACTCAAGCCAATGAGTGCGAAGCAGCAAGCTCCCCTCCCTGTTTCTGGGCTTGTTTGGGTTGACCATTTCATGATACTTGCAGTTACCTTGATGCATTATGTGTGAAAGGAGTCCATGAGATTAAAAAGGTGGGCAAGCAGCTCTGCTAGACCTGCCTCAAAAAATACACAGCTTCCCCAAGACCTCCATCCAACAGCCACAAGTTGTTTTTAATGATTATTTATTTGATTACTTTGTATACCCCACCAGCAAATGGTGCTCAAGGTGGCATACAATTAAATACAATTAAAGCCTACAAATACAATTAAATAAAGACGTTAAAAACATACCAACAGCACAGGTAAAACGGCATTAAAAACAATCACTTAAAGCCATATGATACTATATTTACAAGTCATTTTATGGGCCAAAGGTCTGTGTAAATAAAAATGGAGGAATGTCATTGGATACAGGCCACCCTTGACAAGGAGCTTCAAAGCCTGGCAGCAGCCACTGAGAATGCCTTCTTTTGAATTCCAACCATAAAACAACAACAACAATTTATTATTTCTACCCTGCCCATCTGGCTGGGTTTCCCCAGCCACTCTGGGTGACTCCCAACAGAATATTAAAAACAGGATAAAACATCAAACATTAAAAGCTTCCCTAAAGAGGGCTGCCTTCAGATGTTGGCAGAAAAGAAAGGATGTTAAAACCCATGTAGTCTTCTATGGGAGAACATGATCTTTCCCATAGCCTGGTCACAGGCCATTAGAGCTTTCTACGTCATAACCAACACTTTGAATCCAGAAACGGACTCGTAGCAGGTGCTCCAACTCTAGAGGGGGGGTGAGGTATAATTGGTCCCCATAATATTTCTTGGAAGGGGGCTGAGCTGCCTCAATGTTGAGGGGGCAAAGGAAGATGAGCGCAGTGCTGAGTGTGATGCAAATTTAGTGGCTGGCTCCTTCAGAGCGCTCAGCCTCCTCCAGACATTGTGATGTACTGCACAACGCCACCCCCCTCAATCTTGGGGGCAACTTGGCACCTCTGACTGGTAGCCAGTGAAGGTGTTGTAATATGGGAGTGAGATTTTCCCTGTAAATGGACCCAGACAGGGTCTGTTTGAAGTTTTAATCCAAGCCAAACAGGAAATATTCCTTCCCAACACACACACATACACAACTACAAATATGTTGACACTGTTAGAATTCCTGCTCCATGATTGCAGCCATGGGATTGTTGTCTATCACAAGGCGGTATATGTTTTGACTCCACAGAGTGGGAAGTGATGGAGACAGGATGTTTGTGTTACTGTGTTCTGTGAAGTGGGACTATTGTCCTTTGTTCTTTTCCTCTTTGCTGTCTGATGCTAGAGAGAGAGAGAGCCATGTGGCAGTGCTCCGTGTGTGTTCATATGTAAATAAAGTAGATTAGCCAAAATGCTGAGTTGCTGAGGTCTGTTATGCAAGTTGTGCAAACTCTGCGGATCCCTAAGTGTGCCGGTGTCTGTTGGCATCGGTCACTGTGATGTTCGGGCAGAAGAAAGCTATTGAAACCAGGAGGGAGAGAACATGCCAGTCGGGCATGTGTCTCTGCCAGGGTCCTACTCGAATGTAGGATGAGACACCTCTGCTCTCTGCATGCTGAGAATGTTCAAGTTGTGAGCTTTCCATGGGATAATTCCAGCTAACTTCGTGTCTGTGGCTTGCCTGCCACAATGCAGTATATATTCCAAGGGTTTTGTAGTCTGAACACTAGAGGGCTCTTCATCATTGTACGCTTGTGGTGTGAGAGCTGGTCCAGTTCAACATTTTCCCATGCCACTCAGACCATGGGGAAAGGCCAAGGCAACTTCTCCCCATTCAAGGGATGCTGCCATTTCTGGGGGAGTGGTGCTGGTGGCACTGGCTCCTCCCACATGTCCCGGGACATCTCGCATTACCCAGTGGTGTGAGAAGCAGTGGCCACCAATTCTTGTGGAAGCAGGAATTATTGATACTTGAGGCAGAGGTCTTTCCCCGCCCTGGAATAAAACTAGAGGCACACTTACACTCAGTACATATTGTCTCCACCAGCATTCAGAACCCTTTTATGTGCAAAAATATACATGCTTATTTTTTTCTGTCAGCTCTTAGGCATCCTCCTTGCGATTGTAGGCTAGACCAGTTAATATCGATTCCTAGCATCCTGCCTTCCTCTTTGTTCCAATCAGTTTAAGGTTCAGGGTGCTTTCTGCATAGGCTCTAAGAGGCATGGGACAGTGGATGCATCCAACCTCATGGTTTAATTCATGGGTAGGCAAATTAAGGCCTGGGGGCCGGATCCGGCCCAATCACCTTTTAAATCCTGCCTGCGGTGGCCCAGGAATCAGTGTGTTTTTACATGAGTAGAATGTGTGCTTTAATTTAAAATGCATCTCTGGGTTATTTGTGGGGCATGGGAATTTGTTCATCCCCCCAAAAAAATATATAGTCCAGTCCCCCACAAGGTCTGAGGGACAGTGGCCCAGCCCCCTGCTGAAAAGTTTGCTGACCCCTGGCTTAATTTTTTAAGGCATACCAGTTCCCTTCAAGACACACTAGTGTTGTCCAGCACGTATGTTGGGAATCATTCATATAAAAAGTTGTTTTGATGATCACCTCTCTCCCAAAATAATGATTGGGCTTTTGTGCACATTCATAACAGAGCCCTTGCAGAAAAAGCCTGATTAAAATTCCATTTGGTGGGTAAGATTTCTGAAGGTGCCTTTGAAAGCCTGTCCATAAATGATATCCTTTCCTAACCACTCTGTCACTGAACTGCTCTAGTGGTACAAAGATCCAAAGTAGTGAATCAGGATTGTGCTGGTCAAGCATCAAGGATCAGAGCTCATCAGTAGTTTCACAGTAACTGCACAATGATCCATATTCAAACATGGCTTGGATATGTTGGCTGCAACCTGCACACCATTTATTCCTTAGCAGCTCTACAAGGTCAAGGTGGGACTGCTCCCATTGAAGCAGCAGAGCTTTCATTATTAAATTTGCAGCTCCCCTTGACTGCTTGGAAGAACAGAAAAAAAGATACCAAGAGATCCAAAACATGTAGATTCTCTGACAATGTCTGCTTTGAGGTAGCATCACCACCATCCCACTGTTCTATCCAGTGCCTACATCAGCTTCCATAAAAGGAGTTAAATGCAGTAGTAGTAGTAGTAGTAGTAGTAGTAGTAGTAGTAAACATTGATATTATATTAGTAGTAAACTGATGTCTGGGCCTGTACCATTTTAGGCTGCAGATAACATGTGTTCTGCAAATATTATGGCACATCACCAATTAATGTGTGGTAGAATTCCTCTTATCACTCAACAGGAATATACAGAAATTATCCTGCAGTGAGCATATTCTCTCTATGGTTTGGTCATAGGTATGGGTGAAACACAGGTGGCACTGTGGTCTAAACCACTGAGCCTAGGGTTTGCCAATTGGAAGTTTGGCGGTTCGAATCCCCGTGATGGGGTGAGCAATGTTGAAACTGAAGTGCGGCTATTATTTGAATTTTGCCCACCCCCAAATTTTGCAATGCAGTTCCCCAAGCAAGAATATGTTTACCAAAATACAAAAAAATAGGGGAAAGTGTGGACAAGCATACAGGAAAAGAATGTTCCTATTTTTAAAAGCCTAGTCTGCATGAACAGCGGAAGAAACCATAATTTTCCCCTCCCTATATCACTTCTATGGGACGCGGGTGGCACTGTGGTCTAAACCACAGAGCCTAGGGCTTGCTGATCAGAAGGTCGGCGGCTTGAATCCCCGTGATGGGGTGAGCTCCCGTTGCTCGGTCCCAGCTCCTGCCTACCTAGCAATTTGAAAGCACTTCAAGTGCAAGTAGATAAATAGGTACCACTCTGGCGGTAAGGTAAATGGTGTTTCTGTGCTCTGGTTCGCCAGAAGCAGCTTAGTCATGCTGGCCACATGACCCAGAAGCTGTCTGTGGACAAACACCGGCTCCCTTGGCCTATAGAGTGAGATGAGTGCCGCAACCCCAGAGTCATCTGGACCTAACGGTCAGGGGTAGCTTTTTATGGGTGAAACATGATGACAATCTGGTAGAAACAGTATTTGGGAACCGAATATACAGTAGCACTTTTCTTTCTTTCTTTCAAAAGTCCATCCTCCCATTTTGACTACATCCCTTGCAATAAGCTTTGCTGTTCCTATAAAATGCCTGTAAAAACAAAAGAGCCTTGTTCCTTGCCAACTTCTCTTTTCCATACCTGAACAAGAGGGGGAGGTTCCAGCTGGCTACCTGAAACAAAAAGAAAGAGGATAGGACCATTTTGTTTTCAGTGGCCAAAGTCTCCTGAGGTCTTTGCATGCCAGCCTTGCTCTCCTTCCAAAAAGTTTTGTGCTAGTGTACCAGCTCCAGTCCATTCTTTCTCCAAGGTGACAGGAGAGGCAGGCAGACAAAGCCTTTGACATTAGTTGCCTGCCTGCAAAGAAACCACTATTGGACCCATAAAGCTTGAATATACTTTCCCTTGGGACCTCATCATCTTTTTAATATATATATATATATATATATATATATATATATATATATATATATATAATGGATGGCCCTGAAACTGCACAACCTTTGCCCAAAAGCTGGCAAGCTATACTGGTAACAAGAGGGATTGTACTGGCCAGTTGGAAGTGTAGAGAAAAAAAAACAGGCCAACAGGCAGAGCAGCTGGCCTGCCCTACGCAAGACAGATTTTTAAAAGGCAGTACTGCACACCACACCAGGTTCTTATTACCCAGGGGTCAGCAAACTTTTTCAGCAGGGGGCCGGTCCACTGTCCCTCAGACCTTGTGGGGGGCCAGACGATATTTAGAAAAAAAAATCATAATGAACAAATTCCCATGCCCCACAAATAACCCAGAGATGCATTTTAAATAAAAGGACACATTCTACTCATGTAAAAACACGTTGATTCCTGGACCGTCCAATGGCCGGATTTAGAAGGTGATTGGGCAGGATCCAGCCCCCGGGCCTTAGGTTGACTACCCATGTTCTTATCCCTGTGATGGCCATTACAAAGTTGCTAAACCATGATCCTGGGGAAGGAATGCAGAAGGTTCCTTATACATTCTATTGCTCATGTTCATCTTACCCCACATGAAAACACCTGGCACAACAACCAGCACCAGCATTTTACTCCACATTCAACCACCATCCTATAATGACTGCATCCCTAATGTGGCAATGTATGCAGTGGTGTATTGGTCTCTTGGGGTGTATGGGGTGTTAGTGAAGGGGTAGTACCTCTGGTGGGGGAAACACCATGCTCATTCTGGGGTGGTTTGTCTACCTTTGATCCCTACCTTGCACTCAGCTCTCACCTGTGGCCTCTAGAAGCTGCCAGTGTGCAAAAGCAGCCACACCCCTGGAAACAGCTGTGACTGGCTGGCTAAACCAGGTGAAGGTGAAACCAGGTCTCAAACCCTCAGTGAGTTAGGGTCTTCCCCTACAGGTGAAAACAGGCTTCGTTAGATTGAGCAGACAAGACCAATAGTGGGCTCAGAAGTCAAGAAGGCAGTCACTGCACATGATGTAGAGGAAAATGAGGAGCAGATGGGACTCATCAGCCTGGGAAGGTAGCCCATCTAGAAGGAAAACTCTCATCCTAAACCTCTGCTGAGAAGAAAAGGCTAAGGAGAAAACTCTACACAAATCTGGAGTGGATTCCCCAAGACAGGTTGGATGGCGCCTTGTACGCCTCCTTCCGGCAACTCCTGCAGCCAAGCTTGCTCTGCTTTCCTTTGAACCACATCAGTGCATCCAAGAGGTGGGTCTTGTTGTCTGGGCAACTCAGGACCTTCATGCACACTGACCAGGCTTGCATCCCAGGGTGGTCACTTTGGTAGTTTGACTTTACCGGTGGAGGCACAGGGGTGTTGACAGACCGATGTCAACAACAATTGGTCTCTCATTCAACCCACTGAATTGTCAGCCGACCCTTGCCCACAGTTCTGCCCTCAAATGATCAAATAGATGATGTTCATCATTGCTTGATGGGCATGTAAAGGTAAAGGGACTCTGACCATTAGGTCCAGTCATGGACGACTCTGGGGTTGCGGCGCTCATCTCACTTTATTGGCCGAGGGAGCCGGCGTACAGCTTCTGGGTCATGTGGCCAGCATGACTAAGCCGCTTCTTGCGAACCAGAGCAGCACAGGGAAACGCCGTTTACCTTCCCGCCGGAGTGGTACCTATTTATCTAGTTGCACTTGGATGTGCTTTCGAACTGCTAGGTTGGCAGGAGCAGGGACCGAGCAACGGGAGCTCACCCCATCATAGGGATTCGAACCGCTGACCTTTTGATCGGCCACCCGTGTTATATTGGCGCATATAACAATCCGGTAAATATACCTTTGAGATCTTCCTTGCATCACAACATTGGTAGAAGCATATTCCCTTTCAGTCCCAGCGTTACTTTGTACTAAATCCACTTCAAATTAAGCTAGTTTGTCTAGAGACTATTGCAGTTGCTCAGAGCTTGCGCAAGAGACAAGAGACAATGTAATGATCTGTGACTGCATACCATTCACGTAGGCTGCAACCATCACTCAACTGCATGATCCTCAGCATCAAGATTCATTAAAGTCGGTGGGAGCCGCCAAGCTAAAACTGTGCGTGTCACTTCGAAAATGTAGAGGTTAGTATTTGTGAATGAGAGGCTGAGACGAGGGAGAAAAGAATGAAAGCGAAATCAGAACAGCTGCAGATAAAGGCAAAGTTGAGCTTTTGTGGTTGTAGATTACTCTTTGGGACAATCACAACCCAAAAGAAAATAAACTGAAGCATTTCTAGAGGAAATGATATGACAATATATCATTTCACACACAACAAAATGCTCCCCCCTTCCCTTCCTTGCCACACTTATCTAAATTGCTTTCCGTTTTCCATCGGCTTAAGAAACGTTACATATCAGCGCAACAACTTGAGTGCGCACCAGCAAATTATAGCATCCTTTCCCTTTCTCAAACGGCTCTGACAGTAATAAAGTGGTTCCTTGGAGTTTTGAAAGTGTTAAAAAGAAAGTTAAACCGTAATTACAGGCGGCGAGATGCTAAAGGGAGAACAACGCTGAATTGTAGCAGTGACATCTGGACTAGGAGAAGTGTGCACAATGAGTATCTGTCACTGACAACTCACTGGGCTACATTTAATTCAGAATCATCACTCATGTTGTCGTAATCCACAAGCACCAGAAGAAGCAACTGCAGCTTTGGAGGCAGGAAGAAGCCCTTTGCACAAAGGGCGAGTTAACATGGTGGACTCCAGAAGATGACCTTATGGATGTTAACACAGCGGACAGAATCAGTGTCAATGCAATTACAGTGGTACCTCGGTTTACGAACTTAATCCGTTCCGGAAGTCCGTTCTTAAATCAAAACCGTTCTTAAACCGAGGTGTGCTTTCCCTAATGAGGCCTCCTGCCGCTGGTGCCCTTCCACCATTCAGATTCCATTCTTTGTTGTTGTTGTTTAGTTGTTTAGTCATGTCCAACTTTTCGTGACCCCATGGACCAGAGCACGCCAGGCACTCCTGTCTTCCACTGCCTCCCGCAGTTTGGTCAAACTCATTCTGGTAGCTTCGAGAACACTGTCCAACCATCTCGTCCTCTGTCGTCCCCTTCTCCTTGTGCCCTCCATCTTTCCCAACATCAGGGTCTTTTCCAGGGAGTCTTCTCTTCTCATGAGGTGGCCAAAGTATTGGAGTCTCAGCTTCAGGATCTGTCCTTCCAGTGAGCACTCAGGGCTGATTTCCTTAGACTGAGGTAAAGTTCTCAAACCAAGACACTACTTCCGGTTTTGCGGAGTTTGTAAACCCAATCGTTCTTAAACCGGACTGTTCTTAAACCGAGGTACCACTGTATTTCAAAGGGTGTGAAAGTCTGCCACCAAGTCCATTCAAATACTTTCTCCCTTAGTTCTAGTAGCACGAAATATTATTTGAGTTTCCCAATTTGGTGTTAGGCTACAAAGTTTTTAACCCGCAGTACTATTTCTTGGTTAGTGGAATCTATAACCTGAAGCGTATGTAACCTGAAGCATATGTAACCCAAGGTACCACAGTATGTGACTTTTAGAAGACATCTGAAGGCAGCCCTGTTTAGGGAAGTTTTTAATGTTTGATGTTTTATTGTGTTTTAAGTATTCTATTGGGAGCCACCCAGAGTGGGGGGGGGGCTATAAATGATGATGGTGGTGATGATGATAATAATAATAATAATAATAATAATAATAATAATAATAATAATAATAAATCAGTGCCGGAATTAGGTTTGATGAGGCCCTCAGCTACTGAAGGTAATGGGGCTCTTTATATGTCCAGCTGTCCTTTGTCAACAACAAATTGTCACTGTTTTTTGTGTTGAACATATGCTATATATGGTAATTTATGGACCTAATAGGTATCTAAAGCCATTTGCACGTAACAGAATATGTATTTTCAATTCAAAATCCTTTATTAGGCATAGCACACCATACATTAACAAACAAACATCATATACAGACTGTATAAAATACGGGCTCAGTGAACGCAGTTTATCCCAGTCCAATTCTTAACTCCAAGAAATAAATCGATGTAGATAATATAATATTTGTATCTTATCAAAGTAATTGTCAAACTGAAATACAATTAAGAAGTAGTATATTAATAATTAATTTTTTGGGGGACTCCCAAGAGAATGGGGCCCTAAGCTATAGCTTGTTTAGCTTATATGTAAATCCGGCACTGATCAAGATTGGATTACTGTATTGCAGTCTATATGGCACTGTGCCAGGGCCAGCTCAATACATTTTGCCGCCTGAAGTGAAGGACAGGATGCTGCCTTCTCCCAAGGCACATCCAGAAGCCAATTGGACTGGCAGTTGACTCTTACTCCCACACTGGTGAAAGAAAAGCATTTCATACTATACTTAAGGGCATCAGGCTATCATAGGATGCACAGGCCACATGGCACTCACAGCTCTGTATCATCCCCACCCCTCAGCATCTGCTGCCTGAGGCAGCTGCCTCACTCTGCCTTATCACAGGGCCGGCCCTGGACTCCCCTAATTTGCAGTTGGAACCTGCAGCAAGAGTATTATTGGCACAGAAATGGAAGCAGGAAGAATTACTGACGAAAGAGGAGTGGCAGATAAAATTAACGGACTACGCAGAATTGGATAAGATGACAGGGAGAATTCGAAACCAGCGGGACCAGAAATTCTTGAAACACCGGAGTAAATATGCGAGTTATTTGAAAAACAATTGTAATCAACTGACTACGCTTGTAGGATTACAAGAAGTTCTGTAAGGAGACTATATGAAATATTACAGGAAAAAAATCTATGAGAGTGGATTTTAAGTTAAGGATTACTAAAAGTAATAGCTAAGATAATGAAAAGCAAGATCAAGAGATGAAGGTAGAAAATCACTAGATGTGGTTGATGGAAGTCTTAGGCTTATAGCCAAAATGTTGTATAAGATAAGAGGAGATGTTCTGTTCTGTTTGGAAAATATTTGTAAAAACTAATAAAAATATATTATAAAAATAATAATAATAATTTGCAGTTGGAACCTGCAACTTGTGCAGAATGCTGTGACTGGGCTGCTAAGTCCCCACCACATATATATAATACCACACATTCAAAAGCTAGTTTAGATGCTAATTTGCTACCAAGTCCAATTTAAGGTGCATTATTGACTTGCTAGGAACACTGGTGGCACTGTGGGATCAGAAGGTTGGTGGTTCAAATCCCCATGACGGGGTGAGCTCCCGTTGCTCGGTCCCTGCTCCTGCCAACCTAGCAGTTTGAAAGCATGTCAAAGTGCAAGTAGATAAATAGGTACCACTCCGGTGGGAAGGTAAACGGCGTTTCCGTGCACTGCTCTGGTTCGCCAGAAGCGGCTTAGTTATGCTGGCCATATGACCAGGAAGCTGTATGCCAGCTCCCTTGGCCAATAAAGCGAGATGAGCGCCGCAACCCCAGAGTCGGCCACGACTGGACCTAATGGTCAGGGGTCCCTTTACCTTTACCTATTGACTTGCTACAGTTGTTTGTGAACAATTTGAAACCCGGTTATCTGAGAGAGTGAAGCTAAGATCTTCAGAGGAGCTCCTCCTAGTGATGCCACAACCTGCCTTGATTCATCTGGCATCAACCCGAAACGGGGTGTTTCCTTCGGTGGCACCTACATTATAGAAGAGTCTCTCATTGGAGATTCAACAGACATCTTCCATGATGTGTTTCCACTGGCAATTGGGGACATGCTTGCTCTCCTATGCAATTGCATATCCTTGATCACTACCTGCAAATGTATATGTTTCCAATATGGTTCTATGATTATTATTTTTTAAATTGTTGCACAGGTCTTTGATACATTTTGAGAAAAGTGGTATACAAATCTTTTAATTCTTAAAAAATAAATGTTTTACGGCCCTCTAAAAATAAAAATTATTTTCTCTCTAGCAATGGAAATTCTGTTTTATCTTGTTTGTTGTTAACTTGTTGATTTCCTCGATAAACTCTCTGCTTTAAACTCCTTTTACCAGTTTGATCATTAAACTCATTACTTCAATGACGTCTTCATGCTTTAGATCTATCCTCTTCCTATTCTTCTGGAGAGACAGAGGTGGCGTTTGCCCATTCTTTGGGGATACGTTTGTATTGGGAGAGAGAACGAGTTAATAGGTTGACCAATAAGAAAGCCCGGAGGTGGAGACTACCTGATTTTGAGGCTCAGCCCAGAGGTTTGGACAGTGAGTTCGGTTGGGTGTTTTTTTTTGGGGGGGGGGATAGAGGAGTCAGTTAGAGACAGGGACAAGACTGAGAGGGAATAGAGTGACAGCGTTTTTATCATATTTTATAATTTGTTTGTGTTTGAAATAAACTTCAATCTTCATTGCTAACTCTACCTGACTGAAACTCAATACTTCACCAGGGAACCCTGGGCTTCCACCCACAAAATTGGGGGCAGAAGTGGGATAAAGAAGTGGTGTACAGGTCAATTGTCCATGAAACGACCGGGGGCCCTGTACGAACACCACAACATCTTCTCCAGATACTTTGTCTTGCTACAATTTGAATATTCCTCCACAACAAGCATCAAAGACTCAATCTGCTCCAATTTATCAAATAATTCTAAACTTGACTCAACTATGAACTCCACTCAAAACTAATAGCTATTTCTCCAGTCATTGAGATCCATTGATCCTTGATCTAAGGATAAATCCTAAATCCAATTACAATTTAAAAAGTCAGTCTTAATTTTGGTTCAAAAATCAACTCAATACAAATATTAAGAGTTAATCCAAATTCAAATAGCCCATTATTTTCATAAAGTAAAACTGGTGAAAGCCCATAAATTACTAAGTGACTCAATAATTGATGCACCAAAATAGAAGCAGTATTTAAATTAGTAAGCCTGTTAATTCACCACATGCCATCATGACCACTAATCTTCAATTAATTCTAATCATTCCTGAGAATGTGTATTGTTTTTGTGTGAATATTGCAATTACCAAAACAATTGGAACAATGTGCTACTACAACAATGAAGTAACTGGAGAATAATTCTTTACCAACAATTAATTCATTAATGAACCAGGAATTAATTTATGTGCACATTGGCAGTTATATTACAAGCATCAGCACCTATGTTGATGCTGTAGTAACCACTGTAGAGAGCAATAAATTTGGTAGATATCAGTTAAGTCATTGAAACATTTAAAGATAATTAATTGTAATTAGAGAAATATCAGCCTTTGATCTCTCTAGAAGATCTCTTCGATTTGGATATGACATACATGATGAAGCTGGTGCATTTGGTTAGAGTGAAAATAAATTTATTGAGAATTGGAATCTGTTTATTCCTTATTCGAACAAGAAAGTACAAGACTTTGCAATTTGATATTCCTTGTGGGGAGGAAGTATAATGTAATACAACCACTAGAAAACCAAGATTATACATTAAATTAAGAATTAACTTAGGCAAGTTTTAAGTATATTTAGGTGGGGAAATAGTAATAATACTTGAATAAGAACAGTAAAAAGGACATGCTAGTTTTGTGTGGGTTTTTATATTCTACTCATCAAAATATTTATTAGGCTCATTAATTGTATTACATTTATAGAACTATTTATTATCTGCAGTTATTTTATAGTAACAATGTTCATAATAAATAAATAGTATCAGCAGTTAGTTCCGTGAAATATTAGCGATTGCTTTTTCCTTCCTTAAAAATATGAACTGTAACTTACTTTGCATACTAGCCATTTCTGAATTGCAGGTATCAACAAAGAGTTCATTTTTAAAAATGCATTGGAGCTACAGTGCCTTTGGGATGCTCTTGCTGAAGAAACGGAAGAGGCTTTTTCAGATTCTTCCTTCCCCCTACAGCCTGCTGTACTCCCTGAAAAGCTGCTCTTAAAATTTGGGGGAGCTCCCAGAACCATGTTTCCAAAACCCATTACCTTAAGGATAGCAATAGTAGATTTACTGAAGAAATTGGTGGTTAAATTAATAAAGATTTCCTAGATTAGTGCGATTAATGCACTGATTCTAGCCATTTCTTCATTCAAAGCTTCAGCATATCAGTCTCTGGCCTCAGCCTCAATGTTAGCCGATGTAGCTTACCAAAGGAAATCAGCCCTGAGTGCTCACTGGAAGGACAGATCCTGAAGCTGAGGCTCCAATACTTTGGCCACTTCATGAGAAGAGAAGACGCCCTGGAAAAGACCCTGATGTTGGGAAAGATGGAGGGCACAAGGAGAAGGGGACGACAGAGGATGAGATGGTTGGACAGTGTTCTCAAAGCTACCAGGATGAGTCTGACCAAACTGCGGGAGGCAGTGGAAGACAGGAGTGCCTGGCGTGCTCTGGTCCACGGAATCACGAAGAGCTGGACACGACTAAAGAACAACAACAGCTTACCAAAGCGAACTAGACTGTTGACTTTGCCCAACAAGCCTGATAACTTGTGTCTAAGACCTGATGTCATTTTCCTTTACAGAAAACAACTATGGGTAAAGGGGTAATCTTTTATGTTGAAAATCACCCTCGTATCCTTTTGTAACTGGGACAAATAACAAGGGCAAGAATCACCAGGAACCAGTACTGCTGGAAAATGTTCAAAACTGCCACCCCTTGGGCCACATCATTGTTCTAATCTGGCTTGAGACCCACTGTGACTGCTTTTTGTAAAATACAGTGGTACCTCTACAGTCATATCTCGGGTTGCAAACGTGATCCGTGCGGGAGGCACATTCACAACTCGCAGCATTTGCAGCCTGAAGCGCTGCGTCTGTGCACGTGCGTGACGCGATTCGGCACTTCTGCGCATGTGCATGACATCATTTTGTGCTTCTGCGCATGCCCGAGTGCCGAAACCTAGAAGTAACCCATTCTGGTACTTCCGGGTTTGGCACAATTCACAACCTGAAAAAGCGCAACCCGCAGCATTCGTAACCCAAGGTATGACTGTACTTACGTGCCTCTCTTGTTACTTATCCTTTGGGATACGCACATGGCAAACTCAGAAGTATATTTCCCGGTTTCGCCGTGCGCGCATGCCCAGTAATGTTCTATGGCACCTCATGTGTGCATAGAACAGGCACCTCTGGTTGTGGGAACCTCGGGATCCAACCACAGCTCTGGAACAGATCCCGTCCGCAACCAGAGGTACCACTGTAAAATCAAACTAACTAGGAATTCTAGCCACAGAACTCCCTCGTCACATTTATTCTCAGGATAGTCTCCCTGCGGAACAGGCTTCTGGAGTAAAGAATCACCTTTTACTCTCGATTTTCCAGAGAGTGGCACCTTAGTTGCTGTTGTGGAAGCTGGATCCTACCAGCTCTGCGACTCTTGCATCATTTACTCCTAGCTTAGGGCTGTAAACTGATTAAAGGATTTTGAGTTGGCTTAATTATCTGTCTTTTAACTGATTATTCCGTTCATTCATTGATTACATTTAAATACGTTTGTTGCATTCCCCAAACTTCAACACAGGTGGCTTTTTGAGAAAGTGATGAAAGTATAAGATAATTGACCGTTTAATAAACAGAAGTCATCACTCACTGTTAGAAGACTGGGTGATACGTTCTGAATTTTGGCAAATGTTTGAAGCATCTCTCATCTCAGTAGATTACCTGGAGATCAGCCATTGACCATTGACCATGCCGGCTGGGGCTGACGGGAATTGTCATCCAGAAACATCTGGAGAATTACAGGTTCCCCATCATATTTCAAGAGAGTTGAGTGGATGAACTCTTGGGATCAGTTAATATATTCAGAATAATAATAATAATAATAATAATAATAATAATAATAATAATAATAATAATAATAATAATAATTTATTTATACCCTGCCCACCTGGCTGGACTTCGCCAGCCACTCTGGGCGGCTTCCAAAAAAATATATTAAAATACTGTAATACATCAAACATTAAAAGCTTCCCTAAACAGGGCTGCCTTCAGATGTCTTCTAAAAGTCTGGTAGTTGTGGTTCTCTTTGACATCTGGTGGGAGGGCGTTCCAGAGGGTGGGTGCCACTACCGAGAAGGCCCTCTGCCTGGTTCCCTGTAACTTGACTTCTCGCAGTGAGGGAACCACCAGAAGGCCCTCAGTGCTGGACCTCAGTGTCCAGGTAGAACGATGGGGGTGGAGACACTCCTTCAGATATACTGAACCGAGGCCGTTTAGGGCTTTAAATCAAGTGATAGTAACTGCTTACCCATGGGAATCTGAGGTGGGGGACAATGGGGGAGGGGTGATCACACAGCAGGGAATATTTTATTTATTTATTGGTTGTTTTGTTTATGTGTGGGAATTCGTGCGCCCCAAGTCAAGTTCCCAGGGCAATTATTACTGGTTGCATATGCAGTCTGCAGCATTAAAACTGCAATGAATTAACTTGTCCACCAATGAGAACTCTTCCAGTCATGCCTACTGATCTTATCACATGTCATTATGTTTGTCATCTTTTTGTTATGAGGTGACTTGCACGTTTTCCTATAGTTTATAGCAATTGTCCCTATTATTCACGGCAGATTGAGTAGAAGCTCTTTGGACTATCAAGTGTATAATCTTTCTTTATGCATCCCTGCTGTATAAGTTAGCCTTGGTCGGCTGGGTAGCCTTTCATTTAAAGTCTGCATGCTTATATTCTAATTATTCTTTTAAGTAGAACTACAGAGGAGTAATAAACTGAGGTAATAAAACTATTTATGGATGGTACCACTTCAAACTCCTTATACAAAATCCAAACCCTCCACATGGAAAATGGCATTTCAGGGAGAAGAATAGGATATAATCCTTTGTCTGGACATTTTCTGTTTTATATTGAAGCAATATTTTGGCAAAGGAGAGCATTCAGTCATCTAGGCCTCTACTCCTAGTCTGAAATGATAGACCCCAGCTCAATGAGAGTCAACCGTAATATTTGACATTTAATATCTAAACTTCTAACCATAGGTGAAAAATCTCTCACTTAATGATGTAAGAGGTTAAATTTCCACTTAGCAATAGGAAATAATGCAATGCTATTCGCGTGGCAAGGTCCTGAACCCTCCCCCATTGTAGAATAAAGATACTTGACACCAGAATTTAGGTTAATGGGCTGAAAAAGGCCACAACTTTATTGATTACAGAATGTGAGTGGTTTTGGCTTAGGCATTGGAACCAATGACTATATTTGACTCCTGCCCACCTGCTGGGAATCTCGTAAGGGTTAACCACCGATAGGGGGAGCCCTGTTGGTGCACATCAACTAGGAATTCCCCCAGGGTCGCCAATAGGGGTCGCGCTATGGCCCTGGCCCCTGCCTGGGCTTCGGACAGAGGACACGCCCCCTGGGTTCCTTTACCCTTGAAATAGGAGGGGTAGGTGATGGCCGCCACCTCCCCTCACCTCCAACCGAATACTCCAATGCCTAACTGCCAAACCTTACAAAGTTGTGACGATTTGTTATGAGGTAGGCGAAAAACCAAGTGGCTGGTGCCAATTTGCCAAGTGGGAAAAAATCCTACCAGACCCCCCTGGACAACCAAGGCGACCAACCGAAGTCCATAGCAAGGTCAAAGGATAAGGACCTAACCTGAAGGAGCATCTTCACCCCCATCGTTCAGCCCGGACACTGAGGTCCAGCTCCGAGGGCCTTCTGGTGGTTCCCTCATTGCGAGAAGTGAGGTTACAGGGAACCAGACAGAGGGCCTTCTCGGCAGTGGCACCCGCCCTGTGGAACACCCTCCCTTCAGATGTGAAGGAAATAAGCAGCTATCCTATCTTTAAAAGACATCTGAAGGCAGCCCTGTTCAGGGAAGTTTTTAATATTTAACGCTGTATTGTTTTTAACACTTGATTGGGAGCCGCCCAGAGTGGCTGGGGAGACTCAGCTAGATGGGCGGGGTATAAATAATAAATTATTATTACTATTATTATTATTATTATTATTATTATTATTATTATTATTATTATTATTGGAGGGTGGGAGAACTGCGCAAGCGGGAGCGAGGTAAAAGACGGCGCGAGCTTGGCCGTGGCTTGTTTAAATGGGCTAAGCCACGCCCCCTTCGGCCGATCAGACTGGCAGATATGAAAAGACGCGGCCAGGAACTCCTTGTGACGCAGAGCCATGGGTCGGGCTCGTGATCTGACTGCAATGTCGACTCCCTGTGAGGGGAACCTGTTTTACCGCTCTTTAATGTAGTACGTTAGCAACCCTGGAATTAATTCACAAACACGCAGAAGAGCAAACCGCATTCACAATGTCAGTAGGTTCTACAGGAACTTGTGGGGAACCGGACATCCTTCAGAATTTGCTGGCCTGCAACTCCCATAATCTCTGACCATTGGCCAATATGGCTGGGGATTATGGAACCTGCAGAGCAATATCCGAAGAGCCACAGTTTCTCCACCTATAGTCTGCTGTGGTCACATTGTTGATGTCTTTGTCCGAGATTGGCTGTCTTTTGAATAACAGCCTTTCACATCAGGTGACATATGTGTCTTATGCTACACTAACATATGTACCATTTATGTTTCCTGTAAGATGCTCAAAGGATGAGACATGTGAACTCTGCAAACATTTCATTGATGGCATCCCATTGATTTGTTTTGTGATTTACATGGGTATTGCTGCCCTCTTTTACCCACATTAACATCATATGCTCTGTATATTTATCCATAAGTAAAGGTAAGGGTAAAGGGACCCCTGACCATTAGGTCCAGTCGTGACCGACTCTGGGGTTGCGGCGCTCATCTCACTTTATTGGCCGAGGGAGCCGGCGTACAGCTTCCGGGTCATGTGGCCAGCATGACTAAGCCGCTTCTGGCAAACCAGAGCAGCACACGGAAACACTGTTTACCTTCCTACTGGAGCGATACCTATTTATCTACTTGCACTTTGATGTACTTTTGAACTGCTAGGTTGGCAGGGGCAGGAACCGAGCAAAGGGAGCTCACCCCATCGCGGGGATTCAAACTGCTGACCTTCTGATCAGCAAGTCCTAGGCTCTGTGGTTTAACCCACATCACCACCAGCGTCCCTTATCCATAGGTACAGCTGTGTAATTTGCACAATGCAGGTCTGAATTCTTGTTGCCTGTTACACGTGCCTTTTCATCTACAGGTGACTCAGTAGCATGTCATGTTCCCCATTCAACACCACACAGTCATCTGCTTAATTTGTATGATTATGATCATGCAGAGTAACTGCTGCAGACTGTGTGCACAACTGACTGACTTACACAGCACCTTCAGTTGTTACTAGATTTACTTTCCAAACCTTCATTTCATACTTCCAAACCTTCTGCATGTTTAATAAACTTTCCCTCAACTTTGTGTTCCCTGTTTTCACATTCACAGGTCAGCCGCATCACACAATATCAAACAGTCTGCCCAGTCTCTAGGGTGCAATGAAGGATCCATGTTTGGGGCAATGGTCTGGCGACGTGCCACTGTTTGCAACTGGAAAGCTGCTTTGAGAATTACGAACACTCCAGAATTACTAACACTCTTTGTTCCCGTGTAGTTTATAACTCTAACGTTTATTGCATTTGAGTTTGGTTGTTTCTGTAACTCTTCCCCCTAACTGTGTTTCGTGTGATATAGAATTAATGGCTATATTTCCTAGCAACAGACCATTTATATTTTTATTGTTTTATTGTTTTTAAGGATCTCTGTTTTGAGAAGAAACCCACATAATAGCCTTTTCTATACAGTCGCTCTTTTATTCACCTGTTGGGAAATGGGTTCTGGGGTTAAAAAAAAATACAAGTACCAATAAACACTAGCTTAAAATATGATGCTGTTTCTAAGAAGTATGTCATTTTCTTTGACGCAGTACATTCCCATATAAATTAGACATAGGTGCATTTTTACTGAGATCTGTGGCAGGTATCTTTTAGTATTCATAGGTGTTCCAGCATAATACAATTCATTTAGGAATATGACACATCTGTGTAATTTGTAGGTGTTGACTGTCTAACCTTCAGACAACTTGATGGAAAAAAATAATTCATCCATAACAGAGACCTTTATTTTTCCATCCATAACATTCTATTTAATGTGTTAGAACTACATGAGCAAAATTGAAAAGCTAGACAAATAGAACAACATGGGGGGAAATCCTTATTGTACAGATTTTCATTGCCAAATATAAAGACAGATGCTATCCTTGTATAATGCAAAAAAATACTCTGTAGTGCGTGTTCCCTAAATCTTTGCACAGGTTTGCCTCGGGAGCTTGTGAACACTAGAAATTTTGCACTGGATCAAAATTGGGGGAGGGTGTAGATGTGACCTCAGTCTTGTTTGCATTCAACACATTTATCTTAAACTATATCTGGGGTGTGTAGGGTGTCGGAAGCGTGAAGGGATGGATTGTAGAGCTAACCATTCCACTCTGGATTTCCCAATAGCAACTCAACCACCATTAAAAATGTGCCCACCATGAGACCAGGGCCCTGCAGGATTTAACCTCCTTCCACTGGGCCTGTAAGACAGAGCTATTCCACCTGGCCTTTAATTTGAATTCAGCCTGATCTTTTATTTCCCTTCTCTTCCCTCCCCCTTCCTTTTTATGAAGATCACCCGCTCTGAGACCCCACAGCTAATTCTCCCCTGGCCTCCTCGCTGGCCCAAGTAGGACCAATTCAGCCAGCTGGCCCTAGGGATTATCTAATGCTTATTTCCCCTAAATTGATTGTTGATTTTTGAATGTTATTGTTATTCATGTTTTTATACTGTATTTTATGCTGCTTTTATAATTAAGTGTTTTAAATTTGTTGTTAGCCACCCTGAGCCCGGTTTTTGAACCAGGAAGGGCGGGGTATAAATAAAAAATTATTATTATTATTATTATTATTATTATTATTATTATAGTTTTTGCACTTTGTAGGAAGTGAAGTGATGCACTTAAGTAAGCCAACATCTGGATGCCACTTCCATTTGCTCGTCTTGGTCTTGCCTCCAGGTGGCAAACTGCTTACCGTATTTTTTGCTCTATAAGACTCACTTTTTCCCTCCTAAAAAGTAAGGAGAAATGTGTGTGCGTCTTATGGAGCGAATGCAGGCTGCGCAGCTATCCCAGAAGCCAGAACAGCAAGAGGGATTGCTGCTTTCACTGCGCAGCGATCCCTCTTGCTGTTCTGGCTTCTGAGATTCAGAATATTTTTTTTCTTGTTTTCCTCCTCCAAAAATTAGGTGCGTCTTGTGGTCTGGTGCATCTTATAGAGCGAAAAATACGGTATTTGCTCTGACTCACTAAGAACACTGCAGAGAGGGTCCCTAGAAAATGGGGCTGGATCTGGGAGACAGCTGCTCCACCCGATTGCCAATGGGCTATGAGGATGTCAGAGGGATCTCTTATGCTGCTTTTTAAAAACTTTTACTTTACATGATGCTTACATTAAATCACTGGGGGAAGTTATACAGAAATGTGGCTTGGGGTGTTATCAGGATTCTGATCACTCTTCTGCTTTCCATCTACCTCTCTTTCTGATCGTAAGGAGGCAACTGAAGTGTGTTTCATGTTCATAACGGAATGTGTGTAGCCAATCTGGTGCCCTCCATATGTTCTGGAGCACAATTCCCATCATTCCTGACCATTAAACCTTAATTCAGACACCACATTCTGGGGAATTCCAGGAGAAAGTAGCAGCCACCCCACAAAATAACAAATGCCAGTGGGGTCCACTTTTTTTTTAATAATAATTTTTATTAAGTTTTCCATTTTAACAATCCAATCAAATCACATTAAATATTCCAAATTATACAAATATATATCATAAAGTCCAAATATTTTGCCAAATTATTTTTTTTGGGGGGGGGGTTCCCATGCTTCTAGTTTAGTAGGGTCCAATCATCTCATATTTCTACTGCTTTGAGTGTCCACTAGTCCCTTCTTTAAATCTTCTTTGTTATTATGGGGTCCACTATTTTTTGGGGGTGGGGCCACTATTATCCATCTAGACCAGTGTTTCCCAATTGCGGGCCATATGGCCCCCTCAGGGGTCCCAGGATATTTCAAGGGGGGCACAGGTGAAAAATGTGTAAATGGGGGGCCATAGCATGAGGCTAGGGGGCCTCAGAGCGAAGTGAGAAGTGAAGGAAAAAATCATTTTAAAAAATCCTGATTGGCTGGGTATCCTTTATGTATGCCAGTAATGCAGCCCGGGTTCTGTTAGCCCCAAAATGGAAAACGAGCGAAGTCCCATCTAAAGAATAATGGCAGCTTGAACTGATGGAATATGCGCAGCTTGCAGAACTAACATATAGAATAAGAGAACAAGAAAAGAATGCATTTAAAGAAGATTGAAAAATGTTTATTGAATATATGGGGGAGGGAAATCGTGTACACTTTAAAACGTTGGCAGCATTAAGATAAATTCAACAGTGTAAATAAGTTTTGATGGATGTAATATTGGAGTACTGAATGGTCTAGTTTATATAAAATATGCAGGGTTTATGTTATGGAAAATGAACCGTGGAAAGTGAAGAATGGAAGTCATTGATATTTTAAAGGGAAAGGGACCCCTGACCATTAGGGCCAGTCGTGACCGACTCTGGGGTTGCGGCACTCATCTCGCTTTATTGGCCGAGGGAGCTGGTGTACAGCTTCCGGGTCATGTGGCCAGCATGACTAAGCCGCTTCTGGCGAACCAGAGCAGCGCACGGAAACTCTGTGTACCTTCCCGCCAGAGCGGTACCTATTTATCTACTTGCACTTCATGCTTTCGAACTGCTAGGTTGGCAGGAGCAGGGACCGAGCAACGGGAGCTCACCCCATCGCAGGATTTGAACCGCTGACCTTCTGATCGGCAAGTCCTAGGCTCTGTGGTTTAACCCACAGCACCACCCATGTCCCTATTGATATTTTAAGACTGTTTAAATGAATATTCAAAAATTTGAAACAGAAAATTCAATAAAAATTATAGAAAGAAAGAAAGAAAGAAAGAAAGAAAGAAAGAAAGAAAGAAAGAAAGAAAGAAAGAAAGAAATCTTATAGGAGGTGGTTGTGTGGAGGGACATTTCACCTGGTGAACCCTCGTCTCCCACCTGCCTGCAGTGATGGAGACCAAGGAAAAACAGGTTTGCCAGCTGAGTCAAAACAAAGCCAGAGAGCCCCTACATATCAGAGATTGGTTGGGGACGAGAGCAGGCATCAGGGAGTAGTGCCCGAAGTCAGGTTTCTTCCACTCCAACATTTCTTCTTCTGCAAATTAAGCACCGGTGTCTCCCTAAGCTTCTTATACTGTACAAGTTTCTTGTTTGTCCACAGCAAGTCCCTCTGCATCGCGGCAAAACAGCCCGCCATATCACAAACTGCCTTACACTTTTCTTGGAACTGTTACATTGCAGTAGTGAGCGCTACTTCCTCCATCTCTCTTTCTCTCTCCCCCTCTTTGGGTAATAATGAATTTTATGCCCATGTTGTTTCTGTTCTTTTGTCTATTTTTAATTCAAATATGTAAAAGCTTTTTAAATACAGACTCCCAGGTGTCAGTTGCTGCCTCAAGTCCCTTTTCTATCCTCTATTGTTCTCTTAATTGTTACTTCAAAACAATTAGCTGGGCATTCATATGCAAATGAATGCAAATGAACAGGGGGATTGGGTGGGGGAGAATACCACCACTTGTTAATTTCCACTTCAAGGTCTGCTGGTAGAAACAAGAAAATTGCTTAACAATGTCTTTTTCCCTGGGCTCTAAAGGGTGCACACTTGACGAAAGGAGCCTTCTTGCTGGCTGGGCAATTGCTGGGAGTCTGCCATTCAACTTAACCAGAATCGTTCTCTTCTTTTGTCATGGAGGCTTGTGCTAAACTTTTCCATGTTTGTTGACCTTGCCCTTGCTCCAGCAAATGTCTGCACAACTTGGGTGCACCGCCGGCAGAGGCTAATAAAATAATAATCGCAATATTCATCAGGAAAATGCTCATTATACAGGAACCCTCGCCTTCCCACAGCCAAATCAAAACTTCCATAATTTATGAAAAGATCATCTCTTCTCCTTGCATTTTTGTGCCACAGAAGAAAAAGACATAATGACTGATGAGTTGCATGTCTGTGAATGAAATTCTAGGGAGATTTTCTCCGTTGCCGAGATAAATCGGATCTCTTTCAGAGGGGTTGCCGCCTATTGTGCTAAGATGAATACTATTTTAGGCTGTGCATAGTCTAACATCGTATGAAAAGCTGTAGATTAACGTGGCATTCAAAAGGTATTTCAGAAGTAAACAATATAGCTTTAAAAATGTATAATCAAGGGTACAATCATGGTCTGCGCAAAGGGAGAGAAAATCCTGGCCATCAGAGTCCAGGGCTCTGACCCCATCATGCTTTACCTGTGATTCAAAGTGAAGGCTCTAAATTTGTATTTTAAAAATGCTACGCTGTTCTTGCAAGCCTCCATCAGGCTTGAATCAGATGACCTGGCTTGCTTCATAACCAGCTTTGAACATTCTGAGGAAAACTTCTCATATTCTGACCAAGGACCTTGACTCACCAGGGCTGGACACGTTCTTCAGAGCTCACATCAGCCATCAAGCTCTGCCATATCTAGGGTTTCAGTACATTAAATTGTTATTAATGTGAGTCAGCTGTGGGTCTGAGTCAGGGATAGGGACCACAAAAAGAAGGCAGAGGTCAGTGGGAAAGGCTGTTCAGAAGGAATTGTTTCTTCCTCCTCAGCTTTGGAGTGGTGAGACGCATGGAAGGAGATGAGGAACACTGACAGATCTTCATCCTTTCACTTGGCAGGACACCGTGGTCACAAAGAACCAACATCAGAGTGGGTTGCACATCCATCACTCCTAATAGCAAGCTCAGGTGACGAGTGCCTCAAGGCTTATAGCCAGAGTGGCATTACTGAGAAAGAAGATGGAAGTTTCATTATGGTTGAGAGAATACAGTGGTACCTCGGGTTACAGACGCTTCAGGTTGCAGACTCCGCTAACCCAGAAATAGTACCTCGGATTAAGAACTTTGCTTCAGGATGAGAACAGAAATCGCACAGTGACAGCGCAGCGGCAGCGGAAGGCCCCATTAACTAAAGTGGTACCTCAGGTTAAGAACAGTTTCAGGTTAAGAACGGATCTCCAGAACGAATCAAGTTCTTAACCCGAGGTTCCACTATAATGGGGTTTGTAGAAATAAATGCCTATTTCTAGAAGCAAAATTTAGGATGCAAAAGTTGTTGAGCTTTTAAAGGCGACTCTAGACTAAGGGAAGAAAGGGAAAACAGTGCTTGGGAGTTGGGGAGAAGACTGAAATCCTGAGCAATGAGTATTAGTTTTAAAGGGAAGAAACACTTTAACATTTTTGGTAAGGTCTACTTGTTATGTCCTGCTTGTTAACAGCTATAAAAAGGTAAAGGTCCATTAGGTCCAGTCGTGGCCGACTCTGGGGTTGCAGCGCTCATCTCGCTTTATTGGTTGAGGGGGCCACAGCGCCACCTGCGCCCCATTAACAGCTATGGTTGCACACAAAGAAAATGAAATGAAATGAAATATGTTGCTTTAATGTTTTTGTAGCGGAGATGGAAATTGCATTATTATTAGTGTGTGTGTGTGTGTGTGTGTGTGTGTGTGTGTGTGTGTATATATATATATATATATATATAAACTTTTATTTTGCTTTAAACAGGTACATGTAAACAGGTACATATAAATATAGACAACCAAAATTACAAAGGAAAATTCCTTAATAGTAATGAAAAAAAACTACAAAAACTACAAAAAAAAATCAAAGTACATGACACAGAACATAAGCAATTATGGGAAAGAAAAAAGAAAAAGAAAAAAAAGAAAAAGGAAGATAAGCCAAAGCAGGAAAGCTCATCTATTGTACACTTCCATCAAGTTCACAACAGATCATTATTCTTAGCAATTATCTCTATCTGCATTCCAAAGGAATCCCTCATCTTGGTATCAGGGAACATTTCTCTATGCGATATCATTCTAAAAATAGCCAGATCTTTCTTGCTGAACCCTTGTCCCCTAAATAATTATTTAAACATTCCCATTCTTCTTTCACCAATTTTTTAGGTTTATCTCTTATTGCATCTGTCAGCTTTGCGAGCTCCAAGTACTCGCACAATTTGACTACCCATTCCTCTTTAGTGGGTGTATGTTTATCTTTCCAGTGTTTTGCCACTATAAACCTTGCTGCTGACATTGCATACATAAATAGCCTAGTTTTGTTTTTGGGAATATTATCTGAAACCATTCCTAGTAAAAATTCTTCCAGTTTCTTGCTAAATGTAGTTTTTATCAATCTCTTTATCTCTTCATAAATCATGTTCCAAAATCTTTGTATCTCTAGACAGGACCACCACATATGGTAGTATGTTCCTATCTGTTTCTTACATCTCCAGCACTTGTTATTATTTGATTTATTTATTTTTGCAAGTTTTACAGGGGTCAGGTACCACCCATAGTACATTTTCATAAGATTTTCCCTTATAAGGAAACAAGCCGTGAATTATATATTTTTAGTCCATAATTCATTCCAAATATTGGGTTTGATCGTATGTCCCAGGTCCCTCTCCCATTTTACTGTAATTTCTTTAATATCTTCCTCCTTTCTTTGCCAATTCAAAAGTAGTTTGTACATTTTAGAAAGTGTCTTTTGATTATTATATAAAATATCCTTCTCCAGATAGGATATTTTTTTGTCAAATCCTTTGGTTCTTTTATCCTTTTCAAGGGCGGCTTTTAATTGATAATACTCCAGCCAGGTTATTCCCTTCTGTTTCAATTTGCTTAGGTCCTTTATTTTCGGATCACTACTTGTTTCCTCTACTAAATCCTTATATGTTAGCCAATCGCTGTTCATATTCATCCTGTGAACCGACATAGATTCCATTGGTGACAGCCACCATGGTGTTTTGGTTACTACTGATTTTTTACTCCTCTCCCATACTTCATATAATGCCCTTCTCACAATATGATTTAAAAATCCTTTGTGGGATTTAACCTTGTTATAGCCTATGTAACCATGCCACACGTACACAATATCCCATCCCTCCAGATCTAGGACTTCCGTGTTTTTAATTAATATCCAGTCCTTAATCCATGTCCAGCATGCTGCCTCAAAGTACAGTTTAAGGTCAGGGACCGTGAAGCCTCTTTTTTCCTTCAACTCTGTTAGTAGCTTAAATTTTATGTGTGGTTTTTTCCCTTGCCAAATAAACCTGGCAAGGTCTTTCTGCCAATCCTTAAAACACTTTACGCCTCTAATTATAGGTATTGTTTGGAACATAAAAATCAGCATTATTATTAGTATTATTTGCAATAATGTGCATGGCACAGTTTGTCCTTTATCTTTTTTAAAAAAATCATTTTTATTAAGTTTCCCATTTTAACAATCCAATCAAATCACATTTAATGTTCCAAATTATACAAATACATATCAAATAGTCCAAATATTCTGCCTAAATTATAATTTTTTGGGGGGACTTCCCATGCTTCAAGTTCCTCCTTTGTCCTTTATCTTATCCAGGGGTAGGCAAACTAAGGCCTGAGGTCTGGATCCGGCCCTATTGCCTTCTCAATCTGGCCCACGGACAGTCCGGGAATCAGTGTGTTTTTACATGAGTAGAATGTGCCCTTTTATTTAAAATGCATCTCTGGGTTATTTGTGGGGCCTGCCTGGTGTTTTTACATGAGTAGAATGTGTGCTTTGATTTAAAATGCATCTCTGGGTTATTTGTGGGGCATAGGAATTCGTTCTCCCCCCCCCTTCAAAATATAGTCCTGCCCACCACATGGTCTGAGGGACAGTGGACTGGCTCACGGCTGAAAAAGGTGGCTGACCCCTGATCTTATCTCATTTATCTTCATAATTCCGCCTTGAGGTCGTTGTGGCTGAACAATTTTTTTCCTTTCCCAAGACCAGTTAGCTCCATCTGGAATTGCTACCTAATCAGCTCCCGTCTGGTATTTTAGGCATATTTCTGCTCATGAAACGCTTCTGCAGGGTTTATCCAGTGGCCAAGAGACTCCCTCTGAAGGAGGCCGCAGAGATATTAAAGACCGGGCTGTCAACCACGGCCTGCTATATTTCTGAGAGTTTTATCCCCACCCGCTTACCTAATGGAAGGAGACTAAAGGGGGTGTTTTCACATTATGCCGTACCTGAGTACATGCCATCTGTATTTGGATCCAGTTCCCTGTGAGAAATAGCCCACACATAGTGAACTGAAAACACACTGTTTGTGTCAGTGCACAGAGGAGTCGGGAAGGAAGAGAGAGACAGACAGGGGGAAGAATTAATACTTTTTGTTCCGTTATGTTAGCAAACCTCATAAGCTTTCTTCTATTTGTTTTCTTCTGTTTGTCTTTTCATCAGTAAACAATGGCTCAGTCACCCTGTACTGTTGTGGCAGGTCTCAGTCAAATTCTGCAGAGAGAGGGATTCTCACATGCCCAGGCCCATTTGCTTTTTTCATTCGTTTTGTGGCCAACCTGCACCAGTGAGAGAGGTGGGTAAAGGTAAAGGTACCCCTGCCCGTACGGGCCAGACTTGACAGACTCTGGGGTTGTGCGCCCATCTCACTTAAGAGGCCGGGGGCCAGTGCTGTCCGGAGACACTTCCGGGTCACGTGGCCAGCGTGACAAAGCCACATCTGGCGAGCCAGCGCAGCACACGGAAACGCCGTTTACCTTCCCGCCAGTAAGCGGTCCCTATTTATCTACTTGCACCCGGAGGTGCTTTCGAACTGCTAGGTTGGCAGGCGCTGGGACCGAGCAACGGGAGCGCACCCCGCCGCGGGGATTCGAACCGCCAACCTTTTGATCGGCAAGCCCTAGGCGCTGAGGCTTTTACCCACAGCGCCACCCACGTCCCCCTAGTGAGAGAGGTACGGATGGACAAATCTATAAATCTCAGTTCACTGAGTTTCTCTTCTTTCCGATCTTGAAGTCAGTCCTCCAGTTTCTGCAGCTATTTGCAATTTTAAAATGAAAGGATCCCCATGAAAATTCATCAGCACTGTTGTGCAAATGAACTGCTAACAGATTCATTTTTGTAAGCAATTTGGCACATTTTTGCAAGCACTATTCCTTAACACAACACATATCTGTACATTATTTTCGCTGCTGCATGCATTTTTGTAAACACTGGTTAAATAACTGCATCGCAAAATTCAGACGAGCGCAAATTTTAAAGACTGTGTATCGGTTTGTGCATTGGTTCAAGAAGTGTGAACTGGGTAGTTTCTCATACAAACAAAATCATTTTTTCTCTATTCCCAGAGAGAAGGCAAGGAAAGCAGAGGCTCTTCCTTCTCCTCCTTGCCCATTTCCCCACCTTGTGCTGTCTCCAGAAAAGAATGGAGATGACATTGTTTCCTTTCTCTTGTGCAAGCAACGAGTACCAATTCACACAATGATGGCATAGCAGCAACACCGGCTTCTGGCTTGCCTTTAGATAAAAGGAAGGAAGGAAAGAAAGATCATCCACCAGCCACTTTTTCTCATCCTGTATATTTGGTACAGAAAGTTGACACCTTTCTAGGCAGACCTTGAACTGCTGGGTTTTCTGCTAGGAAAGAGGACACCAAGACATCCTAGGAAACTATATTTTTCAAGAGTGAGAGTGAAGAGTGACCATAAATGTTTCTTTAACTCAGAGGTTGGGATCCTCCAGCCTGTAGTTCTAATCAGGACACTGACTTGCAACCAACAATTCCATTCTATTCCAAACACCTGGTAAAATCTTGTTCTTTTTCAATAACATTATTTTGTTTAGTCTTAATACAATGGTAGACTTTTGATTTGTGGTTTGGTTTTGTTTTTTTTTTTAATAATAATTTTTTTATTTGCTTTTTTTCCAGGGTAAAAATACAACATCAATGACACTACAAAAGCAGTTTTTACAGAAAAGAGAAAAAGTTATAAAAAGAAAAAAGAAGGAAAAAAAAAGACATTCACTTTTTCAAATCAGTTTTCATAATCAACCAGACTTCCCCACGTCCCCCATCCCCTGCTTTCTTTACAATAAAATAAACAGCAAATTAATACCTTATTTCAGTTGTTTTTGTGTTTTCATTTAGTTATATTATCCATGATTTATGCATTTCTAAATCTTAAACTTAAATTCTCTCATTTACCAATTTCAATACTGAGGCATATTTTTCCAAAGTACTTAGCAAACTGTCAACATTCATATAACTTATAGTGTTTTTGTAAATAGTCCTTAAATTTTTTCCAGTCCTCTTCCACTGCCTCTTCTCCCAGATCTCGGATTCTGCCTGTCATTTCGGCTAGTTCCATGTAGTCGATCAGCTGCGAATGCCATTCTTCCAGCGTGGGTAACTCCTGTGCCTTCCAATATTTGGCTATAAGAATTCTTGCTGCTGTGGTTGCATATAAAAAGAAGGTTCTATCTTTTTTTGGCACTCTCTGGCCCACAATGCCCAGGAGGAAGGCCTCTGGTTTCTTGTGAAAGGTGTATTTCAGCACCTTTTTCAATTCGTTATAAATCATTTCCCAAAAAGCCTTCACCCTCGGGCATGTCCACCAGAGGTGAAAGAAAGTTCCTTCAACCTCCTTACATTTCCAACATTTATTGTCAGACAAATGATATATCTTTGCAAGCTTGACTGGGGTCATGTACCACCTGTATACCATTTTCATAATGTTTTCCTTTAAGGCACTACATGCCGTGAATTTCATACTGGTGGTCCACAACCTTTCCCAGTCTTCAGACATAATGTTGTACCCTATGTCCTGTGCCCATTTTATCATTGCTGATTTGACTATCTCATCTTGGGTATTCCACTTAAGCAGCAAGTTATACATTCTTGAAAGCACTTTCGTCTTAGGTTCAAGTAGTTCTGTTTCTAATTTTGATTTTTCCACCTGGAAACCAATTCTTTTATCTTTTTTAAAAGTCTCTAAGATTTGGGCGTAGTGAAACCAGTCTCGCACCTTTCCTCTCAATTTTTCAAAACTCTGCAACCTCCAGGTATCACCATCTCTTTCAATTATCTCACAATATTTCAACCAGCCACTCTCCATATTACGTAATTTTATAGCCTTAGCCTCAACCGGTGATAACCACCTCGGGGTCTTACTTTCAAGTAAGTCCTTGTATTTAGTCCAGACAATAAGTAGAGCTTTCCTGACAATATGGTTTTTAAACAGTTTATGAGACTTTGCCTTGTCATACCAAAGATATGCATGCCACCCAAAAGCATTGCTAAACCCTTCCAGATCTAGGACATCAGTGTTTTCTAGCAGGAACCAATCTTTCATCCAGCAGAGAGATGCAGCTTCATAATACAGTCTTAGATCCGGCAGGGCAAACCCCCCTCTTTCTTTTGCATCTGTTAAAATCTTAAATTTTATTCGGGGCTTTTTGCCCTGCCAGACAAACTTCGTGATATCTCTCTGCCACTTTCCAAAACATTCCACCCTGTCCACAATCTGAAGGGTTTGAAACAAAAACAGCATTCTTGGCAATACATTCATTTTTACTGCAGCAATTCTTCCTGTCAAGGTAAGTTTCAATCTTGACCAAATTTCCAAATCCTTTTTAATTTCTGACCAGCATTTTTCATAATTATCCTTAAACAAATTCAAGTTTCTCCCAGTCAAGTTAACCCCCAGGTATTTCACTTTTGTAACCACATTTAATTCTGTTTCCTTCTGAAACCCATCTATTTCTAAAGATGTCAGGTTTTTTGCTAAAACCTTAGTTTTTTGTTTGTTCAACTTGAATCCCGCCACCCGACCAAACTCAGAAATTAGTTCTAGAGCTCTTTTTGTACTGGTTTCTGGCTCCTGTAGTGTCAAAACCAAATCGTCTGCGAAAGCCTTAAGTTTATATTGCTTTTCTCCGACCTGTATTCCTTCCACCAGCTGATCCCTCCTAATCAAGTTCAGCAACACCTCCAGGACAGAAATAAATAGCAAGGGTGATAAGGGGCACCCCTGTCGTGTCCCTTTTTCAATTTTGAACTCCTCTGTCACCACGCTGTTTACTATCAATTTGGCCTTTTGTTCTGAATAGATTGCTTCAATACCGTTTTGAAACGCCCTTCCCACTCCCATCCCTTCCAAGTTTTTCTTCATAAATTTCCAAGATATATTATCAAAGGCCTTCTCCGCATCTATAAAGATCAAAACTGCTTTCGTATTCATATTTGTCTGTAGTAACTCCAAAACATCTATAATGTTCCTGGTGTTGTCAGACAAATGCCTACCAGGGAGAAAGCCTGCTTGGTCCTTATGAATTACTTCATTCAAAACTTTTTTCAGTCTATTTGCTAAGATATCAGCAAAAATTTTGTAATCCACATTTAGGAGTGAGATGGGACGATAATTTTTAAGTTGGGTCTTTTCAGATTCCAATTTTGGTATCAGGGTGATGAATGCTTCTTTCCACGATTCTGGTGCCCCCTTCCCTTCCATAATCTGGTTGCAAACCTCCATTAATGGCTGTATCAAATAATCCATCAGTGTCTTATAGTATTTGGAGGTAAGCCCGTCTGGGCCTGGGGATTTGCCTATTTGCATATTCTGAATGGCTCTTTCAATTTCCTGTTGTGTTATTCTACAGTTCAGGGCTGTTTGTTTGTCTTGTGTTAACTTTTGCAGGCCATTACTCTTTAAAAAGTTATTTATTTCCATCTCTGCTTGTGGTCCTTGAGTATATAGCTTTTTAAAGTATCTCTGGAAACACTTTCTAATTTCTTCTGGTTTCTGAATACATTCTCCTTCAACCTCCAGATTGGTAACAAAGTTCAATTTTTGCCTCTTCTTCAGCTGCCATGCCAGCAGCTTCCCACATTTATTTGCCGATTCAAATGATCTTTGCTTCATCTGTTTAATTTTCCATTCAATTTCTTGATTTATCAATTTTGTATATTGTATTTGATAGAATTTTATTTCTCTTAAGACTTCTTTTGATTTTGGGTTTAGTCTCAATCTTTTTTCTCCATCTCTTATTTTATCCAAAATCTTGTCCTTTTTACCATTCCAGAGTTTCTTCTTAATAGTGTTCTGTTGTATCAGGAACCCTCTCATAACGGCTTTGCTCGCGTCCCAGACTGTTTTCTTTTCCACTGAGGTGTTCAAGTTTATTTCAAAATAGTCCTTCAACGTTTTTTGGGCCTTCTTCACAATCTCCTGATCTCTAAGCAGATGGTCATTCATTCTCCATCTGAAGGATCCAGCTGGTGTAAGTCTCAAATCCATTTTTAGAGCATTATGGTCGGAGCAGGTTTTGGGGCAAATCTCAGCTTTTTTTGTCTTGGGTGCCAATCCTCTTGATATCCAGATTTGGTCTATTCTTGTCCATGATAGGTGGGCCTCAGAAAAGAAAGTTCCCTCCATGCCTAGAGGGTTCTTTGTTCTCCAAATGTCTATCAAGTCCATGTTGTCTGTAAGTTCAAAAAAAGTCTTTGGAAGTCTGCCATCTTTGTTCAGATTTTGGTTTTGTGACTTATCCATATAGGTAGAGACTACCCCATTCATGTCTCCCATCAAAATGATATTTGTATAGTCAATATGGTCCAGCATTGTCTCATGCAGCCTCTTGAAAAATTCCGACTTCCCATCATTTGGTGCATATATTCCAACTATCAAAAATTTTTCTCCTTGTGACTGTATTTCAATCGCCAAAATTCTTCCTTGTTCATCTTTAAAAACCAATTTTGGTGACAGGCTCTCCTTTGCATAGATCACTACTCCTCTTTTTTTTACCTTGTCTGATGAAATAAACTCTTGGCCTAGTCTCTTGTTAATTAGTACTCTCCTGTGGAGCCTGGTCACATGTGTTTCTTGAAGGCAAATAACGTCCAATTGTTCTTTTCTTAATATATGAAAAATCTTCTTCCTCCTTTCAGGAGAATTTGCGCCATTAATATTCCAACTAAGAAGCTGCAGAGACATCCTGGGTCAATTTATTTGTCAGCAGGGGGATCTTTTTTATCTTCTTCACCTGGAGGTGGAACCGGATTGAAGCCAAACGAAGGAGGTGGCCAGGGTCCTGCTACTCCTTTCCGAAGATCCTCCCCGTGGTCGTTTAGAAACTTTTCTTGCTCCTCCGCTGTTCTGATTCTTACCTTCCTCTCTTTCAAGGTAAAAGATAGTCCTTGAGGGAATTCCCACCTATAAGGGATTTTATTGTTTCTCAGTAGACTTGCTAAATCCTTATACGTAATTCTTAAATCCAGAAGCTGTTTTGGTATATCTCTGAAGATTTCTGCCGTCTTCCCCTGAATCACCAGTGGATTTTTGAAATGTAGGCCGAGTATGTTGTCTTTTTCTTGCTTAGATCTCAAAATGATCAAGCAATCTCTTGGTTTATCCTTCTTGACCACTCTTCCTAGTCTGAAAGCGGTGACTATTTTAAAGTCCTTCTCTTCTGTCAATCCCCAAAATTTGGAGATTTCTGTTGTCAAAAAGCCAATCAAGTCCTCCTTCTCAAATTCTGGGATATTTCTCAATCTGAGATTATTTTCCCTGTTTTTCAATTCTGCCAGGGCCAGGTATGCTTGCTGTTCCGTTACCTGTCTACTGAGCGGCCTCACCTCCCCTCTTAATTCCTCTATCCTCTTTTTATTTTCATCTGCTTTAGTATTCACTTCTTCAACTAATTTCCGGTTTTCTGTTGTGACCTTTTCAATACCACTTATTGCCTGTGTATTTTTAGTGACCTGGTCTGTCAATTTATTAATGGAAGCTGTCACCTGGTCAAATTTAACAGATTGTTCATCAAATCTAGCTGCCTGTTCGTCAGCTTTCTTATTCAGTGCTGCCAGTTGATCCAATATTTCTTTAGAGACAGGATCTATCCCTCCAGCAGCCATCTCCCCAAAAGATGGTTGTGTAAATTGTCCTTCTTGCAGACCTGTCACAATTGGGACAGACGATCTGCGTAACTGTCCAGGCAGAGTTGTTTGCACAAGTTCAGAATGTTTTGCTTTCCTTCCAGCCCTTGTTTTTGATGCGCCACTCATTCCACAGCTGTCCCGGATTCAAGGTCAAACTGTAAATCCCATGGGAAACAGTCCTGAAGGAGTAAACATCCAGAAAAAGCAACAAAAGGAAAACCGGCAGTTCTCAGAGACTGTTAGTTCTATAATCCAGTAGAGGGAGCTCCCAAAAGCAAACTTAGAGGAGAGGAATAGAAAGATTCCGCCATTAAATTCCCACAAAGGAGGAAAAAGAGAAAAAATAAGAATTAAGTAGCATCCAAAACAGGGGGATCTTGCATTCAATTTTAACTGCAGAGAGAAGTAGTTCTTAACGAAGGTGCATGCAACAGTTCCCTTTTCTTTTCCAGATACAAAATAGCCCAATCTAGTTTTGCGATTTATATACAGTTACCGCAGTCCGATACAACTTATATCCAGGCAGATCGGGAGCCGGGTTTCGAAACTTTGTAATCCACAGATAGGGAAGAGGAGAGACCACAGTTTTAATCCAGATACGAAGCTGTTATAACTTCTTTTTAAAATCAGAGCAGTCTAAATCAGGTTTGCAAAGTAAATTCTAATTTCTTTTGAACTCCTTTCAATGCTTCCGCTTTAGAAAAGTCTTTGCTTAATACTTTAGGCAGAGCCGGAAGACTGACTTCCTTTTTAACGTCTCCCGCTTTCAGCCGAATTTCACCAAATTAGTTCTGATTTAAAGCTTTAGTTTTCTTACTCACGAGTAAGTTGTTTCGATCCAATTGTTGAAGGAAGAAAGGTCAGCGCTAGTCAGCAGCAGCCGCGCGGCTTCGCTTCCGCGGAAAGAGCGATGGATTCACAGCACCGCTACCCCCTCCACGTTCTGATACCCCTTACGGGGTCTCTTCTACGTATCCGAGGTCGCTTCTGGTGCCCGCCGAACCCCACGGCCACGAGCTCACTCTACCCGTGGTTTATCTGGATGGGTCGTCGCTGTGCCGCAGCGCACGACCCTTTTCCGCGGAGCCCCTCTTCAGCAGCTGAAGAGGACCGCCATTGCTGAGCGCGCCGCCTCCGGAAGCCGATTTGTGGTTTGGTTTTGAAGGAATGGGTGAGGGTGCCTGGAGGAGGGAGAGGGTGCCTGGAGGATATATATACTGCATGAAACTTGTCATTTCTTTGGACTTGCTGTGGACTCACCACACAAGTGCCTTCTGCTATCCGGAGAGCAGAATAAACTCTTTCTTTGAACCAACTCGGTGTCATTTGACTTCCTTCTTCCTGTTCCGGAGCAACGCAGACCCAATCGGTGAACTCCAATAAGGCTACAGTTTGGCTTTTTAAAAATAATAATACTTAACTCAAGATTCATGAAATGTTTTGGGAGGAAGAGGTCTTTCTGAGACAAAGAAAAGTTTCAAGCCAGTGCTGAGAGAAAAAGGTTGAACTAACAAATTACAGAAATATGTGTCTTTTACAAACATTTTGATTTTTAAAAGATTTATTGGGGACTCTATTTATTTAAAGATTTATTCAGGGAATCTATGGGATCCTTTCTTTAGCAGGCGGCCCTCCTTCAGAGGCATTTTGCATACATCTCAGTCTCTTCATCATCCATGAATTGAAGCTGAATCCAGATAAAGGAAACATGTTATGTGTCCCAAGTCATCAGGTCCATGAGGTGGCCTGTTCTGGATGAGCTTGCACTCAACTAGAGGGAATAGATACATAATGGAGGTCTATCCTGGAGTCATTATTGCCACTTGTCAGGGACTGGGCAGAGGAGGAGGAGTGGTGGAGTCCGTCTCCCCATCCTGACCCTCCCAAGGACAATCTTCTCAGGGTGCTGTCAGTGGCGCCCAACTGGTTTTGCAGGGAAGTATAAAAACAAGGAAAGTGTCTTACAGTCCTTTTTTATTTCAAACATTACAGAGAGAGGCTATAGAACCCAGCCTCTTGGAGAATGGCATTGTCCCGAGTGAATCTCCACCCCTCCTTCTCTCCCACTTCCTTTTTTGTTTTTTTAAATAACTTTTATTCAAAATTAAAACAAAACATATCCAGAAACATATCATCCTTATTTTCCCCCATTTTTCCTCCCTCCCCCAACAGAACCCATCCACCCCCACCCCCGATTTCCCTCAGTTCCAGTCTTTAATTTCTCTAAGAATGCTGTTTTCTGCATGTTACACAGTTGTATAAATCCTCAAACTATTTAGCTGATTATTATCAATAAAAAGTTTGTGAATGTTTATTCAAAACCAGCCAAGGAGTCCAGTTCGCTTTGTTGTATCTTCAAATACTTCGTAAAGGGTTCCCATTCTTCTTTAAAGTCGGGATGAAGAGGCGGTCTCCACCACTGCTTCTCCTCCACCCAGCCCCTAACATCACCTCCCTCTCCAGTGTCCTCCTCATCTGCCCAGTCCCTGACACTACTTGAGGCCCAGGTGGTTTCTCTGACTATGAGCTACTATCCTTGCTGGACATGAATGGCCACTGTACTCCATGCTCTGGCATCCTCTGAGGCCTCATTTGAAGATGGTCCAGAGGCTACAACTAGTGCAGAATGCCACCATCTGTCTTTGGGCTGGAACATCAATTAGGATGAGAAAGCACCTGCCCTGAAACAGCTGCACTGGTTGCTATTCTCTTATGTACTCAATCCAAAGCTCTACACAGGTTTGTCCAGTCACAACTTTGGTCACAGATACCTGTAAGAAGAAGAAGAAGAAGAGTTTGGATTTGATATCCCGCCTTTCACTCCCTTTAAGGAGTCTCAAAGCGGCTAACATGCTCCTTTCCCTTCCTCCCCCACAACAAACACTCTGTGAGGTGAGTGGGGCTGAGAGACTTCAAAGAAGTGTGACTGGCCCAAGGTCACCCAGCAGCTGCATGTGGAAGAGCGGAGACGCAAACCCGGTTCCCCAGATTACGAGACTACCGCTCTTAACCACTACACCACACTGGCTCTCAGTAAGAGTGTCTCCACTCCTATGTGCCAGTCAGGGTATTACAATCTGTTGGAAAAGCTTTTCTTCTGGTGCAGTCTCCCTCAGGGTGTGTGTGTGAGTTTTGTAGCCTGTGAGAGACATTTCTCTGTAATGGTCCCCAAACTGTGGAACTCACTCTCTATAGCAGTGAGACAGGTGCCACGTCTTTCCAACTTTAGGCAGTCATTGAAGGTACACCTCTTTTCTGTAACTTTTGGCAGGTTATCTAGTGTTGTTAACGTTTCCATGTATATCCTCTGGTTTGCTGATATGCACTTTATTGTATGAGATTATAGGGTGGGTGTGTTTGTATTGTATTGTATTGTATTGTATTGTATTGTATTGTATTGTATTGTATTATTTTTCCAGATGTTACCTATTGTGGGACCTTATAGTCTTCTTCTTCCACAAAGAATATCTTCCATAAACACAGTTTTAACAGTGAGTCCATAAGTGACTGTGAAGGCCAATTCTGGATCCACACGTCCTTCCGCAGTGGGGACATAGGTTTCTGGGCGGGAGTTGATCATGGTGAGGGTTTGCGAAGCATGCCTTCCTCTTCACATGCTTCTCCTTTTCGTCCTGAGTTTGAGCATCTTCGAAGCCCATGACACCTTTGGTAAAGGCTGATCTCCAATTGGAGCACTCGCAGGTCAGTGTTTCCCAGTTGTCAGTGTTTATACTATATTCTTTTAAAGATTTGCCTTGAGAGAGTCTTTAACCCTCTTTTGTTGACCACCAGCATTATGCTTTCCAATTTTAAGTTCGGAATAGAGTAGTTGTGGGGATCTTAGAGTGAAGGGTGATTAAAAATACAAAAGTATTTGTATTCGCAGTAGTATTTTGTATTCCACAAGTTTCTGTATTTTAAAGGTGCAGAGATCTGTGTCTCTGTGTGGACTCCATATACTCCTCTCCCTTAATACAGGCATAATGTGCAGTGATTTTGACCTTGAACGAATAGTCCAGGATGTGGTTGAAAGGTAATATACAAATAAATGCCAGAAGGGATCTTTAATTGTAATAGCTCTATTTTTACCTTCCTTAAAACCTGGAGAAATAAATGGATATATTTGTCTTCATTACAACACAAGCACCTGTGAAAGGTTGGGAGGTACTGGACGAGCAAATGTATCATGCCGGCAGCCGGTGTCCTTACTGTAGCCTTGTCATAGCTCACCAACCAATATATTTTATCTTCATATCAAGCTGAAACAGGGCAGATTTCTGCGATTTAAAAGGGAAAATAAAATACATCCATCTTCCAGAGATTATGAATGGATGTCCATTGGTAATACTTGAGCAAAGATGAACATTGTCACACTGATCCAAGCAAGGGAAATGTGTGAATATGGAAGCAGATTCCAAGCATAGATTCCTTCCTGGATGGGAAACGATGAATGTTTGTATGGATATGAACCTCTGTAGATGTAAAGAATCTGATGCAGTTCCATTCACAGGACTCGGTGTGACTTGTGGCATGAATGATCATAGCTGTCAACTTACAGATTTGAAAATAAGGGACCAGCAGCCTTGAAAATAAGGGACCAGCAGCCAAAATAAGGGACCTGCAGCCTCACCTGTTCCAGGCACTCCAGTCTTCCTGTCCTCCTGCAGTCTGGTCAAACTCATGCTGGTAGCTTCGAGAACACTGTCCAACCAACTTTGTAAACAGAGGTTCAACTGAATAGAATCTGAATCACATGCACCACAAGACCTATGCAGCCTCAACTTAAGATGGCTCCCCGGCCTGGCTTTGCACTGCAAAGTTTGCAGCAGCATGTGCAATAAAATGGCGCCCAGCATTCAAAAAACCCCTCAGCTTGCATTAACTAGCCACACACAAGGCATGCAAGCTCCACCCCCCCAGTCTTTCTTAGACTTCTTATTGGGTGAGCAACACAGCCAAGCAACACAGTTGGAGCCTCCCTCCTCCCTGGCCGGCAGGGAGGAAGGAAGAGGAGCTGCTTCCTTTGAAATTTAAGGGACATCATTTAAGGGGCATTTAAGGGCCATCAATAAGGGACAGCAACGGGGCACGGCGCTGGAATAAGGGACTGTCCCTTCAAATAAGGGACACTTGACAGCTATGTGAATGCATTACACCTCAATGCCATTCTTTGTCAGAAGATCTCAAAGCAACTTAAAAATGGTTCTCATGAAGTTTCCTCTTCTGCTTACCAGCCCACACGTGCTTAGCTTCATCAGTAGAATGACATTATGCATCTCTACAAGAAACAGAATTCCATAATTGAATGACATGGTTTGGCACATGGGTGACTTACAAAGTCCTAAGCTTTGTGGCAGAACACAGGAGAAGAAACAAACTCTTAAACATGCTTCCCGTAACATCTAGTTTGGACTGTCCTTCAGGAGAATGGGCAAACTCTTCGGGCAATTGGCTGTCAGAGACCTTTCCATTACAGTGGTACCTCAGGTTATAGACGCTTCAGGTTACAGACTCCGCTAACCCAGAAATAGTACCTCAGGTTAACTTTGCTTCAGGATGAGAACAGAAATCGTGTGGCAGTGGCACGACAACAACGGGAGGCCCCATTAGCTAAAATGGTACAGTTTCAGGTTAAGGACAGTTTCAGGTTAAGAACAGACCTCCAGAATGAATTAAGTTCTTAACCCCTGGTACCACTGTATGATACTTTTTCTGACACCCTTCTTACTGCAAGTTTCTTGCTTTATAAGAAGACACTAAGGAGTTAGACTAACTGGGACGTGGGTGGCGCTGTGGTTTAAACCACTGTGCTGCTTGGACTTGCTGATCGGAAGGTCAGCGGTTCGAATCCCCACGACGGGATGAGTTCCTGCCAACCTAGCAGTTCAAAAGCACTCAGTGCAAGTAGATAAACAGGTACTGCTCTGCTGGGAAGGTAAACGGCGTTTCCGTGCGCTGCTCTGGCTTCACCAGAAGTGGCTTAGTCATGCTGGCCGCATGACCTGGAAAAACTGTCTGCGGACAAACGCCGGCTCCCCTAGCCTGTAAAGTGAGATGAGCACCACAACTCCAGAGTTGTTCACAACTGGACTTAACTGTCAGGGGTACCTTTACCTTTACCTTTTGAGGAGTTGGACTAGATCCAAGGGATCTGAGTACCATTTTGCTCTATGGCTTGAAGTTTTATCCCTCATGTTTCTTTTTAGTGTATGTTGATTTTAGGATCTCTAATTGTGATCTGAGTTGCGATTCAATTATGTTCACTACATTGTAAGTCATTTGTTTTATTTTTAAAAGGGAGCTATAAATGTGATTAATCAGTCAACATAAATGGACTGTGCAAGCGGCAGCAGGCTTTGCACTACACAGAGCCCCAGAGTCACGCTGCTCACATGCCTGCGCTCAAGAGATAAACAAGAGGATTATTATTTAATATTTATTTCAGGCATTTGCAAGGGGCACTGTCTGCCAAAGAGCACTCAAAGGAGCACACAAGAAAAGAAGTAAGAGCACAATGCAAACACTTTATATTCTATTTCTGATCTTTTAGGGGAGAGGGCAAGCACTTACATAGCCACAACAGCATGTGGACACATGCGCACACACACACACACACACACACACACACACACACACGAGAGTTATCAACAGACTCAGGGAAACCCCCCGAAGTGTAAAGTAGTTTTGCCCAGTTTTTTTTTTTAAAAAGCACCCTCTAAAGGGTAAACCTCAAAACAGCTCAGTGAGGACAGAATTCATAGAATCATAAAATCATAGAATCATAGAGTTGGAAGAGACCACAAGGGCCATCGAGTCCAACCCCCTGCCAAGCAGGAAACACCATCAGAGGACTCCTGACATATGGTTGTCAAGCCTCTGCTTAAAGACCTCCAAAGTAGGAGACTCCACCACACTCCTTGGCAGCAAATTCTACTGTCAAACAGCTCTTACTGTCAGGAAGTTCTTCCTAATTTAGGTGGAATCTTCTTTCTTGTAGTTTGGATCCATTGCTCCGTGTCCGCTTCTCTGGAGCATTCAGTGGGCTTGAATTGTTTGCTTGGCTGACTGTTGGGGAACACAAAGCTGGTAGGAGGAGGAACAGAGTGGATTGGCTGGAAAAGAAGGCATGTCGGTATATAAAAAAAGGTTGAGATAACCATTTCATTGTCTGTTGTTGTTTAGTCGTTTAGTCGTATCCGACTCTTCATGACCCTGTGGACCCCATGGCCAGGCACTCCTGTCTTCCACTGCCTCCCGCAGTTTGGTCAAACTCATGTTAGTCGCTTCAAGAACACTGTCCAACGATCTCGTCCTCTGTCTTCCCCTTCTCCTTGTGCCCTCCATCTTTCCCAACATCAGGGTCTTTTCCAGGGAGTCTTCTCTTCTCATGAGGTGACCAAAGTATTGGAGCCTCAGCTTCAGGATCTGTCCTTCCAGTGAGCACTCAGGGCTGATTTCCTTCAAAATGGAGAGGTTTGATCTTCTTGCAGTCCATGGGACTCTCAAGTCTCCTCCAGCACCATAATTCCAAAGGATCAATTCTTCAGTGATCAGCCTTCTTTATGGTCCAGCTCTCACTTCCATACATCACTACTGGGAAAACCATAGCTTTAACTATGCGGACCTTTGTTGGCAAGGTGATGTCTCTGCTTTTTAAGATGCTGTCTAGGTTTGTCATTTCATTGTCTAGATAGGGTATTTTTCTGGTTTACACTGAATAGAAGAAGAAGAAGAAGAAGAAGAAGAAGAAGAAGAAGAAGAGAAGAAGAAGAGTTTGGATTTGATATCCCGCCTTTCACTCCCTTTAAGGAGTCTCAAAGCGGCTAACATTCTCCTTTCCCTTCCTCCCCCACAACAAACACTCTGTGAGGGGAGTGGCGCTGAGAGACTTCAAAGAAGTGTGACTGGCCCAAGGTCACCCAGCAGCTGCATGCGGAGGAGCGGAGACGCGAATCTGATTCCCCAGATTACGAGTCCACCGCTCTTAACCACTACACCACACTGGCTCTCAAAAATAGCCATTTTAAAATGTATCCAGGACTGAAGAGAGAGCTGCCCATAGAAGTCAACTGAGAAATCCATGATCTTAAGAGAAGCTGGGATTGGGTGCCAATCCCCCACACTCACAAAACTGAATGGGGGAGAGAAGAAGTCAATGGAGACTGAGCATATTCTGTGCATATGGGATGCTGTATGACTGCTGCAGAAAATGGGATGGAATAGCAATAAAACTCTCAACAGCCGCACTCCATTCTGTAACGCTTTGCTGCAGAGCCCCACTTGTTAAGCCTTTAAAGCAATCCTAAAACCCGAAAAAGTCAGCTAGATTAACAGCAATCAATTTAAAACCTTCTATAGCACATCCGTGGAGAGATGGAAACTGCAGCTTAAAAATGCACACATCCCCAACTCAAAAGTTTAACGTCTAGCGATCTGTAGCAAGGCAGATTGAAACCAGAAGAATGGCAAAACGTGTTCTCCCTAGCAGAGCGCACGTGTTGCGGTGGGGGATACAAGCCACCCCATTGTTGCTGGGTGGATTTGCAGAGAGACCCAGGCAGTGAATTGGTTAATTGGGTCACTGGGGAGAATTGCTTTGGGCGTCCTCTTGGCTGCTTGCACCGGATCACCCGCCCACCCTCCCTGTATTGGGGGGGTTGTTCGCTTGACCTTGCCATGCCTGTCATGGGGTCGTCTGCTTTGAGGCAGGGGCCTGGTAGGAATTTTGTCCATTTGGCTGATTGGCTGGTGCCATTTGGTTTTTGCCTACTGCGTAGCAAATCGTCACAAGTTTGGCAGTGAGGCACTGGTTTAAATTGGTTGGTGGAGGGGTAAGTGCCTACCCCTCCAATGGTGGTGCTGTGAGGGAATTCCGTTAAAGGAATCCAGGGGCTTGCCATCCTTTTTGTCCTTGTCCCTGGCATTGGACTTGGGTCGTGCAAGCCACCAGGAGCATGAGGGTGAGAAGTGAGGGACTGAGGCCCAGCTTCATTTTCTCCCCAAAAATTGTTTCCCTGACTGGCTTCCGCTGGAATCCGGAAATCAGTTCTGTCCCTGGGCAAGGACAGATAGTCGGAACCAATGCCTAAGCAACCACTCACTTGTGTGTATCTAAATAAAGTTGTGGCCAAAATCATGCCAAAAGCCTAAACAAAAACTGATGTGTGAATTATTGGGGGGTGGCTTGGGGATCTGGACACGCAATTCTAGTTTACCACAATCCCAACATTTTGCAAGGTTATCCCCAGGCAGATCAGGCTCTGCAGCCCACTAAAGACGTGTCTATTCCTGATAAATAGGGACAACTGAAATTATGCACCATTTTATAAATGGGAGGATACTAGAAGACAAGCATTTGAGTCATGCAGCCTATATTACACAAGAGCTTATATTCTTCTTCTCACCTATGAGAAGGTTTGCATCTTTGATTCACATTTCAATACTCCCCCCCCCCCATTTCTGAAATCTGGGTGCTTTGATGTAATTGATGAGGTTAGGTCTATTTGTGCTCTTTCTCTTTTCCTTTGATGCACAGAATATATTAGCTGGTGTCCGTAAGTCAGATAACATAGATGCACTCTCACTTTTCAATTATATCCATCCTTTCTAGTCATTTAGAGCAGCATTACAACCACATAATTATACGTTTCTCTGTGCTATCTTAAGAACAAGCAAAATGCCTATCATGATGATGGCTCAGGGTTACCTAGAGGGAAGACTTCTTTTTGCAAAGACACCTGGTGGCATAGATCAGGGATGAGGAACCTGTGACACTTCAGGTGTTGCTGGACTACAACTCCATCATCCTCGACCATTGGTTATGCTGGCTGGGGCCGATGGAAGCTGGAGTACAGCAACCACAGGGCTACAGCTTCCCCTTCTCTGATGTAGACACATATGGTCACACCTACGGGGTTCCTTGCGGTTGAGGTTGGGAACTAGGGAACAGCATTACAATACTGTTGTGAGTTTGTGGGGTGATCAGTCTGCATGGTGCCCTCAAGCCCCTTCTTCCTGTGCCCAGCAGGAGTTAAGATCTAATGGAGGATTCCATTGTTGAACTAGTCAGTTTCTTTGTGAGATAATGATCATGGTTGCCACCTAAGCACCACCATTAGTATAACAAAAGAAGTTGCGCTATGCTAGCAGGCAAATGTGTGGGCTACTCTCCTCACCTCAATTCTATGATTCTATGATTTTTTGCCTGACTGGAAAGTAACCTCAGAATCTGATCATGCCCTCTGCTTCTCCTGATGGATGATAGGGGATATGTGTGTGTGAGCGCGCGCAAAGGTACAATTTACATTAATTGCTCCGCCCACCTTTGCCTCCGCCCCCACCATGATTGGCATGTGGTCCTTGGAAGGTTGCTCAGAAGAGACTGTGACCGTCAGACAGAAGGTTTCTCACTCCTGAGCTAGGTTACGATGGCATGCCCATTACAAGGTAACAGAAGAAAGTCAAATTCCTGGGTTCTCTAACTTTCTGGCACCATAGGAAGGAAGGAACTGTTTATTCCAACCACAGACCTGTAACCAGGGAGAGGGTTAATCTCTAACCCTGGCATCAAAGTTTAATCTGAAAAGAAATTCCATGAGCACAAGGGAGCAAGGCAAGGCAGGTAGGAGCCACCTTGATCCTATGACGAAGTAAATGACAACATGGAGAAAGGTAAATGGCAACAAAATGAGTATGTCTGCTGGGGGAGAGCTGAGGCTTGCTATCACAGTGGTACCTCGGTGTAATGGTTCTAGGGGTTGCTCGTGGCTGGGTGCAAACACCTGGCTGGGTTGCCTAGGTGAACCTTTTCTGTCCGGACAGCCACTCACCCGTGGCTGACTCAATCGCTGGCAGAATCCGTCAGTGGGCGTTTCTTAAACGTCTTCCAGCAAAGAAGCTCTTTGACGCATAGTCTCCTCCTACTCTCTCTGGGCGAAAGCCTTCTGCGCAAGGAGGGTGTGAGCAGCGGGGGACCCCTACTCTCCCCGCTGGTCCCAGGCAAGGAGTCATGGGACCGCCTTGCCGCTTCCCCCATCTGCCCCCCTTCTCCACTGGTGCTACGCTGATTCTCTTCCTCAGAAGATGGGCAGCTTCTCCCGATCCCTGGACGCTCTCTGGAATCCCTCTGGCTTTTGCTCTCTCCCTCCGGCACCGATGGCAGTTCCCTGACACTCGGGTTAAGAACTTAATTCGTTCTGGAGGTCTGTTCTTAACCTGAAACTGTTCTTAACCTGAGGTACCACTTTAGCTAATGGGGCCTCCCGCTGCTGCCATGTGATTTCTGTTCTCATCCTGAAGCAAAGTTCTTAACCCGAGGTACTATTTCTGGATTAGCGGAGTCTGTAACCTGAAGCATCTGTAACCTGAGGTACCACTGTACCAAGAAATTATGAAAACCAGGGGAGATTGTTGGGTTTGGACCCCATCCTAGCAATCTCCCACAATACCCATACTTAAAGGTAAAGGTAAAGGGACCCCTGACCATTAGGTCCAGTCGTGACCGACTCTGGGGTTGCGGCGCTCATCTCGCTTTATTGGCTGAGGGAGCCGGCGTACAGCTTCCGGTTCATGTGGCCAGCATGACTAAGCCGCTTCTGGCAAACCAGAGCAGCACACGGAAACGCCGTTCACCTTCCCGCCAGAGCGGTACCTATTTATCTACTTGCACTTTGACGTGCTTTCAAACTGCTAGGTGGGCAGGGACCGAGCAACGGGAGCTCACCCCGTTGCGGGGATTCAAACCGCCGACCTTCTGATCGGCAAGTCCTAGACTCTGTGGTTTAACCCACAGCGCCACCCGCGTACTTACTTTAATAATAATTCATATAAGTGATTAGCTGCCATTTTCTCCTTTAGGGAATATGTGGTGGAAAGAACTTGAGGAAAGTCTGGACCATAAAAACTGTGTGGGGAGCAAGGCTTGAGTACACACATACTCCCTGTTGGTCCACTACAAATTTCCTCATGCCAAAGTGGCTTTTCTTGTGGCAGAGAGAAAGAAGCTTCAGGTCATAACATGCCAGTTTGCCCCCTGGGTATGGAGGAGGCTAGCAAACCAGGGGGACCTTTGTCGAATTCTATTCTGCATCTTGAGCTTCATCCAGATGCAACGGCAAGCCAATGAAGACGGCCGGAGAACTCTCTAATGACTTGCAATTGGCTACAGAGAGCAGAGCAGAGCAGCCAATCACGTTGTATATGAATGCCTTTCTACAAATGACTGCTGCATGGTGCCAGCAGTTTGTGCTGGCCAAATGCAGCGAAGGAATTGAACAAACAATTCTGCCTGCCACCCTCCAGTTCCTATGGCCCAAAGCCCAGAGAAAGGAAGCTGGGGACCTCTAGTATTGCCAAGGGCAAGGGACGCTGGCCTCGGAAGCCCACTAATGAGCTGTATTGTACTCCACTCCCTGTATTCAGAGTCTTTCTTTCGCGTCGCCTCTAATTATTCTTTTTAAGCTTGCCCCATCGATTGCTGTCGATCTGGACACACATTGACAGTCCATTACATTAGCTGGCTGGTTCCCAGGTCCAGGTGACTTATTCAGGCTGGGTGACCCTTGAAGCTGTCAGCAGCGTCAAGACTCTAGGCAGGAAAAGAGCAGAAGGAGGGGAAGGATCTGCACATGGGTTTCCATCTGGTTTTATGAACATAAACCACCTTCTCTGTAATTAGCCCTTCGGATGAAATACATGGAAGGCAACCTTTCCACTCCACAAGACTAAATTTTAGAGGCTTCGTTAAACACAGGGAACTGCGAGGTAAAAGGACACTGCCCCATTTTTCTCTAAATGAAATAACTAAGGGTTGCATGATGGGAGTCAGACGCCAGTGAATGGAATTCATGCCGCTGGAGCTTCTGAACTATGGGTTTTGTGTTAAAGGAGTTTAATTGATTTTCTTTGGCAAACTATAAATTTGGAGGTGACCTTTGATTTTGCAGGACCATAGGCTGAAACAATAGGGTGGAACAGTACATTATGCATAGGGTGGGGGTGTCACTTAAAGCAGCATCTCTCAGGGGTGTGTGTTCACAACCCCCCCCCCCCTCCTGAATGTATGAAGAGGGGTTGTATATACCAGTCATGCCCTATATGCAGGCATGTCAGAAGTGCTGGCCCTGCCACCCACTGGCTGTGTGCTTGGTGCCACCATGGAGAAGGACCTGCTTCTTGGTGGCTGTTGTCCTCGATGGAAGATCTCATAAGGTGCCTCAGACCTTCCCAGAGCCAGAGCACATGGGAGATGCTAACTAGCAAGATGGGTGGAATGGTAGAAACCATTCCTTGGTGTACCCTAGTTGCAAGCCATTTCATCTGTAAAGGTAGGAACCTGAAGGAGCGTCTCCACCCCCATCGTTCTACCCGGACACTGAGATCCAACGCCGAGGGCCTTCTGGTGGTTCCCTCACTGCGAGAAGCCAAGTTACAGGGAACCAGGAGAGGGCCTTCTCGGTAGTGGCACCCGCCCTGTGGAACACCCTTCCACCAGACGTCAAAGAGAACAACAACTACCAGACTTTTAGAAGACATCTGAAGGCAGCCCTGTTTAGGGAAACTTTTAATGTTTGATACATTACTGTATTTTTTAATGTTTGATACATTACTGTATTTTAATATTTTGTTGGAAGCCGCCCAGAGTGGCTGGGGAAGCCCAGCCAGATGGGTGGGGTATAAATAATAAATTATTATTATTATTATTATTATTATTATTATTATTATTATTAACCTTGAATTGTGCCTAAAAGCCAACTGGCTACCAGTTCTCAATGCTTTTTTCTGGGGGTACTCAAGGGCACACAGTACTGGTACCATTTCTTCCAGCTGTTAACAACTTCATGGAGAGTACTGGTACCCTTTTTCCTTTAAAAAACCAATGGATGTTATTATAATCTTATACACTGTTCTGGTATGATTAGAGGTGAGCCAGCAGTAGCCGTGGCAGAAGCTCTGCCCATCAATTTTTCCCTCCCAAAATGCGTGCACTGAGGACAGAGAGGTTACACTTGACCTTTTAGAAATTCTGTCATTTTCTACTACAGATACTTTAAAAAAACCTCCAATCCCTGTTTTTAAAAGGGGGTGGGGGGAGGAATTGTGATGGTACACACCCTCTACCCCACTATAATCATTCACCATATTTCAGTCCCCATCCCAACACACACACCTTTATGGATTTAAATCACTGCCTTTCTAATTTGAGAGGAGCCTCAAGCCAGCCAAATTCAGCCCAGGTAAGGGCTAATCTTAATCAACAGCAGAGTTCCCATGTTTTGAACCAGTTAGCATTCCCAAATAGCATTCAAGGACAGCCCCACATAGATCATAGCACATAGACTTGTGCTTCCAACCCTACCCGTTCAGTCCCATGCTCGCTGTTTGGTTCACATCCTCGGTCACATCCACACCTTTTGTGTGCTATAAAAGTAATGTCTGCAGTGGGGATCCTGCTGTAAGATTTAGAGCCATGGAATTACATGGGGCATACATGCTTACAGGACTCTCTATCGCTGAAATTACCCTTATAGCACCTGAGAGGCACACAAATAAGCGTTCAAGGAAAGGAGGACATGCGCCAAGAGCCACAATTCTGTGAGAGGGGCTGGAGAACTGGTCATAGCTTCTACCCAGGCACCAAAAATGTAAAACTGGGCCCAACAAAACCACATCTTCACTGCTTCCATCTTCTCCACTTTCATGGTGCGATGGGTGAAAAGGATAGGAGAGAAAATGGAAGATAAAGAATTGTGGCTCAGGGAAAGAAGGGGAGAAAGCTGGAAGATATTTTTGCATTCCTAGAATGATAGTGATAACAACCAAAATAATTCAGAGCTAATTATATTTGTTATCAGTCAACATAATTTCCTCCCATTCTGTGCCTAACATCATTTCCCTCTTCTCTCAGACAGTCTGAACAAACGTTTTCCCCTTGTCATTATTTTAGCAAGAAGCAAAGTAATGTTGATTGAACTAATAGTGTAAACAGAAGGATATCACTTAAAATGCCCAAAGATGTGGTGCTATTTTTCATTCTACTGCAGCGCTGACATATTTGCTGACAGTGAACATCTCCCTCGAGGATTTGGTCCACACAGTTGGGCTTGTAATTCAAATTCTGTCGGTGGAAGACGCAACTGAGGCCTTGCTCTCATGGAGGTGGCAAGCCATGGCCTTGCCAGGTTGGAGTTCACATGACTGAATGTTCTGCCAAACAGAAAACTTCACATAGCTGTTAGGTAAAACAAACCCACAGGGAGAAGGAAACAAGATAATCTCTCCACACAAATGAAGTGATAGAGGCTTGCAGACTAAAAACAGAAGCTTATTTAACTGGATATATGAACTTCAGCCTTCCTGTTGTTATCCCTGCCCTGTCTAGCTTTCAATTTTCCTTTTCCTCTCAGACTCCTCCTTTTGTCAGAAATGTTCCTCTCGGCCACTCACCCTTTCTTGGGGTAAAGGTAAAGGGACCCCTGACCATTAGGTCCAGTTGTGGCCGACTCTGAGGTTGCGGCGCTCATCTCGCTTTATTGGCCGAGGGAGCCGGCGTACAGTTTCAGGGTCATGTGGCCAGCATGACTAAGCCGCTACTGGCGAACCAGAGCAGTGCATGGAAACGCCGTTTACCTTCCCGCCGGAGCAGTACCTATTTATCTACTTGCACTTTGACATGCTTTTGAACTGCTAGGTTGGCAGGAGCAGGGATCGAACAACGGGAGCTCACCCCGTCGCGTGGATTCGAACCGCCAACCTTCTTATTGGCAAGCCTAGGCTCTGTGGTTCAACCCACAGCGCCACCCGCGTCCCTTTTTCTTGGGGTAGACCTTATCTTTTAACACGTGGCAAAAGCTCTCACTATATGGCATATGCCCTTTACCACAGAACAGAATCAATAGTACTGCAGATGTACTGTTGGAAGTGCTGTGGCAGAAGGAGAAAGAAGAGTGAGGGCAAAGGTAAGAGAGCCTCTTTTGGTTCTGGTTTTTGGTTTGGTTTTCAGTGTGAGCCAGCTAACTTGCACCACAGCACGGAAACAAAAAACGTGCATCATTTGGTCCCACGCTCTGCTGCTGCCGGAGCACAGGAGCCAAAATAGGACATTCAGGATTGAGCTCAGAAGCCGGGACAGCTTCTATCAATCTGGGATGTCTCGCTTAAAATGGGACACTTGAAGGGAATGGTGTGTGTGCGCACACTCTTATGCTAAAGCACCACAAAAAACACACACCAACTAGAACCTTTGTCGTATAAAAAGTTGCAGGTTTTCAGCAGGGTCTTATGGGAAACGCAGCAGTGAAGGAAGTCACTCAGGCGCCTGGGGAGGCGCGTCCAGGGACGGGGCAAGGGCGGGGCACACCCGTGGGGCCTCTGGAGTCTGCCTGCATCCTCCCACTCAGCCACCAGTGTGGTGTAGTGGTTAAGAGTGGTAGACTCGTAATCTGGTGAACCGGGTTCGCTTCCCCGCTCCTCCACATGCAGCTGCTGGGTGACCTTGGGCCAGTTACACTTCTCTGAAGTCTCTCAGCCCCACTCACCTCACAGAGTGTTTGTTGTGGGGGAGGAAGGGAAAAGAGAATGTTAGCCGCTTTGAGACTCCTTAGGGTAGTGATAAAGCGGGATATCAAATCCAAACTCTTCTTCTTCTTCACCCTACAGGTGGGGGAGAGGCAGCGGGCGGACCGTTTGGGCAGCATGGAGCCTGCGCGCACCCAATCCACTGCGTCTCTCCCAGGAGAGATGCATGACTCAGGCGCGCTGCAGGCTCCATGGTGAGTGCTGCTCAGCATTTTGTCACCCCCCTCAGTGGTGACACCCGGGGCAGATCGGCCCCACCGCACCCCCTTCCTTTGCCCCTGGGGACATGCACTGTATGGAAATGAAGCCGTCTGACTGGCCCAAAACTTTCACAGGTCACAAAGGGCATGGAAAGTGTAATTGTGCCTTACTGCCCTGATACCACCATGAGTGCAAATTATCATGAATGCACTAGATCCGTGGAAGGGCATTTTCTGTCTCTCCTTAGAAGGATATCATGCCATCATCATGCCTGTGTTGCTGCAGGTGGGTTCTACAGCAAGAGGAACAGTGGCGCTCTAGCTGGGCTCTGATCCATCTCTGATAACAGGATAACCAGATTGCAAATTAGATCTTGTCCTACTCAGTTCAGTTATGTCTGCTCACTTTTATTTGTTTTAGCCATAGGCCATAACAAATGCAGAATACACAATACAACTGTCGTCCTAATCACAGGGCAGTAGCTAGAATCTGAACAGCAACCAAGCCCCATACAACTACAATAATAAAATGTCAGTAATCCAGTTTCCTGTCTGCAGCATAAGCATCCAAATAACTCTGGCGAAAGCCTGTACTACCAAGCCATAGTTGGCTACGTTCTCTGTTATCTCCACATTCAGTTTCAGTTTTAATTGTTTAGCCATGGAGTGTGACTACAACTAATAACAACCGAAATAAATCGTATTAATAGTAACATTCAAGATTTAAAAAATTCAGCTGGTTTCTACTTTAACCCAGAAATGAATTTGTTTATCTGGATATCATGAATACAATGTGCATATCTCACATATATGTCCCTTTATCAAGAGGACAAATAGTATTGAAATACATTTGATGCTGCTTTGATACTGGCAGGGCAATTATAACTATTTGCTCCGTTGCCTCCTTGTGATCATTAGCAAATAGGAATTCAGCATTTTGCCCTGTTTGTGCATGTTAGGGAGCAATCTCTTATATATGGGAAGCCAGGGAAATTCATGCCAACTTAAATTAAGCTGATGCAAAGTACACGAAATCCAAGCTCCATTTAGGCTGAGCTGGTCTAAGCTTGGCAGGACGGAAACAAGCCATTACAATACAACTTGACTCGCACTAGCCTTTTTGCTGCCATGCATTCCACCAGGTTGTCAGGTCATGTGACCAATCATGGACTAAGGATCCAGTGTAAGCCTGTCTTGTCTGCCCCACCCTGCCCCAGAACGTCTACTTTTTCGGGGTTTATGCTTCTGTAAGTTCCAGCCATCTCCATTGAGCCAGCTTATTTCCAACCCGGGCATATCTTCAGCTGAGCCACTGTAGCCTGGCTGAGCTAGGAAACCTGCTGGCTGATCTGAAGATACACCACATACCCCTTTAAGGAGGTGGGGGGGATGACTTTTTCTGTAGGCTGTCAAAATAGGACAGTCCAATCAATAACAGAATATCCTCATGATCTCACTCAGGGTATGCACTGTGTAAAGCTTCTATTTTGTAGAATCAGAGACTTTGAAGGGAGCTCTAGACTAACCCACCCAAAAGTATAAACTTGGCTGAGTACAGTGGTACCTCGGGTTAAGTACTTAATTCGTTCTGGAGGTCCGTACTTAACCTGAAGCACCACTTTAGTTAATGGGGCCTCCTGCTGCTGCCCCACCATCGTTCTACCCAGACAGTGAGGTCCAGCACTGAGGGCCTTCTGGCGGTTCCCTCACTGCGAGAAGCCAAGTTACAGGGAACCAGGCAAAGGGCCTTCTCGGTAGTGGTGCCCTTCCTGTGGAACACCTTCCCACCAGATGTCAAAGAGAACAACAACTACAGTGGTGCCTCGCAAGACGAAATTAATCCGTTCTGCGAGTCTCTTCGTCTTGTGGTTTTTTCGTCTTGCGAAGCACGGCTATTAGCGGCTTAGCGGCTATTAACGGCTTAGCGGCTTTAAGAAAAAGGAAACAAACTCGCAAGACGTTTCGTCTTGCGAAGCAAGCCCATAGGGAAATTCGTCTTGCGGGAACGACTCAAAAAACGGAAAACTCTTTCATCTTGCGCGTTTTTCGTCTTGCGAGGCATTCGTCTTGCGAGGTACCACTGTACCAGACTTTTAGAAGACATCTGAAGGCAGCCCTGTTTAGGGAAGCTTTTAATGTTTGATGCATTACTGTATTTTAATATTTTGTTGGAAGCCGCCCAGAGTGGCTGGGAAAGCCCAGCCAGATGGGCGGGGTATAAATATGTTGTTGTTGTTGTTGTTGTTGTTGTTGTTGTTGTTGTTGTTGTTGTTGTTGTTGTTGCTGTTGCTGTTGTTGTTGTTTCTGCTCTCATCTTAACCTGAAGCACTCTTTCTGGGTTAGCGGAGTCTGTAACCTGAAGCGTATGTAACCCAAGGTACCACTGTATAACAAAGCAGCATTTGCAGCAGCAGTAAAAACCAACTGCAAACAAAAACCCTTGTGAAAAAGGGCAGAAGCTGTGCTCTTGCCATTACTAATGGTGGAGAAATTCTCACTTGATTGGAGAAGTTTGGTGAAATGGTTCTCCCAGTTTCTCTGCTCACAAATGAGAACTCCAAGAGGCCATCTGTGCACAGCTCTAGTTCAAGGCTGTCGTATCTTCACAGGGCACTAAGTGGCCAGGATACTTTTTTAAAAAATAGATTTTATTGGAATTTAGGGAAAAAAGGTATACAAAATTTATTATTAAATATCTTTTTTGTCAAAAGTAAAAGCTTAATGTGGATAAAAGCACAAACCACGACAAAAAAAGAAACACACTGTAGCCTCTCCCAAAATACACTACAGTGGTACCTCAGGTTACAGATGCTTCAGGTTACAGATGCTTCAGGTTACAGACTCCGCTAACCCAGAAATAGTACCTCAGGTTAAGAACTTTGCTTCAGGATGAGAACAGAAATTGTGTGTCGGCGGCACGGCGTCGGCGGGAGGCCCCATTAGCTAAAGTGGTACCTCAGGTTAAGAACAGTTTCAGGTTAAGAACGGATCTCCAGAATGAATTAAGTTCTTAACCCGAGGTACCACTGTACCTCTCCCCAGCCAATACACCTCACTGGTCTTGCTTCACATCCCCCAGGTTTGTTGTGATGAAAAGGTTGATGTGAGCCCCATGAGTAGGACGCTCATGGCCAACTTGAATTTCCTCAGTGACAGAGAAACCATTTATAGCTTTCATTGGGGACGTTTAGATGCCCATCTAGCTTGAACAGGAGCTTTCGCATCCTGCTGATAATCCTGCCCCCCTCAAGCAGATAGAAAGTGTATCCATATCAATGCAGCTACAATACTTGAATCAGAATCAAACCTTCCGGACGACTACAGCACTAAATAGCAGCTCTTCTGGAGAAAAGAAGCTGTACCTGTGGCAATCATTTACTGCAAGACCAGCTACACTGGAGTTTTTTCCATACTCTATTTTTAGCTCTTTTACAATAAGTGCAAAGAACTACTGACAGTCTATTTGGAGATCTATTTCAGTTTGAGGCAAAAGCACTGTGTTGTCTGCATAAATAAAATATTGATGGTTAATTCCACCCTCACCCCCTTCTGGCAAGCGGGGATGATCTCTGCTAAGGTTTGCTCCAATATCATTTATAGAAAAAGCAAAGAATACACACCCTCCTTCGTTTTGCTAGAATACGATTTGTCAGAAATCTGGAGGAAGATGTTAAAATCTGAGGTCGGTATCTCTCTGACGTGTTTTTACTAGCAGCAGCAAGTGGTGGTCCTGATTGGCATTTGCCAATTTATCCCAGAATTGTTGTCAGCCATATCCAAAGAAGCTTTTAAATTAACAAGGCCTGCAGGTAAATGAAAATTTGCTAATAATAATAATAATAAATTTTATTTATATCCTGCCCTCCCCAGCCGAAGCCGGGCTCAGGGCGGCTAACAACAATAAAACAGTACAAAAGTACAGCACAAACAACACTCTAAAATCATTCATTATAAATGATTTTATAATCATAGCATATAAATTATATGCTAACTTAAGATATTTAGGGATCAAAATGTTTGAGGACTAAGCAGCTGCCTACTGTAGAGTAAGGTAAAGATAAAGGACCCCTGGATGGTTAAGTCCAGTCGAATTCGGCCATGGGGTGTGATGCTCATTTCCACTTTCAGGCGGAGGGAGCCGGCGTTTGTCCGCACAGCTTTACTGGGTCATGTGGCCAGCATGACTAAACCACTTCTGATGCAATTGGACACTGTGACAGAAGCCAGAGCGCATGGATATGCCGTTTGCCTTCCCATTGCAGTGGTACCTATTTATCTACTTGCGCTGGTATGCTTTCGAACTGCTAGGTTGGCAGGAGCTGGGACAGAGCAACGGGAGCTCATCCCATTGAGCAGATTCGAACTGCTGACCTTCTGATCGGAAAGCCCAAGAGGCTCCGTGGTTTAGATCACAGCACCACCTGAGTCCCTGTAAAGTAACCATAGCTAAATCCCGATTGTGCTTCACACAAAATGTAGATACACAGAACTTGCCTTATATAGACTTGACCACTAATCCATCAAATTCACACTCTCCATCGTTTCAGGCATAGGTCTCTCCTGCCCCTACCGGAAGATACTTGGGATCGGACTTGGACCTTCTACAGTGGTACCTCAGGTTAAGAACTTAATTCGTTCTGGAGGTCTGTTCTGAAACTGTTCTTAACCTGAGGTACCACTTTAGTTAATGGGGCCTCCCGCCACTGAGCGATTTCTCTTCTCATCCTGAAGCAAAGTTTTTAACCCGAGGTACTATTTCTGGGTTAGCAGAGTCTGTAACCTGAAGCGTCTGTAACCCGAGGTGCCACTGTATATGCAAAGCAGTTGTTCTGCTATTGAGCTGCATCGATAGGGCCATTAAGTACTGCCTAATCCTTCATATATGTGTTGATGTTGTTGTTGTTGTTGTTGTTGTTGTTGTTGTTGTTGTTGTTGTTGTTGTTCCCATCTGCCTGGGTTGCCCCAGCTACTCAGGGTGGTTTCCAACAATTAAAACATTAAGCACAGTAAACATCAAACATTAAAAACTTCCCTATACAGGGCTGCCTTCAGATGTCTTCTAAAAGTCAGATACAGTGGTACCTTGGGTTAAGAATTTAATTTGTTCTGGAGGCTTGTTCTTAACCTGAAACTGTTCTTAACCTGAGGTACCACTTTAGCTAATGGGGCCTCCCACTGCCGCCGTGCCGCTGCCACACAATTTCTGTTCTCATCCTGAAGCAAAGTTCTTAACCCAAGGTACTATTTCTGGCTTAGCAGAGTCTGAAACCTGAAGCGCCTGTAACCTGAGGTACCACTGTAGTTGTTTATTTCTTTGACATCTTCTGGGAGGGCGTCCCACAGGGAGGGCACCACTACTGAGAAGGCCTTTTGCCTGGTTCCCTGCAACCTCACTGTTCGTAGTGAGGGAACCACCAGAAGGCCCTTGGTGCTGGACCTTAGTGTCTGGGAAAATAAGAATGATGGGGTTGGAGATGCTCAACTTTACTTAACAAATATCTTGCATAAAATTGAACCAAGTTGTCACTCATAGGCCTGCTATTGGAAAGTTTACTACTGCCGCTCATATAAACAGTGGCATTTGAGTTCCATACACGGGAAAGCAACTTTCTAAACTCAAGGCACTGGCCATAAGAGGTGGATCCCATCAGACTAGACTACATTAAAAAACTTCACAAGGAATACCGTCCTCACCTGGAAATGTATCATTAGTCAGTTGCAAAATTAGATTCTCTACTGCCTTAATAGTAACTGTGGGGCCATGATTAATTTCCAGTTTGTCATTAGTGCTCTGACCTTCTGAGCTGATTACCGTGTAAAAGACTTCATACAAGTATTGCTCCTGAACACTATTAGTTACATTTATCAGCATATGATTATTAGAGAATAAGTTGTTCATTCATTTCCAAAACTAAATGCTGTATTTCAACTTGGTGGTTAAATTCTATATAAGTTATTTAAAAACTTGCATCCTTCCCAATAATCTTTTGTATTCCTTCTTCAGACCAATCCAAACTTGGACTGCATCTTCAGAATTGCTTAGTTTAATATGCCTTACTGCATATTCTTTTCTGAAATTTCTAAAATTCACTCATAATAATTTATTTATATAAAATATGTTTTTTTAAATGAATGAACAACAGCTGCCATGCTTTTCCTCTCTAGTAAATCGCATGCTCAGAAATGTAACCAGTAGTACTTGTATGAAATTCTTAACCATTTATTTATTTAAATTTATATCTGGTCTTTCTTCCCAAGGGAGGGCAGGGCAGCAGGGTTAATCAACTCTTCTCAAGATAGTTCACAAAACTGGGACATTAGCTAGCAGTGTGGGTGTGAGAGAGGGGGGAATGCAAATAACTACATTAAAACTAAAATAGCATTCCGAATCAAAATCATAACAGTAAAATATAGTTAGCATCAGTTAAAAGCAGACTGGAAGGTGGACCAAGGCAGGTAGGGAAATCCCTGCCAATGAGAACTTAGGCAACTCCATGAATAGGAAACATTCACTTACATAGGTTATAATGAAGCAGAGAACGTGGGGACATTGCTGAGGAAGTGAGTAAACCTGTTCCCTCTCCCTGGTGATGCCATTGGTTCTGTCCATTGAATAGTCCACAGGGGCCTATCTGCACATCTCTGTTCTAGATTCTGCTCTTAGTCATGCTAGAGTGTGGTTCTCTTCCATGGAAACCTCCAAGAACTTTCCATGGTTTCCCAGTGATCTCTCAACCAAACACCAACCGGGTCCACAGCTGCTTACTTTCAACAATCCTTACACCATCAGGTGTTCCAGACTTCACCAAATGATATCCACTGTATATGAAGGGTGGAAAAAACTCATTTTATGTCAAAGGGTATATTGTGGTCTTGCTGTTGCGGATGTTGGTTCTTTGCTGTGCTGCTCATTTTTAAAAACATCTTACCTGAGTTAATGGATAGGTCTCAAGTTAATGGGATGCAGGTAGCACTGTGGTCTTAACCACTGAGCCTCTTGGGCTTGCCGATCAGAAGGTCGGTGGTTTGAATCCCCACGACGGGGTGAGCTCCCGTTGCTCGGTCCCAGCTCCTGCCAACCTAGCAGTTCGAAAGCATGCCAGTGCAAGTAGATAAATAGGGACCACTGCAGTGGGAAGGTAAATGGTGTTTCCATGTGCTCTGGTTTCCGTCCCGTTGTGCCAGACGTGGTTTAGTCATGCTGGCCACATGACCTGGAAAGCTGTCTGTGGACAAATCCCTTGGCCTGAAAGTGAGATGAGCGCCGCAACCCCATATTCACCTTTGACTGGACTTAACCGTCCAGGAGTCCTTTACCTTTTCTCAAGTTAATGCAGACAAGAAGAAAAGGTGACATCCTTTGAGGCCAATTATGTTTTTCGCCTCTTGGCATCTTGTATCCCAGTTTGCACCGTGCAATATTTAACATCAAGTTTGATTAATACAATTAACACGTGAAACGGGGGGACTTTAACTCAAGAGAAAGCAGAACGCTTTCGAAATTGTCAGTTGCATTCACTGGATGAATCCCTGTTATTGCATCCTTAGCCCCATCGCTGAGTTCAGTTGGGCTGCTGGAGCAAGAAGTCAGATCAAGTTCACCAGGAATGGGCAGACTGCCAAAGTAACAGAGCTCTGTCCAGCAGGACCAATAGACCTAGCACAACTTATGAAAGCAATTTGTTGTTTCAGCACCAAAGTCTCTGGAAGGCTCAGGCATAGGACACCTGTAGTTCACAGGCAGATGCTGGAAAATGTGGAAGTTGCTAAGCAAGTAAAAAAGTTAAAAAGTGACAGTGACAAGGAAGCGTGATGATGACTAAGCCTCTGGAACAGTGTTTCCGGCTGATAGCTGAGGCACACGCTTTCTGAATTAAAATTAGAGAAACGCTTCACTCTTTCATACCCCAGTAAGTTTACTTTTGGGGTGCATAACAGATAGAATTACCTACTTCCAGTACTGCTTATCCTAAATGTTTCTGCATGTCCTTGTCCCAGCCATGTTTGTTGGCTGGAAGGTGGAAAACTCAGAGCAGTGATGTAGGCAGCGATGCAATGGGTGGCCTCTAATGCTCTAATCCAGTGTTTCTCAACCTGTGGGTCCCCAGATGTTGGTGGGCTACAACTCCCATCATTCCTAGCCAGCATGACCAGTGGTCAGGGATGATGGGAGTTGTAGTCCAACAACATCTGGGGACCCACAGGTTGAGAACCGCTGTATCTAATCCCATCTGATGCCCAGGCACAGCAGAATTAGGAACATAGAAAGCAGCTTCATAGCAAATAAATGACCCATTTGGCTCCAAATTATTTTTTTATATTTTGCTGGAAGCCGCCCAGAGTGGCTGGGGAAACCCAACCAGATGGGTGGGGTATAAGAAATAAAATAATAATAATAATAATAATAATAATAATAATAATAATAATACACAGACAGGCAGAGGTTATCCAGGGTTTCAGGTAGACGTCTTTCTCAATGCAAGCTGGGGAAGCCAAGGACTGAACTCAGAGCCTTTCTGCACTGCTGAGGCTCTCCAGGAGGCAAGGCCAGAGCAGTGAATCAAACACAAGTGGGTACTTTGGGCTCAAAGTCACACAAGCCTTTCAATTATTTAATATATTTATTTCTCCTGGTACGCTACAGTCCTCCCTTGGTAAATGACTGAGCCCTGGAACACTGCTCTAGAAACCTGAAGGGATGCGAGCTGAGCAGGATTTTAGGGAAGAATCGCTGGGGCAACAAAGCACACTTCCCTTAAATGAGAAATCAAGGGACTCCCCCTCCCGCACCCCCACCGGAGTTTTGCCTTTGATATATGAATACGACTCCCCAGCTCCAGCTCCCTTGTGTCTCTTGTAGCTCTTGATAATTTAAGATTATTTTTATAATGTGCTTGGCTGCTGCATGCAAATCACATCGCCTTGCCCAGAATTGCATTATACAACACAGCAAGGACCATCTGAACTGAATAAAGACGCAGCATTAAATCAGGTACTTAATCGCTCATTTTGCTTTGATTTACAGAATCCATTGTCTTCCGGTTTTATGTTACAGGAGGAAAAAAAAACCCAGCCCAGCCCCAAGAAGAAGAAAAAAACATAGGAAGAAACAACTTGATACGACAGGCCCCAATATGCAGTGTCAGATTAGGAAACAATATATTAAGATCCTAGTGGTTTCGGAAAATCAATACAGACATGCTTATTCAAGTGACTAGTAACGTCACAGGGGCCATTAAAAAGGTAATTGAGGATTGACCCACAAATATGCTACCTAGAGGGTTAGTTGCTGTTTTTGTGTTATTAACATGGATGGAAATTACAAGACTCCACTTGTGGCTTTGTGAAATTGAATGTCAGCCTGGAAACAAACAATAGCTTTTTCGGAGTATTGTAATTATGACAGCCATCGCTGTCCATGGCATGTTTAGGCACTGCACAAAAACTTGCGCAAAATCTTCTGACCAGAGACGACAGCCGGACAAAATGGACGAGTGTATATGCCGCAGGACACAATGCTTTCATCATGCCATGTACCGTTTTTGAGCTTTATGCTGCCAGTCACATGTTCACATAATAAAGGTGATCTAGAGATGATGGAGGAGGAAGGGTTTTTTTTTTTTTGTGAATGCTCAGATGACCGGCCAGATATAATGAGTTTTCATTGCCTTAATTTATTTCTTATATTTGTAGGCCGCCTTTGAGGTTCGTCCCTCTTCCCTTCCCCTTTCCCTCTGCGGCCAAAACATCAGGCATTGGGAGCAATTGATATCCAAGGTCCAAATAACATGTTTAACCAATCTTTCCCCCACTCAGCACACCATCATGTATCTATGTACGGGCGACAACCATTTTGCATGGGGATTCCATTCCTGGGCCCCACAAGTGTCAGCAGAGCGGGCATAGGCCTGCCCTGTTCTGCCCTCTTTCGGGTCCAAAAGGACCCATGTGTTAGCAGTCACATGTCAATTGGAAGTGTGCAGAATGATCACCGCATGTACTTACTGTTCAGGATAACACTTCATCAATCTGATGACGTGGACTGTAGTGCCCAAAAGCCTATGCCGTAATAGATGTGTTATTCTTGAAGGTGCCACAAAATTCTGTGTTTTTGGAAACAAGGCTACTCCTTGGGAAGTTTAACCATTGGAGTTTGGTTCATCTGCATTATCAGTAGTGGGAGTGGAGTGGAGTGATGCTACTTACTTGACCTCTGGCCAGCCACACTGCTGCTTACCGAAAGTACTTGTTGTCGTTTAGTCGTTTAGTCGTGTCCTACTCTTCGTGACCCCATGGACCAGAGCACGCCAGGCGCTCCTGTCTTCCACTGCCTCCCACAGTTTGGTCAAACTCATGTTCGTAGCTTCAAGAACACTGTCCAGCCATCTCGTCCTCTGTCGTCCCCTTCTCCTTGTGCCCTCCATCTTTCCCAACATCAGGGTCTTTTCCAGGGAGTCTTCTCTTCTCATGAGGTGGCCAAAGTCTTGGAGCCTCAGCTTCAGGATTTGTCCTTGCAGTGAGCACTCAGGGCTGATTTCCTTCAGAATGGATAGGTTTGATCTTCTTGCAGTCCATGGGACTCTCAAGAGTCTCCTCCAGCACCATAATTCAAAAGCATCAATTCTTCGGCGACCAGCCTTCTTTATGGTCCAGCTCTCACTTCCATACATCACTACTGGGCAAACCATAGCTTTAACTATATGGACCTTTGTTGGCAAGGTGATGTCTCTGCTTTTTAAGATGCTGTCTAGGTTTGTCATTGCTTTTCTCCCAAGAAGCAAGCATCTTTTAATTTCGTGGCTGCATGGTGCAAATGCATCAGCAGAGCCAATTTGGCACTCCTGCTGATGAGTTTGCCCTGCACCAACCTCCTTGACGCCTTCCCCCTCCCGCTCTACCTCCTGGTAAGCAGCACCAACACTACTGAATGGAGGCAGCTTGCAGATGGAACATTTCCTCCTTGGTAAAGATATCCAAATTGGCATCTGCTGACTTTTTGCCTCGTATACCGCCTAAAATGAAGCTCTATTGTGATTTTAAAGGGGGATATGTTCAGTTTTAAAGCAATAGGCTATGACTGTATAACTGAAAAGAATATTCAGCTTTCCACATCTAATGTGGGTTTATGGGAAAATTGCCATGACCATGTTTCTGTAGGCTTTTAAAATATAGTTAAGGAATCTTTCACTCTTCATATCAAGGTGTGTGTGTGTGCATGTGTGCTGTAGGAATTACTGCCTGCATAAATTTTAATTTTGCTGTCTAAAGCATCATTTATATACTCTGTCACTTTTATTTCATGTAATAAACCAAACTTCCTTTATTCCTCTGTGTGAGAGCGTCCTGTGGGCATAGAGTTAAGGGTAAAATATACTCATAGACAAGCATGTGTTACAAATCTAGGAAAAGTTCCTAAACCTCTCAGCAGTGTGAATATGAACATGCATGAGTGCTGGTTGTGCACTTGTGAGTCCAGGTGCACACTTGTAACACTACTTTTGCTAACACAATGTCCTCCTAGTTTCTATTGGTTCCTGTTTTCCACCTACTAGGAAACTTACTGTATGTTATTTCACCTAAGGATGGAAAAAGACCTTGGTAACAGCCAATTCATTTGTCTCCATGATGGTGTGGTGATCACACAGGGTCCCCAGACATTTCACCATCTATTGATCCCTGTGCCACCACTTGATTTCTCGCTGCCACCACCCAGGCCCTACCTGGTACAATACTGAGTCCAGTCAGGGTTAAATTGGAACATAAACTTCTGTTTATTTATTGCAGTTTAACAAGTGTGTGGTTTCAGAAACCATATCGGTCCATTGCAATCATGGGGTGCCTATCCAGACCTATAACTTCTGCTACCTGCTCTCCCTCACTAAACCACCTCTCAGATATTTACTTGTCTTCCTAGCCCCTAACTGTTCCTGACTCAGCTTATTTCGCTACACTAACTCAACCTACCCACAGACTCTATCCCAATTCACTCCCACTCCAACCAACCACCCAACTCCCAACGAACTCTTCCCTTCGCCCCTCCCAGAGCTGGTTTTATAGTCCCTCTGACTCCACCCCCCTGGGTTCTGATAGGGTAACCTGTTTAACTATTTCACCTCCAGCACTCTCATATGTTAACGTCACAGATGGCAACTCAGCTAGTCATGCTTCCTGATCCCAATGGGTGTTGGTACAACCTGGATACCTGCATAGCACCTGAACAGCCAAATTAGAATGTGTGTGACCCCCCCCCATTATATCTAGGACTCCTGCTAGTGAAACAAGGCTTCCCTCCTTCCCCTGTGCCTCCTCCAAATCTGCTCTGGAAACTCTGGCAACCAACCTCACACTAGAGCAGTGCACTGAGAGAGGAAAGGGGGTCTGTTCCATGTGACAAGCAGGTGTGGTTGTGCTGGTGGAAAGTTCAGAAGAGTGTGATGTTCAACTCCTCCCCATGACCTCAATATTAGCCAATTGTTTTTTCACCCCATCCTGCCCATCACCTCTTGTTCTGTTTACCAACTAGCCTGAAAAAGAGTTCTGGAAAACTCAAAAGCTCGCACACACGATTTGTGATATTTTGGTTGGCTTAATACAGGCGTTGTTAAGAAACCAGAAGCATTCCCCCTAGGAATTTTAGACCAAGATGTAAAAAAAAAGAAAATTGGAAATTATTTATGTATGCAACAACAGCGGCAAGAATTATATTAGCACAAACTTGGAAGACAGAAGAAATATCAACAAAAGAACAATGGCAAGGGAAACTTATGGAATATGCAGAACTGGCAAAACTAACAGATAAACTACATGAAAGGGACAACAAAGGCTTTAAAAGAGGATGGGAACCATTTGCAACATATATGAAGAGGCAACATAAAGAAATGGACTCATTGGCAGGGTTTGAGTAAACAATCACAACTGTATACAACAAAAAAATAAGACTATATGTATTGGGAAAATTTGGGGGAAACAGTACGCAGGGTGAACAATATGGAAATAAAACAAAACGGGAGTATGAGGGAAGTCCAGGGGAGGAGGAAAAATTGTTAAAAATATATTGTTAGAAGAAGTATACATGGAAAAATCAATAAAAAAGTTTTTTTTAAAAAAAAAATACAGGTGTTCCTCTACTTTGGAACTTGTAAATGTGTCATCACAAGGACTCTCTTTTTTAATTGGTAGACTATTCTGCTTACGCAATATTATGAAATTAAATTATGTCCAAATTCTTGAAACTACTGGGCTCAATCCAAGCAAAGTCAAATGCTTTCGGTGGAAAAGATGGGGAAAGGTGTAACCCTCTATCCACTTACCTAAGTGAGCCCTGTTGTTCTCAGTGGCCCTTTCTTCTGAGTAGGCATGCACAGGTTTGCACTGTCAGTGCCTGGCTGAAATCAAGGGACCTGAATTGTGCCTAACCTTGGCTAGATTGAACTCAAGTGTCTGTGGTTTAATAAAGGGGTGGGAGTTGGGGATCAAAAAACAGAAATCCTTTGGGATTTAATTTTCACTGTGTTTGGCAAACATGAAGGAATAAGAGCATTTCCTTTGCATCATGTTATTAATCATATTAAAAATTATGCTGTCCCCAAATTAAACTGCAGCACCACTTATTAAATTCCAGGGACTGTGAGATACATGGAATTATTGCTTCAGTGGTTTCGGTTCAAAATTATTTCCCAAACCTTATGTTAATTAAATTAAGTACTTAAATTAACTGATGTTCAAGTGATCGTTTGTGTATGCTGTGGGTGGAAAACCAAGGTTCAGTGTGGTGTTTGCTCTAACTTGCTGTAATGTCATATTGGTAAAATGGGGAAAGCAACTCTTGCTAAAGTAATGAAAAACTTGGAAATCACCATGTTAAACTGTGCATATTTTAAATTTCTGTTTGTGCAAATTAAAATTCTGGAAGGTTTCTTAACTATACTAAAATTCATTATTATATTTTACATGAATCAAACATAATTTCCCCCTTTTACCTGTATTTTGAACGCTACCAATTTACACCTGTCTAATTTCTCTTTATGGGACACAGGTGGTGCTGTGGTCTAAACCACTGAGCCTAGGGCTAGCCGATCGGAAGATTGGCGGTTTGAATCCCTGCGACGGGGTGAGCTCCCGTTGCTCGGTCCCAGCTCCTGCTAACATAGCAGTCTGAAAGCACATCAAAGTGTAAATAGATAAATAGGTACCGCTCTGGTGGGAAGGTAAACAGCGTTTCCGTGCACTGCTCTGGTTTCATCAGAAGCAGCTTAGTTGTGCTGGCCACATGACCTGGAAAAACTGTCTGCGGACAAACACCGGCTCCCTCGGCTAGTAAAGCAAGATGAATGCTGCAACCCCAGAGTCATTCACAAATGGACTTAACTGTCAGGGATCGTTTACCATTACCTTTAACTTCTCTTTAGCTGTCACGGCTTCCTTTCAAGCAGAGACAGGGAACAACTGGAGACTCCAACTCCTGTTGGCCATTTGGGGAGGGGCTGACGTAAACTAGAGTCCAGCAACATCTGGGAGTATATGGATTCCCCATCCGTGATTTAAATAATCATAGGGCTTTAAGTTTGGTCATAGTCCTGAGGATCTATTGTTAGGGGATGGTATACCAGAACCACTGTACTGAAACAAACGACCAGCATATTTAGACTGCAAGAAGATCAAACCTATCCATTCTGAAGTAAATCAGCCCTGAGTGCTCACTGGAAGGACAGATCGTGAAGCTGAGGCTCCAATACTTTGGCCATCTCATGAGAAGAGAAGACTCCCTGGAAAAGACCCTGATGTTGGGAAAGATGGAGGGCACAAGGAGAAGGGGACAACAGAGGACGAGATGGTTGGACAGTGTTCTTGAAGCTACCAACATGAGTTAGGCCAAACTGCGGGAGGCAGTGGAAGTCAGGAGTTCCTAAGGATCAAATCTACACTTACCCCCAGAGTTGTTCTGCATTTATGAAAACGTAGAACCACCAGCAGAGAGATGTCTCTCTGCCCATGGAATTGGTTCCCCTGTGTAATGTCTTCTAACCTCAGGATTCCCATTCTACATGACAGCTGAAAAGAAGTTAATAGAGTGTTCTACAATGTCTCTGAACTGTGGCAGAGCTTGGGCTTTCAAATTCCAGTGGCGCCCTGCGCTGCGCTAAAATTTGGCGCCTCCCCCCCCCACTCTACATCATTGTTCCAGTACCCCCTGTGGCACTGGTGCCCAGTGCAGTCAAATGCAAATATAAAACAGAAAATGCTGTCCTTGGGCCACCTCATAAGCCAAGTTTGGGGACTTCCGCAGAAAATTATGTTTAGCCTGGAAAAGAGGAGACTGAAAGGAGATATGGTAGCCATCTTCAAATATCTAAAAAGCTATGGCATGGAAGATGGAGCAAGCTTGTTTACTCCTGCTTCCAGAGGCTAGAACTCAAACCAAGTTACAAGAAAGGAGATTTTGATTAAGTATCAGGAAGAACTTTCTGACATTAAGAGCTGTTTGACGGTGAAGCGGACTCCTTCAGAAGGTTGTAGACTCTTCTTCATTGGAGGTTTTTAAGCAGAGGTTGGATGGCTATCTTTCATGGATACTTTAGTTGAGACTCCTGCATTGCAGGAGATTGACATTTCATTTCTATGATTCCATCTACTTTCAAGTCTGAGCACCAGTTTTGGAGAGGTGACCCCTCACCCATTTCTATCCATGCAGGGATGGAACAGGAAAGACGCCTTTCCCCATGCTGTACCAGCCATGAAGCGCAATATCTTGGGTTGGGTTGCTGTGGTGGTGCATGTACTGGGGAGAACTAGAGGGACAGAAGACTGAAGGGAGATTAAGATAACCCCCTCACATATTCAAATCATGCATGAGGGGTCCACAAAGCTGCATCAGCTAGACCCAATTCTTCCTCGTAATGCATACTCTGGCCATAAGCAAGCACGAGAAAGGACCCTTCTTGTCTGCTGGTTATTCATGTAGACCTCTTCCACATGACGAAGAAACCTGTGACAATCAGGTGACCGTATGCAGGAGCTCTACATGTGTGTAAACTACGAGTTTACATGCTCTCCATGCTTGCACAATGTGTAGCCAGAGAGGTTGTGGCCAGCAAGCTACGTAAGCTCACTGGGTTGAATTCCCCTCTTCCTCTTCTTCTCAGCATATGCCAAAGAGGTCATGGGGCCTTCTCTCTGCCATCATAACAATAAAGGACCACGTAATTTATGCAAAATTCAAAGAGAGTCCAGGCAACAAAGTTTCCATGATAAAACCTGCAGGGTAAATAGATGGGAACTGAGTTGAAGTATAGGCATTTCCTATAGAAAATGTCCCTCTTATGTCTGCAAAGGCTACATATTTTTCAATCATTAAAAAAGTGATTTTGCAGCGTGCTAATTGAAATGCATAGGTTGCCTCATTCCTAAATGTCATTGTGTAATGCAAATAGCTTTATGGTTGTGCCACGTTAATCTCCATCACCCCACCACCAAAAAAACCCCCAGCAAAGTAAATATTAATTATTCCTTTTTCATAGGTGGAGGAGCAGGAAATAGAGGTCAGAAACCAAGGGACACCTTGACTAGATCTATGCACCAAATGGTGGGTTTTTGTTTGTGTTTGTGTTTCTTGATGGACCCATATTGCTTTAATGAAACACAGCTCCCTTCCTTGCTCCTAAAAGAAGAACGTATATGTGAAAGAACACAGTCCCTAAGATTCTCACCCAATGGCACTCAGTTAATGTCTAAAAGGATGTTTCAGTCAAGATCTGCTAGGTCCAAATCTAGAACTCCACTTTGCCTTAGCAACTCATTTAAATACCGCATATCATATACCTGCCCTTCCTATCTTCCTATAACCATCCCACTGGTCAGCCAAAAAGGCTCTCAAGGTCATTTAAGATTGACATTATGTCAAATCTGTCTGAAAATTTCACCTAACTCCGAAATACATCAACTCTGTCAATTCCTCGCTTTTCATCTTTGCCACTCTTCACCTCAGTTCTCCACATGGCCACATCAATTTGCAATCAGATTTATATTTTAAAAGCCCCCACAAAATTCATCAACATTTTTGTGCAAATGTCTCCGAGTATATACAATTTTATGTGCAATTTTACCTAATTTGAATGTCAGTAAAGCAATTTTTCCTAACGCAATGCATTTTTGAATGCTGGTTTCACGAACGTGTACATTTCAACACACACTTATCATTAGTAAATTCATTTTTTTGTGCACATTACTTGGATGAAGAGATGCACTACAACATCTGGAGAAATGTGAATTTTCAAGGATGGCTGTGTTTTCAGTGCACATATTGTTTCGGACAGCACAATTCAGGTAGGTTTGCCTTTAAATGTGAACTGAATCTAATTTTCCCCTCATCTCTAGATGCACTGTATAGCAAATTCAAATCTCTAAGCACAGATCCTTATGCTGCCCAAACATAACCATTTATGCCATAAGAGAGATATCAGTAAGAACTGAGCATGCTCTGAGGTCATAGAATGCTGACTTACTGATGGACAGCGGCAAGGGAGAAAAGAATGGAATATCCTGGAAGTGGGCATGGCTGGCTGGTTGGAATTGTGTACAGGAGTGCTACACATTGCAACATTTTGTGGTAGGTTCCTTTTTAAAATATTTTGATGTAATAGTCTTCCTTATAGGGTGTGATCCCCTTCATGTCTTGCCTGTCGCAGCCCTCATATATGAGTGCCTAGAGGCAGTTGGAGGATGGATGGCAGCTAACAGACTGAGGTTGAATCCTTGACAAGACAGAAGTACTGTTTTTGGGGGACAGGGGGCGGGTGGATGGGTGGGATTACCTGGTCCTGAATGGGGTAACTGTGCCCCTGAAGGACCAGACGCGCAGCCTGGGAGTCATTTTGGACTCACAGCTGTCCATGGAGGCACAGGTTAATTCTGTGTCCAGGGCAGCTGTCTACCAGCTCCACCTGGTACACAGACTAAGACCCTACCTGCCCGCGGACTGTCTCACCAGAGTTGTGCATGCTCTAGTTATGTCCCGCTTGGACTACTGCAATGCTCTCTACATGGTGACCTGGAAACTGCAATTAATCCAGAATGCGACAGCTAGACTGGTGACTGGGTGTGGCCGCCGGGACCACATAACACCAGTCCTGAGAGATCTGCATTGGCTTCCAGTACGTTTCCGAGCACAATTCAAAGTGTTGGTGCTGACCTTTAAAGCCCTAAATGGCCTCGGACACTGAGATCCAGCACTGAGGGCCTTCTGGCGGTTCCTTCATTGTGAGAAGTGAGGTTACAGGGAACCAGACAGAGGGCCTTCTCGGTAGTGGCGCCCACCCTGTGGAACACCCTCCCTTCAGATGTGAAGGAAATAAGCAGCTACCCTCTCTTTAAAAGACATCTGAAGGCAGCCCTGTTTTTAATATTTGTTAATATTTAATGCTGTACTGTTTTTAACACTTGATTGGGAGCTGCCCAGAGTGGCTGGGGAAACTCAGCCAGATGAGCGGGATAATAATAATAATAATAATAATAATAATAATAATAATAATAATAATAATAATAATATCATATGCACATTAGAGGAATATAGATGGAGGATGGGAGGAAAGTTCCAGGAAGGTGAAAATGTGGATTGTCTCCATGTTTCCCCTTTACTAGGCTGGTTTGTAGGCTAAATACAGCTCCTTCGGCTCCTTCCTTTAATATGAACCAATATAGTTTGTTCTAGTTGACTTTAATAGCTGTAGATGTTGAGGCGCTAACATGAGCTGGGATTTTCACTGACACATTTAAGGCCTTAAAAGCAAAAAGCAAAAGCCCTGCTTTTTTTGGTTTGGATTTCGAATAAAATGCAGGGCATGGAGAAGCAAGCGCCTGTTGTTTCCTCTCATTTTCCTGTTCTTCAGCACATAATGATTCTTCTGTCATTAATGGTGCTTTAATTGAGTGGGATTAAGGGTAGATTAAAGGATCTCTCATTAGAGCACAACCTCCCTGCATTCACTTCCTGTTGGGACCTCTCAACAGGAGAGCTTTCGATATAGGAAAGTGGAAAACACTTAAAACATAGGAAGAGAGTGGGGGGAAGCATATTTGAAATTTAATCTACTTGTGAAGTGTAAAATATAAATGTCAGTGGCAGATGATAAAAGCTCTAGGTTGGAGCAGCCCATCAGCAAGACGTTTTGTAAGGGGTGGGGAGTGGGTGTATTTGTTCGGGAAATTATCCTAAGTCAATGGAAGGGAACGAAAAACAAGCATCTTGATATGTTTCACATTAATGTCATGTACAGTGCAATCCTGTAGATGTGTACAGTGGTACCTTGGTTCTCAAACGCCTTGGTACTCAAACGCCTTGGTTCTCAAATACGGAAAACCCCGAAGTGTTCCGGTTTTCAAACGTTTTTCAGAAGCCAAACTTCCAATGCGGCTGTCGGCTATTGTTTCCGGGGCACCTGCACCAATCAGAAGCTACACCTTGGTTTTCAAACATTTTGGAAGTCAAATGGACTTCCGGAACTGTTTGGCACTTTTGGTTTTGCTTTTTATTTTGCGTATTTGTTTTTGAGGCCCTTTCAGTTAATTTGTTTTTGTGACTGTGTGGAACCCAATTCATTGACTGATTGATTGTGTGATTGTGGAAATGGATAAAAAAAAAACCCCAAACAAACAATGACTATCATCAGTGCAGGTAAGAAAAAATATTTATTTTTATTTTTGTCATCTCCAATACTGTCTTATTTATTTTATAGTACAGTACATTGATGCTTTCATTTTATGGATCAATGGTCTCATTAGATAGTAAAATTCATGTTAAATTGCTGTTTTAGGGATTGTTTTTAAAAGTCTGGAATGGATTAATTCATTTTGCATTACTTTCTATGGGAAAGCGCACCTTGGTTTTGGAACGCTTTGGTTTTGGAACGGACTTCCAGAACGGATTAAGTTTGAGAACCAAGGTACCACTGTGCTCTTAGTGGTAAGTCCTGGAAGACCTGTTCCCTGCCTTGCAGGCCATTTCCCACCTGGCAGTACCTGACTGACTCCAGCTACGAAAGCTGAGGCTGCTAAATAAGCTGGAGACCATCTTGGCCATGAGTCCTGGAAGATCACTGTGCCTGTGCACACTGATAATGCAGAAGAGGAGTGTGAAAGGAAGCAAAGGATGCTCAGAGGGACTAGTGCTGCACACACAGTTACATTTCAAGGTTGCTGCTAGTGCCCTCGAATTTCCCCATGGATTGGCTGCTTCTTGTAGTGCAAACAGATGGCATAACGAGAATCCACTGCCAACTCAGAGGTAGACCTGCCAGCCAAGGTCTCTCTCCCCTTTCTTCCCACCCTGGTATTTTCTTTATAAGGTTTTGCTTTTAAGAGACACTTAAAGGTAAAGGGACCCCTGACCATTAGGTCCAGTTGTGACCAACTCTGGGGTTGCGTAATCATCTCGCTCTATAGGCCGAGGGAGCCGGCGTTTGTCTGCAGACAGTTTACGGGTCATGTGGCCAGCATGACTAAGCCGCTTCTGGCGAACCAGAGCAGCGCACGGAAACGCTGTTTACCTTCCCGCCAGAGCGGTACCTATTTATCTACTTGCACTTTGACGTGCTTTCGAACTGCTAGGTAGGCAGGAGCAGGGACCGAGCAACGGGAGCTCACCCCTTTGCGGGATTCGAACTGCCGACCTTCTGATCGGCAAGTGCTAGGCTCTGTGGTTTAACCCACAGCGCCACCCACGTCCCGCACACCAAAGGATAAACGGACATAAATCTGACACCAGGAATCACAAGACAGAGAAACCAGTAGGAGAACACTTCAATCTCCCAGGACTTCAATCTCCCAGGATCTCAAAGTAGCTGTCTTATTACAAAAGAATTTCAGTAATAGACTAGAAAGACAAGTTGCTGAATTGCAACTTATTACCAAACTTAAAACCATGGAGAGACTTGGTCTGAATAGAGACATTGGATTCTTATCTCATTATACATGATAAAGCTATTTTTAGCCATCTCACCCCTTGCTTTTTCCTGTAAGACCAATTGCAGTCCTTAACAGTCGTCAACAGGTTTACCACACCTATCAGCCAATCACCCATTCCCACCACCCCTTCTGAGTAATACCCCTCCCCACCCTCTCACTATATATAAGGGTCTGGTGACTTCTGTTTCAGTGTATCTGAAGAGGTGTGCATGCACACAAAAGCTCATACCAATAACAAACTTAGTTGGTCTCTAAGGTGCTACTAGAAGGAATTTTTATTTTGTTTTGTTTTGACTACGGCAGACCAACACAGCTACCTACCTGTAACTAAACGTTCTTGACTTATTGCTTTATCTTTTTGGTAACCACTTTGAGGTTTGTTTTGTTTTTTTACAGTCAAGCAATCTATAAATTTTATGAAATAAATAATAAAACACATAATGGTCAGAGCAGGTCATGTGCAATAAAAATAACAGCTTGGCTTATTTATTTCAGGTGGAGCAGGGGCACGACTAGCTTAGTCAGTAGAGCATGAGACTTTTAAGGTGGAGCAGGGCCTTCTCTGTTGTGGCACCTGAGTTATGGAACACTCTTCCGTTGTAAATGTTGTTGTCTCCCTTGTTGCCAGCCTTTTTTTGTCTGCTCCTATAGGCTTGTAGGGTGAGCTGAACCAAAGAACTGTTGACCTGCTGTAGGAGTTTTGCTTTGTTGGCAGTTTTGTATCTGAATGGCTTTATATGGTTTGTATATGATGTTATGATGGATTTTAATGGAAATGTTTTGTGTTCCATCATGGCAATCTAGAAATATTATTATTATTATTATTATTATTATTATTATTATTATTATTATTATTAACTTATTTTGTCTTTAAGGTCTGTTTCACATATAACTTTAGAGGCACTGAGGCCACTGAGGGAGCTAACCCTATTAGTATTCCTGATATGGTACATATGCTGTAATCACATTTTACATGTCGTGATGTACACTTATATACCTTTGATGCACACATGGGGAGGGGAGCCCCATAAGGTGGGAAGTGGCCCTGACAGTCATCACAATATTTGTAGTGCGTACATAATCTCTACGTCATATTGGTTGTGAAAAGCCTCCAGGTTACAGTCTAAAGAGCCCTGCTGGGTCCACGACTGAACCCAAATGCAAAATCACTTCTGTCGACTTTTCTTTCTTTCTGCCTATGCATTCATTCTTACAGAAGGCTATACAGATGTTGGGTGAGGTCGGGCCTCATTGCCTCAGAAACATTACAGAGACCTTCTCCGAATTTTTGATGCATTTTACAAGCACAACACCTCCATCCAAGGTAAAGCACCTCTGCTACATATAAGAAGGATTTATCTGTGTAATCCTATGCACATTTGCCTGGGAGACCCCTCTGGGATTTGCTTCTGAGTATGTATGTATAGGATTGTGCTGTTAGCTGAAATCAAAAGTGTTTTCTTTTGCCTGAGCCGTGGCCTAAGGCGTTTGCCTCTTCCCTCTTGCAGATGTAAAGTCTGCAATGTATTTAGATACCTCTCCAACTGAAGCAGGCTGCTAGGAAGGGACTCTCAGCTTCTCTGAAGTGAAATGAGATTTGCATGAGGAGCCGCAAACTGAATTGCGTGGCAAGACCCTCAAGCCGACCCCCCCATTATGATAAATAAATTCACATGGACACGGATATTTTGTTTAAGGTTTTGGGGCAAAAATGTAGCCACAACTTTATTGATTACAGGAATGAGAGCGGTATAGGCTTAGGCTTAGTTTCTGTTTTGCCACTGTGCAGTTGCTTGGAGCCACAGGACTCTGTTTACATTCCAGAGACTGTCTAGACTGTTGGAAGTTGGAAGTCTCCAACTGTTGGACATTCCAGAGACAGTCTAGACTGTTGGACTGTTGGAAGTCTCACGGGAGAGGAGACGGGATGTGACGTTAGTGGTTTCCTGTTTCCTTTGTTCCTTTGTTCAGTTGCTCTCTGCTTTCATAGAGAGAGGATGTGTTTTTTTTGTCTGCGTAGTTAGGATAATAAAACTCTTTGCAATGTAGCCCAAACCTCTCGTCTCTTTCCTGTGTTGGAGACTCTGCTGAATGGAACGTGCCTTGGAGCCTTATCAAAGGCTCAGGTCATTAAACACGTTGGGAGGCGATTCCGAAGGCTTGGCCAGAAGAAAATGAGCTTTATCAGCTTGGCCGAGCGGAGATCCCGACATGGCAAGACTATATCTGACTCCTGTCCCCTTTGCAGGAAGTCTGTAAGGGTAAACCACCCAAAGGGAAATTGCTTCGGGGGAACCCACCTGCATCTCCCCTGGTGTTCCCAGAGGCCTGGCATGGCCCTCACCCTTCAAGCGGACTTCAGACAGGAACCAGGACCCAGCTTCCTTTAACGGAATACCCTTGAAACTGGAAGGCCATCCTCCCCTCCCCCATTCACCATAAGCAATGCCTAACCGCCTAACCTTAGCAAGTTGTGACGATTGCTAAGAGGTAGGCAAAAACCAAGTGGCCTGTGCCAATTTGCCAAATGGAAAAACTCCTACCCGGTCCCCGACTCAAGCTGGGCAACCAACCAAAGGCCAAAGCAAGGCCAAAGCCTTGTGACATGTTGTGCTTCTGCTTTTATACTTTCCCCCACTATCACCCTTTGACATGATTGGGCAATAGCCCTGAGTAATTGTGGTGCCACCCTGGCTTGTGTGCGATAGCTCCACCCATGCCAGGGTGGGGAGAACCAGGATGAGAGCCTGGAGAAGAGAACCAGGATGAGAGCCATGTTTAGCCTGGAGAAGAGGAGGTTAAGGGGTGATATGATAGCCATGTTCAAATATATAAAAGGATGTCATATAGAGGAGGGAGAAAGGTTGTTTTCTGCTGCTCCAGAGAAGCGGACACGGAGCAATGGATCCAAACTACAAGAAAGAAGATTCCACCTAAACATTAGGAAGAACTTCCTGACAGTAAGAGCTGTTCGACAGTGGAATTTGCTGCCAAGGAGTGTGGTGGAGTCTCCTACTTTGGAGGTCTTTAAGCAGAGGCTTGACAACCATATGTCAGGAGTGCTCTGATGGTGTTTCCTGCTTGGCAGGGGGTTGGACTCGATGGCCCTTGTGGTCTCTTCCAACTCTATGATTCTATGATTCTAGGACCCTCTATTAAGATGATCCCATTTGGGGAACTTCAAAACACTTTGTGGGCCTTTTTGACCAAAATACGACAGGTGGGTGGCCCTGTGGGTTAAACCACAGAGCCTAGGATTTGTCGATCAGAAGGTCGGTGGTTCGAATCCCCGCGACGGGGTGAGCTCCTGTTGCTTGGTCCCTGCTCCTGCCAACCTAGCAGTTCAAAAGCACATCAAGGTGCAAGTAGATAAATAGGTGCCGCTCCAGCGGGAAGGTAAACGGTGTTTCCGTGTGCTGCTCTGGTTCGCCAGAAGCGGCTTAGTCATGCTGGCCACATGACCCGGAAGCTGTACACCGGCTCCCTCGGCCAATAAAGCAAGATGAGTGCCGCAACCCCAGAGTCGGCCACAACTGGACCTAATAGTCAGGGGTCCCTTTACCTTTACCTTTTATCCTTTAGCGTCGGGTTTGGCCTGTTTGTCCAGTATAGAGAGCTGAAGAGCACAGATTACACAACTTCTTACAGTGCATGTGTGTGTGTAGCTCTGACGGAATCTGAATAAATTTAGATGGCGTACCAATGATGTGGTGTGTTCTGCTTTTTAAAAATCTGTATACAAAAAGAAGCTTTGCAGATCAAGGCTTTGCAATGAGCTGGATTTTCACTAACGTGGGTTTATAAAGCATCAATTCTGCCAGAGAGTATGGAAGCAATAAAATATTATGTTGCTGAAGCTCTCTCTCCTCTCCCCCACTTCCCGCTGATCACTGAAGAGAAGCACTCTCTGATTTGAATCGTGTTTAATTAATTCTATGCATAGGTGCCCAACAAAAGCCCAATACTCTGCACAGAGGTTCCTTTGTGTCACCCTGGGCTCCTTTGGGAAGGAGGGCGGGATATAAATTTAATACGCAGGACAAAGCTTCGTGCTTAAGAAATTACAGGATACATGCATCTCGTATTTTTGAAATCATGTGGCAGTGCTCGGGATAATTACTGCGTTCAGTACTGAGTACTAGCATCATGCTCCAAAAATAGCGGGAAAATATACAGTCGTACCTTGGATCCCAAACGTTTTGGTACTCAGATGTTTTGGCTCCCAAACGTCACAATTCCGGGAGTGATTGTTCCGGTTTGCGAACGTTCTTTGGAACCTGAATGTCTGATGAGGTTCCGTGGCTTCTGATTGGCTGAAGGAAGTTCCTGCAGCCAATCAGAAGCTGTGCTTTGGTTTCCAAATGTTTTGGAAGTCGAAAGGACTTCCGGAATGGATTCTGTTTGACTTCTGAGATACCACTGTATTTGGAAAAGCAGCCATCTAAATGGGTCACAGACAGCTCAATCATCTTCAGTTTCCCATCTCAAGTGGCCTTGCCCTACTGCCTTTCCTTCCTCCATGTCTCATTCTCCAACCTAGGCCTAACTCTGACTGTGAAGGGAAACCTGTGCCTGGGCTATACCACTTCAGACTACCTGTGGGGTATCACATTCTCTTCCATATGGAACACAAAAATCTCTCTGGAGAAGGATATTAAACCTCCTTCCTTACTTGCAAGTTTTCCAAGTATAGGAGTGTTTTTGGTTTTGTCTGTTGTAATGAGGGATGTGGAGTATGTGGGGAGTGTGGGGAGGGGTAGTACCTCTGGTGGGGGACAAGTCGTGCTTCTTCTTGGTTAGTTTGTCCACCTTTGGTCCTCACCCTCCACTGAGCTCTCACTTGTGGCTGCTAGAACCTGTCATACAGTTTCATAGTACAGTGGTACCTTGGGTTACATACGCTTCAGGTTACAGACTCTGCTAAGCCAGAAATAGTGCTTCAGGTTAAGAACTTTGCTTCAGGATGAGAACAGAAATTGTGCTCCGGCGGCGCAGCGGCAGCAGGAGACCCCATTAGCTAAAGTGGTTCTTCAGGTTAAGAACAGTTTCAGGTTAAGTACGGACCTCCGGAACGAATTAAGTACTTAACCTGAGGTACCACTGTAGTGTTATTGATGATTGCACTCATGAACTGGAAAACAGGTTCAAGGAGAGAGACAGCTCTGTTATAGTAGAAGTTTGCAAGTCTGCGAATGAGCACAATTTGAATTCACTATGAGAAATATTGAAACACAACTCAGATAACCATAAAAACCTAGAAGACTTAAAACCAGAGGTTGCGTTGGCAAAAACCCTTTGCAAGAAAAACCAGCATAAGTGGGGTTTTTTTGCAGGTGAGCTCACAAAATGTGGACTACCTTTCCCAGACTTGGTCTTTTGCTTGAGGCTGCGTTGACAATTTCAAGCAATACTTCAAGAGTTGAAATCTGCTTTTCTCGTTTAACTTCAGTTTTAGGTCCACCTCAATAGTTTGTGCTACATGACTGCAAAGTTGAAATGGTTTATTTTGAGTTATAATGAGGACATTACTAAAGCATTGAATTTGGATAAACTTGTACTACAGTTTGCAGCATCAAAGACAAAAAATCTTTGTTATAAACTATCAGATGTATGGAAGTGAGAGCTGGGCCATAAAGAAGGCTGATCGCCCAAGAATTGATGCTTTTGAATTATGGTGCTGGAGGAGACTCTTGAGAGTCCCATGGACTGCAAGAAGATCAAACCTCTCCATTCTGAAGGAAATCAGCCCTGAGTGCTCACTGGAAGGACAGATCCTGAAGCTGAGGCTCCAGTACTTTGGCCATCTCATGAGAAGAGAAGACTCCCTGGAAAAGACCCTGATGTTGGGAAAGATGGAGGGCACAAGGAGAAGGGGATGACAGAGGACGAGATGGTTGGACAGTGTTCTTGAAGCTACGAACATGAGTTTGACCAAACTGTGGGAGGCAGTGGAAGACAGGAGTGCCTGGCATGCTCTGGTCCATGGGGTCATGAAGAGTCGGACATGACTAAACTACTAAACAACATCATCATCATCATCAGAATACTCCTGTTGTAGCTTATTCTTGATTTTCTACTAGTGGGTTACTGTTATTTTCTACATTTTTGTTGGTAGCAATTGCTGGGGGGAAATGAACAAGGCTTAAATAAAAATAGTTTACAATTTTGTCTTTAAAAGGCCTACAGAGCAGATGAACACCCTTCTCTAATTTTTTGATGCCACCCCAGAACTTTTAGGCTGGCCACGAGCCTGGGATACTGCCTGAAACAATTCTGGTTTTTGGCTTACATAGTCATAGAAGTCACCATGAGACATGCCAAAATTTAATTTGCTCTGATGCTCTCCCTCCACTACATCAAAATGAAGACCGTTTTGTTCATTTGTCCAAATATTGGCCATTATAGAGAACACACGCTTCATTAAGCTGTTGCTAACAGGCACTGACAGTTCATAATGTACAACCTTGTAAAAGTTTCGTAGAACCAGTTCTACGTTTTCCTCAAACAATAGCTTCTTCCATGTATTTTCACATGGAGTTGAAGTTGTGAATATGATGGACATTGTGGGGTTTTTTAAATAGACGCAAACTCTGAATACAACAACAAGACACTTCTTCCACTTTTTATCACTGCTATGAAATGAAAATTCAAGAATGGTTTTTACCTTGTGATGTTCAGAAAGGTAGGAATGAACCAAATTCTTCCTTAATCCTACCCTTCACTAGCTTTTTGCTACTCTTTACAACCACTTCTCTCCTCCTTTTGCTGATTCTTCAGTGCCTATGTTGTTTTCTGTTTCATTCTTCCTTACCCCAGACAAACACTGGACTTGATGCTATCACATTACCATGAAGCTGATATGATGCAGCTGTTTGCTGATACCACAGTGGGCAAATTATGTAGAATACATGGGGAAATCCTGACCATTCAGTGCTCACAATCAATCGGGAAGCAAAACAGTTTCACAGACTTTTACTATGCTACACTCCGCTTATTTTGGATCAGCCATTTTACAAAGTCCTAAAAAGAGAGAGGTTACAGTCCTCCACACACTTAACTTGGTAGTAACTCCCACTGAATGTACTAAGACCTATCCTAAGTAGACGTGCATAGGATTGTACTGTCAACTACTTTATTGTACCATTTGCATCACAATAAATCTATGGGAAATTGAATGCTGAAAGTATTTTCGCACCAACTGGGAACATAAGAACCGTCTACTTCTTGGCAATTTTTCATGTCAAGGTCATAACTGATGTGAGCTGGAATTCACTAAAATCTTATGAAATATTTTTGAGTGATGCTGAAAACCCTAGCATGCAATACATCAAATTTATTTCTAGCCTCCCTGAATAAGTAAATAAATGCCAGGAGGAAAATGTTCACAGCATGTTGTAAGCCAACTTTCAAATTGTGTAGCATGGATTTATATGCCACCTTAATTTATTACATATCCACATATATCCGCAGTTGCAATTAGTGATGAGGCAATGCTTTTATGCTCTTTAATAGGTCAATTTGAAGATAAAGACCTATCGGCTAAGAAATGTAACTCCGAGAATCTAAGCATGGATTATATACACCAGGCATCCCCAAACTCGGCCCTCCTGTTGTTTTGGGACTACAATTCCTATCATCCCTGACCACTGGTCCTGTTAGCTAGGGATGATGGGAGTTGTAGTTCCAAAACATCTAGAGGGCCAAGTTTGGGGATGCCTGATATACACCTTTCTCCATTGTCAAGCTCCTGGTGATGAGTTCCTAATGCTGAGGTCCAAGTGCTGGCAGGTATTGGGGTAGACTGGAAATCATCAGGCAGGAGGGAAGCAGGAAGACAGAAGGCAGGCCCAGAGAAATAGCCACTCTACATGAGTGTTGTTCAGATGTTCAACCACAACCATACATTTAGAAACATATGAGAGAAACAATATTGGGTGGTGGGTCTCATTGGCCCTGACCATTTCCACCGTGTTCCTGTCTCTCAGCATTGTCGTCTTCCATGCATTGAGAGGGTAACGACTGGAGCAATGAGCGTGATTTACTCACACAAGCTTCCCCTTGTGATTTAGAACCCTGCACAGTCAGGGTACCAAGTTTCACTGTTACTGCTTGTAATCTGAATTAGTTCATTTTGGGAACTCCTTCAGAGGCCACCGGCAATGGCGCCTCTCAACCATCTCCTCGCGCAGCTCCGTTTTGAATGCTACAGGTTAGGCCAAATCAATTTAAGCAACAGCTCTCCGAGAGCTGCTAAGAAATGTCATGAAACAATTATAGCAACCGTCGATGGATGCGGAATAATAAAAACGTACCCTTTGCACAGAGGATTGTGGCAAATATTACCCGTTCAAATGCCAGCTAACTTGGGTAATTAAAAGAACTTGTGTTGAAAGTTTAAACATATGTGCTGGTGCATTGTCCTGGAATGCTCAAAATAAAAGGCTGATTTATAACATGATACTGACATTGGGACGCGGGTGGCGCCGCGGGTTAAACCACAGAGCCTAAGACTTGCCAATCAGAAGGTCGGCGGTTCGAATCCCTGCGACGGGGTGAGCTCCTGTGGCTCGGTCCCTGCTTCTGCCAACCTAGCAGTTCGAAAGCACGTCAAAGTGCAAGTAGATAAATAGGTACCGCTCTGGCGGGAAGATAAATGGCATTTCCGTGCGCTGCACTGGTTCGCCAAAAAGCAGCTTAGTCATGCTGGCCACATGACCTGGAAGCTGTACGCCGGCTCCCTTGGCCAATAAAGCGAGATGAGCACCACAACCCCAGAGTCATCCGCGACTGGACCTAACAGTCAGGGGTCCCTTTACCTTTACTGACATAGGAGGTTCGTTCATATGACACGTCCGAAGCATCCAGCCCAGTGGTTGCTGTTGTTGGCATCTTTCTGTCTCGGGATACAATGGAGTGTGCCTCCGTGGGTGAAGTCAAGCACTACATTTGCAGCACTGGTGACCTCCATGGGGCGCAAGCCTGGGCAGTGAGGATGGAGGTCCTGGGCTGCCCAGATGACAACCCCCCCCCCCAGCCTTGCTGATATGGTCCAAAGGAAAGCAGAACAATACGTTTGTCACCAGCTTGGCTGCAGGAGTTGCTGGAAGGAGTCATAGGGCCTATCAATATAGAGAGGGAGAGGCAGAAAGAGAAGGGGTTGCCTAGACCCAGCTCCTTTGTAATCAAGGACAGGCGTTTTAGTCCACCTGCGGCCATCCAGATGATGAACTGTAACTCCCAGTTTCCCTGACTACTGGTCATGGTGGCTGGGAGTTTGAGTCAAACAACCCTGACTCCCAACAGCCATCTGTTGAATGCAAAATATCAGAAGAGAAATCTCAACACCCGAAAAGCTGCTTCAGTGCATGGGTGTCCTACAAGCAATTAACACATGGACAGGGGATCAAGTTCTAAATGGTACCCGTTTAAATGCTGTAGGTCAGCTGTGACCTTCTCTAGATTGAGTTTCACATTAACCAAAGAAGCCTAATGCAGAGGCAAACTCTTGAATGCTTTTTTTTTTGTCAGTCCCATAAAATGAATCCCTTGCTGCATTTCTGTATTTCATCACCAATTTTGATCTATTTGGATATGGGGGAAAGTAGGTTTAGGACAGCTTAGAAGTGTTTAAATTTTAATATGGCAAATCATGTTAAATTGTGAAAAGGGCACTTAGACAGACAGAGTCAGAGTGAGAGGGAAGGTGTCAAGAATTAGTAATTTTTCCTTGTCAAGTTGATAATTCCTTTGTAACAAATGTCTAAATGTATTAAAAATGGGCTGGCAAGAAATTCGCTTTGTCATTACAGTTGAAAACTCATCAGTTGCGGCCAGCGGTGTAGTCTTAAGCCACCCACACAACTAATTCTCTCTCGTTCTCTCTCTCTTTCTGTGTGTGTGTGCTTGCTTATTTATTTACCACATTTATAGCCAAACGTACAAAAACAACAAAAGTTCTCAAAGTAGCTTACAACACAAAACAAGTTACAAATTCAGTAACTAGAACAGTAACAACTGTAAAAAAAGTATGATGCAGCATAAAACGCAAGAAGCAAAGAACGAAAAGTGCACTGAGGCTGTGTATCCATCGCACATTCAAAGCACATTTAAAGCATAGTGTCCCAAATAATCTTGGGAACAATTCCCAGCACACTTAAGAAACTAGTGAAGGTAGAGGAACCCCTGACCATTAGGTCCAGTCGTGACCGACTCTGGGGTTGCGGCGCTCATCTCGCTTTATTGACTGAGGGAGCCGGCGTACAGCTTCCAGGTCATGTGGCCAGCATGACTAAGCCGCTTCTGGCGAACCAGAGCAGCGCATGGAAACGCCGTTTACCTTCCCGCCGGAGCAGTACCTATTTATCTACTTCCACTTTGACGTGCTTTCAAACTGCTAGGTTGGCAAGAACAGGGACCAAGCAAGGGGAGCTCACCCCGTCGCAGGGATTCAAACGCTGACCTTCTGATCGGCAAGTCCTAGGCAAGTCCACAGCGCCACTCATGTCCCACTTAAGAAACTACTATCCCCATTATCCTTGGGGGTGTGCACTTTAAATATACTTTAAGGCAGCACATTAAAAATGCCTTGGAAATTAAAAAAGTGCTTACCTGGCACCAGAATTACAACAAACATCAAGGAGATAGGTATGGTTTTCAGGGATGCAGGTGGCGCTGTGGACTAAACCACTGAGTCTCTTGGGCTTGCCAATCCGAAGGTCGGCGGTTCGAATCCCCATGATGGAGTGAGCTCCCGTTGCTCTGTCCCAGCTCCTGCCAACCTAGCAGTTCAAAAGCATACCAGTGCAAGTAGATAAATAGGTACCACTGCGGCGGGAAATGGTGTTTCAATGCGCTCCGGCTTCTCTCACGGTGTTCCATTGTGCCAGAAGCAGTTTAGTCATGCTGGCCACATGACCTGGAAAGCTGTTTGTGGGCAAACGCTGGCTGGCTCCCTCAGCCTGAAAGCGACATGAGCACCGCAACCCCATAGTTGCCTTTGACTGGACTTAACCGTCCAGGGGTCCTTTACCACATTTTGAAGCAAGTGAAGTAATGCACATTACCCACCCACCTTGTTTTATGACCCTTAAGTCAAGGGTCAGCAATGCCTTAAGTACACCACTGCTGCTTCTCCCGCCAGGTACCTATAACAGGAAAAATGAGAACTAAAACTGGAATGACACATCTGTTAAAACTATGTTTTAAGGGGGGAGGGGTGCCCCTGGAGGAAGTTCAGGAGGAAAGCAGCAAACACAGAAAAGTCCCACTCCCCTAGTGGACATTACTGAAGTCAATTTTGGCTGCAGCTCCACCACCAGGAGGGTCTCAAAAGATAACTGTAGTGACCCTATTGAGCAATAAGAGAGAAGACGATCCCATAGGTACCCTGGTCCCAAGTTGGGTTTTGTAGAGGAAGACTTGACACCTTGGATCTGCCTTTGTAGCTTGTTGGCAGCCACTGTTACACCCAGTTGCACTGGTGGGGCATGGGTATGGTAAGGCACTCTGGTGTGCAACCTAGCCACTGCATTTTGCACCAACCTCACCCCTGGGAAAACACCGTGCCTGACCTTTCCCCAGGCAACATTCTGCACTAAGTCATTGCAGTAATGTGTCTTCCATACTTCCGCAGGGGCATCAAGCAAGGAAAACACATTTTCCCCCCTATCTCTTGGAAAGCAAAAACCCATTTTAACAAATGTGTCTTCCGAAAAAGCAGAGATGTTTCAGTTGGATCATTTCTCTCTCTCACCCTGCAATCTCTTCTTCATGACAGTCTGTCATATCATTATCCAAATCTTAGTTAATTTAAGGACAATTTCACCCATGGTCCTTGGAGGGGTGTGCTTCTGGCTTAACCTTTGGTGGTTTCCTCATTCTGGAGGAAAGAAGTCAGCTAAGTATGATGTCAGAACTCCCTTGATTATTTGCTTCATACCTTACATTTGAAATTACTCCTTTGAGACCTTGACATCAGTGGTTAAGGAAATGAACCATTTATTCCAGTTGAAATTGTAGCTCAGTCATGAAATCACTGCATGGCCTTAGATATTCCACAAGAGTAAGACGCTTGGAAGAAGGCCAACAGAGGTAGAATCATGGACGGAGCAGCAGTATCAAGTAGTTAGAATGGACCTCAAAGGTTATCAAGTTCTTGTCCCGTGTTGATGAAGGAGATCCACTTCTACAGCATCATTACTAGGTGACCACAAAGCCTCTGCTTAAAAATCTGTAACAAAGGACTGGGCCACCACCTTGCGAGGCAGTCTGTGTTCCACTGTCAAACAGCTTGTACAACCAGGAAGTTCTTTTCAATGTTTAGTCAGGATTCCCTTTTCTTGAAATTGAATATATCAGTTTGGGTCCTACGGAGTCACAGAGAATAATTTTGCTCCAGCAAACCTTCAAGCCTTTAAAGATGGCAACACTGGCTGGATGGCCCATGGCCTGGGGATGCAGGAGAACTGATGTTGCGTCAAACAATAAGATCACCCACTGCTTCAGTGGCAGCTTTGCTCCAGAGAAAAGATGAGGTTCCTTTCCTATGAAGAAATGTATAAGAGTCCCTGAGGCTGGAACTCAGGGCAGAAGCAAAAGGTGACATTTTACCTTGATGTTCTGGACTTGATTGTTAAGGTGAGGCAGGTACAGGCTCTACATACCATGGCAATTCAGTGAAGTAAATCAGATATCCACAACTGTTCACATCTTGCTTTCTCATAGCCCTGAGCAAGCCCTCCCCTCTCTCCAATAGCATACTTGTTCTTCTGACCTTCTGAATATCTAAATGATATAGCTATATTTCACCCTATTAAGATAAAGAGATTATAATGCATGTGGAGTTTTCTAAATATTTTAGGTAATTGTTTTATCAATATTGTTAAATTTGAAGACCTTAATGTGACAGATTTGGGGGATATGGGAATAACAAGAAACCTGAATCTATTAGAAAATGTATTGCAATTTTTCTTTCCTGCCAACCTTTATGGCAGCTCTCTCAAAGAATCATCCTGTGTTTTCATTATAAAACAATGCTTTATCAGGGGTTTAAATTGGAAAAATATTGATTAGGGAGGGGAAACTGACATGGTTAATTTAGAAGATATTAGTTTTGGCCTTTCTCCTATTTTAATATGTCTAGAAGTAAATAAATAACTGCTGTACTAGAAAATATGGCTTTTTGACATAAAAGCAGCATTCCAAAGAGGTTTCGTGAGAATTTTACACTGCTAGTTGGTATATAATCATATAAAATCTAGATGTTGTATAACAATTAATTTAACCAACTATGGAATTTTCTCCCACAGGAGACAGTGATGGCTATGAACCTAATGACTTTTAAAGAGAATTAAACAAATTCATAGAGGAGACGTTTATTGATGACTGCTATCCATGATGGCTGTTCTCTTCCACCACATCATGGCTAGCAGTCATCGATAAACTTCTCCTCTATGAATTTAGACTGATCTAAAACTTGCTATGAGCAGAACAGAGCTATTTCAGTTCACCAATAGTGATCAGAGTTTCCAATGAAATTTGATCGAAAGCAAAACTCAAAGGAGATTGTTCTACCTCAGGAACAACATAGAAATAATTCTAAGAGATTAAAGGATACTTGCAAAACCATATTGAAAAATCAGAACTCCTATTAGAATAAACAAGTTCCGTTTTAAATACTGAAATACTAAATAAGATGGATAACAATGTGTAATATAAAAAGAAGCATGAAATTAGGTTAAAGGTGTGTGAAAGAAAGCAATAGAAGTGGAAAGAAATTGCAATTGAGTAGATTGGAAGTCTAACACAAAGGTGGGGTGAGGGGTGGTGGATAGTGATGGGAAAAGGAATTATCTGTGGGATTGAGTGTAGGTATGTTTGAACATTTTTAAGGATTGTATGAAATGTATGTTTGTATCCTTGTATATTCGCAATATGTGTGTATTAATGCTGAATTATGTTAATAATAAAATTTTTCTTTAAAAAAGAAATAATTCTAAGAGCAACTAAATAATTTTCAGTCAGACTTCTACATTCTTAGAAAGCCAACACTAAATCATAATTTGTATTAATTTGGAAGGTTCCTCTTCAGATGGAACATCTAAGAAAAGGAATAAAACTGTTCAATAATATTAGCAAAATGTAACTGATTGATAGTAGATTAATTGCTGGATTTTTGTCTAGTTCAGCTAGAGCCCCACTTTGATCATATCTCTTTCCCTCCTGTGGAGAATGTCTGCATTTCATCATCTGCCCCTGGCCATGTGATAAAACCAAACGGTCAGATAGGACTAACAATATTGGTAATCAGTGCTATTTTTCTGGAAAAAGAGGAGCCGGAACTCAGCATGATCACCTTGCTCCTTCTCTTAGAATGGCAATGGCCCCCACCTGAGAAGTGGCGGAACTGAGTTCCCCTGAGTTCCCGCTGGAAAAAAAGTCCTGTTGGTAACTTAGATTAACATGCTTCATGGTTACCCATAGGGTCTTATTTCACTGTTCAGCAAACTTCAACAGCAGCCCACATGTTTCCAACACAGAAACACCTGGGTCCACCCTACAACTCTTTGTCTTTCACCCCTCTCTTGACCCAACAGGTTCCACACAGAAGAAGAAGAAGAAGAAGAAGAAGAAGAAGAAGAAGAAGAAGAAGAAGAAGAGAAGAAGAAGAGGAGGAGGAGGAGGAGGAGGAGGAGGAGTTTGGATTTGATATCCTGCTTTATCACTACCTGAAGGAGTCCCAAAGCGGCTAACATTCTCCTTTCCCTTCCTCCCCCACAAGAAGCAATCTGTGAGGTGAGTGGGGCTGAGAGACCTCAGAGAAATGTGACTAGCCCAAGGTCACCCAGCAGCTGCATGTGGAGGAGCGGGGAAGCAAACCCGGTTCACCAGATTACGAGTCTACCGCTCCTAACCACTACACCACACGGGCTCTCTAGTTTGCCATGACAGAATCCCTTAGGTTCCAGTCAGGCGGTCAGTATTTTTAAATCAACCACTGATAATGCTACTCCAAGTCGGCTTCTATACAATACTACCATATGTGTTGTTGAAAAGTACTGTATGTTATAGATTATTCTGAATTTGCATCATGATCCCACCTCCAGTAATTATCCCAATGTTCCTCCCAGCTGTTACAGTGGTACCTCGGGTTACATACGCTTCAGGTCACATACGTTTCAGGTTACAGACTCCGCTAACCCAGAAATAGTACCTCGGGTTAAGAACTTTGCTTCAGGATGAGAGCAGATATTGTGTGGCGGCAGCAGAAGGCCCCATTAGCTAAAGTGGTGCTTCAGGTTAAGAACAGTTTCAGGTTAAGAACAGACCTCCGGAACGAATTAAGTACGTAACCAGAGGTACCATTGTACTTACAGAGGCTCATCTAGTTCAACTCCCTACAATGCAGAAATCTCAACTGCAGCATCCATGACAGATGGCCACCCAACCTCTGCTTAAAAACCAGCAATGAAGGAGAGCCAATCACCTTCCGAGGGAGCCGGTTCCGCTGTTGAACAGCTCTTACCTGATGTTTAGTCAGAAATGTATCTCTCACCTTGATTGCTTGTAGTTTTGTGGTGACCAGTGGTTTTTAGAAAATGGTTTGGCTGATTGACCATCTCTAGCTACCTCATCTATAGAATATGTCAAACGCTTACAAAAGTGGGGGGAAGTTTACAAGAACAGTTAAAACTGCTTGTTGCAGTAGATCCATATAGATCCTTCTGGGCCAATCCAGACCATCAAACTGATGATCTGCTAGTTAAAAGTGTTCTGAGGAGAGCCTGATTCAATAAATCCCTGAAGAACTCCTTCTGCTGTTAGTGTCTGGTAAATGAGCAGTGCTTGCTTTTCTGCATCGGATCGTAATGACTCCATTACAGTTTATCAGATCATTGATCTACAAAGTAAAGTGCATTTAAATATTCCATGACTTGATAGACTATGGTGTATGATCTCCTGAGTCATCTGCTCTTTCATTGAACCAATATAGAGGAGAAGCCATTATGTCATTTCTTCAGCCACTGATCTAGAAGATCGTTAAAGAAACCTTTCCATCGGCAGTAAGCAATAGGCCTTGAGTGCTTGGTTTTTGAGCACTCCGGTAGGAATTACATGGGCACTGCCAATAGAATTTTCATTGATATTCATAATAGTTCTAAGTGGAGTGCTGAAAGATCCAATTTTTCTACCATTTCACGTAATGAAACGACATAAGATCATTTGGGGCTGTAATAGTTCTTTGCTCTTGATTCAGTACACAAAAGACCCAAATCCCAGCCAGGTAATTTACACACAAATGGAACTACATGCACATCGTTTATTGACTTGTTTTATCTTTTGCAATCCTTGGGTGGTAGGAATATTCTGAAGAACAAGCTTCTTGTGAGCATAGAATACTGAACAGATAGAAAGATAGACAGACAGATAGGTGTTTTTGAATTGTGTATCTGTTCATTGCCATTGGCTCTTTTGGGAAGGAAGTGGGATGTAAATTATATAAAAATATAAAATTTATATCCCACTTTCTTCCCAAAGGAGCCAATGGCAATGAAACAAAAACAAAGCAACAACATTCTGAAACAAAGCATTCTCAAAGCAGGTACAGCTAAAAATATTTTAAAAGCAATTAAAAACATCCATCCATCCAATGATCTCCCCCCTGTGTCACGTGATCGTTCATGTGGGGGCAGGGCTTACCTCCGCCCGCCCAATATTTTATTCAAGTTGGCACTCCTGCTTACAGCCAAAACACCGGCAGAAAATGGCTGAAAGTCCTATTGATTCATAGCCCCTGACAGATGAGATACAATGGGAAGCAAAAGGCCTTTTTGCTGGTGGCTCCCCAGGTGTAGAATCCCCTTTGCAGTCTAGAATATGGGAGTTGTATCCCCCCCCCAGGTTCCCCACCCCCCGGTGCACACTTCCAAGCAGTGATCTTTCAGAGTTCCTGACAGGGGATCTATCCAGCCTTCTTCTTCTTGTTGTTGTTGTTGTTTAGTCGTTTAGTCGTGTCCGACTCTTCATGACCCCATGGACCAGAGCACGCCAGGCACTCCAGTCTTCCACTGCCTCCCGCAGTTTGGTCAAACTCATGCTGGTGGCTTCGAGAACACTGTCCAACCATCTCGTCCTCTGTTGTCCCCTCCCCTTGTGCCCTCCATCTTTCCCAACATCAGGGCCTTTTCCAGGGAGTCTTCTCTTCTCATGAGGTGGCCCATGTATTGGAGCCTCAGCTTCAGGATCTGTCCTTCCAGTGAGCACTCAGGGCTGATTTCCTTCAGAATGGATAGGTTTGATCTTCTAGCAGTCCATGGGACTCTCAAGAGTGTCCTCCAGCACCATAATTCCAAAGCATCAATTCTTTGGCGATCAGCCTTCTTTGTGGTCCAGCTCTCACTTCCATACATCACTACTGGGAAAACCATAGCTTTAACTTTGTTGGCAAGGTGATGTCTCTACCTTTGTTGGCAAGGTGATGTCTCTACTTTTTAACCTAGGAAGTAAACCTGGGACCTTATATATGCAAAACATGTCTTTGACTGCTGAGTACTATCAGTTACAGCCCTTTCGTAGCCCCTATAATCCCCATTCAGGGAACACGATCAGTTTGAGTGGAGCAGTGCATTAGTCAAACTACAACACAGGCGTGTGTCCTAAGGAGGTAAAAAAACAAAACCCTGCAATGAAGCGGAATCATAGAATCATAGAATTCTAGAGTTGGAAGAGACCACAAGGGCCATCGAGTCCAACCCCCTGCCAAGCAGGAAGGGTAAAAGCTCACAAGGTTTCAGTATGAACACAGCCCATGAAAGCAGATCCTCATGATCTTTCCAAATTTGAGGTTTTAAGGAGTAAGTGCCTCAAACATTAATACAGGGAATGCATTTGTGTGGTGTTCAGCTGCCCATGATAAAATTGTATCGTCCTGAGCAGCATAGTTCCCTGGTTGAATTGAAAATGTGACCCACTTTGACCTTAATTACTCATTATTAGTACCTGCCAGTAATCAAATAATGTGATCTTTTTAGAGAACTGGGGGGTATTATCACCCTCGGATGAAAACATTAGCTTTTAAGAGAAATGAAGCCATATTTCGCAAACTGTACCAAGTGGTACTAATCCCCTAACAAACAACAAATTATACATTCTGTGTTGATGCAAGTGAAGTCGACAGGGTATAATCTTAATTTGTATGTACAAGATTTAGAGGCAAGCTAATGGATGGGTTGCGAACTGCTGAGCCTTTTGAAAGAAGGTGCTTCTGCCATCTAGCAATGAAGCTTGGGGTCATGCACAGTGTGTGAATACACATAAGTTTTTTATGGACTGTCTGCTCTGTGTACATCCCTAGAGAACTTAAAGCCATACTTCCTTGCTTTATAGCCTGGGATTTGTACAGCACGTATAATCATTTTCTTAACATAAGAAATCTGGTCATGCATTCAAGGTTCCTCTTGGTAGAAAACGATATTGCACCAAGGGAGGAATGAAGATCTCTGTACTGAGGTGTGTGAGCCACCCCAATACATTCCTCCCCCCCACCCGACATTTGGAGAAAAGAACATGAGGCGTGAATCCCTTGTGCTTCCTGTTCCCTCTGCTTCTCCATCATATCCAAAAGACAACGTTCGTATTTGTCCCCTTCATTGAAATGTGCAAGCTGTCATCCCTACAGCAGAGCACGCATATCTCACAATGCACATGCCTTTTTGGGGAGAGAGGAAGGAGAAAGAAGCTTTTTCCAGTATTACAGAGAAAGGCAGGAGGTTTACAGTTATGTATCGAGGTCCCCAGGGCCACCCCAATAACTCACACATCACACGGAATTTTTGTTTAAGGTTTTTGGCATAATTTTGGCCACAACTTTATTAAAATACAAATAAGTGAGTGGTTGCCTAGGCATTGGTTGCGACCAGCTGCCCCCACCGTGGGGGACAGTCTGACATTCCGCACGCCTGCGAAAGTCAGAAAAGGGGAATACACCTGGGGGGTAGCGACGGAGCAGGGAACCTGCCCTCAGCCCACCCCAAATGCAGCCAGGAGCTTTTGCAGTGGCCCGAGCCCCCTTGACAGGGTGGACAAGCAATAGTTAGCCCCCGATTCCTTTAATGAAATCCCTTGCAGCAGCAGCATTAGAGGGGCAGACACTCAACCTACCAAGGGCAGGCACTCAACCACTGCCCCTCAACCAACCAAACCATAAACCAATGCCTAACCGCAACCTTACAAGTTGTGACGATTTGCTACGCAGTAGGCAAAAACCAAATGGCCCCAGCCAACCAGCCAGATGGACAAAATTCCTACCAGGCCCCTGCCCCAAAAGCAGATGACACCATGACAGGCATAGCAAGGTCAATGCGAACAACCCTAAATATAGGGAGGGGGGACGGGCAATCCGATGCACAGGCGAAAAGAGGAAGCCCTAGCCTCGTGCAAGGAGTTTTAGCATTTCTGGCTGTCAATCAACAAATGGCAACATTAACTTCTTCCCAACAACAAGGGAAGCCCAATCGTATCAGTGGCCAACGGTCAATTAGCCCGCCCCATGACTTTGGAGTGTCCTGGCGGCCCCCATCGCAACACGTGCTCTCCATGAAGGAGAACACGCTTTCCTGATGACTAGGCAGTACCAGCGGGCTTCAGGTTAGGGGTACAGTCCTATGGAGTTTGGGGGAGTTAATTCCTTATTGCACACCACTTCCTGCCTTCTCTGCAAGCAGCAGTGAGGAGTATTTCTGTGTTTTGGAAGAAGGCCTCAAGCAGCAACATGTCTTCCGTTGCTACCAAAAATAATAGGAGTGGGAGGGGTGAAAGAAAAGGGCAGCAGATTGCTCTTGGAATGGCATACAAAAGACGAACAGGTTAAATCTGTAATGATACACTGGGCAAGGGAATTGGGGCATAATATTCAGATTTCAGATTGGGAAAGGTTATGGAAAACGGATTTGAAATTCACGGCATGTTGTACACTGAAAGAACATTATATGAAAATGATGTGCCGGTGGTATTTAACTCCTAGTAAATTAACAAAGAGTTGGACATGACTAAACGACTAAACAACAACAACAAATTAGCAAAGGGACACGGGTGGTGCTGTGATGTAAGCCACTGAGCCTTGGTCTTGCCAATTGGAAGGTCAGCAGTTCGAATCCCCGCGACGGGGTGAGCTCCCATTGCTCGGTCCCAGCTCCTGCCAACCTAACAGTTCGAAAGCACACCAGTGCAGGTAGATAAATAGGTACCACTCCGGCGGGAAGTATAAACGACGTTTCCATGCGCTGCTCTGGTTTCACCAGAAGCAGCTTAGTCATGCTGGCCACATGACCTGGAAAAACTGTCTGTGGACAAACGTCGGCTCCCTCGGCCAGTAAAGCGAGATGAGCACCGCAACCCCAGAGACATTCGCGGCTGGACTTCAATGTCAGGGGTCCTTTACCTTTACCTTTAAATTAGCAAAAATGTATAAAACAAGTACAAATATCTGCTGGAAATGTAAAGAAAAGGAAGGTATTGTACCTTTTATCATATGTGGTGGTCATGTAAGGTAATAAAGGTTTTCTGGGAAATGGTGTATAACAAACTGAAACAAATGTTTAAAATAACTTTTGTAAAAACAATAAATCAGAAGCTTTTCTATTAGGAATTATAGGTACCGACATTCCAAAGGAACAGAAAAGACTATTTATGTATACGGCAACAACAGCACAGATGCTATTAACACAGTGATGGAAAGAAGAAAGAAGGGAGGAATGGCAAAATAAGCTGTTAGACTATGCTGAAATGGCAGAACTGACCAGAAAACTCAGAGACCAAGAAGACAAGAAATTCAAGAAAGAATGGGGAAAGTTTGTAATTTATTTAGCAGACCACTGTAAGCAGATGAAAACATTAGCAGGATTTTAATCTCACTTGTAATGTAACAAATACTACGGGCAATATGGATAGATACAAAACATAGACTATGAAATAATATGTAGTTGGAAATGTTGACAATAGGACCCATGGAGAGGATGGGGAGAAGTCTCAAGATTAAGAAAAATCTATTTTTATGGATATGTATCTGGTATTGTAATTGATTTACATTTGTAAAATCAAATAATAATGATTAAAAGAAAGAAAAGAAAAGAAAAGAAAAGAAAAGAAAAGACAGTACTTTTGCAAATTGAATCTTTACTTGCCCATGCTACTCATTCCTGTTTTGGTTTTCAGAGTGAAATTAGCAATTTTGACGAAGTAGAAATCTCCTTGGAGAACCATTTCTATGAATACCCACTTTTTTGATTCCAATTCTGCTTCATTGTTTGCTTCAGCTGCTGCTTCTGCAGCAACATTCCTCTCCACATACCCAGTTATTGCTTCCTCCTCCTTCCTGGATAAGTAAAATAAAAGTAAAGGTAAAGGACCCCTGTACGGTTAAGTACAGTCAAAGGTGACTATGGGGTTGCAGCGCTCATCTTGCTTTCAGGTTGAGGGAGCCAGCGTTTGTCTACAGACAGCTTTCTGGGTCATGTGGCCAGCATGATTAAACTGCTTCTGGTGCAATGGAACACTGTGACAGAAGCGAGAGCACATGGAAATGCCTTTTACCTTCCCACCGCAGAGGTACCTATTTATCTACTTGCACTGGTGTGCTTTCGAACTGCTAGGTTGGCAGGAGCTGGGACAGAGCAACGGGAGCTCACCCTGTCGCAGGGATTTGAACCGCCGACCTTCCAATCAGCAAGCCCAAGAGGCTCAGTGGTTTAGATCACAGTGTCACCGCATCCCTTCCTGGATAAGACACAGGGGTGATCCCACCCAGCTAGAGATCATTGAATGAGTAGCATCATGTCACAACACCATGTAGCCAATAAGATTCAGTTATGTGTGATGTCAGTGAAGGCAAATGACATCAATACGTATGAATGTGACAATATTTATTAAGTCAATATTTGTACAAGGAATGCTGGGGGCGGGTGGAAGGGTAGGAAAAGTTTTTAATTTAAAATACTGAAAATGTTTGCAAACACAACAACAACCTGAGTTGCTGTGGCTCAACTCAGTTTTTAATATCCATTCTTCCAGATCCAGAAAACTTTGCACATAGCAGCAAGCTGCACATCATTGCGCACCAAACAGGTGGTGGTGATAGGACAGTCATTGAAACAGAACACAGAAAAAAAGGAAAGAAAACATGACCAAAAATGATCTAAATGGTCTAAGAGACAAGCCTGATATCCAATCTCGCACAATCCATTGGGCTTATGCGTGGTAAATTCATACCATTAGAGCGCAAAAAATAATTGAGTTTTCATTTTTCAAGGCCTAATGCTCTTATCTTTAGCTCATCACATTGTTATCCAAAAAAAAATCTGCTTGCTCATCAGGTGAGCTTTGATAATCTTCCCTAGTCCTAGTATTTATTCATATATTTTTAGATTAAATTAAAAGAATAGAAAACCTTAGCACTGAACCCAATTAAAAACGAAGTGATTAGCTATGAATAACTGTAAAAGTGACCCAAAAAAAGAGACCAAAAGGAAAGGCAATCAGTGCTCTTTAATTGACACAACAACTTTGGTGTGAAATTTGAAATGAATAAAGGAGCTGATCAGAGAGCCCATTACAATGTGCTTCCCCTCCCCTCCTTCCCCATTTTTAATAGCTAAGACTCCATCACATGCCAGGCTTTGACAAGTAAAATGTTGTTGTTTTTTTAATTAGCTAGCTTATGTGCTTTTATCAAAAACTATGATACATCTCCATTTGGAGTACAGTTCTTGGCACAACATCCGGAAAAGGATATCGTAGAGCTTGAATAGGTGCAGAAAAGAGAACTCCAGATGATCAAAATGCTGAAGAAATTTACAGATGGTGAAGGTTGCATGGGGCCTTTTAAGTGTAGAACAGGCACCCCCAACCTTCGGCCTTCCAGATGTTTTGGACTACAATTCCCATTATCCCTGACCACTGGTCCTGTTAGCTAGGGATTGTGGGAGTTGTAGGCCAAAACATCTGGAGGGCCTCAGGTTGGGGATGGCTGGTTTAGAAAAAGGCAACTATGGAAGGGACATGATAAGATTGTATCAAGTTATGAAACGGATTGGCAGGGGATTGAGGAATTGAGTACTACTTCATTCAATGCACAATCAATGCACACAGTTTGCTGTCATAAAATATGGCGATGACCACTGGCTTAAAGGTAAAGGTAAAGGGACCCTTGACCATTAGGTCCAGTCGTGACCGACTCTGGGGTTGTGGCAGTCATCTCGCTTTATTGGCCAAGGGAGCCGGCGTACAGCTTCCAGGTCATGTGGCCAGCATGACTAAGCCGCTTCTGGCGAACCAGAGCAGCGCACGGAAACACCGTTTACCTTCCCGCTGGAGCGGTACCTATTTATCAACTTGCACTTTGACGTGCTTTTGAACTGCTAGGTTGGCAGGAGCAGGGACCGAGCAACGGGAGCTCACCCCATCACGGGGATTCAAACCGCGACCTTCTGATCGGCAAGCCCTAGGCTCTGTGGCTTAACCCACAGCGCCACCCACGTCCCTGACCACTGGCTTAGATGGCTTTAAAAATAATTGGACAATTCATAGAGGACAGGTCCATCGGTGGCTAATAGCTATGAAAGCTAAACAAAGCCTCCAGACTCAGAGGAAGCAACGTTCTCAATGACACTTGTTGAGCTGGAAAATAGCAGGGGATACCAGTTTAGCATAACTGTTCAATGAGAATTCTAGAAATGTAGGCAATTCCACACATTTTATTTAAAGGAATGTTAGCTTGTTCTCTCTTATAATCCGAGAAAATAGTTGCAACCAAGGATCAGAGTAAATGAAGGAGAAAGAATGATGAATCTCAGAATCTTGTCACTGCCACCTATTTTGACAGTTTCCTAGGAAAGCTTTGGGATTGGGGCTGAGGGGGAGTATTAGCCATCACACAACTGGGAGTAAGCAAGGCCTAGCAAATCTTGGAGAACAAGCTTGTCTATGAGCTGGCAGAGTAGCTAGGCAAGAGGTTGTTGCTCCTATCCACTCTCCATCTAAAAATGAGCAAGGCTGCTATTCTGTACATACTTTCCTGGGAGTAAATCCCATTGAACTTACTTGGTGTTGAGTTGTGGGTGAACATATCACACGACACAGCGATTCTTCAAACAGCTCTTGTTTATTCAGAGGCCAGAACAGAACTGAACTGAAGGGTTCACTCAGCCTGCTTATATAGAGCTCCAGTACAATGTAACTGTAACAATTTTGTAAAACTATCCAATCACTGAACGTCACTTTCGATCCCTTATTTGCATAACTATCGACAGTATCCCCCTGCTGGCCCAGGGTGAGAACTTCAGTACATAACACTTGGACATTCTTGCGAGTAGAACCTGTGTAAGCTTTGTAGCCATGGAAAGGATGCTGTTATTTCCCTCTTGTGGAAAAATGAAGCAACACATTTGGAGAACCCCATGAGATGAGAGAAAAAACTCCCCTCTCCCCTTACTCTGAGACACATCTCCCCAACACACACCCTTGAATGATCTATGGCAAGATGTCCAATTCTGTTGCTTGAAAAAATTACAGTTGTACCTCGGAAGTCGAATGGAATCCATTCCGGAAGTCCGTTCAACTTCCAAAATGTTCGGAAACCAAGGTGCGGCTTCCGATTGGCTGCAGGAAGCTGTGGAAACCCCGTCGGATGGTCAGGTTCCAAAGAACGTCCGCAAACACTCACTTCCAGGTTTGCAGCGTTCAGGAGCCAAAACGTTCGACTCACAAGGCGTTCGTCAATCAAGGTACAACTGTATATAGGCTGATAGGTAAAGGTAAAGGGACCCCTGATCATTAGGTCCAGTCGTGACCGACTCGGGGGTTGCGGCGCTTATTTCGCTTTATTGGCCAAGGGAGCCGGCATACAGCTTCCAGGTCATGTGGCCAGCATGACTAAGCCGCTTCTGGCGAACCAGAGCAGCGCACGGAAACGCCATTTACCTTCCCGCCGGAGCGGTACCTATTTATCTACTTGCACTTTGACATGCTTTCGAACTGCTAGGTTGGCAGGAGCAGGGACCGAGCAATGGGAGCTCACCCTGTCGCGGGGATTCGAACCGCCAACCTTCTGATCGGGAAGTCCTAGGCTCTGTGGTTTAACCCACAGCGCCACCCACGTCCCTTAGGCTGGTAGGGTATTGTACATATTCAATACACATGACACCTGGTGCTATAGAGGTTGTTCATTCGTGGGTTGTCAGTGGTGAGTGTTTAACATTAACATTATAGCCATTTTCATCTTTTGTAGGCTAGAAGCTATGGACAGGGCTAGTACATTACAGTATAAGCTGGCTCTTCTCAGTCCACTTTCATTCAGGTATTTCCCATTCATTTTGCATAGTGCCTGGGGCTACGAGGACAAGAGAGGGAAATCGGCAGCAGAACAGTGAAAGAAAGAGCTGACAATTTAACATGGAAAGCAGAAATCGGAGGTTTTTATGTCCCTCTCAGAAGTACTTGTGCAGTTCTGAGCTCAGTGAAGAGGAAGAGAGAGTCCGTAAGCTGAGCAGAATGTCTTTCGCATAAAGTGGATCTCACTACTAAGCATGTGAGAGGCGAGAGAAATTATTCTGAAAGGAGAGTAGAAAAGCCTGCCATTCCTTCTGTTCATCAAAGGGAAGGAAGAAGCAAATGAATCAGAAATCAAAGATTGAATATCATCGGTCTTGCTGACAAAGAAATCAGCAATCCCCTCACAGCAAGTGCAGGAGTTGGGGAAAAAAGCTAAAAGGACATAGAAGCCTTGAACAAAAATGGGTCTTTCCATTTATAACAGTAATTTTAAAACAACATTTTGATTTAGTAGCTGCAAAGATTCTTTGAACAGTAGTGTGTGTGTGTGTGTGTGTGTGTGTGTGTGTGTGTGTGTAGGACAAAAATCTGGCCATTTTATACACTTCAAACTTGGAAGTGTATAAAAAGTTTAAAGTCCCAGTGAATCGATAGGAGAGTTAAGCATCTGCTTAAAATATCTCATATTGAAATGAGTGGAACTGAAATATATTCACCTTATCTGGATATATCTTATAAAGTAAATGTTAGAAACTCAGGGAATATTAACTCTTTCCATTTGCAGTTGGGAAATTTACTGTTATTTACTGCTGAACACTAAATCTCATCTAAGCAAGTGCTCTTGGCAAGTTACAAACATTTATCTGTTTGCCATTGTTTAGTAGACAAAGAAGGCACTTTGCCTGGCCCAGCTAACCAAATTTTATCCCCATGCCCTTCATTTACTGTTAAGAACTATGTATGCCATGACACAGGGAGAAATATTGAAAACATCCTTGTTACGCAATTATTTATGATGGATGCCTTTTTATAAATGACTCAAGTTTACCCTCATTTCTGTCAATTACTGGCGAATGTCAAAATTTACCAGGATGAGGGGATGCCCAGAATAGTGAAAAAGTAATTGCTTTTTTATTATTTTTATTTTGTGTATAGTATTCTGATTGTACAGATGTGTTCAGGGATCTGCCTGATCATATGAAGAAGAAGAGGAGGAGGAGGAGAAGGAGGAGATGACGGAGGAGGAGGAGGAGGAGGAGGAGGAGGAGGAGTTTGGATTTGCTATCCCACCTTATCACTACCCTAAGAAGTCTCAAAGTGGCTAACAATCTCCTTTCCCTTCCTCCCCCACAACAAACACTCTGTGAGGTGAGTGGGGCTGAGAGACTTCAGAGAAGTGTGACTGGCCCAAGGTCACCCAGCAGCTGCATGTGGAGGAGCAGGGAAGCGAACCCAGGTCACCTGATTACGAGTCCACTGCTCTTAACCACTACACCACACTGGCTCTCATGTATAGTGTCAAGGGCCTACACTCAAGCTCTTTCATGACACTGCTGGGGCTGCAGGATATTCTTTGTGTGGTTGGCATAAAGAGGAATTTTAAGTTCATTTGGTTGCAAATGCTTCAAAACTCTCCTTGTGCTTGAGATCCCTGATAAGGCAGACTTCCCAGATGCAGGATACACACCCAATGCCTGTGCCCAAACCTACTGACACCTGTAATCAATAAAGTTGTGGCCTGCTTAATCCCAATACATTTGTCCTGTGCTTATTGTATCTACCCCCAACGCCATCTACGGTGGGTTCACTGCGCCTGGGCCCACAACCATGGCCTTATGGAACATCTGGTATTCCAGGAGACCAGTAATGAAGATCGAGTAAGAATCTGTGAGGACTTTCCAGTTCACTTAAATGGTGAGCCAAGTTCCTTGAAGGCAGAGGGTGTGGGAAAGGACATGAAATAACACTGTGTATGGATTGGATCTAGGGTGAGAGAGCCAGTGTGGTGTAGTGGTTAAGAGCAGTAGACTCGTAATCAGGTGACCTGGGTTCGCTTCCCTGCTCCTCCACATGCAGCTGCTGGGTGACCTTGGGCCAGTCACACTTCTCTGAAGTCTCTCAGCCCCACTCACCTCACAGAGTGTTTGTTGTGGGGGAGGAAGGGAAAGGAGAATGTTAGAAGCTTTGAGACTCCTTAGGGTAGTGATAAAGAGGGATATCAAATCCAAACTCTTCTTCTTCTTCTTCTTCCTGCAACAATATCAGTTTAAGAAAGGCAAAAACTCTTCTCTTTACCCAAGACTTTGGGCCTTAATTTGGAGGATGGTATTGTGGCCTCTTTTAGTGGGGCAGGTTCTGTTAAGTCCAACGTTTTATTTGTACAGCTGTGCTTTCTATTGGTTTTAGCGTAACCTATTTTGTGTCGCTCTGTGAGAAAAGCAACTAACAAGCACAATAAAGAATAATACTAAAATAATATCCATTTATATATTTTGGGGGGTTTGGGGTGGGAATGCAGAAAGAGATAAGGAAGGTAAACCTGAGCACACAACTATTAAAGAGTTTTGCTGTTACAGAAAAGGCACTGGAAAGAATTGGAAACAAGAAGAGTGAGGGGCTTAACCATCAGGACCTTTGGAAGCAGTTATCAAATGACCCAAGTCCTATTTTGGAACAAAGAGGAAACATGGGTATGGTGGGGCTGTGGAACCATGCATTTGGCACTGCCCTTGGGGCCGTGTGACTCTCTTGGTCAGTTGCACAAAGAGAGTAAACTTTTGGAGCACAATTGAGAATCCTGTTGCAGAGACAACCTTTCAGCAGGTCAAGGCAGGTGTACATGATTCTCTCCACCCTCACTTAATCCTCACGAGAACCTGGTGAGGTTGGACACTCAATGAGCTTCAATGCTGAGCTGAGATTTGAACCTGGGTCTCCCTAGTCCTGATTTGACACCGGCTCTCAGTAGATATTTAAAAATGTACTACGTACATCCCAACCATGTCCAGGATTGAAGTGCTGTGAGGTTTTTACTCCAACAGCTATAACCATGTCTCTGACCAGGTAAACTGGGCATAGCTATCCATCTATGGTGCTGGAGGAGACTCTTGAGAGTCCCACGGACTGCAAGAAGATCAAACCTCTCCATTCTTAAGGAAATCAGCCCTGAGTGCTCACTGGAAGGACAGATCCTGAAGCTGAGGCTCCAATACTTTGGCCATCTCATGAGAAGAGAAGACTCCCTGGAAAAGACCCTGATGTTGGGAAAGATGGAGGGCACAAGGAGAAGGGGACGACAGAGGACGAGATGGTTGGACAGTGTTCTCGAAGCTACCAGCATGAGTTTGTCCAAACTGCAGGAGGCAGTGGAAGACAGGAGTGCCTGGCGTGCTCTGGTCCATGGGATCACGAAGAGTCGGACACGACTAAACGACTAAACAACAACAACAACATCCATCTTTTATTCTTTGTTCTAACAAACCCCTCTAACACAGTTGCTACAATCATTTCCTTAGCTTGCACGAGGGTGAAGGTGAGGCTGCTCTCATTGCATTTGAGATGTGATGTCAAAGACCAAAAGCAGGAAGGAATTTTTGGAATATGGCGCATCATATATCACAATTTGGACTATTTCTTAAAAAAATAAAATACATAACAATATACCAACATTGTCCGATATAAAGAAGCAATTTTTACCAGATTCAAGTAAGGCAATAAATGACATTCTTCTTATGCAGCTATGCCTTGGAATTTTGGCGGCAGCAATGGAAATAAGGAACAAAATCAGCAAGGGCTGAAATGGCAAATTATTCAGTGGTGAAAGCCAAGTTTCTGTTAAACATCTCATGTTATCTTAGGTACCAGTCACATAATCCCTTATCAGCTAAACTTTTTTTTATATTATTATAAAAAATAAAAAATAAGGAACTTATATTCAAAAGGCCAAAGAAGAATTTCTAATGAGAAAGGATGTGCCAGCTTTTGGGGAAATTAACTGCTCCAGTGAATTGCAGAGATAAAGCGGAAGAAATTATCCCAATGATTCGTCTATTGTAATTAGAGATGGGCCTCAGCTTCTGAGGTACACAGCCAGATCCAAACTTCTCTCAAACTGGAAAGGGTGTGTGTGTGTGTGTGTGTGTGTGTGTTTTGCCTTGAGTCTTCCTCTTTTAAATGGCAAATACAACAGCAGTCAATTGAAACACCAATCACTTATTTTTCATACCGAAGAGTGTAAATCTGTTGGTGTTATTACGGTCGGAGCCCAGCTTATAAAACACACTTGGGGGTACAGTTAAAACAATGTACAACAATACATTTAAAATTTATAAATGTGATAAGCATATAGACACTTAAAACTTTAAGATAAGCTACTGCATAGATATGACCCAGTCACCCATGGAACTGAGTTTGGGGATTTTCTTCACGAACTAGTTTGAGTCGGGGGATGGTCTGAGGCTACAGATCTGTACACAGAATCTGGCAACCATCTGGGTCATCTTCTGATCTTTGCCTAACAGGAAAAGATCAAATTTTTGCTTTTCTGGGTGGTCAGTGAGCCTCAATGGTCTTACTACGTGCCTCTTCATAAAAGGGACATCTAAAGAACAAGTGCTCTGGGCTTCCTATATCCCCCAATGAACAGGCACAAAGTCTCTGAGCATATGGGACTTTTTTTAAAGGCTCCTTCTAGGACCGGCAAGGGCAGAGCCGAGCTGCTGGTGAGTGTAAAGGCCCTTCTAGCATTTTTGGATATGAGAAAGAAGAGATATTCTGCCGGTGTGGCTATATCTCTCTCGATTTCTCCAATTTTATAGTCGGGGCACCTTGAGCAGTTCTGTTGTCTCTTGGTGTCTATGATTCGTTGCCTGACCGTAGCATTTGCCTGGCCCAACCCCAGACTTAGAAGGGCTTGAGGGGCAAAACCCAGTTTCTGAAGGGTGTTCAGGACTGCTGCCAGCCAGCCTGACCGGAACTGGTTGCAGAGGATCAGTGGGGCTATTCCTCAGGGGAGCAGATTCAATGTCAGCCATTTGTAAATTGATGTTAGGCAACCTTAGTAGATACGTGACTGTGTTGGTCCTTCAATCCAGCCTTGTTTCAGGGTGGTGGCCTGTATTAAGACTACGGATCCAGGATCGACCGTCAGACAGATTTACCCAAAGTCGCTTATCAGCTGAATTAAAGTTAAGATGATGAAGAAAAAGTCATTGTTCACAGATTATTAAAGCCAGTACCAACTTGGAGTAAGCTTGGACTTAGAATGCTGCAGGGGAAAAACTACTGCAGGTGCTTTTAATCTTTCATTTTGGATCTTTGTGGCTAGATAACAGAATGTTAGTGCACCGTCAAAGCCACATATTCCTTTCTCTTGCACACTACTGGATCAGCTAACAATAAATAATCTACAAATTATCTATCTATCTATCTATCTATCTATCTATCTATCTATCTATCTACTAAGGTCCCCCACTCCAGCAAGCAGTTCACTGGCAAGGACCTCCTGGACCCAAAGGAGCCAACTCCAAGGGCCCCCCAATAAAATATTTTAAGGGATCAGCTCCGCCAGTTGATGGGTGTTGCCATTCAAATGATGTGTGTATACCAAGTCATGTGATCGATCTTATTCCAGTTGGCACCCTTGCCTGCACCTGTTGTAGCGAGGATGGAAACTTACTGAGGAAGGCACTGCTGAATCACACTCCATTGTCTCTTGAGACAAGCAGATGCCAACAACAACCAACAAAACTCCTGTCCCAATGACCCAAAGAAGAGGGGCACCAGCAGTTCCTTCTCCTCCCTGTTGCAATTTCTCATTGATTTAGAAAAGCAGGCAAAAAGGAAGCAATAAGAAGGCTAAGAAGTGACAGGGCTGATGCGTACAGGTGTTCCAGTCAGCACCTTTGCTTGGGGGGGGGGGTGGTACGGGCCCAGCAAAGTCATTTTTTGACCCAGCCCAGCCCCTGTGTCAGAATTGCAACTGGCGATGTGGGACGGTGCTGGAATTGATGGAGTCAGACTATTATTATGAGTGTACCGCTTCCATGACAAAGCAGCTTCTCGGTGGTTTGCAACTATTTAATCAGTACATCATTAAACACGCAATAGCAATTCCATTGGGGCATTAAAACTTCCTTAGGTGAAATGTACAATGGGACAAACAATTAAAATTCAAAGCAAATTTGTTGTTTTTTAAAAACAACAACAACAACAACAACAACAACAACAACACAACAGTTAAAACAATAAAACCAGATGTTCAGTTCGTGAGATCACTTGCCATAACAGTTGTGTCTCCAGGAGCTGGCAGAATGCCAACTTATGTGGCCTCTCATATTTTCTTTTTTTGGGGGGTGTATTCCACAGCACTGGTGCCACCAGTGAAAAGGCCCACCTTTGGTTTTCCACAAGACAATAAAGATTCGGTTGAGGCAAAACTAATCAGGTTCCATTGCCTGATTGTAGTGTCCTCACCCTAATCTGCCCTTGGTCAGACCACCAGTCTTTATTGCACAAGCAATAGGGATTTCAGCATAGCACTGGCTAGGCACTCAATAGTTTTGAATAAGGACTCTTTCTGCACTGCCTTTAATAAGAAATAAGAAGCTCATGAGCAAGTAAAGGATATAGAAACACTCCATAAGATAATGCAAAATGCAAGAAGAACTAATGGACAACGTGCTCATCATTAGCTGCTGGGTGATAACAAGCTTTGTTAACAGTGTTTTATAGATTGTAATTGTTTCGCTGGTGGTTTGTTAATTATTCAATGTGATTTATGCTGTATTTGTGATATTCTATTACGTTCTATCATATTATCATTATTTATTGTTTGTAAGCCCCTTTGGGATTCATTTGAATGAAACGTGGCCTAGAAATATATTGAATGCAAAGAATCCAACCAGAACACCCGTTTCTGAACTCATCCTTCCCTGAGTTCTGGAGCAGCTCTGCACCACAGCAGAACTTAAGTAGGACAGCATGAAGTTACTGCTCTTGACATGTTCCCAAAAGGAGGCTTCTCTCGGGAGAGTGCAGCTGTCTGAGCAGTTTGAAGAACTAAGAAATGCCCTGCTGCGTTCGACCAAAGGCCACTGTAGCCTTCCCTTCTAGTCTCCCCACAGTGGCCAATCAAATGCCTCAGGTAAGTTTGCAAGCAGACCATGAGCATAATTGCACTCGCCCACTCACATTGCTCATCAGAGGATATTCAGTGAGACACACTGCCTGTGATACTGGAGGTAATATACAGCCATCAGATTTGTGTAAAGGCATTAGGACATTGACAGTTTTATTTTTAATCCCCTTTCTAATGATCCCGAACATGGAATTTGCCTTTATTGGGGTTGCCATCTCCTGTTGAGGATTAAATTGTCATATTTAGCGTTTGTAAAGGACTAGCATGGGCTGATTTCATTAATATTAATGTAAATACCTAATTCTGAAATCTGAATTGGTGCTTTAAAAAAAAACACACAGCATATCTTCAAGGGATATTCATTTCTGGCCATTGCTTGTCTCTGAATTAGGGCCTCATATTAGGCATTGTGCAGAGGCAGCTGTGACAGCACTGGGTGCTAGATTCAGGTAGGTAGCCGTGTTGGTCTGATGCAGTCAATATATATATATAAAATAGTCCAGTTGCTGTTAGGTTTCTGTTTGCGCTACTGGTGCAGTGCTTGGAGTCACAAGACTCTGTTTACATTCCAGGGATTCCAAACTGCTGGAAGTCTCACAGGAGACAGGAGACGGATGTTGTTGTTCCTGGTTTCCTGTTCCTTTGTTCCAGTTGCCTCTCAGCTCTCACAGAGAGAGGATGTTTCTTTTCTGTCTGCGTAGTTAGAAATAAAACTCTTTGCAATGTAGCTCAAATTTCTCATCCTTCCCTGCGTGCTGGATACTCTGCGTAATGGGGAACATGCCTGGAGCCTCATCAAAGGCTCAGGTCATTAATCACATCGGAGGACTCGACCGGAGGAGCTCGGTCGAACGCAAGTCCAACAGTAACACTTTAGAGACCAACTGAGTTTGTTCTTGGTATAAGCTTTTGTGTGCATGCACACTTCTTCAGATACCTTCAGATACTGGGTGCTCACAGTCAAACAGTCATAGCTGCAAAGGGCCCCATTTCATTGCAAAGAATGCTGCAACACACAAGCATTTTGCCTGTTCAAAACCTTTGGCAGGGCAGCTAGAGCATTTCAAAAGAGCCACAGAGATGCCCTTCCCTATATAACAGCAGAAGCAGCTGGTAGGGCCGAACAGAGCCAATCCAACCCTCTCAACAATACAACCGCACCATTCCAACTCCTCACCACCTTGCTCTTTCCTTCTGTTACCGGTGGTGACCTCCACGTTGGGAAACCAGGTAAGCAATGCTGTCCCATCCTGCTCCACAGCACTCTAAATGATAATGATGTTGTTGTTTAGGGAAGATTTAATGTCTGGTGCTGTTTTGTTTTTAATATTCGGCTGGAAGCCACCCAGAGTGGCAGGGGAAACCCAGCCAGATGGGCAGGGTAGAAATAAATTGTTGTTGTTGTTGTTGTTGTTGTTGCTGTTGTTGTTGTTGTTGTTATACATCTGGTTGGGGTTTGGCAGAGAGACAAAAGAAGCAGCCATATTTGGAACAGGGTGGCCAAATCTGTATTTTTTAGAAAAGCATATGGTTGAATTGTAATGCCTATATTAAGGAGCATTACATGAGGCATGTGCATGGAAGGCAAAAGGTCATCCAAATCCAACTGAATGCTGGGGCTGAGAGGAACAATGGGAGAACTTCCTCCAGTTCCTCCTTCCTGGTTAACATTTTTGCAATTTCCTCTTGGGGCACACTGGGAATTGATGCAGCGTTGACTCTTATAATTCATGTTTTACCTGTTGATCTTGCCCAGATGGTGATAGAGACCTTGCCTATTGTCTCTGGGTCACCATCCCTTGTATTTTGTTCAGTGCTTGCTGTTTACCACCTAAGACAGGGGTAGCCAACTCCCAAGAGACTGCGATCTACTCACAGTTAAAAACTGGCAGTGATCTACCCCTTTTTGGGGGTTCAGATCAAAGTTGTTGAGTTTTATTCAGGAAGGAAAACCCTGTTTTTTTTTTGGGGGGGGGGGTTCAGGTCAAAGTTTAAGACTCTCATGCTCTACTGACTGTGCTTTCTCCCCATTCTCATAACATACTTCTTAAAACATCCTTAACATGGGGTTTTTTTGGGGAGGAAGAAAGCCCCGTTTTTTGGGTGCAGGGCTTCTTGGGGGGCTTCTTGATCTACCAGTGATCTACCACAGACATTCAGTGATCTACCGGTAGATCACAGTCTACCTCAGGGGTCTGCAACCCGCGGCTCCGGAGCCGCATGTGGCTCTTTTACACCTCCGGGGCGGATACTAGTGAGGGGAGGAGGCACATTGTGCGCCCCGACACTCCCCACTGTGGCGGGCACTGTACTGGCTGTGACGTCACATGGGGGCCCATGCAAGGGGCATGTACGCTGGTCACTGCATTGAAAGGGGGCATGTACGCTGTTTTGAAGGGGAGTGAACACACACACAAAAAAGGGAACTTGTTAATTTAACGTTTATTTCTATGAGGAGGAGTAATTCTGAGGGGTCAAACAAAGAAATAATAAAAAAGTGACAAAAAAGTTATTTTTATAATGACGAGTTTTGCGGCTCCCAGTTTTTTTTTTTCTCGCGGAAACGAGTCCAAGTGGCTCTTTTTGTCTTAAAGGTTGCAGACCCCTGATCTACCTGTTGGGCGTGCCTGACCTAAGATATCATCATCACATGAATTCTGGTCTTCCAGGTTGTTGGGTCAGGGGTGGAAGAAAGTTTTATATTCAGCACTATCTCCCTAGGTTCAAGCCCAGGAATGGTCCTCCCTGGATTTTCAGACAGATATCCATTGCTGTTGTGGGAAGCAAGTAAAACCCAGAGCGCAGCTTGGCTAACAACCCGCAGCAATGTTTTCTACAGTTTGCGAAAAGGAACGTGAAACACCTCCATGCAGACGCAAACGCAGTTGCTACATTGATCAAATGTTGCCGGAGCGATCAAATCTCTTTCTTCCCTCAAAAGTAGAAACCTCAAATTGGCCTTGAACTTTCACTGGAGAGGAAGTTTGGTCACAAAAGAGACAATCAAAGATATTGTGGTTGCCTGAGGCAGAAAATCAAAATGGCACTTTCCCATGCTGGTAAGAATATAACAATAAACTCAATAATTGACAATTTGCTGCTCTGGAACAGCACCCCAGAGTCTGCCACCTGAGGAGGTCTGCCCCACCCTGCCTCATAACAGAGCTGGCCTGGCAATTGTAGTCAATGCCAATATTCCAGCTGCCACAGCCATAGAAACAGGCACCCTGAGCCAATTCCAGACAGCAGAAGGTAAAATTGCATTATGGAACCCATTTGCTGAAAGTTGGGGGCAGGGAGTAGAATGAAAGAAGCATGCTATCAACATAAGCATATTCCTACTAATTAAGTAAAAACTTTTTTTCCAAAAAAGAAAACAATTATCAAGCAAATAAGAGAAGCCAAAAATTGCCCCAAACCCTATAACATCTAGAGGGGGAAAAATGCAGATTAAAAAAAACCAGGCTAAAGCAGACCTCAAAGCAGAGCAGCCATCTGTGCCAGCCACGATTTCGTAATAATCCAACTCCTAATAGCATTGCGAATAATAACAGTAAAAATGGCAAGAGTTGCTATGTTTTCCCAGCAGTAATTATAGAACCTTTCTGTGGTGTCTGATCTTTGCTTATGGATCGTTACAACTGTGCTTAACGCTTTCAGAAACGCAACGTTTCTCTCCTTACAATACTCCCCACACCCACTCCCATCCGTTCTCATTACAAAATAGAGGAGAAATGCTTCTGTGCTGATTTCTGATTTCCTGGAAATGTTCACCCTATATCCACCAGTGAAATTCGAGACAGCCATGGCTTTAATGTCCCTAGACTGTAAAACAGAAAAAGAGAAAGTTTTCGCTTATCTGCCAATCTTCTGCTAAACTAATAGGTCATATAAGGAAGACCATCTACAGACTTTTTCACATGGCTTCATTTTTTAACCACCTGATTCCTCAACACTCAGGAATTCATAGCTGGTTGTGTGAACAACACTGATGGAAAAGACTTGTGTTTGTGGTGATAGGAAGTGATTAGGAAGGTGGGACTTTGACTCTAAGCAGATCTGGATTGGACAGTTCTTTGGATAGAAGACTGCTGATTTATACTCCCCATGGCTCTCTGGAGGAAAGGTACAATATAATGAATAACCAAATCACAGGTAGGAGGAGGGGGCACTAGAGAAGGAGACTAATAATTTAAATAAACACTTTGCGTGTCGAGGTCTCCAAGCCACCCCCCAAATAACTCACATCACACACATTATTTTTGTTTAAGGTTTTTGGCATAATTTTGGCCACAACTTTATTGAAATACATAAGTGTGAGTGGTTATTTAGGCATTGGTTAAGACTATCTGTCCCCCGCCGCCTGGGGACAGAACTGACTTCTGGGTACCACCGAAAGCCAGTAAGGGAAAACAATATCGGGGAGAAATGGAGCTGAGTCACAGGCCTTCACTTCTCCCCGCATGCTCCCCAGGACTTGCCGGCCCTAGTCCCATCCAGGGATTCGGACAAAAAGATGGCAAGCCCGTGGATTCCTTTAACGGAATTCCCTTTCCGCAGCAACCATGGAGGGGCAGGCCCAGCCTATCCTAACCCCTCCTCCAACCAATTTATAACCAATGCCTAACTGCAACCTTACAAGTTGTGATGATTTGCTACGCAGTAGGCAAAAACCAAATGGCCCAGACAATCAGCCAGATGGACAAAATTCCTACCAGGCCCCTGCCCCAACGGCAGACGACCCCATGACAGGCATAGCAAGGTCAACGCAAAAAAACCTTTAATTTAGGGCGGGTGGGTGGGTGATCCATTGCACGCAGCAAAGAGAAAGCTCCAGGCTGCGTGCAGAGTATTTAAAACCTTTTACCCCTCCCACCCAAATTCCAACGTAACTTTTACCCGAGCAACCCAGCCATCCAATCTTTGCCCTAGGCCCTCTCTAGGAACCCTGCCTGGCAACAGAGGGGTGGCTCGGCAGACCCCACCGCAACACGTGCTCTCCATGAGGGAGAACATGCTTTCTCACCTTAGGTCTTATAGAGCAGGGATGGTCAACTCCCAAGAGACTGCAATCTACTCACAGAGTTAAAGACTGGCAGTGATCTACCCCCTTTCTGGGGGTTCAGGTCAAAGTTGTTGAGCTTTTTTTTTAGGAAGGAAAGCCCTGTTTCAGGGGGTTCAGGTCAAAGTTTAAGAGCCCCATAAGAGAGCCAGTGTAGTGTAGTGGTTAAGAGCAGTGGACTTGTAATCTGGGGAACCGGGTTTGCTTCCCCGCTCCTCCACATGCAGCTGCTGGGTGACCTTGGGCCAGTCACACTTCTCTGAAGTCTCTCAGCCCCACTCACCTCACAGAGTGTTTGTTGTGGGGAAGGAAGGGAAAGGAGAATGTTAGCCGCTTTGAGACTCCTTCGGGTCGTGATAAAGCGGGATATCAAATCCAAACTCTTCTTCGTCTTCTTCTACTGACTGAACTATCTCCCCATTCTCATACCATACTTCTTAAAACACCCTTAACATGGGTTTTGTCAGGGTTCCATGTCCAAATTGCAAGTTCCTTTAGCATTTCCATTTCTTAATGCAAGAAATGCAAGGGAATTTCACCTGCCATCCTGGTGCAAAGTAGGTTGTGTGAGTGTGTCTGTACTAAGGCTGAGCACTGGATTCGGCTGAAACCCACGACAATCCAGGGTGATCAGGGTGGAGTAGGGGATCCAGGATTCAGTCAAGACATCCACATGTTGCCCTGGCTTGAGTCAGGCTGCCGACAGTGATCTGAGGCTGTCAGGAGGTCTGCCTTGAGCAGGAATTCAGATACTCCTTTACAAGGCCCTTCCATGCAGCCTACCAACTGCATGTTTAATTTGATTTTGTATAATGTCAGACCCCTCCAAGAGCCCCTGTTTTCCAGGGACAATCCCGGATTTACAGAAGCTGCCCCAGTTTCTGATTTGATCCCAGAATGTCCCACTTTTCCTTAGGACGTCCCTATTTTCATCAGAGAAATATTGGAGGGCATGGAGCTAGCTCAAGGGTCTTCAACCTTTAAGACAAAAAGAGCCACTTGGACCTGTTTCCGAAGAAAAAACAACTGGGAGCCGCAAAACTCGTCATTATAAAAATAACTTTTTTGTCACTTTTTAAAAATTATTTCTTTGTTTGACCCCTCAGAATTACTCCTCCTCATAGAAATAAACGTTAAATTCACAAGTTACCTTTTTGTGTGTGTGTGTTCTTCACTCCCCTTCAAAACAGTGACCAGCGTACATGCCCCCTTTCAATGCAGTGACCAGCGTACATGCCCCTTACAATGTAGCGGGCGGGCGGGAAGGTGACTAACGCATGCACCGCCCCCATGCGACGTCACAGCCAGTACAGTGGTGCCTCGCAAGACGAAAATAATCCGTTCCGCGAGTCTCTTCGTCTAGCGGTTTTTTCGTCTTGCGAAGCAACCCTATTAGCGGCTTAGCGGATTAGTGCTATTAGCGGTTTAGCGGCTATTAAAGGCTTAGCGGCTTAAAGACTATTAGCGGCTTAGCGGCTTAGAAAAAGGGGGGGAAGTGAAAAAAATCGCAAGACTCACAAGACGTTTTCATCTTGCTAAGCAAGCCCATAGGGAAATTCGTCTTGCGAAGCGCATCGAAAAACGGAAAACCCTTTCGTCTAGCGGGTTTTTCATCTTGCGAGGCATTCGTCTTGCGGGGCACCACTGTACAGCACCCGCCACAGTGGGGAGTGTCGGGGCGCACAATGCACCTCCTCCCCTCGCTAGTATCTGCCCCGGAGCCGCGGCAAAGGTGTAAAAGAGCCAAATGCGGCTTCGGAGCTGCGGGTTGCAGACCCCTGAGCTAGCTGATCCCTAAGCCAAGGAGACAAGTAACTATACAACCTTTAGAAGACATCTGAAGGCAGCCCTGTATAGAGAAATTTATATATTTAATGTTTTATTATGTTTTTATATACGTTGGAAGCTGCTCAGAGCGGCTGGCACAACCCAGTCAGATGGGCAGGGTATGAATAAGAAAAATATTGTTGTTGTTGTTGTTGTTGTTGTTGTTGTTGTTGTTGTTGTTGTTGTTGTTGTTGTTGTTATTTAAGTAGGACATCCCTGTGTTCACCAGAGAAATGTTGGAGGGTGTGTAATGTTTTAAATAGTTGTTTTAAACTGTTTTAAACATTTTATTCTTTTTGAAAACTACTCTGAGGTTTTATTTTAAAAAATCAAGTGGTATATACATTTTATGAAATAAATGATAAAATAAATACATTTTGGTGAAATTCTCAGGTGTGAGGTGCAGGATTTTTTTATGTGCTTACTTTTGAGCTGGTTAAGGATTGTTTCTCCTTTCTTTCCTTCTCCACGTCATTCCCACCAGTGTTCTTCACTCGGCAGCCTTCCTGGGTGACATCATGAGAGAGCTCCTCCCATGAGGCTTTTTCAGCTCTGGAAGTGTCAGCAGCTAGGGAGACTGCAGAGTTCTGGGGAAATGTTTAATGGAAAGTGGAGGGAACACATACACACACCTCCTTGGGCCAAGTTTAGCTCAAAACCTGTACAGCCAATAATGGCTCAGACTGTGCTATTGCACTAAGCACCATGCCTTCAAGAGGCCAAGACTCTGAACTCACTTTTTCTTTCTTTCTTTCTTTCTTTCTTTCTTTCTTTCTTTCTTTCTTTCTTTCTTTCTTTCTTTCTTTCTTTCTTTTTAAATTTTATTTGCTTAATTAAAAAAACAACATTATTCATCATCCATTAATACAAAAAGATAAGAGAAATCAACTTAAAAAAGGGGGGAAAGTCTAATCTAATAGAACATAGAAGATATTCTTACTTGACATACAACTTCCCATCCGCTCCATATTAACTTGTTGCCAAAACTTGTCAGATGGTTATCAAAACAGAAAATATAAATAAATATTTAATTGTCTGTGGTCTCGATTCTTACTACCAACTACTACAGATGTTATTTGAATGCTACAACAGAGTTTAGACGGCGACAACTATTTTTCAAATATATTTTAACTACTTCCCACTTTGAAATAAATACATGTTTTGGTTTATTTTTCATTTTTTTTCAGATAGATTATCCAACTCTGAGCTTTCATTTTAAGAAAGTAAGCCTCTAGCTCTATGGGTAGTAAAGTTATAAAGCAAAATGTACAGATCATCCTTCTAAGTGATTTCTGGGAGATAAGTCAGCTGCTCATTGTTTTTAGCCAATGAGTGAAGTCTGAACTGTGATGCACCAGCCTTTAGGAATACGCAAATGCAAAAAAATACAATTTTAGGTTGTTTTGTTCACAGTTCCTGAAAATAAATATTATGATTATGGGTGATGTAGGGGTAGTGATATTTTTAAATTACTAAATATACAAAAGAGCTAAAGGGTTCTTAAATATGCTCTCTTGCCTTGAGTCACTGTTGGCTCCATTTCAGAAGGCCCTTGCGACCATTGCCCTGTTTGGCACTCTCACTGTTGCCTGTGCTTTTTTTCCTAGAAAAAGAGGTGTCAGAATTCACCATGAACACCTCCCTCGTTCTCTTAGCATGGCTATGGTACCCACCTGAGAGGGGCCGGAACTGGGTTCCAGTGAGGTCCAGCTGGGGAAAAAAGCCCTGACTGTTGCCATTCAGGTCGTCCTTTTCAACACCACAGAGAGAGATGCTGTGGCATTTGCCTCCTAGGTGGGTCATAAGGAAAGGGTTAAATGAGTGTGATGCCATTGGCCAGTGGGAACCCAAGGGGAGGAGTTAGAGTTAGGGTTGGAGTTGTGTGGAAGTCAGCTGAGAGTTGGGAGTTGGAGAAGGAAGAGGGAGGATAAGTCTGTGGGTTGGTCGAGTTGTGTGGTGAGAGAGTGAGAGAAACTGATAGGAGGAGTCAGATAGAGTATAAGCCGGTATAGAAACTAAGATTAAGAAACTGACAAGAAAAATTATATGAAACCATAAACTTGTTAAGGCTTATAAAATAAACTTGCTTATTAGTTTTAATGTTTTCATTTGTTTTAATGTTAACAACTGTTTGGACTCTGTGTACCCATGAGAAATGGGTTGGTGGCAGTGGGGAAGTGATCGTTGTGGTGGCACAGGGATCAATAGACTGTCAAACGTCCGGGGACCCTGTGTGATCGCCACAGATGCTTCTCCATCTCCGTAGTCTTGTCACAGACTTCATGCTTGATGATGACAAGCATACAGGCAGCATCAGCAAAGAGAAGAGCAACAAGGCCGGAAGACTCCAGCTGACAGAAGTGAGGCCTCTAAAAGAGTGTGGCCCTGGCAGGTGGCCATTGATGCCAGTTCTGTCATGGAAGAAAAGCAGAATACAAATATAACCATTTCAATCAATCAATCAATCAATCAATCAAACATAGTACTACAATGAATTTATCCCATATCATTGCCATTATGATTTCTGCATCCTTGCCCTCATCATTGGCACCCGATGATGTGGGGGGAAATTCACACCATAATAGCTTGGGGTAAATTGTACTAGATATTAGCGCTGTGAGAACTCAAAGCATCAACTTTTGTGCTCTCAGTACTGTGTGGTTCAACCTGGGTATTTTATTGAGGAAAGTATCCATAAACGAATCTCGTAGAGAGATTGCTCTCACGTCAAGAGGCATGCTAAGCCACTCTTACAGAGCATTGTGCTAAACTACTCTGCAGAAAATCTTTCTTTGCAATTTGTTTACAAGCCTGGGTAAGGGCGTTGAATCAAGAAAACTTAATTTTGACAGGCCTGATATATAGTCTATTTTGGTTAACCAAAAGGAACACATACATTTTCTACATTAGAGAAATTTCCATTATTTTCCTCTCAGCCATGAAAATCGATTCTGATGTGATTACACTCGGAGGCCGCTTGATGTGCCTCTGACAGTACAAAATGGATAGAAACGGTGGGTGGTGTTGAATCAAGGATACTGTGGTTAGCTGAACTCTTGTCACAAAGTCAAAATGGTGAGATTAGAATGCACACCATCCGTTTGTCTCATGCCAGGAACTGAGTCTCTGCGTGCCTGGGAGCAGGGTATAGGAGGAGTGTGGTAGCAATATTCTGATGTTTGATGATCAGAAGCACTTATATCATTTTCAATTTGTTGTAAATAGTGCTATTTGCAGAAGTGGGAGGAAGTCACCACTGCTTACGGCCCAAGTATCTCCTAATACTAAATAATGGAATGTAGTTTAATTGGTATAAACAATACTTTGGCCACCTCATGAGAAGAGAAGACTCCCTGGAAAAGACCCTGATGCTGTGAAAGATTGAGGGCACAAGGAGAAGGGGACGACAGAGGATGAGATGGTTGGGCAGTGTTCTCGAAGCTGCTAACATGAGTTTGACCAAACTGCGGGAGACAGTGGAAAACAGGAGTGCCTGGCGTGTTCTGGTCCATGGGGTCACAAAGAGTCGAACATGACTAAACAACAATAGTTTATTGGTTAATTTTTCTAATAAGGCTGTTTCCCATACTATTTGGTACCATTGGTCTATGCTTACTCCTGAAAGGTCTCTCCAGTGTCTGGCTATGTTTCTGGCTGCTGAGAGTAGGTGGGTTATGAGCTCTTTATGATGTGAGTGGGCATTATTATCTTGGAAGATGTTTCATCACCCCGGTATGGCTCCCCTTTATCACATACACAGCCCAACAAGACAACGACAAGAATCCACCATATGAATCAATATGGCTAACCTGATTCAAAAACACCCACCCACCCCACTCACACATGAAAATGAAGTTCACCACAGCCAATCACAATCAAACAACCACACCCTAGGCCAACCTCTCTCACCACCAAAGGAACACAAGTGAATAGGAAAGAGAACCCGCACAAGCGACGCTGACACAAAACCCCACACATACACCAAGTAGAATAGAAACATTGTCACCTGACCCCATCCCCACTCACCATACCCCCCTCCATCTCTTTCCCTGTTTTGTTTCTAATGTAACACTAATGTCTCAACAAATGAGACTGATATTAGAAAATGTAACTTGAAAAAAGAGACATTGCACATACAGTGGTACCTCGGGTTAAGTACTTAATTTGTTCCGGAGGTCTGTTCTTAACCTGAAACTGTTCTTAACCTGAAGCACCACTTTAGCTAATGGGGCCTCCTGCCATTGCTGCACCGCCAGAGCACGATTTCTGTTCTCATCCTGAAGCAAAGTTCTTAACCCGAGATAATATTTCTGGGTTAGCGGAGTCTGTAACCTGAAGCGTATGTAACCTGAAGCATATGTAACCTGAGGTACCACTGTACTTTGGTAAACCAATAAATTTTTAATAAAAAATATGTTAAAAAAATAAAATAAAAACAATAATAGAATGTAGTTAAATGTAGTCACAGTTACACAGGCAAAGTTGAAATCTACCTTGTTAGCATACAAACTGGCTATGGGACTAGCCACACTCACTGGCGGAGCTCTCCCAAATCTCCAGGAGAAGTCTTTCCCAGCCATAGACCAGGGGTCCTTTAACTGGAGATGTCAAATTCTGAGGGTGGCCCCTTCTGCATGATGCCTTGCTACTGAGCCCTGGACCCTCCTCATATAAAGAATCCTGCATGCTACTGTAGTTACGAAACTGCTTTTTATGGAGCCAGATTATTAGTCTAGTGAGTGCAGTATTTTCTTCTCTCAGTGGCAGCAGTTGTCTAAGACCTCTAGTGGAAATCTTTTCCCCAGGACTTGCTGTCTAAGATGCTTTTAACAGGAGATACTAGGATTGAAAGCGTGTGCCCTACCACTGAGCTATGGCCCCTCTCCCCAAGCTATTCTTGATTATCAAGGCGAGCTTGGAAGAACAGAAAAGACATACAGAATATCTTCTGCATGCTTCCTGATGTCTTGTGAAGGAAAGATGATGTGAACGTTTAGTCTGCAAGGGAGGTTTGGGATTAAGGATGTGACAGCTAGCTGTGGGTTTTTTTGGTTGTTTTTTTCTGGAGCCAAAACCACACACTTGAAGCTGCAAATCAACTTCTCTGCTGGAGAGGGTTAGCGACAGATTTTTGAAAGGTTGTAACTTAGGATGTCTTAAGGTTTTCATCCAGAGTGTTTGAAAAGGTCAGCACCCCAGTCTTGTTCACTGGCCTGTGCATGCCCTGACCCTATAGACTGCCTCCAACTCCCCCTGCCCAAACACACCAAACCTGAAATATACCTTTGAACAGGATGAAGGCATTCAGTTGTCCACATTGGGTGGCTAGACTGGACTTACAAGTCTCAGCATGCCCATGAGGAAAATGGGTACACTGTTCCCACTGGGGAGCCTGGAACCCTATGCATTGATTCTTGGGAAGCTCTGGGGCAAGGAGAGACCATTCACAGCGCCAGGGCAAGAATAGCCTTATAAACAAGACTGACCCCCCCCCCAATCCTTGACTAAACACCCAATAATTTCTTAGTTCAAACCATTTCTGCCACACTTAGCAGAGAATGACATGCATTCTGAAATGAAATGATTTGAATGCATTCTAAGGCATGTGTTTCCTAAGTAGATACCAAGGGTTTTTCCAAATGACCTGTTTAATTCGCACACATCCTGATTTGTTTGAGTGGAGATTAGATGGCATTGCATCAAAGCAAATGATGTCCTACGTTTTCCAGTACATTCCCCCATCATGTTCCTCATTGCTAAAATAAAATAAAAATGCAATCTTTTGAGGGAAGTGGGTTTGTTGCACCAGACCCCACCAGTTCCCTATTACTGCAAGTCCTGAATTTGCCAGATTCATCTCACCCTAAAATAGTGACTGTCTGGAAGCATCCTGCAAGTTCCACCTCACTTGGAATGAATGTGTGTCTTCACCCTGTCATAGTTCCCACCCTAACACAGGACTGAGCAGACTCTCATATGTAGCCTGAATAATTCTGGCAGGCTCTGCCCTAGCTTCTCTGTTCCCTTTAAAAGTACAGATCCAGCCAGATCTGTGTGTGAGAGTATTATGAGAGCTATTTCTGTGTGAAATTCTGTGTGCTGATCGCCGAAGAATTGATGCTTTTGAATTATGGTGCTGGAGGAGACTTTTGAGAGTCCCATGGACTTCAAGAAGATCAAACGTATCCATTCTTAAGGAAATCAGTCCTGAGTGCTCACTGGAAGGACAGATCCTGAAGCTGAGGCTCCAATACTTCGGCCACCTCATGAGAAGAGAAGACTCCCTGGAAAAGACCCTGATGTTGGGGAAGATGGAGGGCACAAGGAGAAGGGGATGACAGAGGACGAGATGGTTGGACAGTGTTCTTGAAGCTACGAACATGAGTTTGACCAAACTGCAGGAGGCAGTGGAAGACAGGAGTGCCTGGCGTGCTCTGGTCCATGGAGTCACGAAGAGTCGGACACGACTAAACGACTATAGAATAACAACAATTTCTGTGTGAGAGAAAAATGCTGTGGGGTGTGAGGTGAGATGTGGGGCGTGGGGCTGTGGTATAGCCACTGACAAATTTCCTCTGAGGGAAAGAAGTGTTTGAAAGAAAGAAGCTTGTCCATCTCTTCCTTAACATACCTTCACCATAGTAAAAGCTCTGCAGGTAAAACAAAAGGAAAAATTCAAGTAGACAGAGTGTCTCTTTCAAGGAAACGCTCCTTTGGCCTTTACTTTACCCATCACTTTGGTAGCAAACAGGACAGCAAGATTCTGAACAATGCTGCTTGTGGTATTTATACTTTTTAAAGCATTAATGGGAGAATGTATTGTATGAGCTAAATGTATCTGTGGACAGTAAATTGGCCCATTTATACGCTTTGGGTTCATGCTTACTCCCCATACATTGTTGAGAAGGTTGCTCTTCTCGTGAGAATAACGGAGCCAATTAGGGTGTCAAGAATGAACTAGTCCGTCCTGTGAGCTTTGACAGAGTAGTTAGGCTAAGGCTGATTAGCGTCATGGCTATCAGGGTTTAACATTTACACCAAGGACAATAACTTCTTCCAAGTGCCCTTTAGAGTATTTTCATGATCATGAACTGCATCTGTTTTGGGTGTATATTACTGCTGTTGTGCTTATATTACTGTGCGATTTAGTATCTGTTTTTTCTGTTGGGCTCTAAATGCCTGTCACTTGCTACAGCTCCTTTGGTCCAGTCCTACATGTATTTACTCAGATGCCAGTCCCATGGAGTTTAGTGGGACTTATTCCCACATACGTGTGCATTAGAGTGAAGTGCAAGACACTACATTCTGTGTATACTGATCAGATGGACTCCAGTCCAGGTCACAAATCATATTAAATTGTACATAAAGATAAGGTATGGTTTGATGCAAACTATGTCATGGAAAGGGACGCGGGTGGCGCTGTGGGTTAAACCACAGAGCCTAGGACTTGCCAATCAGAAGGTCGGCGGTTCGAATCCCCGCGATGGGGTGAGCTCCCGTTGCTCGGTCCCTGCTCCTGCCAACCTAGCAGTTCGAAAGCACGTCAAAGTTCAAGTAGATAAATAGGTACCGCTTCGGCGGGAAGGTAAACGGCGTTTCCGTGCGCTGCTCTGGTTCGCCAGAAGAGGCTTAGTCATGCTGGCCACATGACCCGGAAGCTGTACACTGGCTCCCTCGGCCAATAAAGTGAGATGAGCGCCGCAACCCCAGAGTCGGTCACGACTGGACCTAATGGTCAGGGGTCTCTTTACCTACGTCATGGAAAGAGTGCTGCTTGCAGCAAATACAGGAGAGAATTATACCATGTGACAGACCTTTCCGCAGCCTGTGGGAAACTGTGGAGAGAGCCTCACCACAGTGGAGGTTTTTGGGTTTTTTTACAAAGTTTAAAAGAAAGAAAACAGAAAAACTTCAGGCACCTTGCAAGGTTAAGAAAGGTAGAGGAACACCATCCCCAACCCAAAAATCTAGGAGACATTTCTTCCCAATTTTTATAGGGGGCTTCATTTTGCCCCACCCACACAAAGAAGTGTTTGGCTCAGTTCTAGTTTTGCAAGAGAATCTTACCTTTGCTCCTTGCTTTTTTCAAGCTGTAATGGAACCAAATGACCTTACCTGAATTCTCTGAAATATATAATGAATATCATATGATAATACCTGCCCATTTGAGATACGCATGGGGCCCATACATAGCTGTGAAGTTGCCTCTTCCACCTTGAGTGGCCATTGTTCTTTAAATATCAGACAGACCTAGTTGTCCTCCCCAGCTCGTAAAGAAGATCTTAAATTTTTAAAATTAGAATGCAGAGTGTCAAAAGGCACATTCCCTGCAAAATGTCAAATATTCACTCAGCAGGGATATCAGTTCTCAGTGATCTTTCTTATATATTCTCCTTCTTTCTCTCTTTCATTTGAATGTTCTTTCAACACACCTCTGGCATTACTGCATTAAAAAGAAAACCCTAGCTATATCATGGTTTTTATTATTATTGTGATTCAGTCTACCCTTACTCCGCCACAACACTCTTTGCAAGCATTTTTAGGATTTAAGGTTTATTTAAGAATTAAAAGGAAACTTTGGATTATTTATCTGGTAGTTATTTTAGTCCTATGGAACAAGATGCATAAAGTAGCTAAAGCGACGTCCTGTTTATTGGACCATCTTCTCTTCAAATAAAAGTAAGCAAGAGTTCTATGTAACATGGGTAAATTTAGAGCAAAACCAGCTATCCTGTGTTCAGTGGGATATACAGTGGTACCTCGGGTTACATACGCTTCAGGTTACAGACTCCACTAACCCAGAAATAGTGCTTTAGGTTAAGAACTTTGCTTCAGGATAAGAACAGAAATCAGGCTCCGGCGGTGCGGTGGCAGCAGGAGGCCCCATTAGCTAAAGTGGTGCTTCAGGTTAAGAACAGTTTCAGGTTAAGAACGGACCTCCAGAACGAATTAAGTACTTAACCCGAGGTACCACTGTACTCCCATGTGCAGTCCTCTTCAGGCATTCAGTTTGAATATGTGAGGGCAGAAGTATGTAGAGGGATGAGGGTCCACCTGTTGATCATACCTCTAGCATCATTTGTCATGCTGGGCTGCACCTATTTAGTGTGAAGGTCTGAAGGGGGTTGTAAGCATGTTTGTTTGAACATGTGTGATGGCCTGGGAATCCGATTCAGAGGCTGAACCTGAGGAATCCCGGCCTGCACAGGAGTCCCCGCCTCCAGGGCCAGCTGAGCTGGGGCAGGGGCTTGAACCTGAAGGGCCCTCACCTGTGCCGGATCCTCAGGAGCGGAATCTGCTCTGGCTCCTGAGGTGATGGAGGACCCATTGCCTGCAGGTGCTCCTCTCCCATCCCTGTCAGGGGAAGGTGAGGTTGCCTCTGGGTCCAGTAACCCTCCAGCCTCTCTGGAGCTGCAGAGGCTCAGGGCAGAGAGGTGGAGGGAACTAAGTTCTCACAGGAGGAGCGCTCGCTTTATGGCCAGGAGAGGCAAGTCACCTGTGGGCCAGGACCGCCCTATGCCTCAGAGGAGATAAAGGCCAGTCAGCCCAGTCCCAGGTTGCGGGAGCAACGTCATTGGAAACATGTTCCTGCCAGCACCCTGTCCTGCTCTTCCAGAGTTCCTGACCACGCCCGGCTCCTTGCCTTGGACCCCACTTCGCCCTTGACAGACAGCCTCCATACCCTTGACCTAGGACCGGACTCAGACTACACCACACGGTAACCGCCCCCCAGGACCAGCACAACATGCTTCCAACGCTGACTTATCATCGTTCCTGATTGCAAGCAGATTTGCAAGCACATTCAGACAACAATGTTTACGAGCACCTTTCAGACCTTCATGCTAAATAGGTTTGAAGGTGGCGGTTGCCCACCTCGCCATAGACCAAAGATCAGGGAGAAGAACAGGACTACCCAAGTACCATGTGATGGAATTTAGCAGGGGCTCCCAGCCCTAACCTGGTCAACTGATCCAAGAGGATATCATGATGAATTGAATCAATAGCTTGTTCAGCAGGAGCAATGGAGACACTCCACCATCTGCTTCCCAGTGTAGGTTCAAGGCAGTCTCTGACCAAATGCCAGGCAGTTGCAGCCTCCAAACTGTACATAAGAAAAAGGGCAGTTTACAACCTTGCGTAAGTTCTGACAGTGGGGAGGCAATACAGGGAAGAGGAAGGGATGAATAGATGCTTTTATGATGTAGTCTTATTCCCCACCCCCACACCTGTTCGTTATCTTTCCCTCTCTCACACCTATATTATATGGATGGTGTTGATGTTCTGTTTCATTATCAAGCATCTGCTTTTCTTTCATTTGGCTATTTACTTTTGAAATTACATTATTAATTGAAAAACTTGTAAATATTTGTAAAGTTGCCACTCAAGGTAATTGCCACCACATTCTCAATTCAACCCTGAGTCCTGTTTCTGAATAGCTTGTGCATACAGCTGTGGAAAGGAGGAAGCACCAGACATTATAGAAAATATCAATTACATCCAGAGATCTGTAGGCTCTCTGATGGCGCACGCATGCCTGGATTTGGACAGATGGAATGGAATACAAGTGTGGCCTCAGAGGTCCGCAGAAGCATCAATGAATGCACTTTAGAGACAGTGGGCTTCAGTGGACACAGTGTTGCATTTGAGCCAGAGAAACCTGGGTTCAAATACCTGCTCAGTAATGAAGCTCACTAGACAGCTTCTCTCCCCTTAACCCACCTTTTCAAATTGGCTGGTGACAACTAATTGTGCAGGAGAAGAGGTATAAATATTGCAGTGGGCCAAGTGTCCATGCTGGGGGGGGGGCAGAGAAAACCGGTCTAAAGTAGAAGATATTAGGCAGAAGAGTGAACCAGCAAGGAACAGGAAACAGATAATTGAATAATTGTTCAGACCAGGATAGTTCAGCACCTTGGATAGCTCCAGGGGCAAAGAGAGTGGGTAGTTGTTCCAAGAAGTCCAAAATCCATTGCGTAGTATAATTGTGTAGTATAACATGTGCTCTCTCTTACACAGCATTTTTCCTCTACCCATCTCAAACAGTACCTCCAAAAGGAAGAGAAATTATCATTACCAGCTCCAGGACTGCTGTAGATCAGCCCCACCCCCACCCCGTTCTAGAACTTTATGTACCCTAGCAGAGTTTGATGACTCAAGTGAGGCTGCAAGAGGATTAAGTTTGGCATTCTGGAGCCTTGCATGGTGGCACCACTGAAAAGCTTTGATTTGCATCTTTTTCTTTCTCCATACATATAAGTTAGCATATGGGTTTTCCATGCAACACTGTGGCATCGTGACCCTCCTTTTTTTGGCAATGTCTGTCTGGTTTTGGGGTGACGTACAAGTGACCCCTCTGATTTCAGCTCACAAGTGCTTGATCAGCACAATATAGGAGAGAGGTACCTTCTTTAAAACAAAACAAAACAAAAACAGAGGAAAGGGTAATGTATATTTAAAATGTGTAGCCTAACTGTGATAGCTGAGTCAATGTTATCAGGAGGTCAGGATGGAAGGATTGCAGAATAAAGTCCATAGAACGCTAGCAAGGTAAGGAAGGGGAATTTGGCAGAGATTGCAAGAGGTTTTGTAGATGCAGGGACGGAAAATATGGCTCACATGTAACTTATCTGTAGGGATTTCAGGAAAGCTTTAAAACTGACATCAAAACAGGCATTCACAAAGAATCACTAGGCGGGGATTAGTGTTAGCAAGCACACTCCTCTGCTAGATTCAGTTAATATACTGATTAAAAAGGCAGCTCAGCGTAAGTTTCCCCAAGTAAAGTAAAACGTTTCACTTCTATCCACTCCACACAACCGCACACAGACTGAGCCAAATTGATTCCCTGCTTCTTGGAAGAGATACGTTGTTTCAACTGTAGAACCTACTGGTTAAATGAAAGGGTCTTTTCTACCCTTAAGAACTACAAAGCAGACTGATGAAATGGAACTTCTCTATGAAACAAACAAAAATATATTTTTTTAAAAAAAATAGCAAAAAACAAATCCGTCTTTATAAATAAATTAAAATTCTTTTTGGAAAAAAGCTAATTATAGGGGTATTTGTTTTGTTTGAGGTAAAGCACATCTATTATCATAAAGATAATTAACTCAGCCTGACAGATCTAATAAAAGGAGAAGTTTAGCACTGGCTTAGCTAGAAGCCCAAGGCAAGCAATTTTTATAATTACTAGTTATTGTAACTGGGCTCTGAGAAAATGGTCTGTGATATTTAAACAGTAATGTTAATTTGCATTTAGACCTGTTTTTTTTTTCTTGGGCAAGATCTATTTAACTGGAATAAGTGAAAGAAACTCAAATAACTTTACAAAAATCAGAACGGCTCTCTTCATTCAAAAACGTACTGCTTTTTATGTCTAGATAATTAATATCCTTATGAGGTAAGTAGCATAATCACAAAACAATTCAACAGCTTAACATAGTTTTAACATGCAGAAAATGTTGAATTTTCAGCTTCGGCCAATGTGTCCAAATCGCGTGTGTCTTGAAGCAATCTTATTTACTTATTCACAGATGTGCTAACATGCGCTGCATCGTATTGTCTCAATTGTGTTACTAGAGTTAAAGTTGATCAAGAAAATTGTAGAGCAGGGATTAAACATAAAGGTGTTCCAAACTCATGTCAGCAAACAGAACCTATGAGCAAGCCGGAAAGGGAGAACAATAAAGTTTAGAAATAGGTGGAATCACAGTAAGTGGTTGCTTTTGAAATGCAGGGCTGGACGATTCACAAGTCTTTACACCATAGCATGTTGTTTGTAAGAAGAAAAGAAAGCAATTTGAGTTTCTAAGGAAGAGAGATTTTTAAAATGTAAAGCTATAGATACATGCTAGCCTGGATCTTTTGAAATTATATTGGTGGAATTGTACAAATGAGAACACTAAGCATTTGACATTCTGCTATGAATTTCTCTGTGCGGAGGAAATATGTAATCTCCAAGTGTTTACTGTTTTCATTGCATGTAGCCAGTGGTATAAAGGACTGAAAATACTAGGGCTGTATAACAGCTCCAGGTTGATTCAGCCAGTGTGGGTTGAGGCAGCCCTAGATCACCCTGAGTTGGATCAGGTCCACCTGGAGTAATCCAGGACTGTCAAAAGGGGAGCAGCCATACAATGCCAGCAAAGAAGTCATCGTTCTGATTGACCAAACTCGGGCTCTAGGACAATCACGGCCAGTGTCACCTTCTTCTCTGCCTTCTCCCCCCCCCTTCCTTCCAGAATTTCAGTGCATGATGGGAAGTGTAGTCTTTTGCTGAAGAGCATCCTCTGAAGGCATGCCTACCTTGAACGTTGTTCTTCATGGCAGAGCCCGCTGCCCAAGCAAAATAACACCCTTCATCCTTAACCATTTGCCATGCTGTCTATGGCTGATTGGAGCTGGGGACCAACATCATATGGAGAACCACAAGTTCCCTATCCCTGCCTTGAAGCACAATGTAAAGGTGTACAGTGGTACCTCGGGTTACATACGCTTCAGGTTACAGACTCCACTAACCCAGAAATAGTGCTTCAGGTTAAGAACTTTGCTTCAGGATAAGAACAGAAATCGGGCTCTGGTGGCGTGGCAGCAGCAGGAGGCCCCATTAGCTAGAGTGGTGCTTCAGGTTAAGAACAGTTTCAGGTTAAGAACGTGCCTCCGGAATGAATTAAGTACTTAACCGAAGGTAGCACTGTATTTGGAGATTTTTGCTTGGGTAAAAGCAAGCAAGAGGGGTGCGGGTGGTGCTGCGGGTTAAACCACAGAGCCTAGGATTTGCCGATCAGAAGGTCGGCGGTTCGAATCCCCACGACGGGGTGAGCTCCTGTTGCTCGGTCCCTGCTCCTGCCCACCTAGCAGTTCGAAAGCACGTCAAAGTGCAAGTAGATAAATAGGTACCGCTCCGGCAGGAAGGTAAACGGCATTTCCGTGTGCTGCTCTGGTTCGCCAAAAGTGCAGATTAGTTTGGAAACAGATGGAAACAGCCTTTATATGATTTGGGGGGGGGGAGCACATAGACCACTGACATCCGAGAGGAGTCGATCTCAAGCGCTGTACCAAACAGTCCTGTCTCCATCAAGGGGACTTGGATTCCTGGACTCAGATTCCCATGAAAATGTGAACCTATACTGTACTCTGAGTCCTTGTCTTCCTGGAAACATCTGATCTGGACTTCAGACATGCTCTCTTTCAGAAGCTCTTTTCTGTAAGGAACTCTGCACATGTTCTGAATCCTAAGCCTCTGCTCAAGCAGGTAACAGGGATCAAGCTAAGTTACATGAAGTTAGATAGAGATGGAGTTTCTTTTGCAAATGGTGCCTCCTCCCCTCCTTTACCCCACATAAATTGCTTTTTAAAACACTTCTGGCTTAATTGGCTTAAAGAAGAATTTTTCACTAGAAGCTGCTCCATGTATAGTGAGGACACTTCTTGTATTCTAAGGCTATTTCACAGGGGTTTGTTAAATTCTGTGTTCAATAGGCTTTGAGAAAATGAAACCCAAACTTCTCTTTGAGATTCTCTTAATGACCAGTATCTCTTAATACCCCACCCTCCTGCACCTGTGCTAAAAGGAATAGGGACCAGAAACTGCTCAATTAGTAGAAGAACCATGGGGTTTTCAGGCAAGCTTAGTCTGCAGTAATGGTTGTTGACATCCATCTGCCTCGAGAGATAATGGAGTGAAGTCAAACTGCTGGAGAATCACAGCGCCTGCTGTGGCCGCAGAGACCAGTAACTCGTAACTGCTACCTCCTGGATTATTTTTGCAACATTAGTAGCACCAAAGTGACCTCTTTGGGGTGCAAGACTAGGCAGTATGTATGGAGATCCTGGGATGCCCAGACAACAACCACCCCCCATAATTAATGGAGGGAGGGGTTGACCAGCAAGGAAAAGTGCCCACACCCTAGATGGGTCACTTGGCCCAATTGATTTTTTGGCAGGGAGGGGGAAGGGGAGCATGTTTATTCCTACATTACCACAGACTAAGGCAAACATCAGAAGTGTTTCAAGGGAAACAGGGGAAACAGAGCTTGCCTAACCCAACTCAGAAATATAACACATTTGGGTATAACACGAATCCAGTAGACTAAAAAGCATATGCCAACATTTTGGATAAGTTTGGGCTCTAATATGAACAGAATTATTTTTGCATATGCTGACAAGCTTCACCCTGCCTGTAGGAATGGTCATTTGAGAATGAAGGAATTTTGTCATTCCTTGCCCCAGCTCATCCTTGGAGCAGTTCTTTTAGCAAAAGACTGTAACTAAGACCTTTCTCGGTGGCATATCACCTGCTAAGTAGATGGTTGGAATCAGGAAGGCAATTCAGCTGGAACTTTTCTATTTAATGGTTGACAAAGCCTCTCTGCTGCCTTCTCTGGGGGGTTTTCAACATCTGTATCGTATTTTTAGTTTGTATTAAACATATGAGCGAGAGAATTGCCTTGATGGATTAGAACAAGGACTGGCATTTGGGGTTCTGACACAGTACTTCTGCAAACATTGGGGCTCCTCAAAGCCTGCTGATCCTTCTCAAGTATGTGTGGGGTCGTTTTGGCTACCTTAGCAATGTCACTCCCTGAAAATAGGATCTGGAGCATGGAGTGGCCAGCTCAGGATTCAATACTCTTCAATCCATTCCTCCCCTCTATTTTTCCCCCCATTCCCTTCTGCTAACCGAAAGAGAGAGAGAGAGAGAGAGAGAGAGAGAGAGAGAGAGAGAGAAGGAAGGAAGGAAGGAAGGAAGGAAGGAAGGAAGGAAGGAAGGAAGGAAGAAAGAATTTATGGGGAAGATCGTAACACAGGGTGAAAGAGGAGAGCACAAAATATGGTCTGAAGCTCAACATCAAAAAAACTAAGATCATGGCCACTGGTCCCGTCACCTCCTGGCAAATAGAAGGGGAAGAAATGGAGGCAGTGAGAGCTTTTACTTTCTTGGGCTCCATGATCACAGCAGATGGTGACAGCAATCACAAAATTAAAAGACACCTGCTTCTTGGGAGAAAAGCAATGACAAACCTAGACAGCATCTTAAAAAGCAGAGATATCACCTTGCCAACAAAGGTCCGTATAGTTAAAGCTATGGTTTTCCCAGTAGTGATGTAGGGAAGTGAGAGCTGGACCATAAAGAAGGCTGATCGCCCAAGAATTGATGCTTTTGAATTATGGTGCTGGAGGAGACTCTTGAGAGTCCTATGGACAGCAAGAAGATCAAACCTCTCAATTCTTAAGGAAATCAACCCTGAGTGCTCACTGGAAGCACAGGTCGTAAAGCTGAGACTCCAATACTTTGGCCACCTCATGAGAAGAGAAGACTCCCTGGAAAAGACCCTGATGTTGGGAAAGATGGAGGGCACAAGCAGAAGGGGACGACAGAGGACAAGATGGTTGGACAGTGTTCTCAAAGCTACCAGCATGAGTTTGACCAAACTGCGGGAGGCAGTGGAAGACAGGAGTGCCTGGCGTGCTCTGGTCCATGGGGGCATGAAGAGTCGGACACGACTAAACAACAAATCGTAACACAGAGTTGAATACACTATGTTAAAAAATAAATAATACAAAAGCATTGTTTATATTTTGAAAGTAAGAAATGGATATGATATAGGAATGTAGGTGGTGGTCATCACTCCTCACCCATGCATTGCTTTTGTGCTATACTAAGATTTCCCTCCCCTGCTTTCCCCTTTCTATAGAATTGGGATTGTGCTCTGCATTAAACATGTGGCTTTCTGCCACCACCACCCACCTACTCTGTCTCTAAGCCTTCTGGTGGTTCCCTCACTGCAAGAAGTGAGCTTATAAGGAACCAGGCAGAGAGCCTTCTTGGTAGTAGCACCCACCCTGTGGAACACCCTCCTGCCAAGGAGATGAGTAACTATATAACCTTTAGAAGACATCTGAAGGCAGCCCTGTACAGCAAAGCCTTTTAATTTGTAATGTTTACTGTATTTTTATATGTGTTGGAAGCCACCCAGAGTGGCTGTGGCAACCCAGCCAGATGGGTGGGGTATTAATAATAGAATTATTATTATTATTATTATTATTATTATTATTATTATTATTATTATTATTAGGCTTGGACAACCCACCTTTGTGTTGGATTGTGACCACTCCCTTTAACCATGTAAAGTGGGTCAAATATAAAGTCTCCTTATATTGATGGACACCCTGTTGAATATACTCCCTTGGTAGCATGCTCTTAATCACCGCAGTAAGCATAAAATTATAGCACCAGTTCCTTGCTGAGGAAGGCATGTTTTTCTTTGCTTATGAATTGATCCCTGCAACATTCCTCATGGGAATGATTTTCTCTCTCTCTCCCTACTGCAAACTGGCTTTCAACTACAGATGTGCTAATCTGTGAGAGAGTCCTGAATTCATTGATTTAGGGGCAGCATAGATATTCATCTACCTTAGTAGGAAGAAAGAAGGAACAATTAATTAAGCATCTCCCAGGGTTATTTTTTCAAAACAGCAGTGTAAGTAGCAATGAGGAAATCTCCCAAGGCTCAAAAACTGTCTTGACTGAAAATAAGACCCTCGATTATTATTTTTCAAAAAAAAGAAGGCATTTCAGAGGGTGTTAAGGAAAGATACGCAACTTAGGCTCATTTTTGAGATTGTGTCTATGTGTGGTTGGGGGGGGGTTGGGGGGGACCTGGATATATTTTGGTTTGTTTGTTTTGTCTTCCTGGAGGCATCTGCCTAGCTACTGACAGAAGCAAGATGCTGAAGAACTAAATGGACATAGTGAGGCTCTTACATTCTTATTACAAAAATATGAATACTTTTAAGTTGCCAAATTCAGCTCTAGGAGTTTAGAAGAGTTTAACTGTTCCCTCTCAGGGAAGGGGCACTTTCAAGATTTTGTGTGTGTGTGTGTTGTCATAGCTGCCTATATAGACTTTGAGGACCAACTGCCTATGTCTTCCAAAATGGAGTCATCCAAAAAACCAAAGTGCTGCACCAACAAGTACAAAATAACCCCTCTGCAGCGCCACATATCCAACTCTATGGGGTAACGTTGGAAAATGTCGATCACTTCTCCTACCTAGGCAGTTATCTTTCCACAAGAGCCAACACTGATGCCAAAATCCAGCATTGCCTAAGCTCTGCGAGTGTGGGTTTCTCCCGAATGAAGTGCAAAGTGTTTGAGGACCGGGACATTCGCAGGGAAACCAAAATGCTTGTTTACAAAGCTATTGTACTACCAACTTTACTATATGCTTGTGAAACATGGACCACTTATAAACGCAATCTCCAACTCCTTGGAAGGGTCTATCAACGTTGTCTCCCAAAAAATTTACACATCACTTGGGAAGACAGGCAAACTAATATCAGTGTACTGGAAGAAGCAAAGATCACCAGTGTTGAAGCAACGATTCTTCAACATCAACTTTGTTGGACTGGTCATGTTGTGAGGATGCCTGATGATCATCTTCCAAAGCAACTACCCTATTCCAAACTTAAAAATGGAAAGTGTAGTGCTGGTGGTCAACAAAAGTGGTTTAAAGATTGTCTCAATGAAAATCTAAAAAAATGTAGTATAAACACTGACAACCGGGAAACACTGGCCTACGAGTGCTCCGGTTGGAGAACAGCCTTGACCAAAGGTGTCATGGGCTTTGAAGATGCTCAAACTCAGGACACAAGAGAGAAACGAGCTAAGAGGAAGGCACACTTGGCAAACCCTCACCGTGATCAACTCCCGCCCGGAAACCAATGTGCCCACTGTGGAATGACGTGTGGATCCAGAATTGGCCTCCACAGTCACTTACGGACTCATTGTTAAAACCGTGTTTGTGGAAGACAATCTTACTCGGCTACAAGTGATCACCAAAGAAAAACTATTCATTTGGTACTTCTTACAGTTATAATAGAGATAATACCCATGTTTGGCTGACGAGGAATACTTTTCCACATCAATCTATGAGGCACTTTGCAAACTAATATAAGCAACAACAATTTCAGACTCTTGCTCCATGGACTTTCCAATCCATATCTAGTTGTGTGTGTATCATAGTTCTGGCCCTCCAAAATTCACCTTGCTATTTGTGGAGAGCAAAATTGTGGGGGACACACACACATATTGTACTGAATATTATTGAGGCGAAATGGCGAATTCTCCAACTGTTTTTCTCAGGAAGTCATTTACTGACAAATTTCAGCTCAAGTAATGCTGCGTGAAACTCTAGTATTAGTTGAAATTGGTGGGTGACAGAAGGAATAGGCTAAGGTAGGAAGCTTGGGAGGAGTAGGGACAAAGCCCATTGCTTCCTTCAGCAATATCAAAATAATTACATTAGAATTGGATCCACAGTGATACGCAAAGTTCGTGGAAGCTATTTTACCAAATATTCTCAATGGGATGACTGAACTTCTCCAAAAGTTCAGCAGGAGCTCAAGAAAGATTTTCTTTTTCAAAAATTTGTCAGAAAATAATCTGAGATTTTGGCCCAGCCCTACATAGTGCACCCTTGCTTCTTTTTTTGCATAGTCCCCACCCCCTAAATACTTTGGCAAGCATTCTGTCTCTCGCATTTTAGACATATTTTCTAGATCCAGCAATAGCCAGATGGTCAGCAGTTGTGAACTGCTTTTTCAACTGCTCTTGATGCTCTGCCAAACCCTCAGAATGTGAGTGTGTTCCTCATGCAGGCAAGTGCAATAAGGTCACGAGAATAATAAGGTCACAAGCAATTCAGCTAGTGCAACAGACGTGCAGGCCTGTTGGACCTAACCAATCACGCATAGTTAAAGCGTGCTTAGGAAACCACAAACAGAGAAAGCAGGCTGGCAGCCATCCACCTTCTCAGATGATTTGCCATTTTTAGCGTTTGCAAATTATCCACAAAATCCTAGCATGTTTTGCAATAAACTTGATTATTCAGAATTATTTGCTGACAAAGGTAGCAGGAGCATCGTAAGCGAAGCAGAGGAAGAACTGCCCAGTTGGGGCCTCTATTAATTCTTTTTAGGCAAGATGATAAATGGGGACCTCCAGATGTAGAAGATACTCATATTTCAAGATCTCCTAGAGAGCTTTGGTGGCACAATGCACTTAGTAACTCCAGGCATTCCAGCACCTCCTATATGGTGATGTTCAATGTTCTTCTATTAAATTTCTTCTAAATTTTCTTTAGTGTGCCTCCTATGGGTTCTGAAGGGAGCTCATGGACAACGTTGGACTTATGACCAGGAAGAGCAAAGCAGTTCCCATCTCATTGACCTTAAGATCACTCATGTCTATACGACACAGGTTGAATTCAAGGGCAAAGGCAGCAGGAAGACTTTAGCTCATGTTTTGCACATAGAAAATCCCAGGTTCATTCCATCCCTGGAGTCTTCAGTGAACAGAATCAGGCATAAGTGATAAAACCTTTGCTGGAGACCTGCAGCCAGACCAGACAAGACTGGGATAGATGACCTGGCAGGGGGAAGATTTTTATGTATCAGACATCTATCCTAAAGTGCTGGGGAAGGTGGTTCCTAGATTCTGAGGCCTTTGTTTTCACAGCAGTGAATGTGTGTTCAGTTACTTACTCTACACTTGTCTGTTCCTGCCTTGATTCGCTTAGAATTTTTGTTTGTTGTCTGTCCTGTAGCTGCCACTGTCTCCTTTCCCCCCAGTTTTGTCGGCCTAGCAACTTTGATTTGTCTATGTGAGCTTTTGACCCATCAAGTCAAATGCAGCTCACCATCTATCTACGATGTTCTATCTAGGGCTCAAAAAAGCCTCCTGTTTCCACAGTTCACCTGGGGAACAGCAGAACCTGTGGCCAGGAGGCAGGTGGACCACAATACATGGCTGATGGGTCATGTTTTCCTTGACTGGTCAGAGGTTGTGCCTAACACTTAGTTTCAAAAAAGTATTCAACACATTTGTGGGAAATAGATCTAATAATGGCAACTACAGAAATGGGTCTTTCAGGAAAAGTGTTCCTTGTTTTGTTTGAGGCAAGGGAAGTGATGTTTCAAAAAGAATTTGGAAGTCCTGTCCATTTTTGACATTTTAAGGGAAGTGACATGATTTTCAGTAAGAGCACGACACGTTCTTGGAGATGGAGATCTTCAAATTCATAGCTGGGGCTCACCATCTATCTTAATGTGGATTGCTAGTGAAGGTGTCCTGCTTTGGCTGTCATCCTCTGCCTCTCAATAGCATTGGATGGGTGCCCTACTGGGAATCTGGATGTGGGGGAAGAAAAGCTTCACAAATGGTGAGTGAAATTGCCATGATCTGAGACTAGCACTGCCACTGACCGTTGCCTAAAGCGGAATTTTGAAGTGAATTTGGAGGTACATTCTCAGGAGGAACAGTTGAGTAATTTCAAGAAACTCAAAGTGTGATTTAATAAGACTAGTGATTTTTTTTTGGGGGGGGGTGATTCCAGGCCACAGGACAACACTGATGGTTCCAAACATTAGCTTCCCAGAACTACTTTCTGGAAATGGCCCTGGAGATAGGAGCAGAACCATGGAAGCACAGTGCCCCCCACCTCTTCTTCCCTGAGATACTACAGGAGAATACCATGGTCAACAGTATGAAAAGCTGCCAAGATATCAAGGGCAACAAGGCACACATATTTAAGGCATTAGACACAAAAGAAAAACCCCAGCCCAGGGACCTGAAAGCTTGGGAGGGTATAAAGGACCAGGTGGAATAGGAGAATCCAGGGTTGTAGAGGATGAATGTATTATTGAGATGTACTTTCAGTAGTTGAAAGGAATTTCCAGGCAAGGGTAAGGGGCTGATATTACCAAGAACAGAACTGAAACTTCCTCCATCCCATTCTTTAGCAAATTTCTGAATGTTCATTTAGACTGAAAAATCTATTTATATTGCCATGAGTGGAATCTTCTTCGACTCTTTCCTTTCAGCTTTTGACTTTCCTTGCTGTGCTATTTATTCGCAGAGAGGTGGGTTTCCAACGCCAAAAATAACACTTGGCACCTAAGTGCTTGTCTCGCCTTTGAAACTCTACTCCAGAGAACTCGATTTGGTACCACAGGGACCTGCAGCGAAAGGAGAGCCTTGCCCAGAAAGGATGATGGTCAAAATAGAAAAACAAAGAGGAGGGGAGAAGAGAGGGAACGTGCCCTTCTCACAACATGCTGTTGTTGTGTCTGTTTTATTTCGCTTGCCCCTCCCTCTTTACATTTTTCCAGAAATTAAATTTAGCTGCATGCCTTCAGGCTCAGGCTGTTATGCCATGCTTCATTAAGACCCTAATCTTTCAATTGGATCTTTATGCTTACTGCTTGATGTTTGTTTGGTTGTGTGTGTCGGGAGGGGTGATGGTTAGGTTTACAAGGACTACCCCCATTTTAGCGTGAAGCCTCTGGTTTGGAGGGAAAGGAGAAATTCTCGCACACTCAGCTCTGAAAATCATGTCAGGCTTGACCTGCTTGGTGGCACAAGCAAAAATATTGGGATACAGGTACAGGGTGCTGTTTTTGCTTGTGGTTTTTTTTTTTGTACCAGTGAAGCAGTGCACTATTACAGAGGTGAATTTGCAATGGATTCCTTCCAATGTCACAGAGATCTGGCAAAGCAGACAATTGGCTAGTAGGCCAGAAGCCTATATTTACCTTGCAAGAGCTGGCTGAAAGGAGTGGAAACAGGGAAAACAGGGTGGCATGAGTTTCCCCAAAACACACACACACTTCATGATGGGGCAGCAGCTAGAATAAAGCCTTTATGGGGATGCTGGAGGATGAGGAAGAGCTTCAGCCTTAATGTCTTAAAGGGTAGGGCTGCAAGCCCTGAGGGAGCCCAGGACCAAGCAGATATGGTCAAAGTGTTCACAACCCTCAAGGATTTCCTCCCAGCATCCAACCACAAGACTTAAGGCTCTCTCTCTCTCTCTCTCTCTCTCTCTCTCTGTGTGTGTGTGTGTGTGTGTGTGTGTGTGTGTGTGTGTGTGTTTGAGTGCATGCGCCTCACCTTGAGGAAGAGGCTAGCAGGCAGGAGACACAGCCTGGGCAAAGATGAGGGGATTTCTGCAGGGTTATTTTCAGTGGACACAGTGGCGTAGCGTGGGGGGTGCAGGGGGGGCGGCCGCACCGGGCGCAACATCTGGGGGTTAGGGTTAGGGGGCGCAAATCCACGGGTTAGGGGGCGCAAATCCATGGGTTAGGGGGCGCAAATTACTTGCCTTGCCCCGGGTGCTGACAACCCACGCTACGCCACTGAGTGGACATCATGTTTTGGGTAATTTTTCTTACCCTTGTAGTCCAGCCCCACAATCACTGGCAGAAAAGGTTATGTTTTACAAAATAGCACTAATGTACCATTAGTGGTGAGCTGTGGAGGGGGGCAGTGGTAGTGGCCAGGAGTGCGGTGTTGTGTTCATCAGGATGGGACAGGACATGACGGCAGCAAGATTAGGGAGCACAGCAGCTGCCACTGCTTCTTCCCAACTCGGCAATGGCAGCGCCATCACTGCCAGGAGGATGTAAGTGTCTCCACTACCACCACCGCTCTTGAGCCAATGCTGTCCACAATTATTATTTTTTAAGAGACAATTAAAAGGAAATTAGTAGATAAGGATACAACCCTTTGGAGGGAATAGGAACTGACTAGTTAAAGAGCTATTAATGGGCAGTTCATCACTAATGACACCCCAGAACATGTTGAGCGGGAAGACTTTAGAAGAAGCAGTGAGAAGGAAGCTTCTAAGCAAACTTGCAGAGAGCCTTTGTGTAACTTATGAGTCAACTTTATAAAAAGGTCTTGGCCATAGAAACAAGCAGGTTTTTCAGATTAGCATATATAGCTCATTAGTCAATTTCAGTTCTGTGAATTTATAATAAAGGAAGGGGATCATCTACCCCTTTACTAACCCACCTCCTCTCCTTGGACAAATGCCATGACTTTGCAGATTAAAAAATGTGCTTCAGTGGAGCAAAGGACTGTGATTCAGCGGTTGCCACTGGTTTGTAAAAAAAACACCTCCAAACGAAAATGCTAAAGGTAAGAGGTCTAGAAAGGGCTGTGCATTCTCAGAAGGGCAAATTAATATAAACCATCCATGTCCAGTCTTTCCCAGCTGATGGCACGTAGACTTCTTAATCTCTAATTTGTTAATTCTTCAATGCAGATGCCCCCATTCAATACAAATATTTACAAAGCAGCTCACACAACAGAAAGAATAAAATCTGAAATGTCATGCGAAAGGAAACAACAAAACAGTTGAGACAAAAATTAAAAGAGCTGAGATAGCTCCGTCAGTAGAGCATGAGGCTCTTAATCTCAGCGTTGTGGCTTCGAGCCTCACATTGGAGAAAAGATTCCTTCGTTGCTGGGGTTGGACTAGATGACCCTTGTGGTCCCTTTCAACTCTACAATTCTGTGAAAATAAAAGAAAAAGTCTCCACCTGGCACCACAAAGACATCAGAGGAGGCTTCTGGTGAGAAATTATTCCACAAGTAGAATACCACCGGTGCTTTTCTCCTAGAAAAATAGCTGCCCCTACTCACCATGAAGTTGTCACAGTAAGTGCCACACTTTCTAACAGCAACAAAAGAGGTGCTGGCACTGTTTGTGCTTGAGTTCTGAAAGCACTGAATACCACCACTGAGAAGGTCTCTCCCCAGTCACTACCCACTTCAACTCAGAGAGTGGGGGCACCTTGGAAGGTCTCTGAAGGTGACTCGACTCCAGCGTGTAGGCAAGCTCCAGTTGGAGCAGGTGAGCCTTTGGTCACATGCCTTCCTAGCCGATTGTCTAGCTGAGTTGATACACTACTTTATACGCTCTGTTTCCAAAGTGGGAATTTAGACTGTAACCCAAACCCCAAAACCTTGGGCCCAGAGGTAGGTAATAGTTAATAGAGTAGTCAAATTTTCAGTGGTACTGTAATCATTGGTATAGTCATGGTGTACACCGTCATTCGTTTTGCATCACGATCGCCTTTGGTCCAGCAGATATTGCAGATGTTGGGAACAATAAAAACCCCATGCAAACCCCATCTGAGCAGATACAATGCGTGTAAGATAAATGTGCACAGCGTGAACAATTACGGCTCTGCCATGCTATCTTCAGCTCTCAGGGGTGGCGGTGGGGGATGAATGCCTGTCTTTCAGTATGTCTCTTTCAGGACACGTAGAAAGATGAGTCTCAAGCACTGGAACAACAGGGCCACAACTCTATTCATGATTTCAGCCTTGGTCTACAGTAAAACAGTGCTCTTCCCCAACCTAACAGGTGCTGCTTATATGGAAGGGATTATGGCATGTGGGTGAGCTCCATCCTGGCTCTGAAGTAGAACCGGGTGGGTTCCCGATCCTGTCCCATTATCACTCTGTGATGTGTTGAGGGAGAAGTTACCAGAGCCTCCCACCACCAGTGAACTCTTGGTGGGTGAGTCAAGCAGGCCTCAGAGGGGGTTGTGTCTACCTGCTAGTCCAGAGAGGCTGACTTGAGGAATCTTCTTGCACCCTGCACTTGATGCTTCCAGGAATGTTTTTACTTCTACTGTCCCTGCTAGCTGTGACCTTTAGGGACTTATTCACCTCTAACTCTGCCCCTCCCTGCTTACCTAGCAGTACAGAGTAGGCAAAATAAACTCTGTTCCAAGGCCAATACTAGTGTGTGTGTGAGAGAGGTGGGAATTGTGACTCACCAAGTAGGCAAAGATCTAGTATAGATGAGTGTCAAGTGACTTGTGAAGCGCACCTCGGAGACAGGACTTCTGGACATGGGTGGCGCTGTAGGTTAAACCACAGAGCCTAAGACTTGCCGATCAGAAGGTCGGCGGTTCGAATCCCCATGACGGAGTGCGCTCCCGTTGCTCGGTCCCTGCTCCTGCCAACCTAGCAGTTCGAAAGCACATCAAAGTGCAAGTAGGTAAATAGGTACCACTCAGGCGGGAAGGTAAACGGCATTTCCATGCACTGCTCTGGTTTGCCAGATGCGGCTTAGTCATGCTGGCCATGTGACCTGGAAGCTGTACGCTGGCTCCCTTGGTCAATAAAGTGAGATGAGCGCCACAACCCCAGAGTCGGCCACGACTGGACCACGGCCAGGGGTCCCTTTACCTTTACTCTGCTGTTGCCCAAGGACAACTGTCTGTTCATGCTACACAGTCTTCCTTCCATCCATTTATCTACCTGAACTACAAATCACCCACCTTGCCATGCTGCATGTTAAAAGTATAGGTGCAACATCCTTTATTTCTGGAAAGGAAGAATGGAGGCTGAAGCTACATATTACAGGTCTGTGTGGCCATGCTTCAAATAGCTTCTCTCCTTTGCCCTCCATAAGGTTTAGGAACTGATAGGCCAGGATGTGGAAGTTCTCAAATCAGTGATGTCACATAATGTGTTTTAGTCTACAAAACCTATTTTTAAGAGGTGGAGAGAAGAGGAGGAAGCCTGTGGCTGGTGCCTGTAGTCCCAGCTTCCACTGGTGGAGGTTTGTTTTAACCTGGGGGGAGAATCCTATATCTGTCAAATGCATATCACTGCATCCTACAGAATTCAAACTTGTTATATTCTTTAAAGGTAAAGGGACCCCTGACCATCAGGTCCAGTCGTGACCGACTCTGGGGTTGCGGTGCTCATCTCGCTTTATTGGCCGAGGGAGCCGACGTACAGCTTCCAGGTCATGTGGCCAACATGACTAAGCCGCTTCTGGTGAACCAGAGCAGTGCACGGAAACGCCATTTACCTTCCCGCCAGAGCAGTACCTATTTATCTACTTGTACTTTGACGTTCTTTCGAACTGCTAGGTTGGCAGGAGCAGGGACCGAGCAACGGGAGCTCACCCCGTCGCGGGGATTCGAACCGCCGACCTTCTGATCGGCAAGTCCTAGGCTCAGTGGTTTAACCCACAGCGCCATCCGCGTCCCGTTATATTCTTTAGACTCTCTGAAAAGGACAGAATCCAAGTTGGGTGGCTTCGTATTTCTTGAGCTTTTATGCTTCCTGATTAACTACCATTCTCAACACCTGAGAATCTGCCTTGGCCCTTAATTAAGTCTCTGCAATTTCCCCCTCCTTTGTCTCTGCTTGAGAAGCAGCTGGAAGCCATTTTTCTGCCTGCTTTCTCAGATCTCAGGCTAGCTTCCTAGACTTATTACATATCTTTGAAGCAACAGGGAAGTTTACATCCATCCCCACCACCACCACCTTGATGAGGAAACTGGAAAACTGCAGAGGCAAGATGTCGTTCCCGACACCAGACTACACATGTAGTTCAATAGTAAATAACACCAGGATAGGGTAGCTTGCTATCTGCCACGACTTACTGTGTGCATCTTAAAAAGAACACAAGTCATCCTCATTCCAGAGACCAAGGTTTTGCAACGGCAGAGCTACTGGAGTGAGACATGACTTTCTTGCTCCATGGGTTATCTTATCAGCTGCTGCTCCTGATCCCTAGGATGCAAGGGAATTGTCGGCATAAACCTTAAGCACTTCCACAAGCAACTGCATCAGCTTAAAAGCAGAAATTATTAAGCTTCTTAATTTAGTCATTTTATGCCTTAAACCTGAATCTCTCTTATTCTTCAGAAAGTGAAGGGGAAAAGTCAAACCTTTATTAGCGTTAAAGTCAGATATCACTTTATCTGACTCAGTCCAGCACTCTGAAAATAACTTCTTTCCCCATGGCGTGCGCTCGTTACTTAAAGGAACATCCACTGTCCCAGTTAGTATGCAATTGCAAAGAGGGTGAGGGGAGCACAGAGACTAGGAGTTTTGCCTTGGGCCTTCCAGTTGCTCTCTGGGTCAATTGTTCAACACTGATAACATGGGATAGCTCAATTGGTAGAGCACAAGACTCTGAATCTTAGGCCCATGGGTTCGAACCCCACACTGGGCAAAAGATTCATCCATTGCAAGGGTTTGGACTAGATGAACCTCGTAGTATCTTCCAACTCTACAATCCTATGAATCCATGATCATTCTCAGCAGTGCCAGATTTACGTATAAGCAAAATAAGCTATAGCTTAGGGCCCCACTCTCTTGGGGGCCCCAAAAAATTTAAAGGGGAAAAAACTGGATATACATTTCCAGACTATAAGATAAAAAAGAAATTAAATAAAACCTACATATAGCAACTTCTTAATTGTATTTCAGTTCAACAATTACTTTGATAAAATACATATTTTGTTATGTGCAAATGGCTTTAGATACCTATTAGGTCCATAAATTACCCTATAGCACATACCGTATTTTTCAGGCTATAAGACACCCCCTATTTTGGGGGTCTCAGATTTAAGAAAATGTGGGGAGCTATATCCGTGTATAATACGCCCCCTAATTTTTGACATTATTTTAAAGGGGAAAAACCTCATCTTATACATGGAAAAATACGGGATTCAACACAAAAAAATAGCGACAATTTGTTGTTGACAAAGGACAGCTGGACATATAAAGGGCCCCATTACCTTCAGTAGCTTAGGGCCTCATCAAACCGAAATCCGGCCCTGACTCTCAGCACAGTGACCCCTTATAAACTTCACAGTGGTATCGCTAAAACCTAAAATCAGCAAGACAGGTCTTGCAAGGTGTGCCCTACCACTTTCAGAAGTAACAGTTACGAATTATATATATCTGCAGTATAGGACATTGCAACACAGAAGCAATAGCTATAAACTCTATAAACTTACCGTATACTTCAAATAAACCTACAAATAATAATGAACACTGACAGCCATGAGTAAGGTCAAAGAGGGTTCTCAAAATAAATGACTAACACATGCCTCTCTTCCAAAAAGATATTTTGCTTCTCAGATTAGGCTCTGCTCCTTTGAAAAGTTAGCTTCATCGTTATGCGATCCCCCAAAACCTTTGAAATCCTTTGTTTCCTTATCTCCACCCGCTTCTTTCGTGTGTGTGTGTGTTTTTGGAATCTGTTGTGTGGACATTGCAGCTGCAGTAGTAGAACAACTTCCTATGTTTATAAATGGTTTCTCAAAACGATTTAGTAACAAGAAGGCAAGATCAAGACTCATAACTATATAACATGTCCTGACAACTTGCTTCTAAAAACATTGAATTATATCACATTCACACCATAACTAATCTTATGTTCCAGCTTGCCTGTCCAATTTGTAACTGTCCCTCCTGCTGTTTGTTTTTACAAATATCCTCCATTATGTTTTTTTATTTTTAATTTGTTTGTGCATTGCTTTGCGGATTTCACAAACAGAACAGTGACTAGCACATTTCCACATACATATGTAAATACGAACCTGCTCATTTAAGGCATTTGCTTGCTCACTGGGCCACCAGTGCCCTAACCTTTTCTGAAATCCAAAAAAGGGTGTGGTGAATGTGCAGAATGTCCTGGGCTTTAAAATACAGAATTGTAGGTTGATTCAGTAAGGAAAACAGCTAAAGCTGCAGTCGGATGTAGTGTGGGGGGGAGCCCAGGGGCAGTTGCCCTGGGTGCAAAATTGTTTGTTGTTGTTTAGTCGTTTAGTCGTGTCCGACTCTTCGTGACCCCATGGACCAGAGCACGCCAAGCACTCCTGTCTTTCACTGCCTCCCACAGTTTGGTCAAACTCATGCTGGTAGCTTCGAGAACACTGTCCAGTCATCTCATCCTCTGTCGTCCCCTTCTCCTTGTGCCCTCCATTTTTCCCAACATCAGGGTCTTTTCCAGGGAGTCTTCTCTTCTCATGAGGTGGCCAAAGTATTGGAGCCTCTGCTTCACGATCTGTCCTTCCAGTGAGCACTCAGGGCTGATTTCCTTCAGAATGGATAGGTTTGATCTTCTTGCAGTCCATGGGACCCTCAAGAGTCTCCTCCAGCACCATAATTCAAAAGCATCAATTCTTGGGCGATCAGCCTTCTTTATGGTCCAGCTCTCACTTTCCTACATCACTACTGGGAAAACCACAGCTTTAACTATACGGACCTTTGTTGGCAAGGTGATGTCTCTGCTTTTTAAGATGCTGTCTAGGTTTGTCATTACTTTTCTCCCAAGAACCAGGTGTCTTTAGTTTATAAAGAAAAGGTATAGAGTTTACATTTAGAAACTTGACTGGAAGCTTTAAAGGTATTTTATAAAGGAAGAATATGCATGAGCACAAAGCTCATAAAAAAATGTAACACTAAAATGTGTAACACCTAACTAAATGCTCATGCGTAATTATCTCTCTGCTCCTTTTTTGGGTCTCATAGCTCCAGCCAGAACAGTATTTTCACCAGACACCTGAGGGAAATTAATTCCTTTAGATTTGGATAGGCAACTGGCAGCCTAAGGACTCAATCCTGTCCCCTGAGCACTTCTGCCTGTTCTGCAAGGCAGCTGCGGAACCCCAGCAATCTCTTCAATATGTACCTGAACCCAGGTAAGAGGTGCTTTAACTCCCTCTTTGACGGTGTAAAGAGCAACAGAGCTGCTGACAGAGTTTCCCCATTTGCCTGGCCCTCAACAGGACGGAGAGCAGTTAAGAGGAAACCTTGCAACACACACACACACACACACACACACACACACACACACACACACACAGAGGCCTCTGTTACCATTTACCCTGGAGAGGATTATGAAGCCCTTTGGAGTGAGTAATGGAATACAGCCAAGTCTACAGGTTCATCAGCCTTTATTCAGTTTAAAATATGTCCCCCATTAAAAATTTGTTGGGGCATGCTCTGGATATTTTTGGGAAAGAAACCAAGGACCACTAGGAGGGCTACACTTGCTGTGTCATACAACAGTCGGCCAAGCAATGATGATGTGAGGAAGTCTTTAAAACAAACAGAGCCACTGAACAAAAGGTACATTGGGAGATTTTGCTTCAGTATATTTCAGTCCACGTTTTGGCACATGAAAACAGTCAGGTAACTCCTCCAGACAACTATTTGTTCCTGCTATTGATATTTTTGTTTGCCTTGTTCTGTCTTCTTTGTCCTTCATTGATTTCATCGGTCTTCATTTGCTCACCCCCTTTCTCTTCTTCATTTAATTCCTACTTGCTTGAATAATCACCTGAGAGAGGGCTTTGTGTTATCTTTTCCAAGCCAGAGTCATTTAAGAGGCGCCACCTTCCCACTTGCCCTTCCATGACAGTTGAAGTCTGCTGGGGTATCTTAGCTGTTGATGCCTGAAATTAGAATTTCTAGGGTCGGTGGTAGGGCATGTCCTTTGGAGGCCAATATCTTTGGAACTTGCTCCATAGGTTTGTCCGGTATAGAAAAAGCCTAGCAAGCTTTGGAGCACATTGAAAAGACCCTTGAATATATGAAACTGTCTTATTCTGAGTCAGGTAATTGGTCCATATAGCTCTGAGCCCTGTCTACTCCAACTGACAAAAAGAATGCACACATGAAGCATTCTTGCCCTGGAATAAACTTCTGGCCCATTCCATTAGACTGCGGAAAAGGGAAAGGAAGGAAGCAGAGCCATTCCATTGGCTCTGCTGAGAAACCAGCAACTTTTGACTCCTCTTCATGAAGAAGAAGAAGAAGAGGAGGAGGAGTTTGGATTTGATATCCCGCTTTTCACTCCCCTTCAGGAGTCTCAAAGCGGCTAACATTCTCCTTTCCCTTCCTCCCCCACAACAAACACTCTGTGAGGTGAAATAAAAAAATTCATTCCAGTAGCACCTTAAAGACCAACTAAGTTAGTTCTTGGTATGAGCTTTCATGTGCATGCACACTTCTTCACACGAAAGCTCATACCAAGAACTAACTTAGTTGGTCTTTAAGGTGCTACTGGAAGGAATTTTTTTATTTTGACTATGGCAGACCAACACGGCTACCTATCTGTAACTGGAACTATGGAAGGCACCACATTGAGCCGCATGAAATGGAAGTCCATCAGAAGAAGTGTGCATGCACACGAAAGCTCATACCAAGAACTAACTTAGTTGGTCTTTAAGGTGCTACTGGAAGGAATTTTTTTATTTTGTCTGTGAGGTGAGTGAGGCTGAGAGACTCCAGAGAAGCGTGACTGGCCCAAGGTCACCCAGCAGCTGCATGTGGAGGAGCGGAGACGCGAACCCGGTTCCCCAGATTACGAGTGGCTCTTAACCACTACACCACACTGGCTCTCACAGTGCAATGAACAGTTGCACTTCAAGCCCCAAAACCTGCCCCCATGGAATAAAGACACAATGGACACCGAATTTAGTTTAAAGGTTAATGGGCAAATTTAGGCCACAACTTTATTGAATGCACAAGTGTGACTGGTATTGGCTTAGGCATTGGTATCTAATGACTATAACTGGCTCCTGCCCACCCAGCAGGGAGCCTGCAAAGGGTAAACTACCAGCAGAGGGAGCTCCAACAATGGCTATTGACTGGTGCTCACCCCTGGGGTTCCCGGGGGTCCTGGCATGGCCCTAGCCCCTCCCCAGGCTTTGGACGAGATCCAGAGCCCCAGATTCCTTTAACGGAATACCCTATTAAATGGAGGGGCAGGTGATGGCTGCACCTCCCCTCCCCACCTTCCCCTACACCAATGCCTAACCTCCAAACCTTACAAAGTTGTGACAATTGCTAAGAGGTAGGCAAAAAGCCAAGTGGCCACTGCCAATCTGCCACATTGGAAAAAAATCCTACCTGGCCCCCGATCCAAAACAGGTGACCAACCGAAGTCCAAAGCAAGGCCAAACGCCAACCTATCAACGTGTGTGTGTGTGTGTTTGGCAGCGCAAAGCAAGAGGGGTCCCCCACGTCACGCTGCCATTTAAATAATAAAGCCCCGATCACCCCACCATGCCAATTGGCTAAGAGCCAGTGATTGTGGCACCACCGTCCCAGAGCGGGGGAGTCCTGGGGCTGCGCACAACATGGACCCTTGGTTAGAAGGAACCAACTTTCCATTTCAGCTGGTCACTATAAAAACTGAATTTATTTTTTTCTTCCTCTCTCCCAATCCATTTTCCATTTGTGTCATGACTTTAGATTGTAAACCTCGTTACTGTCTTATTACTGATAATTTAAACACATGTGTCATTTGTGCATCTTAGGTTGTTTTAGCATGGTTTTTATCTTTGTATCTAATGCTCATCTTTGTAAGTTGCTTTGGGTTTCATTTTTTTAATGTGATTAATATTACCAACAACCAAAGAAAACCCCACATACTTCCTAAAACTGGAAACAGTCTATGTACTATATATGAACAACTATGTGTTCTCTGCCCCCCTCCCCCCCCCGGGGGGGGGAATATAAAGGAAACAAACAAACAACTGTTGGGAAATACCAGTTAATTCAGAAGTCCCATGTGGGGGGGAAACTGCAAGACAAAAACAACAGATGGCTGCCTGGATTCAAAAAACTTTTGTGGCGTGAGTCACTCTCTAGCTAAAAGAACCCCCAGTAGAGTTTAAAACAGAAATACATTCAGCATTTGCAAAGCCAGGAAATATAGGTTGCTAGACCTTTAAATGCACCAGTATTAAGCATTTATAATTGTGGTTCCCCGCCTCTACTCCTTTCAGAGTGAACAGAGTACAATCGTAAGTAAGTTGAAATGCTTTACTTACAGTAATCAAAGGTCTCACTTATGCATTGTTCAATGCTACAGCAGAAACAACAGAGGCAGGGTATTCTGGGCTGCAAAATCCAAAAGTTAATCTCAAACATTCTAAGTCTGGAGTCCCAGCCTAAGATGTTTGACTCAGTTATATGGTTCAAAGAGAAGAGAGGAGCAGGAAATAACCCTTACTTACTTCCTCCCTCACCTAGCCAAGCCTTCTCTAGCAATTTAGAGCTCTGTGGTCCTTAACCCTTTCATTTACTAACTAGCATAGCTATGCATTGTTAGGTTCAATTGCAAAATCTCCCACAATAACCACCGAGGTGTAGTATTAAGATAAGGCCTATTGTACCCCGATCTTCTGTTTCCAATAGTCAGCAACTTTCTGAGAACTATTCCTAATATGAAAGACTGTCTCCTGATGAAAAGCTTCTTCTACAGTTGCCTCCATGTTCCTAAGGTGGAACACATAAACTTCTGCCTATGCAGTTTTGGCATTTCGCTCCTCGGTTTTTGCTCAAGAAAGGTATCAGATCAATCTTGGCCTCCTTGAGGCTCAAGTCTATAATTAAGTTGTCTCAATGCAGGATTCCTCCCCCCACTCCAGTTATTTTCAGTGATTGAAAGAGGGAGAGTGCTCCTCAAGGCCTTGCATTGCCTCACCGGCTCTAACTTGTTTCTTCCCAATTCTGAACCTGTCTATTTATAGTTATTTTAATTGTTGTGTGTTCTTAATACTTAGGGGTACATTTGCAGAATACCACATGGGGATTGAGCTTTGTGAATCCTACAAATGTTAATGGAGGTCACACAGTTAAATCTCAGTGCTCCATGCAGGAAACCTACCCCAAATGTCCTTCTCATATATCCTCCCTCATTCTATTCCTTACTGTCATGTGCCGTATCCTCACCTGAATTCTCATCCTGCCAAATTATGTACAGAAAACTCCATTTTATTGTACCATCAAAACTCTGAGTCCTTTGCCACCCAGGTATGCTTTGTACTGTCTGTGTTTTTAACTGAAATTCTCCTGCTGCCTCTTTATTCCATATTATACTATAAACATAAAAAACTAAGATCATGGCCACTGGTCCCATCATCTCCTGGCAAATAGAAGGGGAAGAAATGGAGGCAGTGAGAGATTTTACTTTCTTGGGCTCCATAATCACCGCAGATGGTGACAGCAGCCATGAAATTAAAAGACGCCTGCTTCTTGGGAGAAAAGCAATGACAAACCTAGACAGCATCTTAAAAAGCAGAGACATCACCTTGCCAACAAAGGTCCGTATAGTAAAAGCTATGGTTTCCCCAATAGTGATGTATGGAAGTGAGAGCTGGACCATAAAGAAGGCTGATCACCGAAGAATTGATGTTTTTGAATTATGGTGCTGAAGGAGACTCTTGAGAGTCCCATGGACTGCAAGAAGATCAAACCTCTCCATTCTGAAGGAAATCAGCCCTGAGTGCTCACTGGAAGGACAGATCGTGAAGCTGAGGCTGCAATACTTTGGCCACCTCATGAGAAGAAAATACTCCCTGGGAAAGACCCTGATATTGGGAAAGATGGAGGGCACAAGGAGAAGGGGACGACAGAGGACAAGATGGCTGGACAGTGTTCTCGAAGCTACCAGCATGAGTTTGACTAAACTGCAGGAGGCAGTGAAGACAGAAGTGCCTGGCGTGCTCTGGTCCATGGGGGCACGAAGAGTCAGTCACGACTAAATGACTAAACAACAACAACAACATAAAAAACTAACCATGTCTATTCAGAAGAAAGCCCACTGATTTCAAGAGAACCTACTCCCGCAAAACTGTGTATAGGAATGCAGCCTTCCAGAGGAACTGAAAGAGGGATTTTGCTATAATCTGGTACACCAGAGGGCCTTACCGATTGTGTTTCCCTGTTCCCAGATGCTCCATTCTGGAGCTTTCCATTAGTGGTAGTTTACTTAGGCAGAGATCAGGCCTCCAGCACAGATCAGGGTTGTCCCAGACAGTGGCACTCCTCTTCATTGGCAGAGGCTAATGGAGGGGCAACTATACACACACCCCCTAGCCATCAGCATTAGAGTGTTAGGATTGTGGCCTTAGTGTAGTCCTTGAAGAAATTTCCAGTTGTAATAAGGTGGTAGGAGTAAAATTGATAAATTCAACCTGTCCCCCTGTATCAAAATTGCTAATATAAACCATTAAACACCTTTCCCATTCGAAGATATATTGTCTACATTTTTTCTATTTTTGATTATTTGCTAGTACCTTATATTACACACACACAAACACACCTAATTTAAGCCAAACATGTCAGAAGTGCACTTAACCAGCAGTAAGAGATCATTCTTTCTTCTAACCTAATCCTGCCAGGGGATTTGCTGCAAGGCCATAATCAAATCAGTATAAAACCGCGTTGCCTTCCAAGGCCCGTAACATCCACAGCCCTTACATACTTTTATAGCCATCGGTAGGAAGTTGACTTTTCTCCATTTCTTTTATTCAGAAAGCTAAAACATGTTTCTGAAATTGGTTCTGATGGCTGGAATATACTTGCATAAATGAACAACGATAGCTGGTGGTTCCTATCTACTGGCATACCTCACGTGCCCAGTAAATATTGGGCAGCTGGATTAAAGCCAATAAAGAAATAAAAAAGTATTATGTTTTTACAACTGCCTTGTAAGAAAGGATGTGGGGCTATAGGAATATTGTTTGTTGAGGGCAGCTGATACTACAATACACACTAGCCCTGATTATCTAGATACCTGCCTAATCAATATGTGCCATATGTATGTGTCAGGTGCTGGTGGTGGTTGCTCACGAGTAACCAGGCAGGTCTCCGACCTGTCTTTTACAGGTTTTATTGTGCAAACTATTTACAGTGCAGATCTACAAAGTTCATGTCCGTCTTAGTCACTTGCAGAATCCGGGAGTGGCCCCTTCCGGCTTCTCCCCCAACATAAGAACTTCGGCACCCCAAGCCTCCGCCTCCTTGCGTTTCACCCCTCTGCGCAGGCTGGGACGACAGAAGTGGCAAGCGTCCCTCCTGGCGAGCCCAGCGAGGTGAGGCACTGGGGCTCTCAGCAGCATCCTCGAGCCCTTTCCTCACTTGGATGGCCCCTTCCCTCTCTTCTCCACTGGAGGTGTGGCTTTTCCCACCACTGGAAGAGGAACTGCTCCTCCGGAGTTTCGGAGGCTCTCTGTATCCCAACGCCCCCCTGCCTCCCTCCCTTGTTCCTATGGCAGTTCCCTGACATCATGTACAGTCATACCTCGTTACGAATGCTGTGGGTTGCGCGTTTTCGGGTTGAGGACCGCGCCAAACCCAGAAGTACTGGAATGAGGTACTTCTGGATTTCTGAGCTTGTGCATGCGCAGAAACGCAAAATGACATCACGTGTATGCGCAGAAGTGCCGAATCGTTTCGCGCACATGCACAGACATACTGCGCATGCACAGTAGCCAAGACAGCGAGCGGGATCCATCCTGCTGGCTGTCTTGGCTTCCTCTTTAGCCACGTGCAACCTCTCCTGCCGGGAGAGGCTGCGCGCAGCTATGGCACAAGCCAAGACAGCCAGCGGGATGGATCCCGCTCGCTGTCTTGGCTTCTTTGCTCTTTGGGGCTGGGGGAGGGGGGTATTTTTTTCCCCTTGATTTCCCCCTCTAAAAACTAGGTGCGCCTTATGGTACGGTGCGCCTTATGGAGCGAAAAATACGGTATATGTTGCAAGATAGGCATACATGGAGAAATGTAACTGGCAAAAAATGATAAGCTCAAATATACTTCAACAGACAGTTCCAATGCATTCTGAAACTATATAATAAATTATATTTTTAATGTCTCATTTCTTTTACAAAACACAAACAAATGCCATATCAAATGTTATATTATATGAATAGATTTAAAATGTACAACTACGAGAGGAAAGCCAATGTGCAGACAAAATGGTTAACAAAAATAAAGGGCCAAGCTCCTAGGAATTTGCAAATCCATTCTTGTCATTTAATAGCAAACACTCTCTTCTTGCTAAATTAGTATGACAAAGAAAATATTACTAAAATGAAAAATAGAGAAACTAGTTAGCAACTGAGTTGCTAAGCAATTAAAAGAAAAGCTCATAAATTCGTAAATAGTTAGGCTTGTGACCCAATTAAAAATAAAAATAAAACAGTTTAAGTGATTAAGAAGTGTAGGTCCAAACCATCAAAAGTGAAATTATTTGATCGTTTCATGCGACAGCAGGATTTGAAAATGAAAGCGAGGTCCCTTCTAAATTGGGCTCTTTGCCAGATGTGCGTGGCCAGGGACCATGGGGAGCAAAAGTATACCATAACAGGTTAAGAGAAAAAGTTGATTAATCACCAGTCTTGACAGATCAATCAACTGATTAAATTTAAATAAATGTGCTTATAACCAAAACCTTAATAAAAGAGTATTTTTGAGGTATTGAAGGAGGATTGAGATAAATCTTAAAATTTAATAAAGCTAGCGCTCGTGCCAAGAAGGAAAGGTCACATTTAATATTTCCCTTTTCATTCCTTATTAGAGGAGCATTAGCGAAAAAAACAACCTCGAAAGGCAAACACGTGTGTCCTTAATCCATCATCCTGCAGGTTCACATTTGCCCATTGTGAGTAAAGTAGGACCCACAATCAACTGCAGCCAGTGGCATGGCATGGGTTGACAGAGCCTGGGGTCACGTGGAGGTGGGAATGAAGGAAACAGATGGAGAACGCATGCACATTCAACTGCCTAACGCAGTGATGGCCAAACTCGGCCCGCCAGATGTTTTGGGACTACAACTCCCATCATCCCTAGCTAACAGGACCAGTGGTCAGGAATGTCGGGAATTGTAGTCCCAAAACAGCTGGAGGGCATCCGCATCACCCAGGAAATTGCAGCCACAGAGATAAGTGTCGGGAGAGGCCACTTCGTGGTTCACACGGAGAAGCCGTTTTCAATGAAGCTCAGCGATAGAAGCATACAACTGTATTGAGGAAACACCGGGTGTTAAAATTTTATGTCCCTAACAAAGGGGAAGAAATGGAGGCAGAGAGAGATTTTACTTTCTTGGGCTCCATGATCACTGCAGATGGTGACAGCAGATACGAAATTAAAAGATGCCTGCTTCTTGGGAGAAAAGCAATGACAAACCTAGACAAGATCTTAAAAAGCAGAGACATCACCTTGCCAACAAAGGTTCGTCTAGTTAAAGCTATGGTTTCCCCAGTAGTGATGTATGGATGTGAGAGCTGGACAATAAAGAAGGCTGATCGCCGAAGAATTGATGCTTTTGAATTATGCTGCTGGAGGAGACTCTTGAGAGTCCCATGGACTGCAAGAAGATCAAACCTATCCATTCTGAAGGAAATCAGCCCTGAGTGCTCACTGGAAGGACAAATCCTGAAGCTGATGCTCCAATACTTTGGCCACCTCATGAGAAGAGAAGACTCCCTGGAAAAGACCCTGATGTTGGGAAAGATGGAGGGCACAAGGAGATGGGGACGACAGAGGGCGAGATGGTTGGACAGTGTTCTCGAAGTGCCCAACATGAGTTTGACTAAACTGCGGGAGGCAGTGGAAGACAGGAGTGCCTGGCGTGCTCTGGTCCATGGGGTCACAAAGAGTCGGACACGACTAAATGACTAAACAACAACAACAACAAACAATTTTGCACTCAGGGCTCCCCATACACACTATATCTGACTGCAGCTGTAGCTGTTTTCCTTACTGAATCAACCTACAATTCTGTATTTTAAACTGGCCCAGAATACCTATAAACTCCCATAGCTGACCTCTCCCACAGTTCCTTGATTAAAGCCTGCTCTTAGGAGACTAGAGATAAGATGCCCGTGGTTTTTTTTCCTGACCACCCAGGAAACAGCATTGTTAACACCTCATTTACATTGGCTACTACTTAGCAGCTGTTTGTGGGGAAGCTGTGCCTGCAGAGTATCTGTGAAGTATTGCAAGGAAGTGAGAAATTAATTGCTGAGCAGTAAGTTCCCTCATCATCATTAGCAGCAGCACCCCCACAAACACTTGTTCATAGCAGCCAGTGTTTAATGAGGCTCTAACAAGGCAGATTGCTGGGAGTTCAGCAAAATTTATATTACTCAGCATTCCAGGAGGCTCAGTATGTGATATCAGTGTTGAGAAATCACCAGCAGTTAGGGATAAGCCAAAACTATTCCATGGCTTCTCTTTTGACGTTTGAAGCGCTTCTAGTGGGAAATATCCACTTGTTTGTCTAAGTTGCCTTCATTTCCCCTCATTCACAGAAGGAGAGCTCTGCTGGATCAGACTACAGGCCCATCTACTACAGCAGCCTGTCCTTACAGTTGGCCAAGCAGATGCCTATGGGAAGCCCATGAATCAGGACCTCAGAGTCACAGACCCTCCAAGTGCCACTATTTTCCAGGGAAAGTCCCTGTTAAGTTGTGGGTGAACATATCAGACGACACAGTGATTCTTTAAACAGCTCTTGTTTATTCAGAGGCCAGAACAGAACTGAACTGAAGGGTTCTGCTAGCCTGCTTATATAGAGCTCCACCACAACGCAACTGTAACAACTTTCTGTAACTATCCAATCACTGAACGTCACTTTCAATCCCTTATTTGCGTATGTGGACCTGAGTGAAAACTATCTACAGTATCCCCCTGCTGGCCCAGGGTGAGAATTTCAGTACATAACAGTCCCTGATTGACAGAAGCCATCCCGGTTTCTGGTTTCTGATCTTGGAATGTCCCACTTTTCCTTCGGACACCCCTATTTTCATTGGATAAATGTTGGAGGGTATGGAGGCATGTGGTCCTTGAGCCATCTGGAGGTAGCCCAGTATAGGAAAGTTTTGAAATGTTTCATGTTTTATTATGTTTTTATATGTTGGAAGCTGCCCAGAGTGGCAGTCAGATGGGCAGGGTATAGAATGAGGAGGAGGAGGAGGAGGAGAAGGGAATAGGGTGTCCCTATTTTCATTGGAGAAATGTTGGCAAGTATGGAATCAGTGCAACCACACTGCTCCCTGCAGTATTATAATGTAACCAAATCTGCTTAGCTCCATCATTTGATGGAGGAATTCAGGAAGGTGGGAGAAGTCCAGTATACCTGAAGGAGTGTCTCCATCCCCATCGTTCTACCCAGACACTGAGGTCCAGCGCCGAGGGCCTTCTGGCAGTTCCCTCACTGCGAGAAGCCAAGTTACAGGGAACCAGGCAGAGGGCCTTCTCGGTGGTGGCACCTGCCTTGTGGAACGCCCTCCCACCAGATGTCAAAGAGAACTACAACTACCAGATTTTTAGAAGACAGCTGAAGGCAGCCCTGTTTAGAGAAGCTTTTAATGTTTGATGGATTACTGTATTTTAATATTTTGTTGTAAGCCGCTCAGAGTGGCTGGGGAAGCCCAGCCAGATGGGTGGGGTATAAATATATTATTATTATTATTATTATTATTATTATTATTATTATTATTATTATGGAACAATGGTTCCATAATAGTATTCAGGAGGAAATGGTAACTAATTCCACCTCACTGAAACGGTGAGTCTCCCAAATTTCAGAACAGGTGTCATTTTCGTACCACTCACCAGTGAAAATTAGATACTTCAACATACTAAAGGTTTTCCCCCCTCCACCTCTGGCAGCAGTGATTCACAGCTTGGATCACATCTTATTCATGAGCACTGATGTTCCCTAGATGGAGAGAAATCCAGCCACTGTCATTCATGGCTGTGTAACGTTACGAAGGATTTACGCAAAGCTGCTCCTGAAGGGTTCAGAAGCTTTTTCGGAATTTGGCAGCCTGCCTTCTTAGTGACAGCAGAGTTGAGAACACATGGAATGTGCGCTCTCAGTGCTGCACAAAGGCAGCTACTTAAGGACACCTGAACCCAACTCAAGCTGCTGCTTTGGACTATGGCCTGGTCTCAAAGTATCTGAGACAGCATCTCTTCCCATTACAAAATTTGGTATGAATTGAGATGGTCTACAATACTTCAAGGGGACGCAGGTGGCGCTGTGGGTTAAACCACAGAGCCTAGGGCTTGCTGATCAGAAGGTTGGCGGTTCGAATCCCTGCGATGGGGTGAGCTCCTGTTGCTCGGTCCCAGCTCCTGCCAACCTAGCAGTTCGAAAGCACGTCAAAGTGCAAGTAGATAAATAGGTACCACTCCGGCGGGAAGGTAAACGGCGTTTCCGTGTGCTGCTCTGGTTCGCCAGAAGCGGCTTAGTCATGCTGGCCACATGACCCGGAAGCTGTCTGCGGACAAGCGCCGGCTCCCTCAGCCAATAAAGTGAGATGAGCGCCGCAACCCCAGAGTCGGTCACGACTGGACCTAATGGTCAGGGGTCCCTTTGCCCTTTACCTACAATACTTCAACAGGTGGGTCACAGAATTACTATCACCGCCATTTTGTTTTGTGATGATGAGGGGCCCTGAGAAATGAACTCATGCTACTGAAACACTGCTTTGCCGCCTCTTTCATTTCATTTCACTTTGCTTCACTTCACTTTTAATTTGTCTACCGCCTTTCTATATTGCTTGACACGAGGCGGTTTACAAGCTGAAAAAACAACAAAATAGACAGCAAAGATCACACACGTAATAACAGTCTTTTTTGTGACAAAAATATGTCACAGTAGCTTTGGAATAAACAACTTATATCAAACAAAACGATATTCAATAATCCATTAAAATATAATAGTAAACAGTAAAATTAAAATCAGCAAATAATAATAAACAGTTTACACTTTTCAATTACGATAGAGAATTACTAAACTATAATCAATAAAAATAACGGCAAGTCACAATGCATAAAACACCACAAAACATACAAAACCATATAAAAGGGTCAAATTGAGGAACAAGGACACATAACTTATTAAATTATGGATCCAGAGGAAAAGGAGGAGGTGAGGCAGAATAGCACAAGAGAAGACTGAGCAGCCATCTTTGGATCAGTTCAGATTATATTGCAGTATCAGTAGTTGCAGCAGCAGGCTGGTTTGTCTGCCTGCCTGCACACCTATCCAAGCATGGAAAATCCAAGTTAAAGGGAGTCTAAGTGCAAATATAAAGACATAAGTAGACTATAAATCAATCTTGCACAGTGGCGGGATTTGGGGTTAAGAATACAAGGAAGCCCATTGTGCTGTTCTCACAGTGCCCATTGAGGTGCCCATGGAAAGCATGCAAGCTCAACAGCATTTTGCCTTGTAAAACTAACTACACTGGCCACTCATAGAATAATAGCATTGGAAGAGAACCTGGGGGTCATCTAGTCTAACCCTCTATTATGCAGGAATATGCAGCTGCCCTCCACAGGGATCAAACCCATGACATTGGCACCCATGACCTTGGCACTATCAGCACCATGCTCTAACCAGCTAAACTAATGCTGCAAACATCTCGCAGCTATCATAGGGTTCCCTTATACAGTCAAATTCGGCTCCCAAACGCTGAAAACCCGGAAGTAAATGATCCAGTTTTTGAACGTTTTTCGGAAGCTGAACATCCGATGTGGCTATGGCTTGACTGCAGGAAGCTCCTACAACCAATCAGAAGCCACGCCTCGGTTGTCAAACATTTCAGAGGTCCAACAGGCTTCCGGAATGGATTATGTTCGAGAACCGAGGTTTGGCTGTATGATGTATTCCCCAGAAATGTGGCGATTTAAAGGAGGCCTACTCTACCCCATTCTCCACAGAGGGCCCAGTCCTGATTCGGCAACTCATTTCCAGGCATGCCAGAGGCCACCTCGTTGGTGGTTTCCTTCTTTCAGTATTCAAGATGTTCCTTTCCACCTTGGAACCAGCCACTTTTAACAATGCAGACCTCTCTTCTCCTTCTGTTTCCCCAAAAGTCCCTCAATCCACCTCTTAACTCTTTGCCAACTTATTCAGTCTTGGGGAGATCATTATTTTCCCCAAGAGCATATATGGGTCGCTCACAAGTTTATGATAGAACATCTCTTCTGCCTTGGCTAGGTTTACGCCAGCCAGGCTGAGGAACCGCGTGGTGTCATGACAACTGGCATACCTTGGTTGTGCCTACTGAACTGCCGTTATTAACACAACCAGTTAAATGGGCCGACTTGTCAGTTGGACCACCTCAATTGTCAGCATAGCATGACGCCAACTTAGAGGCCAGAAGCAAGGTCTGGAGTAGCTTAGCATTTGACACAGGCAGACCGTTCCCTCCAATGCCACCCCCTTTTGACCCCTCCATTGGCACTGAAGCACCAGTGGCAGGAATATACTGGTATAACATGGCACCAACATACCAATGATGTTATGCTGGCACGGGGTTTCTGCTGGTGATATGTGTCAAAGTACACCAGAGTGGGGGGACTAATAGTACAATCCTAACTCCATTTACCTGGAAGTAAGCCCACCTGAATTCAATACGTAGACATCGTTGGGATCGCTGGGTAAATTTCACACAACCTTAATCATCCATGTCTTTATACTAATGATGAAATAATTCTATCTATTTTCTCTAATTAACTTTATTGGGAAGACATTTTATGTGCCTGTTTTTTAAAAATGAAATTCTATTTTATTCCAAATCCTATGGTGCTCTAGCCAGTGTAAAGTTAGCACAGAATTCTGCTCTGGGGCATATTTACTATATGCAGAAAATGCAGGTTTACAGATCGGTGATATGCAGAATATTCACAGCTTTCCTGGAGCCAACAGTGTCTTCAGAATAAATATTTTTTCCTTTATCTCAAAGATTTCTTTGCTTTCCAAACATTTTTATGGATATCAATAGAGCTTTTGTTCACCCAAAAATATCTTTAAAACTCATACAATCTTTGCTTGAGCAAATACTTTTTTTTTTCAGAGTCAAGCACCATTTAATCTAACCAACATTTACTCAAATCAATACATTTTAATTGAAACTAATGGCAGTTAGCTTAAACCAACAGATTTTTCACTGAACTAAGTTCATTAAATCAATACATTTCTTTAAGAAATGGCTATAGCTTATGTAACAAAGTATTATTTTAAGTTCTTGTTCAAATTCACTCTTATTCAAACATATATGTGAATTATAAGAGCAAGTAAAACACTATATGGTACGACTGCATCAGAGAAACCTTCTTTGCTCCCACAGAATTTGTAAGGTTGGGGACCTTTTTCAAGGCAACACCATCATACAAATAAGGGTAGTCACATGACTACCCACCACAGGGAAGTGCTGATTTTTATAACCAGTTTGAAAGCTCACTGGCAGCCTTACACTCTGTCATGGCTCCCTTGGCTCTGTCAGGAACTAGCATTGTTTGGCAGATGCAGGAGAAGGAGAAAGAAGGAACAGATGAGACATTAAAGGTTGACACCCAGGGACAGAATTGCCAACTTGAATATTGGGTGGGGGGCCAGGGGGCACCACACAGCCCCCAGATAGAGATAAACCTCTCTGGGCATCGTCCTCTGGAACGCAGCACGGGAAGGTCATAACTCTTCAGTCCCATTGCGCAGAAATCAATTATCCAAAAATATGTGCACACTCAAACAACAGAGTAAAGGTGGAAGTTGAGGCTATGAAGTATGGCATCCAAGTAATTTATTAAGCAATATATATGCAGGTGGCGCTGTGGGTTAAACCACAGAGCCTAGGACTTGCCGATCATTGCGGTTCGAATCCCCGCAATGGGGTAAGCTCCCTTTGCTCAGTCCCAGCTCCTGTCAACCTAGCAGTTCGAAAGCACGTCAAAGTGCAAATAGATAAATAGGTACTGCTCCGGCGGGAAGGTAAACGGCTTTTACGTGCACTGCTCTGGTTTGCCGGAAGCGGCTTAGTCATGCTGGCCACATGACCTGGAAGCTGTACGCCGGCTCCCTCGGCCAATTAAGCGAGATGAGCGGCCCAACCAGAGTCGGTCACGACTGGACCTAATGGTCAGGGGTCCCTTTACCTTTACAGGACAAAGCAATCATGGCATCCTCTCACATCTTCTCCAAGAGAGAGAGGGGGAAGTACAAAAGTACAATCCAACGGAAGAGATAAGACTGGCTTCCGTTCCCACACTTTCCAAGCATGGAATGTAAACACATACATGTGATGTAACAATCACACATTTGGCAACGGGAGAGAATGAAAAGGCTGGCAAACCCTGCCATGCATAATCGATTGCATTATGTGGCACACGCACCATTTGAATGGCAATTTCCATCAACTCTGGGGCTTGGCCCCCTCAAATATTTTATGGGGGGTGCAGAAGGAGTTGGCTCCTATGCCCAAGGCGATCCTTGCCCTTGTTAGGATTCTTGCTCCGTGTTTGCAGTCATGAGATTGTTATCACATGACAGTGTATGTTTTCATTCCACAGTGTGGGCAGTGACAGAGACAGGATGTTTTGTACTACTGTGTTCCGGAATGTAGGACTATTGCCCTTTGTTTGTTTCTCTTTGCTGTCTGATGAGAAAGAGGAAGGAGCTAAGTCAGAATGCTCTGAGCGTATTATATGTAAATAAAGTAGATTAGCCAAAATGCTGTGCTACTGAGTTCTGTTACGCAAACTGCAAATACTCTGCAGGTTCGAGAGTGTGCTGATGCTTCTTGGTATCAGTCGCTGTGATGTTTGGGCTGGAGAAAGCTTTTGAAGCTCCCAAAAGACCGACCAGGAGGGAGAGAACATGCCAATCGGGCATGTGTCTCTACCAGGGTCCTACACGAGAGTAGGACGATCCTAAGTGTGACTTTAGATGTCAGGGTGAGGGAACCAGCTTTGCCAGGCATGGGCAAACTCGGCCCACCAGATCTTTTGGGACTACAACTCCCATCATCCCTAGCTAACAGGACCAGTGGTCAGGGATGATGGGAACTGAAGTCCCAAAACAACTTGGATGGCTGAGTTTGCCTATGCCTGAGCTATGCCATCACTTTCTCCTGCCCATCCCCCATAGGAGCACAGGACTTTGACCAGCCAGAGGGAGGAGCTGAACAGGAGAATGTGGCGACAAAGCAGCAGAGGGTCAGGACACAGTGCCTGAGAAATGGGCACCACCTTTGTAGGTAGGATCAGATGCACCTGCTCTGATGGAGTGTGGGAAGTTGCAGTCAAACATAACTATGCATGGGTGCTAGTTAGTCTATGGAGGGTTTAAGATCATAGAGCTGTATTCCTAGACTCAGCTAAGTCACTCCCTCTTCTCCCCCTCTCTCTTCAGCAACTTCCTGATGAGCAAGGTGTCATCCAGTCTGTAGTCATCATTGGGGGGGCATTTCTTCCTCCCCCCCCCCGCGAAGTTAGAACTGCTAAGCTTTTTACCCATGTGCACAGAAAAAGGAAATAAACTAGCGAAAGCAAGAGAAGCGTTGACTGCATGCACAACAACAAAAATTATCTAGGGCTAGGAAAGGGTATGTTCAAAAGGAGCATCTAAAGAAAGCCATATTTACATTTATGTATTTTCCTATTTGCACCATAGATAAGGAAACATCTGTGTATGAAGTCGGATACCTCATCTTGCTAGGTGAGGGACTGTGGTTGGCATATGGTCATCTGTTAAGCATTTAATTACAATCACAACCTAATTAGACAGTCCCTTTAATTGTGAGCCCAAATTTGGGTGGGAAATTTGTATGTGTAGTTATGATTTACTGTGTTTTTAGTAACTGGCTCACCGTTCCTTTCCAGTTGAATTAGGGAAAGGTTTTGTCTTCTATGCCCCCTTGTTTTTCAAAATGGCTTCAAAAACACCAAGTAAGGTCCTTGGGCTTTTAAACAGATGGTCACCCACCAACATTCAGCACATTTTCTGGACTCTTGTAAAAAGCCCTGATCTTGCAATCTGGTTTGTACAGAAGGTCTAGGGGAACATTCATAAACTTAGGGATACTAAGAAACCAGCTTCTGAGGCCTGCAAATCATTTTGTCCAGGTCAAATCTGACCTGAAGGATTGCAGGTATTTAAAGAACAAATAGCGTCTACAGAACCTCACCAGCACGACAAAAGAACCAGCATATCCATTGCAGTGCAAATGTGGTAAACCAGGCTGCAGTGAACAACGTGAGCCTTCCTCGGTACTTTATGAAAAAAAGGTTGGGGAACTCACCACGAAGTTCGTTTATTGTTTGTTTATTTGTTTCAGGCTCTGTCGCAGTGCCACCCCACCCCCACCCCAGGCAGTGTAAAACATGATTAACAAACTCAAGCAGAACATTACCTGTATTAGAAATGGTCACAACTTTATTGATTACAGAGATAGGGGTGTGTTTGGCTCAGGCATTGGCTGTATATCTGTTCTAGCCACTGCCCCAACCAAAACTATATATTTAATTTCAAAAATGGTAAGGGAACTCAGTTTCCCCGATTTCCTGCTCAGAAAAACCTCTGGCCTTCCTTGAGAACACGGGTTTTCAACTGGTGGCCTGCAACTCACGTTTTGGTTGCTGGCTGCCAAATAGCAGCAATGTGCGAACTCTCCAAAGCTCTATTTGGATTAACTCAGAGTTCTCTCTTCTACTTGCAAAACAAACAAAACCCCACTACTGTATAACTCACATCCTTTCTCCAGTCTGAGCATGGAGATGAAATATACTCAGAGTCGCAAAGTGATTTCATGCTCTTTATTCAGCTCATAGTGGTGAGGAGGAACGAATGAAAGTCCCCTCAAAGTATCTGCTTTATATACATTATTTACACAATGGTCTGCACATGATTGGCTAATTCTGGAATTCTACTGTAAGCCAATCAGGTTGTGGATTCACTTATATCTGGAGCATGATTGGGTGGTTCCTGCCAACAATCATACTGCTGCATTGTTCTTGGACCATTCAGACTGCTGCATTCTGAATCCTATTGTTCTAGGACCAATCAGACTGCTGCAGTTTGGATCCTATTCAACTCAGTACATAACAACTATGCTCGCCTTTGATGTTCCCACAAGCCTCCTTTGGTAATCCTCATAGAACTCTAGCCCAATGGTTGCCATTAATTGGATTCTGAATTGATTTTAGAATGCTGTGTTACTTTTACTGTTGTTAGCCGCTCTGAGCCCGGCTTTGGCTGGGGAGGGCGGGATATAAATAAATTTATTATTATTATTATTATTATTATTATTATTATTATTATTATGCCATTCCACCAATTTTCCCCCTTTAAAACCTATTCCCCTTTTATTACCGGTCAACTGGAAGCAGGAATGATATTTTGCAAATTAGTAGGGTGTCCATGGGTCTGACTTTACAGAGGGCAGTTCTCCATTTGAAGGGCAGTCTGCTCCAAGTCAGGTTTAAAAATAAGGAGCCATAAGACGGAAGAGCAGCAGGGACTCTTGAAGTTGTCCATCAACAGTTTTCAGCACCTGCACAGCAGACTGAGCAGAGACACAGGTCACCTGCTCACATTCTTCCCCACTATGGTGTGATGTATTATATTTCAGTCTATAGCAATAATTTCTAAATATGCATCAGCACATGCAAATCTGTATCCTCTCTTGACCTTTCGTTCTTCCGGTGACTGAGGCCATGTCACAGTCCGGTCTGCTGGCGATCAAAGTCCTGGCTGAGGACGTCAGGACGGAGGGCAAGATGGCGGGGTGAGAGCAGGAACAAGAGTCCAGAAGCCGGGGGTCCAAGAGTCAGGAAGCAAGGAGTCACGAAGTCAAGGGTCCGAGGGTCGAGAAGCAAGGAGTCACAAAGTCAAGAGTCCGAGGGTCGAGAAGCAAGGAGTCACAAAGTCAAGAGTCCGAGGGTCGAGAAGCAAGGAGTCACAAAGCCCAAGACAGGAAGCGCGTTGCTGTGGCAAAGAGCCAAAGAGAAATGCTGACCTTATATCCCTTCCCGGCTCTAGTCACCAGGTGCAGTGAGTTACCAAGTGGCCTCACCTGTGCAGCCGCGCCTTGCCTCTCCAGAACAAACTTAGGAAGGCCCCAGTCCTGCAAAGCCCTACTGGTCACAGGGCCCGGCTCCTGCACACACTCCTGACAGGCCATATCTGCACTATACGTTTAAAGCAATATCATACCACTTTAAACAGCTTTCCCCCAAGTATCCCGGGAAGAGTAGAGTGTTAGGTATTGTTAGGAGAACCCATTCCCTTCAAAGACCTACCTAAAAATTCCTAAAGTTCCCTGGGAAGGACTGGTCGCTAAATCACTCTGGGAACTGTAGCACTGGGAGGGGATTAAGGTAGAAGGTAAATGACCTCATGGTGGTTAAGTCCAGTCAAAGACAACTATGGGGTGTGGTGCTCATCTTGCTTTTCAGGCCAAGGCAGCCAGTGTTTGTCCACCAACAGCTTTCCAGGTCATGTGCCAGCATGACTGAACCGCTTCTGGGGCAACAGGACACCATGACGGAGTGCACAGAAATGCCATTTACCTTCCCGCTACAGTGGTACCTATTTATCTACTTGCACTGGTGTGCTTTCGAACTGCTAGATTGGCAGGAGCTGGGACAAAGCAACAGGAGCTCTGATTGGCAAGCCCAAGAGGCTCAGTGGTTTAGACCACAACACCACCCGTGTCCCCTATAGAGGTCTCCCATCAGCTCTCAGCACACTCTCCAGCATTCTTTGGCAGAAGCCATGGCTGCTGAAAGTGGCAAAATGCAGCTTTAAATGGATGTCGCAGGTGAGGCCTGACTCACTTTGCGTTCTTTTGCCATCTGGTGTGCAGTGGGAAGTCCTTCTCCGTTACAGCTCCAAGGTTTTTGACAGTTTGCCTAGAGAGATTTGCCTGGCCCCTTCTCTGCCCACCCTTTGACAAGCAGCAAAGGCCTGTGTGCCTTTTATTAATCTGGCCCCTTTTATGGATTTTAACATCTGTTGTTGTTGTTTAGTCGTTTACTCATGTCCAACTCTTCGTGACCCCATGGACCAGAGCACGCCAGGCACTCCTGTCTTCCACTGCCTCCCGCAGTTTGGTCAAACTCATGCTGGTAGCTTCAAGAACACTGTCCAACCATCTCATCCTCTGTCATCGCCTTCTCCTTGTGCCCTCCATCTTTCCCAACATCAGGGTCTTTTCCAGGGAGTCTTCTCTTCTCATGAGGTGGCCAAAGTATTGGAGTCTCAGCTTCAGGATCTGTCCTTCCAGTGAGCACTCGGGGCTGATTTCCTTCAGAATGGAGAGGTTTGATCTTCTTGCAGTCCATGGGACTCTCAAGAGTCTCCTCCAGCACCATCATTCAAAAGCATCAATTCTTCGGCAATCAACCTTCTTTATTTGCATTGTATTGTTCTATTCTGTTGTGTACTTTTTTAAAATTACACTTCCGAGCTACCTGTAATAGTGTCAAAAAGCAGAGTGGACATTGTAGAATTGTAGAGTTGGAAGGGACCCTGAGGGTCATCTAGTCCAACCCCCTGAATGCAGGAATCTCAGTTAAAGCATCCAAGACAGATGGCCATCCAACCTCTGCTTAAAAACCTCCAAGGATGGAGAGCCTGCAAGCTCCCAAGGGAGACCAGGAAAGTTTTTTCCTGGTGTTTAGTTGGAATCTCCTTTTTTCTGTAATTAATCAGCAATAATATATTGGACTCTGGGTGTTGTTTATGTGCCCTGCCTTGCTTCAATGGGATCGGCTCTCAAACACACAGCATTACCCACATTTTGACACACTAGATGCACATAAATAGTACTTATTGGCTTTGACATCACATATACAGTGGAACCCCTGATGTTGGGAAAGATGGAGGGCACAAGGAGAAGGGGACGACAGAGGACGAGATGGTTGGACAGTGTTCTCGACGCTACTAACATGAGTTTGACCAAACTGCGGGAGGCAGTGGAAGACAGGAGTGCCTGGCGTGCTCTGGTCCAGGGGGTCACGAAGAGTCGGATACGACTAAACGACTAAACAACAACAAATACAGTGGAACCTTGGTTCTCGAATGCCTTGGTACTCGAACGTTTCCGCTCCTGGACGCCGAAAACCGGGAAATAAGTTTTCCGGTTTGCTTACTTTTTTCAGAAGCTGGACATCTGATGTGACTGTCGGCTATTGTTTCTGAGGTGCCTGCGCCAATCGGAAGTCACACCCTGGTTGAAGTCAAACAGACGGAATGGATTACGTTGAAGTACCACTGTATGTGTTTTCAGGATCCACCCTGTTCCTGTGACTGATATTTCTTTTAGCTGTTTTTAATATTGGATTTTACATTATTGTAACCCGCCCTGGCACCTGCGGGTGAAGGGTAGGCAGTAGTAGCCAAACACAGCACATCAGCCCTTTATCTAGGTATTTCATAGACATGATACGAATCAAAACTAAGTTTGAAACTGCATAATATGGACATTTGGGGAATGTTCAGAACTCAATCAAGGCTTAAACTTTACTGATTATTTGGTTGAACTATTTCTGTCCTGTTCTCCTTTTAGAAAGTTCAGAGAAACTTACATAGAGGCCCTCTTTTACAGTGGTCTGCTGTCCAGGTACTGGTGATAATTTATTAAGCTTATTCATCGCCTTATAGGAGCTGACTTAAGGTGATGAACCCCCCCAAAAAATGGTATACAGGTATGGATTTGGTACTCACACAAATAGCTGCAACAGGACTAGAAACTTGGTTTTTCTCAGACAACTCAGTGGCCACAAAGCCTACAGCAGGGCATGCTGCTTATAAGACGCATCCATTTCCTTTCTCAAATGTCTTTTTAGCATTTATTTTTTGCATTACTTAAACATGTCAATTCTTTACGAACGCATCACCCCCTAAATGCTTTTATAAAACCATCTTTGCAACCCTCCCCCCCCCACACTTTAATTGGGTCAAACGCTGGCATGTATGGAAGTGGCGAGGCAAGAGTATCTCTCTCTCTCTCTCTTCCCCCTCCTTTTCCCTTTCCTTATCTTATTCCTCCCTGTCCTTTGCTGTCAGATATATCCCCAACAGCCTACAGTTAAATCCCTCATTTAATATACAGGTGAAGCAAGGAAAGGGGAAATCAATTCATTCCCTGAAACTTGCCAGGTTTTGGTGCCCTTCAAAATCCTGCAGGCACAATGCTTACCCTTCTTGGCAAAGGAAAGGGTTAACCCCATTTCTATCAGCCTCCAGAAACTAGTTTATATCCGACTGTCTGCTCCATAAGCAATGATGGCTTAAATCATCTGTTCCAGAGTAGTAGCAATGGCAGGGCTGCAAATAAGTCACAATTGTGTGTAAGTGCATCGTGCGGCTTTGAGCACACAATTCAGCTTCCTCGGCATATCTGTTTTATGTTCTTTTTTAAAAAAAATACTGGTTTCTAGTCCTTATTGTCGTTCAGGTATACCAGAAGTCAAATGTGTGTGCACAGCATGGCTGAAGCTCAGATGCCAGGAAAAACAAGAAGACACTAAATAAGGTTTCCAGGAATGAGGGGGTGGGTTGCCAGTTCCATGGCTGCTTCCTTCCCCCATGAATACCAGAAGCTGAATTAATTATGCAAAGTAAAAGAAGTTATGCAAATGTGTTTGATTTGCATAACGTGCACCTTTTGCAGAATTTGGCTTTCCTCCGTACAGAATATTAGTTATCTTGGCACATAAGGTCTTTTGTTCCAGTCTTGCACAGAGTGTGAATGGCCCTGAGCAAGACTGGGGGACCAAGAGACAGGCATTTTCACCCTATGGATGTGATCTCAGCTTCTACAACATGAGGAGAGACTTGTGGTCCAGCAGCTAAAGCAGCATTTGGCTGGAACTGTATCCATCTTAACACGGAAACCTTTTCTTTGTCCCAATACTTAAACAAACATCTGTAAGGACTCACTTTATGGTGTCAGGAAGGAGAAGGCAGTGGCGTAGCGTGGGGGTGCAGGGGGGCCGGCCGCAACATCTGGGGGTTGGGGGGCGCAAATCCACGGGTTAGGGGGCACAAATTACTTGCCTTGCCCCGGGTGCTGACAACCCATGCTACGCCACTGGGAGAAGGTTGACTAGGATGTGCCGTCAGTACTGAAAGAAAGGAGATAGGCTCACATTGACTCTCTAACCTGGTCACAGTGCAGTTTGCTCCTAAGCCCACAGAAGAGAAGTGCCAGGCTATCTTCTAAAAGGGAACCAAACCACAGGAAGAGAAGTTGGCATTTACGACAGTCCATGAAGGCTCAAACTTACCATACTTAGCCTTCATCCCAGCCAGCCAGGAGAGGATATATTGTTTGATTATATCCTTTCCAACTTGTATTAACAAGTTCTACAATTTAGCAGAGTAACATTCCCCTTTTTAAACTTGCACAGCGGATGTGTTTGCTCAGGCTCGCTAAAGCATCTAAAATAAGTTACCTGGTAATTTCCCCTTTAGTTCCTTATAAAAGAAATAGACATGACACAGTCTTCTATAAAATATAAAAAGAGTTTACTCGCACATTCTGTTCACAGATGGATCCCAGAAGGCAGACTTAAGTTACAAAAATAATATACCTGGAAACTATCCCATAAGGAGACAGCTCCTTTGTCCTCTCTTGGCTGGAAGCCAAGAGAACATCTTAGGCTAAGCAAATGTTGCTTCTTCGACGAATGTAGTCAGAGAGAGAGAGATGGTGGCCAGTTCTATGCTTTTGTTACCTGCACAGGTGAGGCCATGCCCACCTCTGGTCACATGTAAAGGAAGTATGTCCCAGCCTAGGAGGAAACAGGAAGTTCCGACTGGCTGGTCCAGACATCCACTTTTTATGTCCACTCTAGGGATGTTGTACTTGACTGCTCTGTGCTTCACGTCTCACAATGGCCAGCCATCATGCCTATTGGCCACTGCTTGATTCATTCTCCATTAAGTTGGACACCCATCCAGCATCTGCCTAGCACAGCCCAAAATTCTGTTTCTCTCTACAACAGGGATAGTCAACATAGCGATCCCTGGATGTTGGTGGATTAAAACTCTCACCAGCCCCAGCCAGCGTGTCAGAGATTATGGGAGATGTAGTCCAACAGGGTCTGGTGGTCATCCACTGCTCTGCAATGTGACCATGTTTGGAAGGGGGAACAGAATATTGGGAACTTTATAGGATTAATATTCCTCTTGCAGGAGTTTTATTCTAGCAAACTTCATGTATCTTGTATCTTTTAAGACTTCCCAGAAGATACAAGTTTTCATACTGAATGTTACTTATATTTGGTATACTGGATGGTGGAAGGAGAAACTTATTCCTAGATCAAAACATCAGCACTTTTTAATTACACTGTTATGTGGCAGAAAGACCTGTGAGATGACCTACAGAAAGAAGTCAGCAATTTTTAAAGTACGAACCAGCATTTTTTTAAAAATATTTTGCTTCCTTCAGTCCGCTCTTCTCTTTTAAATGGATCAAGTTCCCTTTCTTTGGATCTTTAGCCTATGTCCATTAGTACCTCCCCAAAGACTATTTCATCAAACAAAGCCAAGCGCTTGGAGATGATTTTAAGTTTGTTGGAGAGTTATAGCCAGTGCTTTGTTTATGTATAGTGAACATTTACTGAGTTAGCACTCCCCAAAGGAAAATCGGAGGAGATACCAAGAAAAAAAATGTTGTAGATAATTGCTACTTGGTTTGATCTCCTGATATTTCAAGGTATTTTATACCATCTTAATGGTTTCACCTGAGAGTGTTGGGCTCAACTTTTAAACGATGGTCCCAAACAAACTGTAAATGGATGAGTTCTGATGCCTCTGCAGTAAGCCACTACAATGAAAATATCCAAGATGCTTTTCTTTGTGTGCTGGGTACGGTGCTAAGAACCTTCCACCAATGAGAAAGTCTATGATTATGTACAATATTCTAACTATCCTTCTCTTTCCCACTAATTGATATTGAAAATAGGGATTAAGTTGCACACCCTAACTTTTCATAATGATTTCAGCAGGACCTAACGGCTAAGGGTGTGCAGCCAATCTGTGCTGGGGCTGAATAATGAGAGCAATAAGGGTGATTCAATGTGATCTGATCTCTCTATAAGTTAATCTGTGGTGTCAACAAAGAGCAGTGAATCACTTCAGGGGTGCCACAAAGCCTCATGTTATTCTGTTTTTCTGTTCTCTCTACTTTTCAGTAAAACTATATATCTATGTTTCTGTATGGTGGGTCCACAGGCTATGCAAGAAGAGCTCTTACTGATTTCTTCTTGTTGTTCTTCTTGTAAAGCTTATTTGCTATGACTTTTTATATTGCATAACAAGTATTTTCTCTTGTTTAGCCCTGGACTTACCACAACATGGCCTCTTTGATTCTATAATTTCCATGGTCAGTGTTAACAAATGCAAATAGCATTGTGAGGACCACTCTTCCAACACTGTATATGGAGAATTAAGAAACAGGACAGAGAGACCCAGAAGCTGGCAATATGTTGGACAAGTGATGGTTCTGTTTCAACAAGCGAGGAGATGGAACTGAGACACTGAGTAACTTTGCCCAAGTGTATGTTCTATGATGACATAAATTCCAGAGGAGGGACAATGCATGCTGGGGCCTTTGAGTCATAATTGACCCTTTTTGTGAAAAGGGACCTAACATTACACAATCTAATCCTGGATTGTGGCCTCCTAGCTCAGCAGCCAGGTGAGGTTTTTTACATGCAGTCATCTGCAAGATTTCTCCTTAAAAGATGAATATGGGAACTTCTGCTAACACTTCTAAGCCCATGTAATTACCATTTTTAATATGGAACCAGTAGCATAGTATACAAAAATCACTGAACATTTTGATAGAAATGAACATTGATTCAGTCAATGATTTTTAATTACTCTGAATTCTATAGACTCATTTCTGGATCATTGACAATAATGTAACATGAACTGAATTTCCAAAAGCTTCAGTTCTACGATGTTATTTTCTCCCAAATATCACATCGCTCACCCTGCTGTCCTTAAAAGAAAGAAAGAAACTTACCCAGTTATTGTTATATTTAATATTTGGGTTTATTTCTCCAGTATACCAACCACAGGACAGTAAGCTTCTCTACATGTTGAGATTCGACTAAAAAAAATCTAAAAAGTGATTGATGAATCTTCTATCCTTATGCCCTGGTGTCATGGACTTGTTGGACACAGAGGAATGGTGGGAGGCACCAACTGGGGAACCCCCAAGGGGAAAAAGGCTCAAAGGATGGTGGTGGTGGTCAGAGGGAGAAGAGGGTGCAGACTTGGAAGAGGAGCTGTCAGAAGCTGAAGAGGTAACAGGGTTTAGTGAACAGGGAGAGTCTGTGGCAGAGAGAAGTCCGGAAGCAGAGGCAGAGGTGGAAGCAGGAGAAGAAGGAAGCCAAGAGGCACAGATGAGTCAGGCTGGTGAAGAAGCCAGGGGGTCTCCCTCTCCTGCTGTGACAAGCTCCCCTCCCTTCTGGTCTCCCAGGACCAGAAGAGGCGTGAAGAGTGAGGAGCAGAGACAGGTGTGTCAACATAGTCTCAGATTGCTTGGGAAAGACCTGGGGGAAGAGGAGATTTAGACAGCTGTGAGAGGGCATTCTCACAAAGAATTCCAACAAAGGTCCGTATAGTTAAAGCTATGGTTTTCCCAGTAGTGATGTATGGAAGTGAGAGCTGGACCATAAAGAAGGTTGATTGCCAAAGAATTGATGCTTTTGAATTATGGTGCTGGAGGAGACTCTTGAGAGTCCCACGGACTGCAAGAAGATCAAACCTCTCCATTCTGAAGGAAATCAGCCCTGAGTGCTCACTGGAAGGACAGATCCTGAAGCTGAGGCTCCAAGACTTTGGCCACCTCATGAGAAGAGAAGCCTCCCTGGAAAAGACCCTGATGTTGGGAAAGATGGAGGGCACAAGAAGAAGGGGATGACAGAGGACGAGATGGTTGGACCGTGTTCTTGAAGCTACCAGCATGAGTTTGACTAAACTGCGGGAGGCAGTGGAAGACAGGAGTGCCTGGCGTGCTCTGGTCCATGGAGTCATGAAGAGTCGGACACGACTAAATGACTAAACGACTAAACAACAACACAAGAGGGCATTCACAACTGCCTCATATGGGCAAAACCTAATGAGAAGATTTGCTGTGTTCATTAGGTCTGGCACTCCTGAGCAGACCTTCTTTCTTTTAATAAAGAATAATAAAGAATTAATTTCACATACCCTATGTGATTTCTTTCTGGCTGGCTCCCTGAGACCTGGGATTTCTGAGCAACTTCTTGCTTCAGGTCCTTCTCACCAAAGTGCCTACGTGTCCTTAAACCAGGCTGGCCAAACCAGAGCCTTCATATTGCTCACTCCTATTACCTTCTGGTGTCTGAAGAGGGTTTGAGGCCGGAGTTCACAGCAGCCGCAGTAGCTCATCAAGCTAAGTCCCAGTCTCAGACTGAGAGGATCCTGGCTCAAGCCTGAATTCGTTCTGGAGCAGCCTAAGATATTACACGAGGAGCCGTTGCAATAGGAAGGGGAGAAATGGAGGATCCCAATTAGGGTGGCAGGTGAAAGAAGATTCCAGGGCTGCAAAAGCTGTGCAAGTTGTATAGAAGAGCAGGTGTTGCTTGCATGACAAACCATACCTGCTGAAATTCCCTTCTCTATCCAGAACCCCCATACTGTTTTTCCCCTGGCTATCCCCGGACACCCAGTTTGTGTGTGCCTTTGCCATACCAGTAGAATTCTTTGGAATGTCAAAATATTGTGTCTTAGCCATCAGTCCTCTCTAAATTTAGTTGCTGGTCTTCTCCCTTTCCTTATCTTCTCTTTTATCACTAAGTGCCAGCTGTAAGCATTTATCCATACGGAAGCCTACACACATGCTGTCTTGTCAAGATATAGGAACTAGCAAAAAGCACCAAATTATTTTCCCACAGAGGCAATTGTTACATCATTTCCCAAGCAGCCAATCACGTGTTTAAACCCCTTTGTTTAACACAAATCATTGCTTTTAGCTACTTATCAACTAGTTCCTCACTTCTGCAGACATTTTCCCAGTAATGTGTTTCATAACTTAGACCACTTATGAAAGTATCTATTTTCAAGATCAGGGATGGTTAACATGTGGCTCTCCAGATGTTAACCTTCCTTTTAGCATAATGTTAAGTGTTTATGTAGTACATTTTATATAAAGCACTTCACTCTCATTAATACTAGCAAAAGTCCTCTAGAGTAGACCAGTATTATTATTATCTGCAACTGTGGCTTGGGGTGACAGGTATTCCCAGGGCTGAGGCAACATTTGAGATCCAGTTCACTGTAGTCCTGTTCCAACTTTTGTGAACTAGTGGAAGAAGATTTAAGGATTTATAGAGTTACAGGATGGCTCTAGGGTTGTCATTATAAAGCCTTGGGCATTCAGCATACAACATTCTAAAGCATGTTAAGGATACTAAGCAATCTTCAAAAGTCCAGCACAAGCTTCGAGAATGGTTTTACTTGTCAGACTATAGATCATAGAATCATAGAGTTGGAAGAGACCACAAGGGCCATCGAGTCCAACCCCCTAAAAAACCAGGTCAGACTAAAGGACTAGCTAAACCTAAGATGAGCAAAAGAAAGAATGTTGTCAACTGATGTACTACTGGTCAAGTGCAAGAATTCTTGCAAGGAATATTGGACTATGTGGACCGGGATCCAGAAAAGGCACTTCTTTAAATTCTTGAGCAAGAGTGCATATTTAGCATAGATCAGATTGGCCTTAATTTTGAGAGCTCACATTGGTTTAAACTCTTCTTACTGTGAAACTTTTATGGGTGAGCTGAGAGTTTGTTTGGACAATGGCAGGAGGCTGAGAGGGAGGGTGTATCAGAAGGAAAATGATTTTGATTTTTTTCTATTAGTAACTTTGTATTAATGTAACATTTTTATACGTAACTATGTATTTTTGTAATATTTTGTTTAAGTCGTCTGTTGTGGCTTCAGTTTTTTCTACACTACTTATAGATATTTTTAATATAATTGCAGAAGTTAAATCATCATCATCATTGGTGGTCCACAGAGATGCTAATATTTCTTTAGAAAAGCTGAATACATCATTTCAAATTACCTTAAATAAATCAAGTTCATCAGAAGTGTGGAAACCTTTGTGGTAGGACTGTTTTTCAATGAAATAATTTAAATATCTATACTGGGGTATCCCAGTAGTCAGGGTTACCTCTACTGAATGATCTCTACTGAGTGGAGAAGAGAAAATTGAATGGGAATATGGGCGTGTGAGACCAGGTTCTCTACTCCCAGTAATGGCCTGGTTGTGTGCAATGCATGGACATTGCAACCGTGAATCATGAAAGCACTAAGGTTGTGATTCCTTCACATGGTAATGCTATAGCCAAACAGGGAAGAATAATTCCCCCTCTATCTAGGCTGACAGATATACCTTTTTAGTGTTAGTAGGACAATCATTCATACTAATTGCTAATTGCAATTAAAACAAGAGCTTGAAATTCTCTGATGTGCGCATAACCTGGGATTTTGAATTAGTTCAGGGGAGCTCGGGGATTTGTAATATACTGTGAGCTCATTCTGTTCCTGGAAAAAAACTGTTTGTTCATTGTCAGGTGTAGTCTGATTTCTTTTTTAAAAAATAATAATAAAAATGAACACTGTGCAGACATAGGCTGACTCCTTTCTAATCTGTCAGCACATTCTTTACATCTGTGCATAAACATTATTATTGCAAACTCAGTGTGTTACTGACTGCAAAAATGATCAGAGTCCTCAAAAATGTACTCAGCAGCCTCCAGTAGAAGGAGACTTCGGTATATTAAGATAAAACAAGCAAACATGAATGTGTTTCTTGGGGGAGGGGAGGTAGCCATTTTGTAGGAAATTGGCCAGTATTTTTCTTTGGCATTGTATGTACGTGCAGGGTAAATCTTTTGATTCAAGGACAACAATATTGCCTTCCTTGGTCCCCGATAACAATTTCCATTATATTCATATACAATATTAAATGTCGATGAAAAGACAGAGTCAAGTCTAGTGAGAGACCAGAGAGTGGCACACATTCAGAGATTCTTCAAGATCATTTGGTAGATTTGTGTGTTGGGAGAAAAACAGTGTGCTCTTTTTCATGTTTATAGCAGGGGTAGAATCTAAGGAGAGCAGCTCCCCTTGATTCTAAAGCAATGGGGTTTTCCCCCTTCTCCTCTTTAAAAGCCTTTGGGTTTTGCTTCATCTTGTTCCACTCCAACCCCTGTAACTTTTTCTGCCGAGCTTTGAAGTAGAGTTATTATTTTTATTATTTAATTGCTTTCTAAAGTTAACCGAGGCTATTCAGTGTCTCGTTTTGTTATAAGTACTGCCGAGCCACAAAACATTTGGTAAGTGAACCTTTTGGGTTAAAATGTGAATTTGGAATTGCAGAAACGTTTCGATTTTTTGGGTTCCTTTCCCCTTCCTGTCAGTATTCCTGTATACCTAATGAGGTGACAGAAAGAATTAAAAATGACAGATTGTTTTGGCTGCAATGGAGCCATCGGAGATATATTTCCCTGTAATACAGCTCAATAAGCTCAGCTTGTGTGAAGTCCTCTGTGTATGATTCATTGCTGCAGCAAGGGGACTCGTGGCGTTTTTTAACGAGAGATGGTCATGAGCTGGGCAGCAGGGAGATGGAATTGCTGTCAGAAGACAATGGTGACAACTGTCTGCCAGCACTGCTACATGAATTCACCGAGGTTGGCTAGACTACAAAGTAATAGACTATTACTCTGTAACACACCTAATTAGGAGCTGCACAGACTGGCTGACACAAAAAAACACATGCCTAGCCAATCACCTCAGGGAAGGAGAAGGGGGGGGGGCTGCGAATATGCTGCTCCAAATCTGTAATGTCTGCAGAACTGTGCTTGCCCCGTCTTCAGGCCAGTCCCCAAAGCCTTGGAGTTAACTCAGGGAGATTAGAATCAGGATTTTGGTCCGCAGTAATAAACCTCTTAAAACCCATGCCCCATTACTCTGCCAAGTGTCTGGCGGAACAATAAAACATATCAAAAGGGATTCTTCAAGACAGAATGGTTAAGTACAGGTGTTAGACTGATAGCCGGCGTAATTAAGAAAAAAGATCTGTCATTTCACAACCAGCGTGGAATAAATTCCAGATATCTCTCCATAATCTTTCAAAGTACCTTTATCTCTAGAGTCAGCCAGGGTGACCATGGAACACCCTGAACCCAATTATGTGGCTCTCTGATTACCATATCTTTATTTCTCAAGGCACAAGGCGAGAGCGTGTGCCTTTTCTTTTCCTTTCCTTTTCGGAAAGTTTGAACTGTAGTCATTTCAAATATCAAGTACTAGTCATGCTTCTAACCAGCTCCCAGGGCTCGGCAATATAAGCGCTTCAGTGTGATTCCTCTGGAGAAGTGGAATGCATGGCTGGAGAATTCAAAACAAATTTGTCCTATAGAAGCAACCTGTGCTGTTGAGGGCTTTCAGGTATGTGAAGCTCGCTGAAGTTTTATTGTTAATCCGAGCCAGACAAAACATCTGTGCGAGGTTGTTGTTGTTTAGTCGTTTAGTCGTGTCTGACTCTTCGTGACCCCATGGACCAGAGCACGCCAGGCACTCCTGTCTTCCACTGCCTCCCGCAGTTTGGTCAGACTCATGTTTGTAGCTTCGAGAACACTGTCCAACCATCTCGTCCTCTGTCGTCCCCTTCTCTTTGTGCCCTCAATCTTTTCCAACATCAGGGTCTTTTCCAGGGAGTCTTCTCTTCTCATGAGGTGGCCAAAGTATTGGAGCCTCAGCTTCAGGATCTGTCCTTCCAGTGAGCACTCAGGGCTGATTTCCTTAAGAATGGATACATTTGATCTTCTTGCAGTCCATGGGACTCTCAAGAGTCTCCTCCAGCACCATAATTCCAAACCATCTGTGCAAGGTACAGCAGACAAAAACCAGGGTGGGGGGAGACCTACTTTCCCTAAAAACATTGGCCTCAACAAATAACCCCCAAAAGTTTATCTTATCACACACTAAAAATTGCCTGTCATCCAATCGGTGTGCCACCCCTCAGCATGCTGGCTGATGTAAGTCTTCCTCGCCCCAAACTCGTCCTGGCTGGTGAAGTTTCTCATCTATTCTGCACACTGTTGCTGGAGGGTATTGGGATAATTTGCAGATTTGTAGAGCAGATTAGGGCCCTATCGCAAGCAAGCCCTCCCTGCTACCTGCTTTATCAAGGGGGAGCAGAGGGGGTCAGGCTAGACGGTGTGGCTGGTATGGATGGAATTAAGATTGAGCCCAGTTGCTGCAGACATCCATTTCCTTTCCTAGTTGCATCTGTGAGCTTCTAGTGCTGAAACTGCCTTATGATGAATTTCACTGCATGGCTAAGTACGTTGGGTAATCACTAAATGGGCAGGTTACTCAAGATAGCTAATGAACCCACGCAAAATATCAAGAGCAGAATCCAGCCCTGGTTAAGCATTTTAAAGTCCCATTGATTTCAGTGGGAGAGAGATTTGAACATGTACTTAACTTTCCCGTTAAAATCAATGGGACTGACAAGTCCTTCCCTTTGGCTGGACATCACCCTGCCTTTATTTGTTTTATTACTGCAAGGAGAGAAGAGAGGGAAGTTTGGTGGATCTGAGAAGTGGATTGTTGTGTGGAGGAGGACATACCGGTAATTAGATTTTGTCTGGTTGTACATTTCCGGCAAGGGAAGTAGAGCCGGTGCTTAAATTGTAAAGAGAGAGGTGCTGGGGCTTTCATCTGTGTGGCAAGTATGCAGTAAGTGCTATTTCTTTATTAAATTTATATCCTGCCCTTTCTTTCCAAATGAGCTCGGGGCAATAAACACACATCACATCTCTGATAAAACAGATTTATTTATTGAAGATAAACTAAAAACAATTGAAAGCACCAAAAACATTTAAATGCAAATAAACACAACTGGAGCAAATTTTAAAACAGATGTAGCCAAATCAAGCAACTGGATGGGCTCACTGAAACAAAAGTAAAGGCATGGATGCAACCAGAAGTACATAGAGGGGGGCTCCAATTGCTCAGAGATGGGGGGGGAAGCACTCTGCACATGTTCATAGGTGTGCACAGAGATGCCACCTTTACTGTTACTTAACTACAGTTTCTGTTTAAGAATTCTAGCACATTGACTGATCTTAGGCCAGGGGTCGGCAACCTAAGGCCCATGGGCCACAAGTGGCCCATGGGGTGGTCATTTAACTGGCCTATGGACCCCCGCTGCCTGCCTGCTTGGTCCGCTCCCATGCGCCACGCTAAACCAGCGCAGAGCAGAGCAGGAACCGCCTTCCGCGATGCTGGCCGGCTTCCCATTGGCTGCAGAAAGCTCCTGAAACCAATGGGAAGCTGCGCACACCTCCTCCATGCCCAAAGGAGTGCTGGAAATAGAATTTGCACGTGTGTGGGCACACTGTGACATTAACATATGAGAGTGCTGGAGGTGAAATAGTTAAACAGGTTACCCAGTCAGAACCCAGGGGGTGGAGTCAGAGGGACTATAAAACCAGCTCTGGGAGGGGCGAAAGGGGAGTTCATTAGGAGTTGGGTGGTTGGTTGGAGTGGGAGTGAATTGGGCTAGAGTCTGGGGGTAGGTTGAGTTAGTGTAGTGAAATAAGCTGAGTCAAGAACAGCTAGGAGCTAGGAAGACAAGTAAATATCTGAGAGGTGGTTTAGTGAGGGAGAGCAGGTAGTGGAAGTTATAGGTCTGGATAGGCACCCTATGATTGTAATTGACTGATACCGTTTATAAAACCACACGCTTGTTAAACTGTAATAAATAAACAGAAGTTTATGTTCCAATTTAACCCTGACTGGACTCAGTATTGTACCAGGTAGGGCCTGGGTGGTGGCAGCAAGAAATAAAGTGGTGGCACAGGGATCAGTAGACGGTGAAACGTCCAGGGACCCTGTGTGATCGCCACACACACACACACACACACACACACTGGCCCACCGCAGTGTCTGAGGGACCGTGAACCAGCCCAAGCCACAAAAACTTTGCCAACCCCCTGTCTTAGGCTAATCACTTATTGCTGACCCTCAGCTCTAAATGCAATATAGTTCATATATCTGTGATATTTTCCTTGCCTCTCAATGCCCGTTTCTGGGAATCACAAGTGGGCAGAGCACTGTGGCAACCAGCTTCCGCTTGTAGGTATCTCATAGGTCGGCCACTGTGAGAACAGGATGCTGGACTAGACAGACCATTGGCCTGGTCCAGCAGACTCTTGTTATGTTCTTATGTCATTTGTACCCAGAGGGATCTGCCTGCCTACACTTTATTTCTTCCTTTCAACATTTAGAGCCTTTGAGTCTCAACTGGGTTGGCTCCACCACTGACCAGCAAGCCATGCTGCTAGACTGAGTCCCTAATCCCACCTACTTATACAAGGAGTGGAGTGTCTTTTCTTGTCATCTGTTAAAAGTTGGCCAGTGTGAGCTCCTGATCCTATTATCTCTCGGGTTGCCAACACTTTGTGACCGAAATGCTCTTGCAATTGATTTTTGGCCGCAGAGGAAAACCTGGCTTTTTCAGGAAGCTTCTCCTCTACAGGCTCTTAGTACAAAGGATGCCTGACAAATTCAGCTGCTTAGTTATCTGCTGTTTTATTGGAGAGTTGTTAAGGGGTTGGTTTTTTCTTTCTTTTTCTTTTATTTACTTCAGGAGCCATGTGATTGGTAGAGAATGTAGCATTTAAATATTCAAATAAGAACTACACAGAGCTGCTGACATCACCTAACGGTGCATTTCACACCAATGGATGCACACATTTTCAAACATGAGGCAAACATGTACCGTATTTTTCACTCTATAAGATGCACCAGACCACAAGACGCACCTAGTTTTTGGAGGAGGAAAACAAGGAAAAAAATATTCTGAATCTCAGAAGCCAGAACAGCAAGAGGGATCGCTGCGCAGTGAAAGCAGCAATCCCTCTTGCTGTTCTGGCTTCTGGGAAAGCTGCTCAGCCTGCATTCGCTCCATAAGACGCACACACATTTCCCCTTACTTTTTAGGAGGGAAAAAGTGAGTCTTATAGAGCAAAAAATACGGTATGCCTTATTTGAATTTGTTAGCTGCTTTTCTCCTTAAACGTTAAGTCTCAAAGTACGCAAAGTGAGTTCTGGGTTTCTGCCAACCGATATGATAATGGGAAAACCCAACAATGCTCCAGAATGGACTTTTGTCTAAATGGAAGTGATGTTTATGCATTCCCTTTGTGTTCACTACAGCTTCAACTGTGCAGCTTTTGCTGTTGATATGCGTACACCATTGATTTGCTGACTAGTCTTTTTATCTGATCATTATAGACTGCAACTTTTCGTCTATAATCTTTACACCGCCTGCTACTGTAGCAAGGGGGAAAAAGGTGGGATGCAGAATAATTAACAGGTTCCCCATATTGATATTTCCTGCCTAGCAAAAGGTAAGGTGTACCATTTGACAAGTGGGAGCCGTATTTTTTAGAGAAAAGTGTAAATAGGAGATGAATATACAATATTTAGTTCCTTAATATAAATTACTCGAGAAGAAATAGTATGTTGCCTTGGGGAAATCAGCAGCTTCTTCAATTGGATTGCTTCTGTCACCGCGTGGACGCCGTCTTGTTTGATGTCCTCCCACCATTCGTCTTGTATGGAGTCTTTTATCTAAATCCAAAGCAATGCAGTCATCACCAGGGCAATTCAATAATGGCTCCACGGGAGCTGTCATCCACAGTTTGCTATTCATCTTGTAAAGCCTTTTGAGTTTTCAAAGTGCCAACTAAGGTTGGTATTTCAATCACTTAAGGCTCTTTTGTATGTTCAAAACAGGTCTAAATTGAGGATGAACAGATATTACTGAAATATTCAAACTCATTGTGCTTTGGAGGTACCAGAGGCTAGTGTGGAAATGTCAAGAGGTAATTGGGCAGCCTGACCTTACTTCAGTCTCAACAGCTTGACCAGCAGAACTTGAATCAACTTGGGCTCTAGTCCGTGGTACAGGACGCACCACAACAACCTGGGAATCCCATAAGTGCCTAGAGAAAATGCAACGATGAGAGCAACAATAACTATGGGTAGAGCATGGAGGTGACAATCAATAAGATGTCACTCTCTCCCACCCACAACCCCTTAGTTATTTGAAATTTTAAGGCACATGCAAGCTTTCTGCAGCACAATGGTATGATAACACGTATGGTCACAGAAATTCTAGCTGCATTTCTTTGTTCCGGGGGAAAAAAAAGATTGAAGTGGCTTGTCGCATCTTAATGACTGGTGCATTTGTGATGGCAAAAGTCTATCATGCCGGTTGCATAAAGTGGGAAATGAATATGACAGATGTCTCTCACACAAGAGAGAGAGAGAGAGAGAGAGAGAGAGAGAGAGAGAGAGAGAGAGAGAGAGAGACTGTTTTGAATCAGTAGTAGATAGGTAGCCGTGTTGGTCTGCCATAGTCAAAATAAAAAATTCCTTCCAGTAGCACCTTAAAGACCAACTAAGTTAGTTCTTGGTATGAGCTTTCGTGTGCATGCACACTTCTTCTGAAGAAGTGTGCATGCACACGAAAGCTCATACCAAGAACTAACTTAGTTGGTCTTTAAGGTGCTACTGGAAGGAATTTTTTGTTTTGAATCAAATGCAGTAAGAATCTTCTAGGTTTAGATGGGTTCAGGCATATTCAGTTACATAAGGTCACATGCGAAAACATTATTGTTTGCTGTGACTTTGCTAAAATAGGTTGCATCTCACCCCAAGATACTGTGTCAGTTCTATCAATGGACTCATGCTGAGAACCACCCTTCCATAGATATAAATACACTCCATATTCACATCTACAAGAAAATGAAGCTGCTACCAATCAGGGCCCCAAGACCGAATCTGTTTCCAGTATTGGAGATGGTGATGAGTCCTCACCAATGGGATGGAGGCCAGTCCCTATGGTTTCTCCTCCTCCAGTTTCGCAGCCGTCCCTCCTTCCTGGTCTAACCCCTCCCCCATTGCTAGGGAATCTCTCTGCTCCATGGATGGGGCATGAACAGGGAACCAACAGGATGTCTTCCTCTTCCTTGGTCTCCACAAGCACTGGAGTTGGGGGCCCGTTCTCCCTCTCGGGCCACTTCCCACTCTCTGTGCTCTGTTCCTCCTCTTTCTCATGTGACGGCAGCTGCCACTCAGCCCAAGGCTCAGTGGTTTAGATCAGAGTGCCACCAACGTCCCCCAGATTATCGTAGGCGTATTGAAAATTATTAAATTTGTTGCAGCTGTATTTTACTCAGAGGGAGATACTTTTTGTGGTCAGCCTTGGGTATGAGGCAATTTATCATTTGCTATTCTGTCAATATTACCCTATTACCTCAGAATCCCACATTAATGTTTGAGATTAAAGTTGGGTCTCCGGTTTAGAAAGGTGAACCACCGTTTTAGCATGTGGCAATATTATCGGGAAGCTCAAGTATATTCCTAACAAATTCATCCCCAATAAACATTTATAAATAAATATATCTCCCACTGTTTTGTTCTTTTGTTGCTTGTGACACTTTTCTTAGTCTAATTAAGAACAATGAAAATGTAATACAAAGAAGATGTATTTCCTTTTAATAAACACAGAAAGAAAGGAAGACATTTACAGCCTTTTAAAATACAAGAGAGAGAGCGCTAAACATTAAAATGTAAGATACACATATAAAATTATTCAGGCTGAGTCGTATAAAACGGAATCTAAATTGAGCATATTTCAGTAGCATTGGGAAACCTCACCCCAGAGCTAATAATATAGTTGCAACAGAGTTTTATACACAAAGGAGCATTCTGTGGCCTACTTTATTAAATACCTTGGAGGACTTTGTATGTATCCGTACATCTGAACAATGCAATTTATTAAGACGTCTTTCTCTTCTTTCTCTTCTGATGCCTGAATGAATTTTAGTTCTCTTTGTATCAAAAATAGTTATAAATAATGCAAATAGTATAAATACATCTTATTCAAAACGCCAGGCCTTCATATCACTCACCAGAAAAGAAAAGACGCAATCATTGATTTTTCCATTGTGATTAGTTATATCTGTTTCTCTTACTTTCCCCTTTCTCCTGATGAATAAGGCAATTTCATTGACTGCTATTATTTGCTGACTTGTAGACATTTTTAAAAGTGTGGAAGAGAACATAAGAAATCATCCAAGATACATCTATTGGCCATTTCAACTGGAACATTTAATGTTTTCCTATTTCCTACACCTCTGGTAGCTGAGACTCCCCCCCCCCTTTAGTTAAAATGAGAGGCACGTTACACACTTGTACCCCCAAAATGTTTACTTTTACAGAGTGTAAAAGAATGACTCACTCCAGAGGAGCCCATTCCATTGATAACTTCACGGGATGCTATTTGAGGCATGCTTTGTGGCTGGGAGGAACCAGAGAAGTAACTCCTGGAGAAACAGAAAAAGTAACTTACTCTGTGTGCCAATATCTGATGTTATCTTTGTCCCCTCCAACTACAAAGAAACTTCACAAACATGGCTAACCCAAGACCCACTGTTCTCCATATGCCCCTGCCCCAATGAGGGCCACCAAAACATCTTGTTTTAACACAACAATTCCTGTCAATCACTCCACCCCTACTGCTACATATCTATGACCTTCTGTATGTTGTTGCACTACAACTCCTGTCATCCCAGGACATTGGCTATGCTTGCAGGGGCTGATGGGAGTTCTGGTTCAGCAAAATATTGGGAGGGCCAACTGTTCTCCACACCTGACAACAGAGCGAAGAAGAAGAAGAAGAAGAAGAAGAAGAAGAAGAAGAAGAAGAAGAAGAGAGAATTGTATCAAGGCTCAACTCTGCCAAAGATCCGTTCTTCTGGTTGTGTTGTCAGCAAAACATCGGTGGAGCTAGTCCAACGTTTCAGTTGCACAGTGCTGTCCAATATATATTGATGCTAGTTTAGTGTGGTGTTATATGCTACAGTTTTGTCACTCTAGGGAACATCCACCCTGAAAATTACCAAGATGCTCCTCCCATATTTACTTCCCACAAAGGTGTGGGTGTGCACATGATGGATGTATTCAAATGTGATGGTCAGATCCACAAAGCAGTTTAAAGCAGGCTTCCTCAACCTCGGCCCTCCAGATGTTTTGAGACTACAATTCCCAGCATTTCTGACCACTGGTCCTGCTAGCTAGGGATCATGGGAGTTGTAGGCCAAAAACATCTGGAGGGCTGAGGTTGAGGAAGCCTGATTTAAAGGAAAATCAAGGAAGAAGTAAAGGTAAAGGGACCCCTGACCATTAGGTCCAGTCGTGGCCGACTCTGGGGTTGCGGCGCTCATCTCGCTTTATTGGTCGAGGGAGCCGGCGTACAGCTTCCGAGTCATGTGGCCAGCATGACTAAGCCGCTTCTGGTGAACCAGAGCAGTGCACGGAAACACCGTTTACCTTCCCGCCAGAGCGGCACCTATTTATCTACTTGCATTTTGATGTGCTTTCAAACTGCTAGGTTGGCAGGAGCAGGGACCAAGCAACAGGAGCTCACCCCGTCACGGGGATTTGAACCGCTGACCTTCTGATTGGCAAGTCCTAGGCTCTGTGGTTTAACCCACAGCACCACCCACATCCCACAAGGAAGAAGTACTAGCACTTAAATTAATTTTGACTCCTTGAGATCCATTGGACTAATCAATTTAGAATTAGGTACACGTGCATTAAGCATTAAGCGGCTTAGTCTTCTTTTATATAATGAATCACATTATATTCATGAATTAAAGACCTAGGGTAGTAAGATTTTGGAATCTATGAGACTGAGTAGGCATGTCTACTCAGAAGCAAGTCCCACTGAGTTTAATGGGACTTACTGTCAGGTACATGTGTAAAGGATTTCCACCTCAAAGAACAAAGAACCAAAATGCAAGGGTATAGAGAAGTCTTAAATTCTGTAGGTTATAATTCAGAAGGTTGCATGGGGATAGGGTTGAACCGCGCTTAAATTTAACAGATGCCAAAATATGGACACAGATGACTGAGTTGCCTTGATAACATAAATGTCTAATGAACTTGGGGGGGAAGCAATTCATTCCCAACTTATGAAGTGCTAATGCAGTCAAGGGCTATGCCATTAAAAGTAAATGGAACAGATTTAATTTCCATGGAATTATTGTTAAAGGCAATCTGATCTGTTCTTAAATGATACTTCTATTAGAAAAGACATAAATAACACCCATTTGTCACTGCAGATGAACGATGGGTTAAAAACGAAAGAAGGAATGGAAGGTAGGAGTTCTTGAAGAGTGAAATATGCACCACTGAAGAAAATGCTAATTAGGATCTGGAATAAATTATATTGCATCCCAAACCACATGGGTAAATTGGTTTGAGAGATAATAGAAACTGTTGGAACTGCACTGGAAGTATGAGACGATTAGAAACATCTGTTGTAGGAGTGCAAGGCAGTTTAAATATTGTGTTGAAAAATATCAATACTGAATGGAACAATCAAAGGTGAAGTAGAGGTCAGATTCTGAGACTCAGGATCATGACACAAAACATGAGAGAGCAAAGCAAATGGTAATATAGTGTTGCCCTGGAATAAGACTTGATTTCTGCGCCAAGCAAAATGGCTTGCCTAAAACTGAAGGAAGTGGGAGTTTTGCCATTTAGGAATGTGCAAAACATAGCTAAGAAATTATGCCGCTATTATGTAAAGTGCTTGTTTCTCCCTTAATGTGTTTTGTCTGAGCAGGAACTCCCAACATGACTTCAGGATTGGTGGCCACCTTCTGCAGAACTTCCCAGAGAAAGTCCATTTGCCTTAATAGAATTCTTTACTTCCCTCAGAATTATTCACCCTTGTCACAGAAATCCACCTTGAAACTCACAAGATGTGGTTTAGTCATGCTGGCCCCATGACCTGGAAAGCTGTCTGAGGACAAATGCCGGCTCCAACAGCCTGATAGCAGAGATGAGAGCTGCACCCCATAGTCAAATTCAACTGGACTTAACCATCCAGGGGTCCTTTACTTTACTTTACCTTTACCCTGTACCCCTCTGGACCACATCTCACACTGTTTGGGAAGCTCCTCAAACCTTCTGGAGCAGGGAGATGGGAACTGGCAAAATAGCATTTCTCCTTGATGCAGTAGAGCATCTCATAGGCCGAGTTCCACAGAAGGAGAATCTGGATACAATCCCTTGTATTTTATTGCATATGGAATTTCAGCTCTTGGAAAGGTGGCCTAAGACTTTTGTTGTTGTTGTTCTTTCTTTTTTAAACATTTAGTAGAATCAATTAACATTTTTCTTAGGTTGTACCACTTTTGATCCAAGTGGAGAATCTCATTTTTTTAAATGTTCCTACATGAAAAAAATCATTCTTGTACATGAAGGGGGTGGGATTAATAGTATTTTGGCAAGTAGAGTAGACAGAACCTTCCACTCTGACATGCTACCAGTAATTTTATGGGTGCAGGGAGCTTTGGAGAGGAATGCTCGAACATTAAAGCCCTTTATATTAGCAGCCTGAAGTGGTAAAGTCAAGGCAAAGTGTGTTTATTGTGGACTGGTGAATCTGTCAATTTAAATTCCTCATTTCCCCCATTCTTCCCATTTCCAGTTCTGCACGTTTTCACATCAGTTTACAAATTACAAATCATGACAATTTGTTGGCATTTTAGTACAATTTCCCCAAATATCCACATTCCCCTATAGAATTTTGCCAAACATCCACACTTTTGCAAGCAATTTCCCTGAATACAATGATACAATGCATCTTTTAATGTTATTTTCATGAACATATGTTTCTTTATGCACACATTTGCATTTTTGTACACATTGCTTGGCTGGAAAATAGCATTGCAAAATTCAGAAACATAGGAATCTTGAAGCATGACTCTGTTTTGGTTCATATGTTGTTTCATGAAGTTTGAATTAGGGAGGTTCACCTTTCAATGCAAATTAAATAAAATTTCTCCACCACTAATTGACTTGCATGTTCCCGTGTGGGCTGATGAGGACAAACTGAATAATACAGTTATTTCTCAAAAGCATTATCACCACTGTTTTCCAATATAATAAAATAGGTAGAATTCCTCAACACAATGAAGAGTGAAGACACCCAAATGAGAAGACTGTAATGACCAGTCTGTGGATTTTCTTGTTCCTCCGTGCACTGTTATCTTTGAATTATGAGTTTGGAATCCTGACTTCAACCAGGTTGTTTTGCACAAGAGTAAGTTCTTCTGAATATGGTCTATGGTTTTCAAGGTCTAGGGAGCACTTTCTATAATAATAAATCTTACAGACTTTTCTAAGAGCAGTAAAACTGCACAAGAGAAGGGGGCTAGAACTTCTACAAGGGAGAGGTCAACCATAATAGTGGCCTTGGGACCAGACGCAATGTTCCATATACTTCATCCAGCACACCAAGAAAATAAAAGGAGCATGGATCAGGCTCGGGTTCAGTAGCAATCATCTCCCTTAACAATCATGCATTAGCTGATGAAAATCCAAATGACTTATTTCACCATATGGATACATCCTACCTACACCATATGTAGGATGTATGAATTTCACCATATGTACACATCCTACACAAACTAAACGGCCTTGGTCCAGTATACCTGAAGGAGTGTCTCCACCCTCATCGTTCTGCCCAAACACTGAGGTCCAGTGCCAAGGGCCTTCTGGCAGTTCCCTCACTTACAGGGAACCAGGCATAGGGCCTTCTCGGTAGTGGCACCCGTCCTGTTGAACGCCCTCCCACTAGATGTCAAAGAGAAAAACAACTACCAGACTTTTAGAATACATCTGAAGGCAGCCCTGTTTAGGGAAGCTTTTAATGTTTGACGGACTATTGTGTTTTAATATTTTGTTGGCAGCCACCCAGAGTGGCTGGGGAAACCCAGCCAGATGGGTGGGGTATAAATTATATTATTATTATTATTATTATTATTATTATTATTATTATTATTATGCCTTGCACAGCCCCTTTGGCCCCAAGGAGTCAGTATCAGCCACTTTAGGAATCCCTACACTAAAGGGCTATCAAATGCTAAGTGGCGTTGGTATTGTTGGTACCAGGGCAATGCATCTTTTGCTTTTCATAGGTTCTGACTATCTCATTAATTTCCTATCAGCAGCAAAAGAGGCTAACTGTTTGATTTAGTATTAGGGACACAAGAGTTAAGGCTCAGCTGTACATTTACTTCACACTTGAGGCTCACAATGTTCCTTGCATTTGGGGCCGGAAATGCAACCCACCCCTGCAACCAATAATTTGACTGCTCATTCATTTTTGCTCCTATATTTAGCATGCAGCATATGAGAGATCTGATGTTACCTGTGGTGGTGCTCATAGGGTGGCCATATGTCCTACTTTACGTTGGTCAGTCCTCGGTTTGAAGGTTTGTCGGAGGACAGTCCTCTGTTTGAAGGTGTTGTCTATTTGAAGAGCTGTCCAGTCCAAATCCTGCAGAAAGATGAAGTGTCCTAAGAAGGGAGAGTGGGGACCTAGAAGTTGCCTATCAGCAGCTGTGGTGAATGTACTGTTGATGTCATAGAATCATAGAATTATAGAGTTGGAAGAGACCACAAGGGCCATCGAGTCCAACCCCCTGCCAAGCAGGAAACACCATCAGAGCACTCCTGACATATGGTTGTCAAGCCTCTGCTTAAAGACCTCCAAAGTCGGAGACTCCACCACACTCCTGGGCAGCAAATTCCACTGTCGAACAGCTCTTACTGTCAGGAAGTTCTTCCTAATGTTTAGGTGGAATCTTCTTTCTTGTAGTTTGCATCCATTGCTCCGTGTCCGCTTCTCTGGAGCAGCAGAAAACAACCTTTCTCCCTCCTCTATGTGACATCCTTTTATATATTTGAACATGGCTATCATATCACCCCTTAACCTCCTCTTCTCCAGGCTAAACATGCCCAGCTCCCTTAGCCGTTCCTCATAAGGCATCGTTTCCAGGCCTTTGACCATTTTGGTTGCCCTCCTCTGGACACGTTCCAGTTTGTCAGTGTCCTTCTTGAATTGTGGTGCCCAGAACTGGACACAGTACTCCAGGTGAGGTCTGACCAGAGCAGAATACAGTGGCACTATTACTTCCCTTGATCTAGATGCTATACTCCTATTGCTGCAGCCCAGAATTGCATTGGCTTTTTTAGCTGCCGCGTCACACTGTTGGCTCATGTCAAGTTTGTGGTCAACCACGACTCCTAGATCCTTTTCACATGTACTGCTCTCAAGCCAGGTGTCACCCATCTTGTATTTGTGCCTCTCATTTTTTTTTTGCCCAAGTGCAATACTTTACATTTCTCCCTGTTAAAATTCATCTTGTTTGTTTTGGCCCAGTTTTCTAATCTGTCAAGGTCGTTTTGAAGTGTGATCCTGTCCTCTGGGGTGTTAGCCACCCCTCCCAGTTTGGTGTCATCTGCAAATTTGATCAGGATGCCCTTGAGTCCATCATCCAAGTCGTTGATAAAGATGTTGAATAAGACCGGGCCCAAGACAGAACCCTGTGGCACCCCACTAGTCACTCTTCTCCAGGATGAAGAGGAACCATTGATGAGCACCCTTTGGGTTCGGTCAGTCAGCCAGTTACAAATCCACTGAGTGGTAGCATAGTCAAGACCGCATTTTACCAGCTTCTTTACAAGAATATCATGGGGCACCTTGTCAAATGCCTTACTGAAATCAAGGTAGGCTATATCCACTGAGTTCCCTTCATCTACCAGGCTTGTAATTCTGTCAAAAAACGAGATCAGGTTAGTCTGACATGACTTATTTTTCAGAAATCCATGCTGACTATTGGTGATCACAGCATTCCTTTCTAGGTGCTCACAGACTGTTTTCTTAATGATCTGCTCCAGAATCTTCCCTGGTATTGATGTCAGACTGACTGGGCGGTAATTATTTGGGTCCTCTCTTTTCCCCTTTTTGAAAATAGGGACAACATTTGCCCTCCTCCAGTCTGCCGGGACTTCGCCTGTTCTCCAGGAATTCTCAAAGATGACTGCCAGTGGTTCTGAGATCACATCTGCCAGTTCTTTTAATACTCGTGGATGCAGTTCATCTGGCCCTGGAGACTTGAATACATCTAAACTAGCCAAGTATTCTTGTACTATCTCCTTAGTTATTCTGGGCTGTGTTTCCTTTGCTGAATCATTTGCTCCAAATTCTTCAGGTCGGGCATTGTTTTCTTTATCGGAGAAGACTGAGGCAAAGAAGGCATTGAGGAGTTCAGCCCTTTCTGTGTCCCCTGTTTGCATTTCACCATCTTCTCCTCTGAGTGACCCCCACTGTTTCTTTGTTCTTCCTTTTGCTACGAACATACCCATAAAAGCCTTTTTTGTTGCTTTTAACCTCTCTAGCAAGCCTGAGTTCATTCTGTGCTTTAGCTTTTCTGACTTTGTGTCTACACGTGCTGGCTATTTGTTTGAATTCCTCTTTGGTGGTTTCCCCCCTTTTCCATTTTTTGTACACATCCTTTTTTAATCTTAACTCAGTTAAAAGTTCTTTAGATAGCCACCCTGGCTTCTTTAGGCACCTTCCATGTTTCCGTCTCATTGGTATTGCCTGACGTTGTGCTTTTACTATCTCCCTCTTAACAAACTCCCAGCCATCATGAACTCCCTTTCCTTTTAGTATTACTGTCCATGGGATCTCACCCAGCACTTCCCTAAGTTTTATGAAGTCGGCTTTCTTAAAGTCAAGAAATTGAGTCCTAGTATGCTTGGCTGCTCCTTTCCGCTGTATAGTAAACTTCAGAAGAGCATGATCACTCGTGCCTAATGATCCTTCCACTTCTACCCCACTAACCAGGTCATCAACATTGGTTAGGACCAGATCTAAAATGGCTGTTCCTCTTGTTGCTTCTCCCACTTTCTGGACAATGAAGTTGTCTGCAAGGCCAGTGAGGAATCTGTTTGACCTTATGCTCTTGGCTGAGTTTGACATCCAACAAATATCCGGGTAATTGAAGTCCCCCATTACTACTATCTCCCTTCCTTTTGCATGCTTGGCCATCTGTTCCAGGAAGGCATCATCTATGTCCTCCGTTTGGCTTGGGGATCTATAGTAAACTCCCAGAATGAGGTCTCTGTTATTCTTCTCTCCCTTAATTTTGACCCAAATGCTCTCACTTTGGCTTTGAGGTTCTAAATCTTGGATCTCTTCACAGGTATACACATCCCTGACATATAACGCCACTCCTCCTCCTTTCTTGTCTGGTCTGTTTCTCCGAAATAGATTGTATCCCCCCATTATTACATTCCAATCGTGTGACTTATCCCACCAGGTTTCAGTGATGCCTATTATGTCATATTTAGTTTGCTGTACCAAGAGCTCAAGCTCATCTTGTTTATTTCCCATGCTTTGCGCATTAGTGTACAGACATTGAAGTCCATTAATCATTCCCCCATGTCTCTTATTTAAGGATTTTTTCCTCCCACCACTAGGTCTGCGTGCTGTTTGCTCCATTTGGTCTATGACATTTGGATGATCATCTTCATCAACTGATAGACTCCTACCTTCAGGAGCACTGTCTCCCTCCCCCACGTTAGTCAGTTTAAAGCTCTCCTGATGAGGTTTCTGAGATTTTTGGCAAAAACATTTCTCCCAACCGTTGTGAGGTGCAGCCCATCGCTTGCCAGAAGTCCATCTTCAAGAAACTGCAGTCCGTGATCTAAGAATCCAAACTGTTCCTGTTTACACCATTTGCGAAGCCAGCTGTTCACTTCCACTATTTTTCCCTCTCTCCCTGGGCCACGTCGTTCAACTGGGAGGACAGATGAGATGACAATTTGTGCATTTAATTGCTTCAATTTCCTGCCCAGAGCCTCGTAGTCTCTTTTGATCTTCTGGAGGCTATTGCTTGCAGTGTCATTGGTTCCCACATGAACCAAGAGGAAGGGGTATTTGTCAGTGGGTTTTATGATTCCTTGCAGTCGTTCAGTTACATCTTGGATCTTAGCCCCGGGGAGACAGCACACTTCCCGAGACATCTTGTCAGGCCCACAGATCACTGCTTCTGTTCCCCTCAGTAGGGAATCCCCTACCACCACTACACGCCTCCTCTTAGGTTTGGTCGGGGTTCTCCCATGAGCTGTCTGTTCCAAGGTCGCCTGCACATTCCCTGAGGACTGACTTTGCTGCTTGTCTTCATATACCTGATCGACTGAAATGAGGGAGAGATCCTCAAATGGAGTCTGCTCTTCGTCTTCCATGCTAGGGGAGAGGACCTCAAAGCGATTGTGTATTTCTAAACAATCAGAACGAACCCTGGGCCTCCTACTTCTTTGAGATGTGTGCCTCTGGGGGTGAATCATAGAATCATAGAGTTGGAAGAGACCACAAGGGCCATTGAGTCCAACCCCCTGCCAAGCCGGAAACACCATCAGAGCACTCCTGACATATGGTTGTCAAGACTCTGCTTAAAGACCTCCAAAGAAGGAGACTCCACCACACTCCTGGGCAGCAAATTCCACTGTCGAACAGCTCTTACTGTCAGGAAGTTCTTCCTAATGTTTAGGTGGAATCTTCTTTCTTGTAGTTTGGATCCATTGCTCCGTGTCCGCTTCTCTGGAGCAGCAGAAAACAACCTTTCTCCCTCCTCTATGTGACATCCTTTTATATGCTTGAACATGGCTATCATATCACCCCTTAACCTCCTCTTCTCCAGGCTAAACATGCCCAGCTCCCTTAGCCGTTCCTCATAAGGCATCGTTTCCAGGCCTTTGACCATTTGGTTGCCCTCCTCTGGACACGTTCCAGTTTGTCAGTGTCCTTCTTGAACTGTGGTGCCCAGAACTGGACACAGTACTCCAGGTGAGGTCTGACCAGAGCAGAATACAGTGGCACTATTACTTCCCTTGATCTAGATGCTATACTCCTATTGAAGTCAAGCCTGTGCAGGGTGTATGGAGGTACTGGGCTGCAAGACAACAAGACACCCCTGCTTCCCAGCTTCACTGATGTGGTCCAAAGGAAAGCAGAGCAATATGTTCGACACCAGCTTGGCTTCAGGAGATGCCAGAAAGAGGTATGCAAGACACCATATGTGTAGCATTTACTCCTTAGCCTTTTCTTCTCCTAGAGATATTCCTCAAGGCAGCAGAGGTTGAGGATTTGAGTTTTCCTTCTCCTAGATAGGTTACCTCCTGGGACGCGGGTGGCACTGTGGGTTAAACCACTGAGCCTAGAACTTGCTGATCAGAAGGTTGGCAGTTCAAATCCCCGCGATGGGGTGAGCTCCCGTTGCTCGGTCCCTGCTCCTGCCAACCTAGCAGTTTGAAAGCAAGTCAAAGTGCAAGGAGATAAATAGGTACTTCTCCGGCGGAAAGGTAAATGGTGTTTCCGTGCGCAGCTCTGGTTCACCAGAAGCGGCTTAGTCATGCTGGCCACATGACCCGGAAGCTGTACGCCGGCTCCCTCGGCCAATAAAGCGAGATGAGCGCCTCAACCCCAGTCAGCCACAACTGGACCTAATGGTCAGAGGTCCCTTTACCTTTACCTTTTAGATAGGCTACCTACCCAGGTAGCAAGTGCCATCTGCCCCTCACCTCCCTCTACAGCACATGCAGAAACCGCCTTTTTGACCATTGAACCTCATCGAAAGCCTGCTTTTACATGTAGGGGAAGTCCAGAACATAGGTGGGCAAACTACACCAGAAGGTGCATGATGTGCCCCCCATCAGAGGTATCACCCCTCCTCATGTACCCCATAAACACTTCTATGGGGTACTGTACTTCATTGTAAAGTACAGCAATTATTATTTCTAAAATATGAATATATACCTATAAATTAGCATATGCAGATTCCATGGAAATCTGTGTCGTCTTTTGTCCTCTTTTTTAGGGACACTTTCCCTCTTTTTTGGTAATGCACGCACAACCGCCCTAGGTGCTCATTCTTTACTCCTGTTATATAATTACGGCACACTGAGGCCCCAATTGTGCAGGTTAATTTGAGGCGAAGAAGGGAGAAGGTGGGGTGAGAAGGTTCAAGGATCACAGCAAATTATTTGTCAAACAATCATAGAGGATTAATGTTTGAGTTTGAATTAAAAAAAAGTTAAAGCTACCTTCAGGCTTTTCAAAATTTTAAGTCTTTCTCTCTTTCTCTCTCTCCCTCCCTCCCTCCCTCCCTCCCTCCTCCAACTTGCAGACAGGAGGTATGGAGTTTTCCAGCTAGTAGACCTAAGGCGAGAGAGAGAGAGAGAGAGAGAGAGAGAGAGAGAGAGAGAGAGAGTTGCCTGACCAGGCCAGTATCAATAGCAGCTCTGCTAATAATGACTCTCTTAAATGAATTATTCTAGAGTTCTCTTTTTTGGCAACTCAACAAGCATTAATAACTCTGTCGTCATCGTCTAAGGGCAAGAGTGACAGTTACAGAGCCCTTTGCCTATGGCTCATCAGTCAGAGTCAAAATTGTTGGTTGCCATGGGCTTGTTGGATGTATAGGAGTGGTGGGAGACACCAGCTGGGAAACCCCTAAGGGAACCCCCCAGGGCAAGAAGGTTCAAAGCCAGGGGACTGGTGGTGGGACAATGATAAGTGGTTGGAGGGAGAAGAGGGAGCAGACTGGAGGAGGAGGTGTCGGAAGCTGGAGAGACAACAGGGTTTAGCGAGCAGGAAGAGGCTATGACAGAGAGCAGCCCAGAATCAGAGGAAGAAGTGGAGGCTGGAGAGGAGGGGGCCCAAGAGGCAGAGATGAGTCTCCCAGAACACACAGAGAAATGAAGAGGGAAGAGCAAAGAGAGACAAGGCGAATGAGCCTTGGGCTGCTGGTGAAGGAACCAGGGTAGGAGCTTTAGACAGTGGGGCAAAGACCTTTACTCCTTACAACTGCCTCATTGGGGCAAGCCCTACTGGGGAGAGTTTCTAGGCTAGGCCTGCACTGTTTTGGGTCCTTTGAATAAAGAGTCAACTTCATTGACACTTGGTGTTTTATTGCTGACCTCTCCCTAACTCTGGCTTCTGACATTGGTGTTTGTAAAATTCAAAATAGAGCCACTGTCAAAAATTAGTTGCCAGTCAGGGATCTACATTGTGAGGCCTTCTCACAATGAGAGCCAGTGTGGTGTAGTGGTTAAGAGCGGTAGTCTCGTAATCTGGGGAACCGGGTTCGTGTCTCCGCTCCTCCACATGCAGCTGCTGGGTGACCTTGGGCTAGTCACACTGGGCTAGTCTCTCAGCCCCTAGTCACCTTGGGCTAGTCTCTCAGCCCCACTCACCTCACAGAGTGTTTGTTGTGGGGAAGGGAAAGGAGAATGTTAGCCGCTTTGAGACTCCTTCGGGTAGTGATAAAGTGGGATATCAAATCCAAACTCTTCTTCTTCTTCTTACATTTCCCAGCTCGCTCTCTTGTACAGATAAATGTCATGCCTTGCTTATACTCAGCACAGTGACTGTCATGTAGTTCTATCTAGTCTTCAGGCACTAGGCATGCCTGCGACCCTGGAATCCAGTGGGTTTAGGCTTGACCAATTCTGCAAAGCATGTGGGCAGATTGAGAATATCAGGCTGGTTCTACACTGAACATCTTTGCAAACTTCCATTCTGCTGAATATCAGCAGCATTTGAGGAACAGTGTCTGTGAAGCAATATAATGCTTTCTTGCATCATTTATAAATGCATCTTATTCAAACCACTTAGTGTTAATTTTGATTTTCATTTCATCTCTTTCATCAACTGGATGTCAAGATGATGTCTCTATTTCTGGTGCATAAAGCAAATGTGGAAAGTTTCTCTGTGGATACCTTTTAAATAAATTCTCTCTTTTGCCTGAAGAGAATTAGATGTTGGCTTTTGACCTCTATTAATTTTTTTAATTTAATAGTTCTCTGCATGCATTAATAAATATTATTACCCATACTTTGTACTCCTGCATTTCCATTTCCTCTTCCCCAAAGCTTTCTCATCCATTGCAGCAGGCACCCAGTTGGAGAGAAGATTAGCAAAAGCAGAGCGAATAAATATAGAGAGATTCAAGACCAGGAGTTCACCTCTTCATCAAAAACAAACACAGAGATCTTAGTAAGTCTCTATCTTTTTATAATTGACAACTTTGCAAAAAAAGAGAAAGTAATTATAAATGAAATTACTATCTAAAAGGCTTGTTGTGCAAAATAACATTGTTTTCAAATAATTTATTCCCTTGGGAAGGCTGTTTAAAGGCAATTCCCATGAAACATGGTTGTGTGATTACAGACTCAAACATGCAATTAAAACGGTCATGTGAAGTTTAATCATGTAATTGCAGCAATCATGTGATGAATCTATAACCCCGGACCCAAGATCCAGGTCACATAGCTTTTACCTGAAAAGATGGTTTGCACTATTGAGGAATGACTGGCTTTCCTTCAGAATACAGACTTGCAACCCAAGTCCCATAGGGTTCAGCCTTCATGGAAGCACTCATAAAGAGACACAGACACAAAGAAGTGGCCCAGATGTCTGCAGATGTAGGTCAAAAGTGCTGAACAGCCACAGTTCTTTATAAGAGTGGTGTCATCAAGTGGCCTAAATTTGCCCAATAACATTAACCGAATATCTGTGTCCTTGTGTCCCATTCTTCGGCGAGGGGGTGATTTCTGGGTCTCAACCCGCAAATCACTTTTCCCAGATGGAAAGTGACTGCAAACTAACAAGTAGCGGCAAATTCAGGGTGGGAACATCCTACAATGCCTTGGCGTAAAATTCCAATGTAACTGGAGAAGCACTCCTGGATCCTAAAAACGGAAACAAACATTTCCGACAAAAGAGACACTAAATCTTTGATTCCTGAGTGTGCTAAAGCTATTCACAGAATTTGGATCCAGTATACTAAAGCTATCCACAGAGTATGCTAAAGCTTACAATGAATTTGTGATTCTATTTGGATTCCTGGCAAGACTGGACCATTTTCCCCAAAATCACGATACACTGGGAAAGGGTGCAGAATTTTTAGTAAGATCTACACATTTCTCTGAACAAAAACATTATAATGATTTCTTAGATGCTGCAGGGGGATGCAATGGATCTGAGACTACGCCACACAGCAGTTTGAAGATAATTTACAGGACGGACGTTTTTGAAGCTTTTCCAAATGTTACCATAGCTGCCCACCTTTATCCAGCTCTGCCAATACCAAATTGTGAAGGAGAAAGGGCATTCTCCAAATTAGCCTTTATTAAAAACAAGTGACGTTCTGCAGTGCTAAAGTGAAAATCTGTTCTATCCATAGAAGAGGATCTTCTGAGACAAATGTCTTTTGCTAGTCGCATCCCTGAATTTGCTGACAATAAAAGTAGAAAAGAAGATAGCTTTTTAAAATATTCTTAATGCAGTTTGTCATTGTAGCTTTTTTAACTGTAGTCATAAAATATTAACATTCTGACGTCATATACGGCTTTTAAAAAAAGTATTATATGCATACTTACTTTGCATATAATGCAAAGAAATATGCATATAATGACACTTGAAACAAGGTGCTGTGAGGGCCCTCGAATGAACATCCTGCCCCAGGCTTTCCCTGCAAGTAGGAGAGTTCATTGAGAGGGTTCAAATGGAAGAGGTGAACCAAGGACGCTAGCAGAGTAACTTGGAGGCCAAGGCTATAGGCATTAGGGAAGAGGGGTGAACTCCGTGTTGTCAGGACACTGGCAGAAAGGACACTGGCAGGAACGGACCCAGGAAACATGGGTAAGAAAAGGACATTGTGTCCATCACTTTCTTTTGCAACATGAGGCCTGAATTGTCGGGATGAGTCTTCTTGACTTAACAATGGTGCTTGGAAGTATCTATTGGAAGTCTGCTTGTTCTCTCCTTCTTGTGTAGGAGCCATGATGCCTTTGAGACAGGCAGGTGGGTTAGCTATCTTCAGACTCTACGATCCAATAAGCAAACTTAGGAAGATGTCTTCTGTAAGAGTTTGCCTTCCGCGTCAAAAGGCCTAGCATTTGTCCATAAGTAGCAAGAATCTGTTATCCAAAGTTATGAATTGGTTCCCCAGTCAGAGATGATTTCAATGAGATCATTGCAGTTTCCACCTGCATGTTGATCATTTTACAACTGCAATAACAAGTGATGACTATTTATTTTTATTCACCTATTTTAAGAATGCTTATACCACTCCTCAATCTGAATATTCTTGGGGTAGCTCACACAATAAAAAAAGAGTGATATAACAACAGTTCGTGGCAAAATAAAAAAGCAGGGAAAACATTCAATGATCACCTACAGATGTGAATGGGCCATCACAGAACTAACACCACAGGCAGAAAAGCCTAAGCATTATTTATTACTACCTTGTTCCATTAATTTTAATGGGATTTAAGCATGACCAACCTTCTCTGTGTTAGGCTCTTTATAATTCATTGTTCCTGTGCACCATGGCTATTAGCTATGGACAATATCTATAGCATTAGCAATGTCGCTACTATGTAGTTGACTCTATGTGGCGGCTGTGATATATAAATCTATGGTTGCACTAAGGACTGTTTCACACAAATAAAAATGTGGCCCCGGCCGTGTAGAATTTGATACATGTTGAAGTGAAGTGTGCAGCAAAGCAATTGTTCAGCGTGCGATGAGATATTGGAGGAAGGGAATACTCCCCTGGGAGGTTGTCTGACCAAGTAATGAGGGCTACTTCACAGTTTATGAATGCAACAAGTACTTATTTGCAAATGTGTAACCCACAGATACAGTTGGGCAGGGGGCTGGGATTGGCTGCAGATCTGTGATGATCAGCAGTAACCAGATGCTGTTGCTGTTCTATTATTAAAAGGTAAAGGGACTCCTGACGGTTAGGTCCAGTCGCAGACAACTCTGGGGTTGCGGCGCTCATCTCGCTTTATTGGACGAGAGAGCCGGCATACATGTGGCCAACATGACTAAGCTGCTTCTGGTGAACCAGAGCAGTGCACGGAAACACCATTTACCTTTCCACTGGAGCGGTACCTATTTATCTACTTGCACTTTGACGTGCTTTCAAACTGCTAGGTTGGCAGGAGCAGGGACCGAGCAACGGGAGCTCACCCCATCGAGGGGATTAGAACCGCCAACCTTCTGATCGGCAAGTCCTAGGCTCTGTGGTTTAACCCACAGCGCCACCCGCATTCTATTATTATCAGTGCTTTTTTTCTAAAAACAAAATGTTTAGGGGTACTCTCATTTTGACTCAAGAAAATCACCATTTTATAGTTCAAATTGGGAAAAATAATTACAGTAAATGGACAAAAGTATAATGATTCACAAAATGTTTAGGGGTATGCATACACCTGCGTACCCTCCAGAAAAGGCACTTATTATTATTATTATTATTATTATTATTATTATTATTATTATTGGTTATACATGATTCTAAAAAATACAGTGACATCAAATAGGGTCTGATGACTTTATACAGTGGTATCTCGGGTTACAGATGCTTCAGGTTACATACTCTTCAGGTTACAGACTCCGCTAACCCAGAAATATTACCTCAGGTTAAGAACTTTGCTTCAGGATGAGAACAGAAATCATGCGGCGGCAGGCCCCATTAGCTAAAGTGGCACCTCAGGTTAAGAACAGTTTCAGGTTAAGAACGGACCTCCAGAACAAATTAAGTTATTGACCTGAGGTACGACAGTACATAGTCCATATGCATTTGTAAATCAAATCAAATGAATACAGACATAAAATAAAGCCAACGTACATAAACCAAAGGCATGTGAATGCATGAAAGGTAGCGATTAGAACTATTTATAGCTTAGATGTAACAGTTAAACAGGACAAGGTTTAAAAACATGGACCCTATTATACCAGGGGAAAATAACTGAGGTATTCAAGTGCCCTGAATCCCACCAGATGTTGATTGGCTACTACTACTATAATTTGGGAGCATTGGCCATGCTGCCTGGGTGGGGTTGATGGGAGTTGGCACCATGAAGAAGAAGAAGAAGAAGAAGAAGAAGAAGAAGAAGAAGAAGAAGAAGAAGAAGAAGAAGAGTAGTAGTAGTAGTAGTAGTAGTAGTAGTAGTTTGGATTTGATATCCCGCTTTATCACTACCCAAAGGAGTCTCAAAGTGGCTAACATTCTCCTTTCCCTTCCTCCCCCACAACAAACACTCTGTGAGGTGAGTGGGGCTGAGAGACTTCAGAGAAGTGTGACTGGCCCAAGGTCACCCAGCAGCTGCATGTGGAGGAGCGGGGACACGAACCCGGTTCACCGGATTACGAGTCCACCGCTCTTAACCACTACACCACACTGGCTCCCACCATGTTAGCTGTTCCTGATGTGGAGTGATGTGCATTGATCAGTGTTGAGGACCAGTTGAACACAGAGGAATGGTGGGAGGAAGCAGCTGGGGAACCACCAAGAGAAGAAGGCTCAGAACCCGAGGAGTAGTTAGAGGGAGAAGACTGGGGGGCAGTGTTGGAAGAGGTAACAGGGAGTTGGGAGAGTTTGTGGCAGAAAAAAGTCCAGACTCAGAGGCAGAAGCTGAAGCTGAAGCAGGAAAGGAGGGAGGCCAAAAGGCAGAGATGTATTCCCCTCCCCCCGGTGCAAAAAGTTCCCCTCTTCCCCTCGTCTCCAAGAACCAGGAGAGGCATGAAAAGAGTGGAGACCAAGTTAACTTCATGCAGCCGCAGTTTCAGATTGCTTGGGGGTACCTTGAAGAGGAGGGGGCAGGCAGCTATGGGGAGTCAGGGACCTTCAATCTTCATAACTGATGAGGCTGTATTTTAATGTTGTATTTTAATCTTGTTTTTAAGTTGTATTTCAATCAATTTGTTTTTATATTGGGTGTTATCCGCCCTGAGCCCGGTCTTGGTTGGGGAGGGTGGGGTATAAATTATTATTATTATTATTATTGCTTCATAGGACACTGAGGTCCAGCTCCGAGGGCCTTCTGGTGGTTCCCTCACTTCGAGAAGTGAGGTTACAGGGAACCAGGCAGAGGGCCTTCTCGGTAGTGGCGCCCACCCTGTGGAATGCCCTCCCACCAGATGTCAAAGAAATAAACAACTGACTTTTAGAAGACATCTGAAGGCAGCCCTGTTTAGGGAAGCTTTTAATAGTTGATGAATTTTTGCATTTTAATACTTTGCTGGAAGCCTCCCAAAGTGGCTGGGGAAACCCAACCAGATGGGTGGGGTATAAATAAATTTCATAAAATGTGGGCATCTTCTCACATTACATGCTGTAGGTATACATGTAAGGTGTGTAAAATATCAGGTGCAAATAAGACAAAGAGATGACTGAAAGCTCATACCTCACTCGTCAGGAAGTCAAGACTGGCTGTGGTTGAGTGTACGCATGGAAACACATCCAGACCTACTGCTCCACATGTAGAAAACAAGGTCAACTGAATGCTTCTTCAGCACCATCATGAACTGTGGCGTTTGTCTCCTAGGTGTGTGACATCATACTTGGTTCATAAGGAAAGGGCTAACTAATTGTAAAAATGACTAACCAATGGGAACCCAAGGGGCAGAGTTAACTGTGTATAAGGTTTAAGCACAGAGGTTTTTGGGGAGAGTTAGAGTTGTTGAGAAGACAGTCTGGAGTTAGAAGAGACAGAGAAGATAAGTCTGTGGGTTGGGCTAGTCTGGTGTGAGAGAGTGAGAGAATTTGTTAAGAGGAGTCAGTCAAACAGTTGAGATAATCGGTCAGAAGGTATTAAGAAGGTATAGACCGGTAAAGAAACTAAAGTTAAGATACTGACAGGAATATTATCTGAGAAACCATAAACTTGTTAATGTTTGTAAACTAAACTTGTTTTTTTGGTTCACTTTTAACAACTGACTGGACTCAGTGTTTTACCAGAGAGTAACGAGTTGGTGGCAGTGGGAAAGTGATCACAGTGGTGGCACAGGGATCAATAGACTGTTAAACGTCCGGGGACCCTGTGTGATCACCACACAAGATCAACCGAATGCTCCTTCGGCACCATCATGAACTGCTCCCAGGGCTGGCCCAAGACATTTTGGCACCTGAGCAGAACCACAAAATAATATTCCCTCTGCCCGGGAAGGAGGGTGAGTGAAGATCTGATGTCCCTGTGGGTCCTGCCTCACCTTGCGTCATGGGTGGGCCAGCTCTGACTACCCCATCAGAACCCTTAGGTTGCAATCCTATATATATTATACGAAATTTGCAGGGATTTACTTCAGGGTAAACAATGCATGGAATGGGACTAATTGGGTGACATATTTACTATTCATTCTGATTTTCGTTTCTTCTAAACAATTGTGCATGTTAATAATAAGAATCCAAACAGCTGCTGGGTAATTTATTAACAACTGCTAATATTGATTCACTTTTGTTCGAAGCCTCCAGTGTTGTGACATCGAAGAAGTAAAGGAGTCTACACTGGAAACCAACGGCGAGGCAAAAACATTGATCATACAGGAACAATTGAACCCTCTAGTGGAATCAACCCCACACTGCAATTGTCTGTTTATGGTGGCTTCGAATTACCAATGCAAAAATAAATACAAATACCTTTAGCGTGCTGTATAGCACAGCAGTTTGGTTCTTCTGCAAGACAACAAAGGTGTGCAATTCAGATGTTCTTAACTTTATTTCTTAAAGGACAGATTCTTTCCTTTCAAAATGACGACAGAAAGGAAGTCCTGCAAACTTCTTCCCAAACTGCTACTTCTACACTTTCCAGCTGGGTTTCTTTGTTTTGCATCTTTCATGTTTCTAGGCTCCTCCTTGGCCAAGGAGCCCTTTTTTGCATATTCTGTGACATTTCACTGTTTGCTGAAAATAAATATATGCCCTACATCATGAAACAGTCATATTAGGCGTAGGCCATTCTTGTAGGCACCCCACAGGCATCTGGTTGGCCACTGTGAAAATAGGATGCACTATACAATACAATAGGGACGCGGGTGGCGCTGTGGGTTAAACCACAGAGCCTAGGACTTGCCGATCAGAAGGTCGGTGGTTCGAATCCCCGTGATGGGGTGAGCTCCCATTGCTCAGCCCCAGCTCCTGCCAACCTAGCAGTTCAAAAGCATGTAAAAGTGCAAGTAGATAAATAGGTACCGCTCCAGCAGGAAGGTAAACGGTGTTTCCTTGCGCTGCTCTCGTTTGCCAGAAGCGGCTTAGTCATGCTGGCCACATGACCCGGAAGCTGTACGCCGGCTCCCTTGGCCAATAAAGCGAGATGAGCGCCGCAACCCCAGAGTCGGTCACGACTGGACCTAATGGTCAGGGGTCCCTTTACCTTTATACAATACAATACAATACAATACAATACAATACAATACAATACAATACAATACAATACAATACAATACAATACAATACTGGAATATGTAAATGTTTCTTGGATTGTCCTTAAATTGTCCCACTACACTTGCCATCCATGCCACACCCTTTGAGAACCACCACAGTAGAAGGAGAATCGAATCCACTCTTGATTTGCAATGGCTTTTTAAAAATTATTATTTTAAAAAAATTACCTTTGTAAGTTGAAGCTTGCTGGAATGCTGCAAAATCCTTTCTCAACCTCGGGTTCCCAGCTGTTGTTGGACTGCAACTCCCATCATTCCTAGCTAGCAGGACGACCAGTGGTCAGGGAGGATGGGAATTGTAGTCCAACAAGGTCTGGGAACCCAAGGTTGAGAAAGACTGGATTAGAGTATGGCCCGTTTCACACATAAGGGAGCAGCTGTGGCTTTTTAACTGTAGCTTTGATGTATGTGTGAGGGAAGCACATTTATCAGGCAGGTACATGCATCTCAAACTTAAACGAGACAAGATGAATCTCCCTGGTGATTGGATTTCATGTGTGCTTTAAAGTTAGAAGTTGCTGCTGGGATCCTCTGAAATGGTCAGAGACCCTGGATCCTTGAGAGGGTGGTTAAAACTCTCACCCTGTGCTGTTTCTCCCCATTGACTCTGTTGCCCTTAATTCCTTACTTTCCTAACAAGGGGAAGCACAGTTACCACATGGGAGACAGGACTGCATGCAACTGTCTGGCAGGTGTGTACTCATAGGAAGCCCATCACTAAATATGCATGAAATGGCCCTAAGACTTCTAAGAATCACTTCTCTTTCTTGGCCGTGTCCTTAGTATCTGCAGAAAGTTGACAAGGCTGTTCGCTTCTGACACAAATATGGCTCTTTATTTTTTAAAAAGAGCTGTATAGATGATCGGCTCAGCAGCTGCGGGTTCTTCTTTCGCAGCGGCGGTAAAAAGCTGCCCTTCCTTCCTGAACGCCTCCCCACCAAATCAATGCTAAAAATTCAGAGCATCAAAAGAACTTTTCTGAGAAAGATGGCAATGAAAAATAGCACACTTGAATGAAACAGAATTAAGAAAGAAGTCATAGATCACAGAGCTGGCATAAAGCTCTATTACTTTCAATCCTTCCTTAAATCCCATTTCTTGCACAAGCAATTCCTCTTTTCCTACCCTGGGACCAGCAATGTTGCTTGCAGTCTGAACTGTCCATGTGAAAACATTATTTCCAAGTGCTTTAAAAAAAAAAAAAAAAAGCACATGGCAGAATTTACCCAAACAGGCCCTTCCAATTTGACAAGAGGCACATGTGTTTTGTACCTTGATTTACTTACCCAATTTTATCGCTAGGGCATATGATTAAAAAGCAAACATGTTGCACAAACTCATTTTCAGTGCCCTGGTGCTGTTTTACTGCATGTACATGTAGAAATGATCTCTCTCTCTCTCTCTCTCTCTCTCTCTCTCTCTGTGTGTGTGTGTGTGTGTGTGTGTTTTCCCACAGCATTCAAAACCTTTTGGGTGGTGTAGCCACAACTATAGTCTCTTTACTTCATCTGCCAGATTCCCTGATCCTGGGCCTTATTTGGTGTATACTCCCAATTTTTTGTCATTGGGGTTTTTATAGTTAAAGATTAGGAACTTTTTTAGAAGTCCAAATATTTTGACCAGAGAACTGAATCCTTGTAATTTGCCACTCACCTTTCTCTGATGAAAATAGGGATGTCCTATTCCATTATTATGGAATGCAGTTGGCGCTGTGGTCTAAACCACTGAGCCTAGGGCTTGCAGATCAGAAGGTCGGCAGTTCAAATCCCCAGACAGGGTGAGCTCCCGTTGCTCGGTCCCTGCTCCTGCCAACCTAGCAGTTCGAAAGCATGTGAAAGTGCAAGTAGATAAATAGGTACCGCTCCGGCGGGAAGGTAAACGGCATTTCTGTGCGCTGCTCTGGTTTCGCCAGAAGCAGCTTTGTCATGCTGGCCACATGACCTGGAAGCTATACGCCGGCTCCCTCGGCCAATAAAGCGAGATGAGCGCCACAACCCCAGAGTCGTCCGCGACTGGACCTAATGGTCAGGGGTACCTTTACCTTTATTCCATTATTATTATTATTATTATTATTATTATTATTATTATTATTCCCTGCCTATCTGACTCGCTTGTCCCAATCACTCTGGGTGGCTTCCAACATACATAAAAACATAAGAAAACATTAAACATTAAAAACCTTCCCAATACAGAACTGCTTTCAGATGTCTTCTAAAGGATGTATAGTTATTTGCTTGGCTTGGGGGTCGCATAACTACATACCCTCCGATGAAAATAGGGACATCCTAGGGAAAAGAAGGACTTTCAGGATCAAATCAGAAACTGGGACGGCTTCTGTAAATCCAGGGCTGGAAAACAGGGACACTTGGAGGGTCTGAGATTTTCTAGTGGGTGTCTTGCTACCGCTCTTGTGTATAAGAAGATTTTGGTGGAAGGCTTTAGGCTCTCATGTGTATAACAGAATTGGAATTGGTAGCAGGCAGTGTGTGGTGTTTCTGGTGGGGAGATGGCCAGATTATGAAACCATCCCTCAGTGTTATCACCCCAGAATCAGGCAAAACTTTTTTTTTTAATTGTCACACAAACTTAAAATTCAAACTTTTCCAACTGGCATCTGAGTTTTTATTTTGAATATGAATGCTTATCATGAACTTGGGGTGCCTTGGCATCTGTGTTAGAGCTTTGGTTTTGCTTGGTATCATCAACCAAGGCAGGGCAGTGATTAAAGTGTTGGCTTTGGACTGGAGACTTGGCTTCAGTTTCTTACTCAGATTCAAAACTCACTAGGTGACCTTGGGTAGCCAAACCTACCTGGAAGGATTTTCTTCAAGAAAGATATAACAGGAGATAAACCTACACATGCAGCTTTGAGTCTTTGATGGAGTATGGGCAGGAAACAAATATGGCAAAGGAAGCAATTCATATTTAGAGACTGGGAAACATGTTTCTTGACAGAGAAGCAATTGGAAAAGGTGCTGCTAGTACAAAGCCCTAGCGTCTTTTAGCTGAATGACAGAGCACATGCTTAATAACAATAACAATAAATTTCGATGCTGCCCTTCCTCTGAGGACAACAGGGCAGTGTGCAAAATAAAAACACAAAAATGCATACCGTAGTAACAAACAAAACAACACCCCACAGTTTAAAAGGCCTTAGATTGTTTAATTAGCCGAAGAACAGGGAAAAGAGGTATGCTTTTGCCTGGCACCTAAAGATATGTAATGAAGGCACCAGTCGAACGTCCCTGGAAAGAGCATTCCACAGATGGAGAGCCACCACAGAAAAGGCCCACTCTTGTACTGCCACCCTCCTTACCTCTTGTGGAGGAGGCACACGAAGAAGGGCCTCAGATGATGATTGTGGGATCTGAGTTGGTTCGTATGAGGAGAGACTGAAGGTCGCAATCAGTGCTGGTGAAGACTCCATGCCTGAATCCCTGGAGAGATGATGCTAGTCATTGTCAGGAGTTTGGCCTACACTCAAATAGGACCCTGGCAGAGACACATGCCCAACTGGCATGTTCTCTCCCTCGTGGTCTTTCATTCGGGAGCTTCATAAGCTTTCTTCTGCCCAAACATCACAGCAACCGATGCCAACCGACACCAGCACACTTAGGGATCCCCAGAGTTTGCGCATTTCGCGTGACAGATCTCAGCAACTCAGCATTTTGGCTATTTATATTAACATATAAACACACACGGAGCACTGCAACATGGCTTCCTCTCTCTCTAGCATCAGACAGCAAAGAGAAAAAGGGCAAAGGACAATAGTCCCACTTCACGGAACACAGTAACACAAACATTCTGTCTTCGTCACTTCCCACTCTGTGGAATCAAAACATATACCATCATGTGAAAGACAACAATCCCATGACTGCAATCACGGAGCAGGAATTCTAACAGTCATTGTGGACAGTACTGAACTAGATGGACCAATGGTCTGGTTTGGTCTAAGGTGGCTTCCTGTTTCTATGATTACCCACATTTGAGTGTTTAGACAATATGCTCTCAGCTTTCAGATAATTTGACCACATTGCACCATTACCTGTCCGGCACTGTCAGTAGTGATGATGCAACCTTGTAAACCTAGTTCGGAATACAAATTTCATATGCTCAGAATGCATGCCTGTACTTCTTCACCTTCGATAGTAATTTGATTGAAAGAGCAGCTTCTTTTTCCCATTCCCATCCATTTAAACTCTTGCTGTCAAACAGAAAACACCTTTGCATGTGTGCTGTCCAATCCTAGGAGCTGTTACTTATCACTTGTCAAGTATTGACATCTATCTTTCAAGTCAAGCATCCAACAAAATGAAATATCATTAGATGTCAAGAACAAAAATCAAAGATTTGATAAATATTTTAATATTCAGAGAATGGCTGGAGAAAATTGGTAAGAATTTTGAAAAACTAATTCAATTCATCTCCAAGTCTGATGGAGTTAGAAAATGGTCAAAGGCCAGGTGATAATTCCATCCTTTTTTGTGCCTGTTTCAGAAACAAGAGACTGCTGTGAAATTATACTTATTCTATGTGCTAACAAGTCTGCCTCTCTTATCAACCCTAGTTGTTGCCATTGACATAATTTCTGAGCACCCAACCAGAACAGCGGGAGTTAAAGATTTAATAAAAGCTTCACTGATGCCTATGAATAATTGTATTTGTTCAAATAGGTTTGTAGCACATTTTAAATCATCTTTATCTTAAGTTAACAGTAGTGTGTTCGGGCTACTTCTGAGCTAAAAAAAAAAGTCCATAGGTTTTCATGAAACTGTCAACACTGCCACAAATCTCCCCTTAATAGCCTTTTTGGAGAGCAAGGGGGCAAGGCATCCTTGTCAAAATATACTTTGTTCAATCATTTACACTGCCCTTAGTGATGACATCGTTATGTAGCCAGAACTGATTGGCTACATAGCCTTGTGAAACAATCCCTGATTGGCTCAGATTACCCACATGACTAATCCAGACAGAAGGAAGGTGGGGATTGCATGGAAGCAGAAACAACGGCATCAAAAGATTGTTAAAAAGTAAATATTCGGAGAAAGCATTGTGGGTTTTCATGAAAAAGTTCTACCACACTGAAAGTATTAATTTCTATCACCCAAAGCTGAAACGGTAGATATCTCACACAGCTCTTGTTTAGACCTGAAAGCATATTACTTAACTTGTACCTATGTTGATCAGGGCTTTGTAAATTATTACAACAACCTAGAAAATGGCTTGGTGGTAGCAGATGAGCTGCGAGTGCAGATATTTTAACAATGATGTCACATGTTGTCACTAAGTGTGACACAGAGGAGGAGTGGGGGGCAACCAGCTGGGGAACCCCCAAGAAAAGAGGGCTCAGAGCCAGGGGATTGGTGGTGGGATAATGATGGGCGGGATGCTGGAGAAGAGGGAGCAGACTGGGAGCAGGAGGTGTTGGAAGCTGAAGAGGGAATAGGGCTTAGTGTGCGGAAAAAGGCTGTAGCAGAGAGCAGTCCAGAGTCGGAGGCAGGAGAGGAGGGTGGCCAGGAGACAGAGATGACGCAGGCTGGTGAAGAAGCCAGGAAATCTCCCCTTCCTGCTGTAAGCATCTCCCCTTCCAGCTGGTCTCCCACAACCCACAGAGGTATGAAGAGGGCGGAGCAACGACACACAAGGCAATGGAGCTTCGGTTTGCTTGGGAAGGACCCATGGGAAGAGGGAGCTTAGAGAACTGTTGGAAGACCTTCAGTCCTCACAACTCCCTCACTGGAGCAAGATCTACCGGGAAGAGTTGCTGTGATCACTAGGCCTGCACTGTTTCGGTTTCCTTGACTAAAGAGTTAACTTCACTGACACCTTGTGACAACTATGTATCTGAAGAAGCGTGTAGGCACACGAAAGCTTATACAGTGGTACCTCGGGTTACAGATGCTTCAGGTTACAGACTCCGCTAACCCAGAAATAGTACCTCGGGTTAAGAACTTTGCTTCAGGATGAGAACAGAAATGGCGCGGCAGCGGGAGGCCCCATTAGCTAAAGTGGTGCTTCAGGTTAAGAACAGTTTCAGGTTAAGAACGGACCTCAAGAACGAATTAAGTACTTAACTTGAGGTACCACTGTATAACATGTGCTCTCTCTTACATAGCATTTTTCCTCCACCCATCTCAAACGGTTTCTTTAAAAAAAATGTGCCTCCAAAAGGAAGAGAAATTATCAATGCCAGCTCCAGGACTGCTGTAGATCACACATATATCCCACACCCCGTTCTAGAATTTTATGTACCCCAGTTTGATGACTCAAGTGAGGCTGCAAGAGGATTAAGTTTGGCATTCTGGTTTGAAGCCTTGCATGGTGGCACCGCTGAAAAGCTTTGATTTGCATCTTTTTCTTTCTCCAGCATGAACACTTCTTTTAGAATTGTAGCAATGATGTCTAAGTTTGTGTCTATACATATAAGCATATGGGTTTTCCATGCAACACTGTGGCATCTTGACCCTCCTTTTTTGACAGAAATTTTGCGGCGGCTGCACGGCGGCAGCAGAAGGCCCCATTAGCTAAAGTGATACCTCAGGTTAAGAACAGTTTCAGGTTAAGAATGGACCCCCGGAACGAATTAAGTGTAGCCTTATTAGACTTTATCAGGGATGACAAGGTCTGTGTGTCTTTGTGGTCAGGATGTAAGATAAGACCCAGACGTGTCATCCCTGCTCTACTGGAACTGGCAAGGCCACTCATTGCCGTCACAGACTGATAAGGGAGAGGGCTTTGAGCACTTGTCTATACAGCTGGGTTTTCTGTTTATACATTGACTCAAGCTCAAGCTTCCTGAGCTTGAAAAGCTCAAGTTAATGCATTTAAGAAATGCTCCCTTGGAGGAGGAAAAATGGGGATTTTGGGTCAGTTTCAAACTGACTGCAGTTCTTAACTCAAGGTACCATTGCACCAGAACAAACTTAGTTGATCTATAAGGTGCTACTGGACAATTTTTTATTATTTTTATTTTGACACCTTGTGAGTTACTGCCAACCTGTTCCCAACTCCTTCCTTGACAGTCAGATGCCCCCCCCCCATTCTGTACCATCTGGACCTTCTAAACCAGGTCCAAGGGCTTCCCCACATGGAGTACCTTGAAGTAATCGAGCCTTGAGGTTCATCACATGGACTTCAATAGTCAGGCTATCTTGGGTTGTGCTTTAAGCTGGAGTGGGCACTACGAGGTCACAGTGCTACGCAGATTTCAGATAGCATCTGGAAAACATCTGTGTTATTTGCAGATTCACATCAAGAGTAAAACCTCTCCATGCAAATTATTCTAATAAAAGTAGATAGCGGAGTTAAATAGTAGCAATTTCTCAGGTCCCCCGATTTAAATGTGCAATATAAGAAAAAATAATTGCAGTATATGTGTGCGCACGTGCATTCCTAGAGCTAAAGAAAAAGCCTGACACCAGATCCAGATCAATTTAGAGATAACACCAGGACATATAAAAATACAAAACCTTGAAGGGCAGTTAAAAATTGGATAAGACAAGATCTTGTTAGATGGAGAGAAGGGAAACAACATTCAAAACAAGAGCTAGACAGCACTCAAGTGTTGCTTAAAGTAAAAGCCAAATCGTTGAACTCACAATAAATTAGGTACTAATATTCAAAACAAAGAAAATAAATTAGAAATGCAAATAAAAAATGCAAAAATTAAAAGTAGTTGAAAAAAGACCAGAAAAGGGGGGGCGGAGGGCATTCAATATCATTAATTCTTAAGCACAGGAATGTGGAGAAGAGGAGGGAAAGGGTGTTGTCAGAGCTGCTTCCAGATCCTAGCTCACAGAGGATCACGCTACCCAGCGGTCACTTGTAAAAGTCTTTTATTGAGTTACAGTTTCCATTCTCAAGCTGCTGCGCGCAACTCTACGTCTTAAGGGTTAGACCGGCGAAGCTCCGTCTGAGTCTCCGCCCCCTGTACACCAACTTAATACCCTAGCCTTACTCCACCTTTTCCGCCTGACTGTTCTTCTCTGGGTCCCTCTGCCCCCCGGGGTCTCTTCCTTCCGGGATTCTTCTGACGCTGACCCCCTGGACCCTCCTGTCTCCTTGCGCCGGGCTTTAGGACCTGGCTCCCTTTCCGGGCTGCTTACTGCACCACCTTCCTGTGCATTTGAACTTGGCGTGCGCGCCCAACCTTCCACTTTCCATCTGACCGTTTCTTCGCTCCCCGATGGAGGTGTGGCCACTCCTGACTCGTGCCCTCCCTCCTGTTGTGAGCTTCCAGCGCTTGATCCCTGGCGCCCTTCCTCTCCCCTGCTCTCTGTTGGTGACACTGGTCCCGATTTCCAACTGCTCCCCTCTGAGCCCCCTCTGGCCCTTTCTCCCTGGGGTGTCCCCCTAGGCTCCCCCCTTGCCCTGGCCACTGGTGCTCCTTTCTGTGAATCTTCTGATTCACTGGAAAGACTCGGAGATCTCGGGTCGTCGTCATCACTCATCTTTTCTTCTGCCTCCTCCCCCTCGCTCTCTGTTTCCTCCCTTGCCCTTGCCTCTGCTCCTGAACCCCTGACAGGTGTCATTATCCTACTTGTGAAAATGAAGAAAGAAAATCTGTCTTTTGGGTGTCCCATCAAAGTCAATTCTAGGGATCTCACACAGCTGTGAAACCAAGTGCCATGTGACTGCAAGTCTTTTCACTTGTGTGTCTGGAAGTGGCAAATTCATTTACAACTCGGAACAGTAAGTTAAAGAAGCCAATAAGACAGAAGCCTGGAACTACAAATAAAATATAATAAATCAGTTTTGTTAGCCTCTAACAGATTGAAATCCTGGCAGGGTAGGAGAAAGGCAAGGGCCCTGCTGTGAGGCGGAGGCAGACACCATAGTTCTGTGATGAAGGTAAATGCTGATTTACTAATGAACCATTTGTGCCTCAAGGACTGATGAGGTTGGAAAAACAAAGCTGCTTATTATGTGTCGGAAAAAATTCTGCATAGTTTACATACTTGAGCTGCATTTTGTGCACCTAGTGGATGTACCAGGAAATCTCCAGTTCAATTTTTGTCCTACCCCAAATTGACTAGCTTGTCATCTGCAATTAGGGTGTGTGTTTGCGTGTTTGCAATCCTAGTTGCTGCTATTGTTGGCATGTTGGAGAGAGCCAGTGTGGTGTAGTAGTTAAGAGCGGTGGAGTCTTAATCTGGTGAACCGGGTTCGCTTCCCCGCTCCTCCACATGCAGCTGCTGGGTGACCTTGGGCTAGTCACACTTCTCTGAAGTCTCTCAGCCCCACTCACCTCACAGAGTGTTTGTTGTGGGGGAGGAAGGGAAAGGAGAATGTTAGCCACTTTGAGACTCCTTCGGGTAGTGATAAAGCAGGATATCAAATCCAAACTCTTCTTCTTCTTCTTCATCTGTCTGTCTTGAGAGTCAATGGAGTGCACCTCCAGGGGTGAAGTCAAACCACTGGAGAATCACAGCACCTGCTGTGGCTGTGGAGACCAGTACCTCCCTCGTTGTTTTTGCTGCGTTAATAGCAGTGAAGTAACCTCTCTCTCATGGGCAATGGCCACTGGTCCCATCACCTCCTGGCAAATAGAAGGGGAAGAAATGGAGGCAGTGAGAGATTTTACTTTCTTGGGCTCCATGATCACTGCAGATGGTGACAGCAGCCACGAAATTAAAAGATGCCTGCTTCTTGGGAGAAAAGCAATGACAAACCTAGACAGCATCTTAAAAAGTAGAGGCATCACCTTGCCAACAAAGGTCCGTATAGTAGAAGCTTTTCTCAGTAGTGATGTACGGAAGTGAAAGCTGGACCATAAAGAAGGCTGATCACCGAAGAATTGATGCTTTTGAATTATGGTGCTGGAGGAGACTCTTGAGAGTCCCATGGACTGCAAAAAGATCAAACCTCTCCATTCTTAAGGAAATCAGCCCTGAGTGCTCACTGGAAGGACAGATCCTGAAGCTGAGGCTCCAATACTTTGGCCACCTCATGAGAAAAGAAGACTCCCTGGAAAAGACCCTGATGTTGGGAAAGATGGAGGGCACAAGGAGAAGGGGATGACAGAGTTCAAGATGGTTGGATAGTGTTCTTGAAGCTACCAGCATGATTTTGACCAAGGCAGTGGAAGACAGAAATGCCTGGCGTGCTCTGGTCCGTGGGGTCACGAAAAGTCGGACACGACTAAATGACTAAACAACAACAACAACAACCTCTCTGGGGCACAAGCTTGGGTGGAGTGTGTTGAGGTCCTGAGCTGCCCAGATGCCAAGAAGGGATAGCACCTCTGGTGGGGTACACTTTGTGCTCATTCTAGGATAGTTTGTCCACCCTGCATTCAGCTCTCACCTGTGGCTCCCAGAAGCTGCCAGATTCAATCATAACACCGACTTTTCAGCAATGTAAGGATTCCTGAGATACAAAACATCAAGGATGGGGATGCAGATGTTGTTAACCAACTCCCATCAGCTCCAGAGAGCATGGCCTAATGGACAAGGATTGGAGGAGTTGTAGACCAACCTCTGAATGGTCACAGGTCTCCCATCCCTTTTATGCATGAGCACTTTGAACTCCTTAAAATTGTGACAGTACCAAGTCTTGTAACTGAAGGGTTTGTAATTGTGAACTCAACCTTCCCCTCCCCACAAGGCCACTTCAAAGTGTGTGGACCGCTTCACTGGTGCCCAGTCAAAGGTCTATGAACCGAAAGATGGTAGTGTGTGTTCCAGTCCACCAGCAAGTTGGAGCATGTTGAATTAGGTCAGTTTGCCATGAAAAAGGGGACCAAATTCATTCCTCTTCCAACCCTAGTTCTGAGTTTGGAGCCCCCAAGACTTAATGGGCTTGATTCAGTGCCAGAACTCTGAATGCCTGAACTCTGTGTGTGTCTTTGTGTGTGTCCTGGGCAATGTGCTCACCCCTGATCCTTGCCTTTATTAATCTGTAGATAGTCTGATGGAAGAGGCTCGCTCTTAATTTGCATCTCCTTGACCTTTCATTTCCTCATTTGACAAAATGAAACGGACAGTTGCGTGGTGAGTGGAGTGGGATTAAATGGGGATCCCTGGGTGGTGGTGGGAGAAAAAAGATGATCTTGGGGTGAAGTGTGTGAGAGAGAGAAATCAAGAATGGGAGAATCGAAGCGTTCTGCAAATTAGAATTCTAGGGAGATGTAAATCCCACCCACAGCAAAGAACTGGGGTTGGATTCATGCTGGCTGACCAGTGGGATGTTTGAATGTAGCATCTTCCACATCAATTTAGCTGGCAGCCACTTTCATTTCTTTCTGACCAGAGCTGCTGCTTCCATCTGCTACACTGGACAAATATGGATTGTGGTGCCCTTATGGAGCATGATCTACAGGGATGCAGGAGGAGTAAGGGCTATATTTGGATGGTGATGATTCATTTTATTATGGTGTGTGCAGAATGTCTACGAGGACAGCCCCTCTAGAAAGAAGTTAGTTTCAATGGGGCCCAGCCTCAAAAAGGAGGTAGAAGTGAGGAAAATAAAGAGTGGATACATGGGAGAAAAGTTGTGAGAACGAAACAACAAAAAAACCACCCTCCTAGTAATGCAAAAAAGGAGGATATTCCTGCTGTTTGCCCCCTGCAGATGAGAAAATGCAAAATGCAACATGAGTGCATGCAAATGTGTGCAAATGATATGCAGATTTTTATCTCATAGTTTTGATGGCCCAGAATTACCACCTCTGTAGCTAGCAATCCGGAAGGAATCAGTTTTGCTTTTTCCTACCAAAGCAAAAATGTCTGGGAATAGACTGGGATGAGACTTGTTTTCTTTCCAACTCTGCTCTTAGAAATGAACAAAATAACCGAACACAAATTTCAAGCTGTATATTAGACCGGACATTGTGCCAAGCATCATAAAGACCCAAGGGCATGGTCCTTTCTAGAAGAGGTGAATGGGCTATGACTTGTTAATGTATAAGATGAGGAAGCAGAGTAGGCAAATGCCCGGACAAGCAGTTATCAATTCCCCAAAAGAAACAGCCCATGTCTAGGACTCCACAAGCCTACATCTTGCCAACTAGGTGAGAAACGCTGATTTCTTTTTCTTTCCCTGGACAGAATCAATTTGCAAAAGTGTTTCCTTCAGCCCCACCAAGGCTGGTGGCATGTGACACAAATCCCAGTGGCTCAGAGTAGCCAGCAGCCATCAAATGGTGTTAAGCAAACAACTTCAGCTTTAAAGTGATACCAAACCATAGAAAAAAGGCCATTTCTCTCAACAGAGTGTTTTAAAACAATCCAGCTTTTCAAAATTTTATCTCGATCTACGTGAGCACAATTGTACTTTTTTTACAGGAATGTCTGCTTAATCAACTTACCAGAATAGAGAAAGAATGCAAAGAAAGAGAAGGTGTTATATTAAAGCGTGGCTGTGAATGTATATGGCTTGAATCACAAAAGTGTTGCATCCAGACTTGCCCGCAGCAAAACTCCAATAACTGGATACTCCTATGGGTATTTTGGGCTATTCTTCTTTCCCCTTGCAGACCCCAGTGGTTTCCAAAAATCTGCTCCAGGGCTGAGGACTCTCTAGAACAGGCCCTCCAGATGTTTTGGCCTATAACTCCCATGATCCCTAGCTAACAGGACCAGTGGTCAGGGATGATGGGAATTGTAGTCCAAAACATCTGGAGGGCCGAAGGTTGCCTACACCTGCTCTAGAACATCATGAGAAGCTGCAGCAGAGAGAAGGGGAAATTAGCAAAACTTCCTTCCTTTCCTCTAGCAGATGCTTCCAAGGAATTTGTGATCCATTCTGTGAATGAAGGACACCCTTCTATTTACAATCCACATCCAACTGGCAGTCTTTGTTGTGGGTCTGTTTTCTTCTGAATGATCAGGCAAATTGTTAAGTTGTGGGTGAACATATCAGACGACACAGCGATTCTTCAAACAGCTCTTGTTTATTCACAGGCCAGGCCAGAACAGAACTGAAGGGTTCAGTCAGCCTGCTTATATAGAGCTCCAGTACAACGTAACTGTAACAATTTTCTAAAACTATCCAATCACTGAACGTCACTTTCGATCCCTTATTTGCATAACTATCTACAGTATCCCCCTGCTGACCCAGGGTGAGAACTTCAGTACATAACATAAATGATGCTGCTCTGGGCCACCGTAGCATGTTTTGCTGGCGCCCGGGGCAGCTGCAAACAGAGCCCCGCTGTATCAGTCCAGCCGTCGCCAAAGACGTGGCAGCAGTCCTGAGCTACTTTCACAACGTGGCTTGGGGCTGGCAGGATGGCATGAGAAAGATGCAACAGCCATGTGCTCTTTGATCCCAGCCTTGCCCATGCTTTGTAAGGCTGAGATGCTCCTAACACCGCCCTGCCAGCACTCTGCCATTTTGCAAGGCTGGGATTCAGGTCAGATCCCAACCTCGCAAAGTGGAGCATGAGCAGTGCTCCCCTCCCCAAGAAATGCACCCAGGGCCATCACCCCGGCAGTGCCCCCATGCTATGCCCTTGGCCCCCCCTAGGATATTATTCACGCATAAAGTCCCGAATTCAATCTCTACTGTTTTAGCTAAGGCAGGGATCAGCAACCTTTTTCAGCAGGGGGCCGGTCCACAGTCCCTCAGACCATGTGGTGGCCGGACTATATTTTTTGGGGGGGAAATGAACAAATTCATATGCCTCACAAATAAACCAGAGATGCATTTTAAATAAAAGGACACATTCTACTCATGTAAAAACATGCTGATTCCCAGACCGTCCGTAGGCTGGATTTAGAAGGTGATTGGGCCGCATCCGGCCCCTGGGCCTTAGGTTTCCTACCCCTGAGCTAAGGCGTCTCAGGACGTGGATGGTGCTGTGGTCTAAACCAGTGTTCCCCAACCTTGGGCCTCCAGCTGTTTCTGGACTACAACTCCCATCATCCCTCGCTAGCAAGACCAGTGGTCAAGGATGATGGGAATTGTAGTCCAAAAACAGCTGGAGGCCCAAGGTTGGGGAACACTGGTCTAAATCACTGAGCCTAGAGCTTGGTGATCGGAAGGTCAGCGGTTCAAATCCCCACGACGGAGTGAGCTCCCATACAGTGGTACCTCGGGTTACATATGCTTCAGGTTATATACGCTTCAGGTTACAGACTCTGCCAACCCAGAAATAGTGCTTCAGGTTAAGAACTTTGTTTCAGGATAAGAACAGAAATCGTGCTCCAGCAGTGCAGCAGCAGCAGGAGGCCCCATTAGCTAAAATGGTGTTTCAGGTTAAGAACAGTTTCAGGTTAAGAACGGACCTCCAGAACGAATTAAGTACTTAACCCAAGGTACCACTGTAGTTCGGTTCCTGCTCCTGCCAACCTAGCAGTTTGAAAGCATGTCAAAGTACAAGTAGATAAACAGGTACTGCAGCTCCCATCAATGCAAGCCTACTTGGCCAATGGTCAGGGATATTGGGAGTTATCATCCAACAACATAAGGAGGGCCACAGGTTTCCCATCCCTGGGTTACAGCATTCCACAATACAAAATTTGAAGAATTTGCATTTTTTTCATAAGATTAGGTGTCATTTTTTTTGGTAGACCTAAAGACAGGCAAGGGACACAGGTGCTGCTGTGGTGTAAACCACTGAGCCTTGGGCTTGCTGATTGGAAGGTCAGCGGTTTGAATCCCCCTTGACGGGGTGAGCTCCTGTTGTTCGGTCCCTGCTCCTGCCAACTTAGCAGTTCGAAAGCATGTCAAAGTGCAAGTAGATAAATAGGTACCACTCCGGCGGGAAGGTAAAAGGCGTTTCCGTGCGTTGCTCGGGTTTCGCCAGAAGTGGCTTAGTCATGCTGGCCACATGACCTGGAAAAACTGTCTGCAGACAAATGTCTGCTCCCTCAACCAGTAAAGCAAGATGAGTGCCACAACCCCAGAGTTGTTCACGACTGGACTTAACTGTCAGGGGTCCTTTACCTTTACCTCAGGTAACAGGGAAATACTATTGTCTGGGCACTTGGAGAGCAGCCATCAGAATACTGGACTAAATTGACCAATCATCTGACTTGATATGAAGCAAGCAAAAGCTATGGTTCACCGCCAAGGGCTTTCTGAGTACCACCACCACAATTCAAATAAAAGCATCAAATAAGTAAAAGTAAATAAAATAAAAAATAAAATAAAAAATAAATAAAAGTAGAGCCAGTGTGGTGTAGTGGTTAAGAGTGGTGGACTCATAATCTGGTGAACCGGGTTCGCTTCCCCGCTCCTCCACATGCAGCTGCTGGGTGACCTTGGGCTAGTCACAGCGTTTTTGTTGTGGGGGAGGAAGGGAAAAGGAGATTGTTAGCCACTTTGAGACTCCTTCGGGTAGTGATAAAGCGGGATATCAAATCCAAACTCTTCTTCTTCATCATCATCATCGTCATCAAATTGTGCCCCAACTCCACTTCAGATTTGGAGTTTCTTTTGGCACTGGATTTTACCTTTTTTTAAAAAAAAAAAAAGAGCAAAGCAAATAAATGGGGACTGAGCCAGGAAATATTATTTGTGTGATAATCACTGTGTATTCCAGCCAGCACTCGGGTCTTTGCACAGAGCTGTGAATAGGAGGGCTGACAGAACAGCCTTAATTATATGCAATGTTTCAGGGAGCTCATATTTTGCAACCTCAGCAAGCCATGAGTGATTCTGTGTCCAGAAGCTCGTGAGCAATCTCTCCCCATTTTGCGCCAATAATCTTGCAAGCCAGTCTAATTTGCAAGACTATTCTTTTGCAGCATTGTAATTACATCTGTCTCAAATGGCAACAAGCGGAAGCATTTCCTTGTGTGTTCAATCGTTTTTCCTAATAATACTAACAGAACACCATACCTTAGAGCAGGTTTACTTAAGGATCCACATTAGATTAATGGAAGGGGGGGGGAAACGGGCCTCCAGAATGGATCCCGTTCACAACCAGAGGTACCACTGTATTTTCCTGATCTTCTGTTGTACAGTGGTACCTCGGGTTACATATGCTTCAGGTTACATACGCTTCAGGTTACAGACTCCACTAACCCAGAAATATTGCTTCAGGTGAAGAACTTTGCTTCAGGATGAGAACAGAAATTGTGCTCCGGCGGCACGGCAGCAGCAGCAGGAGGCCCCATTAGCTAAAGTGGTGCTTCAGGTTAAGAACAGTTTCAGGTTAAGAACAGACCTCCGGAACGAATTAAGTTCTTAAACCGAGGTACCACTGTATACCACTTTAAATTCTTGTTTGAAAGGGTTCTTCGTTGCCTGATCCCAGGCAATGAGGGATCACAGAAGACACAATCGTGATTACAGCACCGCAGAATCACACAGATGTAACAGCATTACAACTTCACCAGGAACAAATAAAGTCATCCACACAATTGATAGGAAAAGATGGAGCATGTTCCCATTGCCCATGCGCAATCAGGCCCAACAGTCCCTCTCACCATGTCATTAGTCACCATCACTATATAGACCTAAAAATGGAATTTCTCTGAAAATTCTCTCCCCTCCCCTTTTTTAGGTTGCTTTCTTATTGCCTCCCCTCCCCTCCCTCTCAAAAAACAACAACTAGCTTGGTGGAAATATTAGAACAGTACTACTTTCTATGCATACTAGTCTGTACTGGAGTGTATGGGGTGTTAGGCAGGGGTAGTACCTCTGGGGGGAACATGTTGTGTTCCTTCTGGGGTAGTCTGTCCCCACCCTGCACTCAGCTCTCACCTGTGGCTCCTAGAAGCGGTCAGCATGCGACAGCAGCCACACCCTGGGAACGGTTTTGACAGGCTGCTTAAACCAGACGAGGGTAGCTGATGGGTCTTAAATCCTCAGTGTTAGAGACTTCCCTAGCATGTGAAGACAGGCTCTGGCAGACAAGACCAATAGTAGCTCCAACTGTCAAGATGGCGGTTTCTGTGTGTTCTGTCGAGGGAAGTGAGGGACAGATGATGATGATGATGAAGAAGAGTTTGGGTTTGATATCCTGCTTTATCACTACCTGAAGGAGTCTCAAAACGGCTAACATTCTCCTTTACTTTCCTCCCCCACAACAAACACTCTGTGAGGTGAGTGGGGCTGAGAGACTTCAGAGAAGTGAGACTGGCCCAAGGTCACCCAGCAGCTGCATGTGGAGGAGCGAAGACATGAACCTGGTTCACCAGATTACGAGTCTACCACTCTTAACCACTACAGTGGTGCCTCACAAGACGAAATTAATCCGTTCCACGAGCCTCTTCGTCTAGCGGTTTTTTCGTCTTGCGAAGCAACCCTATTAGCGGCTTAGCGGATTAGCGCTATTAGCGGCTATTAAAGGCTTAGCAGCTATTAAAGGCTTAGCGGATTAGTGGCTAAAAGGCTATTAGCGGCTATTAAAGGCTTAGCGGATTAGCAGCTAAAAGGCTATTAGCGGCTTAGCGGCTTAGAAAAAGGGGGGGAGCGGAAAAAAATCGGAACACTTGCAAGACGTTTTCATCTTGCAAAGCAAGCCCATAGGGAAAATCGTCTTGCGAAGCAGCTCGAAAACGGAAAACCCTTTCGTCTAGCGGGTTTTCCGTCTTGCGAGGCATTCGTCTTGCGGGGCACCACTGTACACCACACTGGCTCTCTATGGGGCTCATCAACCTGGGATGGTAGCACATCTAGGTGGAGAAGGAAGCCTCTGATCCTAAGCCTTTGCTGCCTTGCGGGATATCTTCAGGAGAAGAAAAGGTCAAGGAGTAAGCCCTACACAAATCCAGAGTGGAGTCCCAAAGATGGTTGGATAGCGTCCTGTACGCCTCCTTCTGGCATCTCCTGCAGCCAAGCTGCTACCAAACATATTGCTCTGCTTTCCTTTGGACTACATCAGCGACACCAAGAGCAGGGTCTTGACATCTGGGCAGCTCAAGACCTCCCTACACACTGCCCAGGCTTGCGCCCTGGAGAGGTGGCTCTGGTGCTGCCAACACAGCAGTTTGACTTCACCCCTGGAGGCGCACTCCATTGTTTCTTGAGACAGGTGGATGCCAACAGCAATAAGTCTGGACTTCAGATTGCAAGTATCAAGACTAGCTAAGCTACAGCTAGTGCTGAACAAAACCTCTCTCCCATTTCCATCTAACCCAGTGACTTTCAGACTTCCCGAATTCAGGAAACCTTTTCCACATCCTCATTCTCAAGAACCAAAAGGGAATCCCTGAGATTCTCCTACAAAGTCCCTGAGTGTTGCAGAGAATTCTCAGACATCTTCTAAGGCCTCCAGATGTTTTTGGACTACAACGCCCGCTAGCCCTGGCCAACACAGCTGTATTGCTTGGGGCTGGTGCAAGTTGTCCTCCAACAGCATATGAAGGGCAAAGATTGGCAAAGACTGCTCTAACACCTTCTCATCAGAACTCATGAATCAGGGCATGATTCAGTGGCAACATAATGCAAGGGATGATCAATGGAGGGCAAGAATTCCTTTCCTTTCAGAGAAACTTGGGCACTATTTTTGATCTTCTCAGTCATGAAGGAACTTCTTAAAAACACCTCTAGGATTCCACAGAATATAATGTAAAAAAATGCTGGTCCAGTGCATCAGTTTTAAAATAATACTACTGCATTTTATTATATCTATAAAAACAGGGGGGAAATGATATGGTTGGGGAAAGGGGAGGGAGAAGGGGATTTACATCTGGCTTAAAACCAAACTAATCTCTTCTTACCAAGGATTACTATTAGGTGTTTGTTTATCTAGTACTAACTTTATGTGCAAACTAATTCAATGTGCTCAGCCTCCATTGCTGAAATATTTTACCTCTTTTCTATGCAGTTTTCCTCGGGTATTTGCATTTAGATACTATCCATCTAAAATGAGAAATCCAAATAGGAAACAAAAATCTTATAAAAAAAGTAAGATTAAACGAAGAAGAAATAGAATGTCTGAGAGAACAAAGGCAGGAGATGAAGTAGGAATATATCTTTAGGACCAAACTATACAGTGAAGGGGGCATTAATCTCTGGGGAGAAGGTGAACGAGGCAATTCAAAAAGGGGGGGGGATGGTGACAGAAGGGCAGAGATATTTAAATAGTGTGAATTGTTAATACTTCAGCTTGCAATATTTTTCTTTGGAAATTCTGAGACGATGAAATTGGTCCATATTTATTTGAGTCGAGGAGTGGGAGCAAAGATATGCGTAGCATAAAAAGAGAATTTGCTGCATGGAGAGCATGATGCAGTTGTGCACGTTCACAACTGAACTGGATAAAGGAGCCTGCTCTCTCCCAGCTTGGCCTCCTGTTGTTTCTTCCTCCACCTCCTTCTGCTTCTGTTGGCAAGCATTAACAAAGCTCCCTGCAAGCAGGCACCTCAAACGGGTCTCTCCCCATCTCACACCAATGGCTGAAGGGAGTTTGGTTTAATTTTCCACAGATGGAACACAAGGAAAGAAGAGACAGCAAAGCAGGTGAGGGCCAAAAGTGCCAGTGTTCATTATACTAATATGTTTGCCTGCCCGTTGAGTTGTAAAGACAGGCTCGCACCACAGTGGAAAAGTATGCCCTGATCTCCCTTTTACCATTATGTCTCTCTTTGTGCTGGTCCCGGGGGGCGGTTACCATGCGGTGTGGTCTGAGTCCGGTCCTGGGTCGAGGGTCTGGAGGCTGTCCGTCAGGGGCAAAGTGGGGTCCAAGGCAAGGAGCCAGGCGTGGTCAGGAACTCCAAAAGAGCAGGTCAGGGTGCTGGCAGGAACAGGTTTCCAGCGATGTTGCTCCCGCAACCTGGGACTGGGCTGACTGGCCTTTATCTCCTCTGAGGCCTAGGGAGGTCCACAGGTGACCCGCCTCTCCTGGCCTTAAGGCGAGCACTCCTCCTGGGAGAAACCAGTTCCCTCCGCCTCCCTGCCTTGAGCCTCTGCAGCTCAGGAGAGGCTGGAGGGTTACTGGACCCAGAGGCAACCTCACCTTCCCCTGACAGGGCTGGGAGAGGAGCACCTGCAGGCAACGGGTCCTCGATCACCTCCGGAGCCAGAGTGGATTCATCTGGTGTCTGCTCCTGAGGATCCGGCACAGGTGAGGGCCCTTCAGGTTCAAGCCCCTGCCCCAGCTCAGCCAGCCCTGGAGGCGAGCACTCCTGTGCAAGCTGGGATTCCTCAGGTTCAGCCTCTGAATCAGATTCCCAAGCCACCACACTCTTCCACATGAACCTGTCCAGGTATTAAGGACTTCAGGAGAGGACCTTCTTTGAAGAGCCTTTGGTGAGGACATGAGAGTGGATCATCCCAGGAATTGGGCATAGGCTTTGAAACTCCATCCCAAGGAAGCCCCTTCCTCTTCTAGCCTTCTGAAGGTAAGTGAAGACCTTTCTGATCACATATCTAGTTCACAGCTGACAGCTGTTTTTACTTGTCCGTGTTATGGTTTTTAGATTCGTTGTGAAGCTTACACTGAAACCAGCTTTATGGATTTCTTTTTTTTTTTTTTTTAGCATGATACTCCTTCCTAACCCATGGGTAGGGAACCTCACGCCCGGGGAGGGGTCAAATGTGTACCTCCATTGGGATTCTTCCCCTGTCACAGGCCACACCTCTCTCACTGGGAAACAGCTTCATGGGCCCTGCTCCACATCATGCTCAAATCTGACTGGAATATGTCATTGGATTGTGATAATTCATCTCACTTGCTCAGACAGAGGATGGAGAGATGTGCTTGCATATCAAAACCACTGCCTTTTGTATGAGTGGCATGTAGCCTACAATACAAAAGCAGGAATAACATCCATTGATCTGTCCATTTTAGCATCTAGGCATCCATGCCAGTATGTGGCTCCCTGGAAGCTTGCCCATGAGGCAACGCAGGCTGAAAAATGTTCAGAAACTATATTACAGCTTCCCAGTACACTCAAGATAAAAGAATTATTGTTTTTCCTTTGTCAAATGTTGGAGGTTGTTGCAACAATGGTGATAGTAGGAACTAAAGTGTTCCACAAGTTCTGGGGGACACCAAGCAAGGAACAATAGTACAGAACAGTCTCCACCACAATTCTTTAGTCTTGTCAGAATTGTACTGTTCAAATAAAATTAATTTGGTCGCGCGCTCCAGTCTCCTGCTGCATCATTTATAAAGGATGCCCTATCAAAAAATTGCAGGAGAGTTCTTATGAGATGAAAAAGTTTGAGAAACACTGGTTTCGGGTATACAAAACACTTTGCATCCTCTTCAGAGACTTAACCACAAACATCTGCCCTGCAGTTTTAGAGTCCTGCCTGTTTGCTACTAAAGCATTGCCCTTCAGACTTCACATCAAGGTGGGGGGGATGAACATTCCAGCTTTCTAGCATAAATGGATAGGACTGCAGGGCACGTCATTGACAAGTGTTCTTGTTTGGATCAAACCGTAGGAAGTCCATTTTAAAAACGCCACGTCATCTTTCACTTTCAGTATCAAAATGGAATTGTTCAGGGGAGACGAAGTACAAAAGGAGTAGGTCCTACCTCCGCAGGTACAATTTTTCATGTTGCCCTTCATCTACTCAACCAGAACCTCTTGCCAGTAGCCTTAGGAGAATGTAAGACAAATGCCCATATTCAGGAAGATCTACAGAATCATCAGTTTCTGAAGTGCGACGAATCCTTTGTGACAGCCCCATTCGCTGCTACATAATCCTGACAAAGGCTGGGCTTCCCCAGCTGCTTCTGGGCAAAGTGTAAACAGCTACAAGTTGATAACAACAACAACAACAACAAAAATCCTCTTATTATTATTCATCCTCATTAATGCACCTGCCTCTTTACTGACCAACACAAACAAAAGGTCTCTGACCTTAGGAAATGACAATCTAAATTTCTGCAGCAGGGAGACAACAGCGAGCCGGAGAAAGAGAGAGTTGAGTATAACAAGGAAGGGATTTGAGCAGAAATAATTTTCAGTTTTGCATATAGGAATTACTTTTGTTAACATAAATTTGTTGCATACTGTAATGGTTCTAGGGGTTGCTCGTGCGTAACCCGGTGCAAACACCTGGCTGGATTGCCTGAGTGAACCTTTTCTGTCCGGACAGCCACTCATCCATGGCTGTCTCAATCGCTGGCAGAATCCGTCAGTGGGCGTTTCTTAAACTTCTTCCAGCAAAGAAGCTCTTTGACGCCTAGTCTCCGCCTACTCTCCCTGCGCGGAAGCCTTCTGTGCAAGGAGGGCGTAGGCAGCGGAGGACCTCTACTCTCCCCGCTGGTCCCCGGCAAGGAGTCATGGGACCACCTCACCGCTTCCCCCATCTGCCCCCCTTCTCCACTGGTGCTACGCTGATTCTCTTCCCCAGAAGATGGGCTGCCTCTCCCAATCCCGGGACGCTCTCCGGGATCCCTCTGGATTTTGCTCTCTCCCTCCGGCACTGATGGCAGTTCCCTGACACATACCTAACAATATACATTTCCTACTATCACATTTAGGTGATATACAGTTCAGTAGAAAAGAGAGCACACATATCAGAATGCTGTATTCCAGGAAGAAGAAGTGAGACTGAGTAATAAGAAAAGAGTCTCTTGAAGAATTTAGGATGCTAGCAAGGTACGTATTTATATAAATTATGTGCAGAGTTCCCAGGACTGTGCCGTTTTGAGACTATGGGTGGGGGGAAAGGTTTCTGTTTGTTTCCTCACGTCAACATGGTTGTCCATGGGAAACCAGCATAACATGACTGCCCCTCCAAAATTAGGGGACGGAACATGGTCTTTAAATTTCTTTCCCAAAACAGTAAATCATGCTCTTATGGGAAGCCCACTGTGCCTATCATTCAAAAATTTGGCATGCCTCACCCCACCAGAAAGGACGGCCATGCCTGCTTGTTGTTGCTTAATCGTTTAGTCGTGTCCGACTCTTCGTGACCCCATGGACCAGAGCACGCCAGGCACTTCTGTCTTCCACTGCCTCCTGCAGTTTGGTCAAACTCATGCTGGTAGCTTCGAGAACACTGTCCAACCATCTCGTCCTCTTGTCCCCCTTCTCCTTGTGCCCTCCATCTTTCCCAACATCAGGGTCTTTTCCAGGGAGTCTTCTCTTCTCATGAGGTGGCCAAAGTATTGGAGCCTCAGCTTCACGATCTGTCCTTCCAGTGAGCACTCGGGGCTGATTTCCTGAAGAATGGATACGTTTGATCTTCTTGCAGTCCATGGGACTCTCAAGAGTCTCCTCCAGACCATAATTCAAAAGCATCAATTCTTCGGCGATCAGCCTTCTTTATGGTTCAGCTTTCACTTCCATACATCACTACTGGGAAAACCATAGCTTTTACTATACGGACCTTTGTTGGCAAGGTGATGTCTCTGCTTTTTAAGATGCTGTCTAGGTTTGTCATTGCTTTTCTCCCAAGAAGCAGGTGTCTTTTAATTTTGTGACTGCTGTCACCATCTGCAGTGATCATGGAGCCCAAGAAAGTAAAATCTCTCACTGCTTCCATTTCTTCCCCTTCTATTTGCCAGGAGGTGATGGGCCCAGTGGCCATGATCTTCGTTTTTTTGATGTTAAGTTTCAGACCATATTTTGCGCTCTCCTCTTTCACCCTCAATAAAATGTTCTTTAATTCCTCCTCACTTTCCGCCATCAAGGCTGGGTCATCTGCATATCTGAGGTTGTTGATATTTCTTCCGGCAATCTTAATTCCAGCTAGGGATTCATCCAGCCCAGCATTTCGCATGATGAATTTTGCATATACTGTATTTTTCACCCCATAGGACGCACCGCCCTATAGGACGCACCTAGGTTTTTTTTGGGGGGGGGTAAATAAAGAGAAAAAATTTATTTCCCCCCCCCCCCAGGCACGGGGCTGGCGCGGGGGAAGCCCGAGCTTCCCCCGACCCCAGCCCCCAGAACAGCCTGCTATCCGCAAGCCTAGGGAGCCGCGCCGGTCACCCCAGGCTTGCGGACAGCTGTGCGAAGCCCGAAGCTGTGCGGAGCCCGGGAGGCCCTTGTGGTCTCTTCCAACTCTATGATTCTAGGGCAGGCAGCTCTGCACGACCCTCCGGAGCCCGGCTTCCTGAAGCCTGGAGAGCGAGAGCCTCTCGCTCTCCAGGCTTCAGCGAAAGTGTGTATTCGCCCCATAGGACGCACCCACATTTCCCCTTCATTTTTGGAGGGGAAAAAGTGCGTCCTATAGGGCGAAAAATACAGTAAGTTAAATAAGCAGGGAGACAATATACAACCTCTAGGCTGGATTGCTGCAATGCATTATACATGGGGCAGCCTCTGAAGGAGGTTCTGATGGCTCTGAAGAAGCTGATGCAGAACTCGGCAGCCAGGTTGCTCACGGGGGCAAGATGGTTTGAGCATATTATACCGATCCTGGTCCGACTGCACTGGCTACCAATTAGTTTCCGGGCCCAATTCAAAGTGCTGGTTTTGACCAATAAAGTTTTAAACAGCTCAGGACCACAATACATCAAGGACTGCCTCTCTCCATATAAACCGACCTGGAATCTGCACTCGTCCTCTGAGACCTTTGTTCATGTGCCTCCTCCACGTGAAGTCTGGATGGTAGAGACACAAGAACAAGCCTTTTCTTTTGGGTGCTCCCCATTAGTGGAATGCTTTCCCCAGGGAGGTTTGTCTGGCACCTTCATTATATATCTTTAGATGCCAGGCAAAAATGTTCCTCTTCAACCAGACCTCTGGCTGTTTAATATTCTACAGCCTTGTGTGTGTGTGTGTGTGTGTGTGTGTGTGTATTGTGGGAGGGGGGATTATTGTTGCTTGTTTGTTTTTAGCCCCCATGTTATGTGTTTTGGCACTCCAAACTCAGTTTTATTATTATTTGAATCTGATTTTCTATGGGCTGTTAGTCATCTTAGGGATGCAGAAACAGGTGGAAATTCATGAAAGAAATATATACAATAAAACATGTCTTCCAAACCATCTCCTGGTGTCCATTAGGGTTGCCACATTTTTTTTTCCTGGAAAGGCTCCCACACTTTTCCACACAGGGGTGTCTTACCCATAGAGGCTAGTGGCATGGGGTGCCAGGGCGCCAAGTTCTGGAGGGCACCAGGGAAGAGGCAGAGGCTAGACGCGGCACCTCCCGGCATCAGCTCACCGCCCTCGCCCGCCTCCGCCATGCCACGCTGAAGCTGTGCTGCACCCAGAGCCCCCGCCTGCTGCAGCCTCCGCGGCACGAAGCAGCCAGCTGAGCCGGGAGGCGCCGTGTCCAGCCTCTGCCTCTTCCCTGCCAGAGGAGCCATCCTCCAGCCGCTGCCCACCTCCACCAGCCCCACCAGCAGCGCCAACCTCCCTAAAAAACTCTGGGAAAAGGGGAGCGCCGGATGCAGTTTTGCACCATGGCACCGGATACGCTTAAGATGGCCCTGTTTCCACAGCTGCACAACAGGCAGAAATTTGGAAACTCTCCAAATCACTGCCTCGTTGAAAACTGCTAGACGGAATATGCCTGCTCTAGGGCCAATTAACATTTAGGTGAATGAATACCTGATGATATTAAGCTGCATCCTATGCATATTTATTTGGATGTTGACCCCACTGTGTTCAATGGGAGTTACCTCCCAGCAAGTGTGTTTAGGATTTGAAGCCTTAAGCATGCACATCAAACTGTAAAGTGTGAAGAAGTGAACAGCGCATAGTGCTCCAAATCATTTTCTCATATTACTAAGATGCAGCTATGCTTAGATGGGTTGGTTTTCATTGCACAGAATTTTATTTTGTTTAATAACAGAAATGAAAAGGAAGGGGGAAGGGAGTTCTGCATAATCAGAGGTGCCGAGTTGCAACCAACATTGGGAGAGGGAGCGTCACACACGTATGACATCACACAGGCATGGCACCGGTGTCCTGGGCTCCTCAAAGGCGTTGGAACCTTTGGCACTGACAAGCCCAGAATGTCTGGAAGAGGTCAACGGTTGAGAAGGCCAAGTGTTGGGAGCCTCCTCCACCCCCTCAACATTAAGAGGGCCCATCCCCTTGCCCAAATATTCCAAGGGGGGCAAAGACACCTCAGCCCCCTGTAGCTGCCGTGCCTGAGCGGTAGCATGACTGTGTGTGCAAGTGCTGCTCTGTACATCCCCGCAGGAGACCTTTGTGTGTTGAGCATGAAGTCTGAAAGGGGCATCTAACTGTGTTGATTGAAGCTGAATGCAGCCCATGTTTGATTGAGTACCCTGATCACATTGCAACTTCTAAGCCTATTCATCTGAATGTGCTTCATTCAACACAAGGCAGGGGGTGGGATCCACATGTCTCCAAGCACCCTTGTTGTTGTTTAGTCATCTTAGTCGTTTTCGACTCTCTGTGACCCCATGAACCGGAGCATGCCTTGGAAACTCTCACTTTCTTCTCAAAGCTTCTCCTTTTTTAGGTCCATGGAGTTTTCTTGGCAAAATACTGGAGTGGTTTGCCAGTTCCTTCTCCACCAAGCACCCTACCAGTGCTGTTTTTCTAGAAAAAGAGGTGCCGGAACTCACCGTGAAGAATAATAATAATTTTTTATTTATACCCCGCCCTTCCCGGTTCAGAAAACCGGGCTCAGGGCGGCTAACAACAAATTTAAAACACTGAATTGATGCAACAAAAACCAGCATGAAATACAGTATAAAACATGAATGACAATAAATTCAGAATTCAAAAATTGATTTAGGGGAGGGGGAAAATCCATCCAATAAACATTAGATGATCACCAGGGCTAGCTGGCTAAATTAGTCCTATTTGGGCCATCGAGGAGACCAGGGGAGAATTAGCTGTGGGATCCCAGAGCGGGTAATCTTCATAAAAAGGGGAGGGGGAGGGAAGGAAGGGGAATAAAAGATTAGGTTAAGTTCAAATTGAAAGCCAGGTCTTCTTTGTTATCTTAGAATGGCAGTGGTGCCCATTTGACAGGTGCTGAAGCAAAGCCCTGCCCCCTACACACTCTTCCCTGGACACAAACACAGAGATAGGTTGAATGGACACCCAAATAGGACTTGTGAGCACAATCATAGTATCATAGAGCTGTAGAGTTGGAAGAGAACCCAAGGAATCTCAACTAAAGCATCCATGACAGATGGCCACCCAACCTCTGCTTAAAATCCTCCATGGAAGAAAAGTCCACCATCTCTCACGAGAGGCTGAAATGGCCGTGGTTCCCTTTCTTAATGTACTCGCAGCGGCAACCCAGGCTTCCCCTACAAAAACGTGTGAAAAGGCTCTTAAACACAGAGAAATAAGTTGTATTTCTGCTGCCCCTATTTGGTCTCGCGGTTTTCCTTTGTAAGTTGTTGTCTGAGATGTGTCACCCCGGACAACTTTATAATGATGTAGGCCATGTTGACAAATAGTTACACCCATAATGTACCAAAGGGGGGAGAGGAAGCAAGGGAGAAAATTCCCTTTCTCCCCCCTTCCCCAAGTAAAGAGCATTAGATTTCCTGAGTGTTGTATCATGCTGGTGACATATCTGGAGACTCGAAAATGATTAATTGTTCCCCGGGGGCCTATGTAATATTCTATTTTGGACAAAAATATCTTTTAAAACATATCTAAGCGCTTGCAATCGTGAGTGAGGTTTGGGACCCATAAGCGCAAGCTGGTTCTCTCTGTGTTCCTTTTTTAAGTACCTGCCAGCGACTGAAAGATGGAGCTTGGGAGAGCATTTTGTGCCAGCAAGCAGAATGCAGCAACTTTTCAGGATAAATTCTATCTGCCGCGAACAGTTTTGTCTAGTAAGAAGCCATGAATCTAGTAATCTGTTCTCCAGGACAATAGATTGCGACAACCCATCAGCCCTGTAGGACTCATCGCTCCCTATCTTCCTCTAACCAAAGGAGGGTTTGTGCCCTTCAAAGCCAGGCTGTTCACACTGTCAGCACTGCCAGCGCAACCCTGACTTAAAACAAATATCAAAGGTCTTTATCACCCACAGCTTTATTAGTTTTGAGAATTTTACTGCTCACCCTCTAGTATTTTGTTCTGCTTTATGTCTCTTTATGGTTGTTGGTTTTGGTTTTTAAAAAATTGCTTCATTTTTAAGCTGCTGTATAATGACTTTGAGAACTGCCTTCTGGACCCTGTTATTGGCTTAATGGAGACGTAATCATCAAACAAACCTTTGATGTGTAACAGAGCTGAAAGCAATTTGCTCCAAAAGTTTGTCACATTTACTTGCCTGCTAATTTTGATGTCCAACATTCGTGGGAACTTTTCCGAAGCGCTTGCATATTTTCTGAGTATTGACAAAAGTTGCTACCCATATTTCACCTTCAGTTGCATCGGATTGAAATATTTGAAATAAACCTTAACCTTTGCTTGACTTGATTGGAATTTTGCTCCAATGGATAAGATTTTAGTGTGAACTTAGGTCTCCCATCCGAATGAATGGGACTTCCAAGCGCTTACTTTTGGCTGGAACAGGATTAAAGCATTTTGATTTCTGTATTGAACATTCTACAGTATTTGATGCTAGATGTGCAAATATGCTAGACCCGAAATATGTCGGCATTTGGTGGCAAACAATAGTATTTATGGTTTTGCTGTATTTTATAGCTGTCGTGCACTGTGGTATGTGATGTTATCCGACAGCTGATCACTTGAGATTTTATATTTCAAGCCACAAAAGAATGAGGATATGCCACAGTTCAAAGCACTTGTAATTAGGAGAAGGGGAGGACTTTACATGAGGATGAGGCCATTTCATGGTTTATATGTGAAACAAAGCAAAACTCTTATGCTACATTACAGGATATCTTATGCCTCAAAAACGAGCACAAATGAAGTGGGAAGAGAATAAGAACATGATGTCCCTGTGGAAGAGTGGGCACAAATGGAGCTGCAAATAGAGACCAGTAATGAGAATGGAGTGTTCAGGATAAGTAAATATATAGAAAGAGGTCATGGCATAAATATAATAGCACCATGAATATTGGAAAAAGGGGCCCAGAACTAGCAAACTAAGAACTTTCATAGCTCAGTCTGAGTATTATATTGCATCTATTTCTGGTTTGCATCATATGTTCAGATGACCAAGGGGGAAACTACATGTTACATTAACCACCTCTTTTGGGAAGTGTGCTAAATAGCACCTTTAAGAGAAACGGAAGCTGTGAGGGGGAGGGGATTTGAGATAAACTTCTGCCTTGCCAAGGAGCAAGCTAAGGCTTATCTCTGATCTTAGCACCATAGTCCCAGAGGCAGTGCTAAGATTGGAGACAAGCTTCTTCTTGCTATTTGATTGAAAAAGGCTTATCTCTGGTGTTAGTGCTGAGCACTACTGCACTATGATCAGATATAAGCTTATCTTTAATCTTAGTGCTGTGGTGTTTAGCACTAGGATGGGAGATAAGACATCCCTTATTTTATTTTTTTGCTTACCGTGTTTTGTTTTTGAGTGCTATGAAGGCAGGATCCACATCTAAATACAGTATGTGAACAGCATAAAACCAAATTTGGTAAATAAATGGCAAGTTGGCTGGCCAGCCTGCATGGTACAGGTGAACTACAGGGATCACAGTGTTTTCCTAATGAATTTATATTGAAATTATAATTAAACTTATGTCAGCTCTATGGACTGGTCATAAAACACTTGAGGCTGTGCAGAATGTTACTAGCTCAAAGATGGAAACAAGAAGATTTACCAAGGAAAGAAGAGTAGCTGATGAAACTACTGGACTATGCCGAACTGGCAAAACTGACGGGAAAAATTCAGGACCAGCAGGATCAGACTTTTCTGAAAGACTGGAACAAATTTATGTTATAATACAGTGGTACCTCGGGTTAAGAACTTAATTCGTTCTGGAGGTCCGTTCTTAACCTGAACCTGTTCTTAACCTGAAGCACAACTTTAGCTAATGGGGCCTCCCGCTGCTGCCGCTGCGCTGCTGGAGCACGATTTCTGTTCTCATCCTGAAGCAAAGTTCTTAACCCGAGGTACTATTTCTGGGTTAGCGGAGTCTGTCACCTGAAGCGTATGTAACCCGAGGTACCACTGTACTTGAAAGACAATTGTCAACAATTAACATTGCTAGTAGGGTTACAAGAAGTTTTGTAAGGTTAAAACTATTATTTATTACTTATTATAGTTATTTTAGTATTTACATAAGGTCATGATTTAATAGTAATAAGAAATATAGGAAAATGCAGTATCTAGAGAATAGGTTTGAAAGCCATCAGTCAGGGAGTGGGGAAGTCACAGGCTTATGGAGCCAAATGTTTTATTTACTTCTGTACACTATGATGATATGCATGGAAATATTTGTAAAAACCAATAAAAATTATTATTAAAAAACCACCTCCCGCTGCTGCTGCGCAATTTCTGTTCTCATCCTGAAGCAATAGTAACCCAAGGTACTATTTCTGGGTTAGCAGAGTCAGTAACCTGAAGCATCTGTAACCTGAAACGTATATAACCCGAGGTACCAGATGCTTCAGGTTACAGACTCCGCTAACCCAGAAATAATACCTCGGGTTAAGAATTTTGCTTCAGGATGAGAACAGAAATGCGCGGCTGCAGCGGGAGGCCCTATTAGCTAAAGTGGTACCTCAGGTTAAGAACAGTTTTAGGTTAAGAACGGACCTCCAGAACGAATTAAGTCCTTAACCCGAGGTACCACTGTATATACATTTTTCATTTCTGTGTGAATAAAACCATTATACTTAACATTGACTTAATCTGAGTGACAGCACCTCTCCAGGGTTTCAGGCAATTGGTCTTCACATTACTTGCCACCTGATCCTTTTAATGGGACATGCCAAGTGTTTAGCATGGGACCGTTCTGTGCAAAGCAGATCCTTTGGTACTGAGCAATAATCCCTCCTCACCTGGCTGGGTTTCAGCTCCTGGCTGCCAGGTTTCCCTTTTTTATATTGTATTTTTTTTATTATTTTTTAATAATCTTTTATTAAGTTTTATCAATAGAAAAGTTCAGAATAATACAAAAACAGAAAAATACAAAATTACAAAATACAAAGATACAAACATTAAACACAAAAAAGAAAAGAAAAAACACATATAAAAGAAAACAAAATTCCCTCTTTTTTTTATTTCTCATCTTTAGTTAACTTATTTTCCTGACTTCCTCATGCCTCCCTTTTTTGTATCCCTTTTAAGAATTGGTTCAGCAAATTCATATCCAATTTAGCTTATCTATTATCGATCCCATCTTACATTTTACCTTGTTGCTAGAACCCCTTCAGTTCATTTCAACGTCATCAGCATTCAGAAATTTTACAATGTTTCTGTAAATAAATTTTAAATTTCCTCCAATCTTCTTCCACAAGCTCTTCTCCCTGGTCTCGGATTCTGCCAGTCATTTCCGCCATCTCCATATAGTCTATTAGTTGCATTTGCCATTCTTCCTAGGTGGGTAACTCTTGTGTCTTCCAGTGCTTTGCAATAAGAATTCTTGCTGCTGCTGTAGCATACATAAAGAAAGTTCTATCCTTCTTTAACACCGATTGGCCAACTATGCCCAGGAGAAAAGCCTCTGGCTTCCAGGTTTCCATTCATTCCCCACAGCAATGTGCCACAGTTTTGTGCTTTCTCTTGCTCCAAGGGCTGCTATTTTGTTAAAAGGAATAGATCTTAGGATTGTAGAGTTGGGAGGGACCCAAGGGACATCTAGTCCAACAACCTGCAGTACAGGACTTTCAGCATGTGGCTCCTCGTCCAATAGATGGCAACTATGCTTCTTTTAGCCAGGTTCTTCTATGCCAGTGTGGTGTAGTGGTTAAGAGCGGTATTCACGTAATCTGGGTAACCGGGTTCGCTTCCCCGCTCCTCCACATGCAGCTGCTGGGTGACCTTGGGCTAGTCACACTTCTCTGAAGTCTCTCAGCCCCACTCACCTCACAAAGTGTTTGTTGTGGGGGAGGAAGGGAGAGGAGAATGTTAGCCGCTTTGAGACTCCTGAAGGGGAGTGAAAGGCGGGATATCAAATCCAAACTCTTCTTCTTCTTCTTCTTTTGCTCCTGTGCCGGAGGAAACAGAAAAAAAAGATGTGTATTAGTAAATTTTCTCTAAGCTTCATTTTTATTCTTCCAGAGTCTTGGGGCACTGGCAGTAACCATCTTTGTCTTCACCTAAAGTACCAAAGAGACCATCTACTGCATGGGTAGGCAAACTAAGGCCTGAGGGCTGGATCCGGTCCAATCGCCTTCTAAATCTGGCCCATGGACAGTCTGGGAATCAGCATGTTTTTACATGAGCAGAATGTGTCCTTTTATTTAAAATGTATCTCTGGGGCATTTGTGGGGCCTGCCTGGTGTTTTTACATGAGTAGAATGTGTGCTTTTATTTAAAATGCATCTCTGGGTTATTTGTGGGGTATAGGAATTAGTTCATTTTTCTTCTTCAAAATAAGGTCTGAGGGACAGTGGACCGGCCCTCTGCTGAAAAGGTGTGCTGACTCCTGGTCTACTGCATTTAAAAGTGAACAATTACCCAAACAGAAAAATAAACAAAAAATAACTCCGAAATCTGAATCACACATTTTGAATACACTATCTGTTTAGGAAAGATAGAGATTGGCTAATAAAATGCAGTGGGCAATTTTTGTAATGGTCTCCATTAAGACGAATTCAGCCAGTATCCCCAAAAGCTCTCAAAAAGTCGAATTAAAGCTGAGATGGCATTACTAATTCAGACGATGGCATCTTTTTGTTCTTTTTCCTCGAGCATGGGTGGAAAGGACAATACCGGTGATAATTTGGAACTTCCTGTCTTTTATCAGTATGTGGCACAGCCTCAATGTTATTTAAGCATCACTTCTGGAACCTCATGGATTTAAGCAGCCAGATGAGTCAGATCTGAAAGTCAATAAAGCTTATAGGACTATGTAATTGGTTGGCCTGAGGTGAATGGAAGCAAAAGGTTCTGACTACTGGCACTTGAGTAATGAGCTCAACATTAGCCTGAACTTTTGAGTGTAAAATATATACATTAAATAAGAATTTGGCTGCACTGACTCTTTTTGTGGAAGGGTTCACTCTGGGTCTAAAGATCCACATAAGTTTTTTTAAAAAAAATAATAACAAAAAACCTAACACTGCTGTTCATACAGAAAAAATCATGATATAAGTGATATCATGATGCATAATGTCAATAAGGAGAGGAGACTGGAGAGCAGCATCATGCCCATGTTTTAAGTCAAGGGTAGGCAAACTAAGGCCTGGGGGCCGGATCCGGCCCAATCGCCTTCTAAATCTGGTCCGCAGACGATCTGGGAATCAGCGTGTTTTTACATGAGTAGAATGTGTCTTTTTATTTAAAATGCATCTCTGGGTTATTTGTGGGGCCTGCCTGGTGTTTTTGCGTGAGTAGAATGTGTGCTTTTATTTAAAATACATCTCTGGGTTATTTGTGGGGTATAGGAATTCATTCATTCCCCCCAATATACATATATATACACTCCGGCCCCCCACAAGGTCTGAGTGGACCGGGCCCCTGCTGAAAAAGTTTGCTGACCCCTGCTTTAAGTCTTAAGTGAATGCTCTCTAGATTAGGGACATCTATGTCTTTAGAATAATTCCAGACTGGTTTTTAATACTGCAAATGTGGGGGTTTTTTTGCTTTTTAGTCACCAGATTTCTCCCTGAAAGGATAAATCTGAATTAAATGGGGTGAATATATGGGCTGGCATTTTGATGCCAATGACCACAGTGTGGGTGCTTCCAAAATCTGGGTGCACAAGGAGCACCCACCCCACAATAAACATCCATGGGGAAGTTCTGCTGCTTGTTCTGCACTCATGGGTGAGAGCTGGCGAAGCATAAGAGCGTAAACCATGAGTTTTTAACTCCCCACTTCAAATTTCATCTTACTCACAAACTCCCTGGGCAAGCCATTCTACATTCTACCTTCCAAAGCGCCATGTGGAAACAATAACCCTACCTTAAATGTTTGCTCTGACGACGACACGTTCTGCATGATACTCAAAGCTGGTCAAATTACCACGTCCGATAAATGTACTTTTAAGCACCGTATTTTTCGCTCCATAAGACGCACCTTTCCCCTCCTAAAAAGTAAGGGGAAATGTGTGTGTGTCTTATGGAGCGAATGCAGGTGGGAGGCTCTGCTCCGCGCTCCCTTTAAAGCGTGTGTCCCTTCTCCCTCCTGGGGAAAAGCCTGCAAGTGCCACACACACGCTCCACACGCTCTTTAATGGGAGCGCGGCTCTTGCGGGCTTTTCCCCGAGGAGGGAGAAGGGACTGACACGGCCTGTCAGTCCCTTCTCCCTCCTTGGGGAATAGCCCGCAAGAGCTGCACACATGCTCTCGTGAAAGGGAGCGCAGAGCCTGGGATGCAGACAGGCTCTGCTCAGCGCTCCCTTTAAAGAATATTTTTTTCTTGCATTCCCCCTCTAAAAACTAGGTGCGTCTTATGGTCAGGTGCATCTTATGGAGTGAAAAATATGGTATATCGTTTGGATGTGGGCCCCATGTGCCTCTAGAGGTCCCTACATTTTCAGGCTCTCCTTCCACACACGGACATCGTAAGTTTCACTAGTGAGGTATATAGAAGAAAGAACCCAAGCATGAGAAATGTTCTTAAGTTCCACTTCTTTTGAATTCCCCCTCCCTTACACCCTGAAATCACATTGCCTCCCTGTTCATATTGAAAGCACAAACGATACCCCCTGCATATTACTCCCATAATACAATTAAAGCAGTTTCAGTCTTTTGCAAATATGTAATACCTGCTGCCTGCTAGTAGATAAATGCATGCTACCTAACAACCTTAAAAACAATAAACCATAAAGCTAAATTATTGTAGAAGTCAATTAGTATGCCAATTAGTCTATACTGCAAGCAATTCACGTGGAGAGAAAAGAAATACCTATATTGTTTGCTGTCATACAAGGTGTCAAGAAATGAACTCTTGTCATTTCAGATTCGCTAATAATTATAAGAGGGAATTTGACAAAGTATGATATGATTCCATAAAGCAGGGACATAAAATAGCTAACCACCAAAATGGTAAAAGCTTTTATATTCCAGAAGCTTTTAAAAGGGTACACATGGTAATAGAGGTTCACATTGCAATAAGATAAATAAATCTGGAAATGCATATGCTTGATGGCAGTTTCATGTGGGTTCCTAAACAGGATTTTTACTGGAAATGTTTTTAGTGCTGAGAGAGAGAGAGAGAGAGAGATAATAATGTAATGGAGTAAAAGAAAAAGAAAAGAAGGATGATCCATCAAGAACAAAACACAAATGCAAAGTCTCACATTATTCTTGAGAGGATAAACAAAACAAAATAAAAACAAAATGCAGGCAATAATAATCCATTCAAATCCATAAAGTTCACCACCTCGGAACAGAATTTACAACAAAAAGAGAGAAAACCCTTTCAAACAATACTATGCAAATGCTGTGAGCAACCATAAGAGCTCACTGTGTCTCTCTAAGGCTAGGTGGCTCTCTGTATGTACCATGGAACGCAGCATATTTTCCTTCCACAGTGGCCCCCAAAATCTACAAGCAACTCTTCCCCACCAGCTGCTCCACAGACACTGCTATGCAGCCGTACCTTCCTTATGGCTGAACTCTAGCCTTGCCACATTTTCCTTCACTTCCAATCTGGGCCTTTGAAGAGACCTGCAGATTCAACTTTGTAATCATAACTGAGTTGGGCAACTCCGAACTCTATACCCTCCAACACCTAGACAACAAAAAATCCAGGACACAATCTCATACCCTCCAACATTTCTCCGATGAAAAAAGGGACATCCTAAGGAAAATTGGGACATTCTGGGATCAAATCAGAAACTGGGACTGTCCCTGGAAAATAGGGACTGTTAAGTTGTGGGTGAACATATCAGACAACACAGCGATTCTTCAGGCAGCTCTTGTTTATTCACAGGCCAGAACAGAACAGAACTGAAGGCTTCAGCCAACCTGCTTATATAGACCTCAACTACAAGGCAACAGTAACAACTTTCTATAACTATCCAATCACTGAACGTCACTTTCAATTCCTTATTTGCATATGCGGACCTGAGTGAAAACTATCTACAGTATCTCCCTGCTGGCCCAGGGTGAGAACTTCAGTACATAACATCAAGACTTGGAGGGTCTGAGCTTTGCATTCCATGTGAAAGAGATGGTGAATGCTGATACCTTCCACCAGCCTTACATCCTTTCACAAAAGCATTGTTCCTCCCGGCTCCCTTTTATTTATTTTTCTCTACATAGTGTGAGACCTCACACATTGTTTTGTGGAAGTTTGTTTGCCCTAATAAAGATACTGGTTTTCCTGTCATATTCCCAATCTGTTTAGGTTTCCACGAACATTCGAGAGAAATGCAGATGCTTACAGAAGTGGGATACAGATATTCAGATTCATAATATAAGCATGTATATGTAAAAAAAAAAAAATGTTCATTGCAAGAAGTTTTTGAATTATTAAAATGTCATTTGATAAAAAGTTCATGCGCTGTTTTAAAAAGTTACCTGTGCTTGACGGGAGAAGAGGGAAAATATATTAAATAAAGGCAGTTTATAGTAAAGTTTGGCACACTTCTAAACTAATATTAAAAACTCCATGTGCTACTGAAATTATTGATATTCTAAAACTTATATTCTGCATAATCATACCAGCCTTAATGATACTGTCTGCATCTTTTTCGACAAGCTTTTCAGATAAGTTTTTTCAATTTGGTTTTTGTCTGTTGTTGTCCTCTGTATTGATTGCTGATTTTTCTTTTAATTTTAATATATTGCTGATGTTTTAAGATTATTTTTTTGTTACTATTTGTTGCCTTGAATTAGGAAAAAAGCACTCAGCTGTTTGCCTCACCTCACCACTTGAATTTGCATGGTTTACGTTTGATTTTGATAGATTTTATAAATATACAAAATATTGTGAGCTGTCAACTGTCAAATACTATTTATCGTTGCATGTTATTCATCAAATGCTGTCAGATGATAAAAAAGTACTATTATGTGTCAATTGTGAAATATTGTCAGACTCTACTGCAGTAGATCAAACCCTGTCAAGTGATTGTCAATAAGGTCAGTAATGGTAGACAAGCTTTGCGTGTGTAGGTCCCCAGGCCACCCCTCAAATAACTTCACACATAACACGTAATTTTAGTTTTGGTTTTTGGGCACTATTTTGGCCACAACTTTATTAAAATACAAAATCAGTGAGTGGTTGTTTAGACATTGGTTATGACTATTTGTCCCCCCGCCTGGGACAGAACTGACATCCCGAGGTCCGATCGGTAGCCAGTAGAAGAGAAAGTCAAACTGGGGGTCATTTGAGCTAAGCGTCGGACCCACGCCGCTCACCCCAGCAGCTCCCCGAAAGCTTGCCGGCCCTGGTCCCATGACAGGGATTGGACAAAATCGTGGCAAGCCCTAGGATTCCTTTAACGGAATTCCCTTCAGCGCAATTGGAGGGGCAGGCACAGCCTATCCTGACCCCTCCACCACCAGCATATTATTACCAATGCCTAACCGCAACCTTACAAGTTGTGACGAATTGCTGAGTAGTAGGCAAAAACCAAATGGCACCAGCCAATCACCAAATGGCAAAATTCCTACTAGGCCCCTGCTCCAAAGCAGACGACCCCATGTCAGGCAAAGCAAGGTCAACCGGAAAAGAGGGCGGGTGGGCGGGTGATCCGATGCACTCTGCAAAGAGAAAGAGAAACCAGAGTGCACCAATATTTAAAGACTATGGTCCCACCCACCCAATTTGCAACATACAATTTGCCCCATCAACCCGGTTACCCAATCATGATGCCAGGCAACAACTATTAACCTGCCTGGCAACAAGAGGCCTGGCCTGGCGGCCCACACAGCAACACGTGCTCTCATTTATTGGAGAACACGCTTTCTCAAAATGCAGGTTGCCCACCACCAATGATATCCCTTTGCATTTCACAGCCATTAAATGAGAACAACAATAATGACTATGTTTGCGGGCACACTCTCAGTCCACAGTGGGTGTTGTTTAGGCAAAGCAGTGCCCTTCATGGACCGATGGTGCAGCCCATAAAATTCTCCAGGAACTACCCACAAAGGGCAGAGATTCTGTGGAAAACCAGTGGGTGTGGAAAGTGTTCCTGAAATTAGAAAGCCAGAGAACCATTTGTTATCACAGCCATCAAAATGGCCAAATACTTGACAGCACTGCATGCTAACTTTTTGTTGTGGTTTAGTCATTTAGTCGTGTCCGACTCTTCATGACCCCATGGACCAGAGCACGCCAGGCACTCCTGTCTTCCACTGCCTCTCGCAGTTTGGTCAAACTCATGCTGGTAGCTTCAAGAACACTATCCAACCATCTCATCCTCTGTCATCCCCTTCTCCTTGTGCCCTCCATCTTTCCCAACATCAGGGTCTTTTCCAGGGAGTCTTCTCTTCTCATGAGGTGGCCAAAGTATTGGAGCCTCAGCTTCAGGATCTGTCCTTCCAGTGAGCACTCAGGGCTGATTTCCTTCAGAATGGAGAGGTTTGATCGTCTTGCAGTCCATGGGACTCTCAAGAGTCTCCTCCAGCACCAGAATTCAAAAGCATCAATTCTTCGGCCATCAGCCTTCTTTATGGTCCAGCTCTCACTTCCATACATCACTACTGGGAAAACCATAGCTTTTACTATATGGACCTTTGTTGGCAATGTGATGTCTCTACTTTTTAAGATGCTGTCTAGGTTTGTCATTGCTTTTCTCCCAAGAAGCAGGCGTCTTTTAATTTTGTGGCTGCTGTCACCATCTGCAGTGATCATGGAGCCCAAGAAAGTAAAATCTCTCACTGTCTCCATTTCTTCCCGTTCTATTTTTTTAAACACCATCAAATATCATATGCCCAGTATCAAACATTGACTTCATTGGATGCCATATATAAAAATATTGGATATCCAGCAAATGTTCAATACTCTGAGAATACCTGGGGGATATTTGACACAGGAATTCCCAGGCCACTATACTGAGGAGAATTCTTCAGAGCAAATGAACGCAAGATCTAAGCCTTCTTAAAGCGTTCCTTTATCTACATGATTCACATGATTCGAGGGGAAGCAGAGATGGGAAATTTCTCCCCATGCTTACCTCTCCATGGCTCAGAATTATCTGCGGTAGGGCGCAGGCTTTTCTCTCACGAGTCTCTATGGGTCCCCATCATAGGCTCCCCATGCATTTCATAGTTTTTGGGGTCAGGAGGTGGGCAGGTGTGGAGGACTTCCTGGTCCTGAATGGGGTCACTGTGCCCCTGAAGGACCAGGTGTGCTCACAGCTGTCCATGGAGGCACAGGTCAATTCTGTGTCCGGGGCAGCTGTTTATCAGCACCATCAGGTACGCAGGCTGAGACACTACCTGCCTGCAGGCTGTCTCCCCAGAGTAGTGCATGCTCTAGTTATCTTTCGCTTGGACTACTGCAATGCACTCTATGTGGGGCTACCTTTGAAGGTGACCCGGAAACTACAACTAATCCAGAATGCGGCTGCTATACTGGTGACTGGGAGCAGCCGCCGAGACCACATAAAACCTGTCTTGAAAGACCTACATTGGCTCCCAGTACGTTTCCCAGCACAATTCAAAGTGTTGGTGCTGACCTTTAAAGCCCTAAATGGACTTGGCCCAGTACACCTGAAGGAGCGTCTCCACCCCCATCGTTCTGCCAGACGCTGAGGTCCAGCTCTGAGGGCCTTCTGGCAGTTTCTCACTGCGAGAAGCCAAGTTACAGGGAACCAGGCAGAGGGGCTTCTCGGTAGTGGTACCCGCCCTGTGGAACACCCTCCCACCAGATGTCAAAAAGAAAAACAACTACCAGACTTTTAGAAGAGATCCGAAGGCAGCCCTGTTTAGGGAAGCTTTTAATGTTTAATAGACAATTGTATTTTAATATTTTGTTGGAAGCCACCCAGAGTGACTGGGGAAACCCAGCCAGATGGGTGGGGTATAAATTATTATTCTTATTATTCTTATTATTTCATAATTCTGGAAAATTAGGTTTCTAAAATGCATGGGGGGGGGGGTGGAGCACGCATGTTCATCCCTGCTTCCTTCTCCATACAGCAGCATTAAGGATGTAGACAATGAAATGTCTAATCTAAAGTAGCACATGAAGAATAAAAAGCAGTAGGGTGAATCCCATGCCCCTTTTATAAAGGAAGATTGGATCAGAAGCCAAGCACACAGACTCTTGTTTGGAACAGGTTAAACAGCTTGGTTATTTTTGAAGACTAATCTGTTATAAGGAAATGCAGGGTGACAAAAAGAACCTGCTAGAAAAAGTGTTTCATCCCATCCCTTTGAGATTCAAAGATGTAACTCAAGGGGGAGAAATCATATTTTTAGGTGGATGAAAGATATAATCAGGAACAGAATACTCTTCATAAATTATTTCCCTGTGTTATTCACTCAGTTGCTGCATGACAGAAAGGACCCTTTATGGGAAGGCGACTCTTATCAGTTCTAATATTTATAACTGCCTATTGATGACATACAGTGTCCCATAATGACAGTGCTAAAATTGGCTTTTACTTCCTTAAAGCATCATTGTATTGAACCATGTAACCAGAAAATCACAATGCACTGATCTTTCTCTCCACTAATCCTTCTACGAGAGCTTAATGACTTGTCTGTTCATCTTGAAGATAATAAACTTCACAATGGAAGCAATAGCTGTCTTGGTGACTTTGCATAAATCATTATTTGGGAAAGAAAGAAAGAAAGAAAGAAAGAAAGAAAGAAAGAAAGAAAGAAAGAAAGAGGCAGTCAGGGTGTGTGTGTTAGTGTGTGTGTGCGCGCGCGCAGAGAGAGAGGGAGAATGTGTACACAGAAATTAAACCAATGCATTGTTGTTTTTTAAAAATATTGATGTCAGCGGCAAATATTTAAAAGAACAACTAGCAAAGTCACTAACGCAAATCATATTCCTTACCAGCTTTATGGAGCGGGTCCACAATCCAACCAGATTTTAAGATGTTGAATTCCCATTGATTTTGATGAGAGAGGCTTGAGCATGTATTTAACTTTCCAATTAGGCTTAAAGTGGCTTAGTTTGGCTGGTGACCTATTCCCCCCCCCTTTTTTTTAACGAAGAAAGCAGCAAGCCTCTCATTTATGCATTTGTGTTCTGTCCCTCTTCCAAAAATCTTAGGTTAGTGTCATGAAATGTCCCCCTATTTTTTTCTACACAGCAACCCAAAAGATAAAGTTAATTCAGCAGAGAAACAGTGACTGGGCCCTATTCAGCAAGCATTTGAACCCCAAGTCTGCAATCCAATACTCCAGCATTTATCTGATGAAAACAGGGATGTTCTGTTTATTATTTATTATTTATTATTTATTATTTATTATTTATTATTTATTATTTATTATTTATTATTTATTATTTATTATTTATTATTTATTATTTATTATTTATTATTTATTATTTATTATTTATATCTATTTTTAAAAGTGTTTTCCAGCTATTTTTAATGAAATTCGCCAAAATCTACACTATCGACATGGGCCGCCCTATGTCCAGATTTTCCGGGACATTTAAGAGATTTCCACTCAGACGCTGTTTATGAGGGCTGAATACCGGGTATGTCTGGGAAATTCTGGGTGTATGGCAACCCTATGGGGAGGGGTCTTACATGTCTACTCAAAAGTAAGTTCCACTGAAGTCAGTGGGACTTGCTTACTGGAAAGGTTTCATAACAATGCAACCATAGACTCCCATTTCCAGACTTTAAACACATCCTATCAATAGAACTCATGCATATTTCACTAGTTGTGCATGTGCTAGGGGAGATTTCCACAAGTGCCGCATGGGTGAACGAAGCTGCGCCTGTCCGAATTCATTTCTTCCCCCAAAGCATCTCTTAAACAGACAACTGTCCCTGATTCGTATTGAATTTGCCGGAGCATTTTTTGCCACTCAGAATAACGTGTAAGGGAAAACGTTTGCTGTTCCTCAGCACTTGCCTGAGCAAATCAATGCACACCACAATTGCCTAATTACCTAAATCATGTTTAGAACACCACAACACACACATAACTAGCTGTAAGTAACATAACATTATATGTAATAAAACTGTAATTTAATTGTCATATCAAAAGATTGCAAAACACAGTTCCTGATGGCAATAACATATCATATTACTATTAACCTTCTATGTATTATTGTCATAAAGTCCAAGGATTGCCAAGTCCAAAGACTGTCAAGTCCAATCATTACAATGTACTGTGGTACCTCGGGTTACATACGCTTCAGGTTACATACACTTCAGGTTACACACTCCGCTAACCCAGAAATAGTGCTTCAGATTAAGAACTTTGCTTCAGGATAAGAACAGAAATCATGCTCTGGCGGCGCGGCAGCAGCAGGAGGCCCCATTAGCTAAAGTGGTGCTTCAGGTTAAGAACAGTTTCAGGTTAAGAACGGACCTCTGGAATGAATTAAGTACTTAACCTGAGGTACCGCTGTACAGTTCCTGTTGGCAATTCCATTTCATACTGTTATCTTCCTTCTGCATCATCCTATGTCTTAAAAGTGTAACAAACAAAACTTCCTTCTGCATGGTCATTGATACGGAGCGTTTCTGACTGGCAACTTCTGTGTTCCTGTGGACTACTTTTGGCTGAAAAAACCTACTGAAAAATCTCCTGGAAACCTTGTCGCTGAAGAAGCCCAATGGGTGAAACAAGGGTGTAACCTGAGAACTGGTCTATCATCAGTTGCCTTGTTGTTACTAAGTTTGTTACACTCTCAAGACATAGGTAAAGGTAAAGGGACCGCTGACCATTAGGTCCAGTCGTGACCACCTGTAGGGTTGCAGTGCTCATCTCGCTTTATTGGCCGAGGGAGCCGGCGTACAGCTTCCGGGTCATGTGGCCAGCATGACTAAGCCGCTTCTAGCGAACCAGAGCAGAGCACGGAAACACCGTTTACCTTTCCGCCGGAGCGGTACCTATTTATCTACTTCCACTTTGGGGCGTGCTTTCAAACTGCTAGGTTGGCAAGAGCTGGGACCGAGCAACAGGCGCTCACCCCGTTGTGGGGATTTGAACCGCCGACCTTCTGATCGGCAAGCCCTAGGCTCAGTGGTTTAACCCACAGCGCCACCCGCGTCCTGTGCCACGGACGCTGCAAAAGGAAGTTTCATTTGTTACACTTTTAAGACGTAGGACGATGCAGAAGGAAGATATCAGTATGATATGGCATTGCCAACAGGAACTGTACATTGTGATCTTTGGATTTGACAGTCTTTGGCCTTGACAATCCTTGGACTTTACGACAATAATACATAGAAGGTTAATAGTAATATGATATGTTATTGCCATCAGGAACTGTGCTTTGCAATTTTTTGATATGACGATTAAATTACAGTTTTATTACATATAATGTTATGTTACTTAGAGGCAGTTGTGGTGTGGTGTTGTGGTGTTCTGAGCAAATCAATGGGCAAAGCCAATTTGCTCTTCAGGTCTTGTCCATTTAAATATACGGTCCCAGTCAAAAATTAGGCTCTGACCAGCGGTGCAAATTTAGGATTGCCAGCACTCTGAGGAGTTGGGGAAATGTCCTGAAAATTCTGTACTTTTAACAGCAACATAATCTGCAGACATTGGGGGGTATTCAACTCAATTTTACTCAAAGTAGACCTACTGAGCATAAAGGGCCTAAGTAAGTCATGTTCATTTATTCTCAATGGGTGCACTCTGAGTAAAATCACCCTATATCTCTTGAAAATTTCCATTGCCTTAACAGAAGCACGATCACCTGCTAATGTCTGCAGATTAAGCTGCTGTTAAAGGATCGAGGGCTAGCAGCAATAAATATAAGGCACGCTTGCATAGAATTATGTTCCTCTGAAAATCTGAGTAAATGTGTTTAGGATTGGGATGCAAGTATCAAAACATATGGAAGGAGACATTTAATAATTCCATAGCAGACCCCCAAGGTGCTTGTTAAATTTTATTGCTATACAGTATTAAACTGTGCTGGGACATTTCAACTGAAAAACACCGAGCCCGGTGGATTATAGGAGTCTGATTTATAGGGAGGCTACAGCAGTTACATAAAAAGAGGACTTAAGAGATTCACCTGAAAGGTCCCCACTCCCAAAGAAATCCCTATAATTAAGTGGTGGGGAAATTCGGGGGGGGGGGAGTTCTCATTTCCTGCAGTAAGAATTAAGATCCTTAAAGAAAGTATGGCAAGATATAAATGACCCATGGGAATACTACTGTTCTAGAACAGTGATTCTGAAACACAGTTACAGTGGTACCTCGGGTTACATACGCTTCAGGTTACAGACTCTGCTAACCCATAAATAGTACCTCAGGTTAAGAACTTTGCTTCAGGGTGAGAACAGAAATTGTGCTCCGGCGGCAGCAGGAGGAGGCCCCATTAGCTAAAGTGGTGCTTCAGGTTAAGAACAGTTTCAGGTTAAGAACGGACCTCCAGAAGGAATTAAGTTCTTAACCCGAGGTACCACTGTATATTGAGGACCACTAATCTGGTCTGTTTCTTTGTGGTTCTCCAGCGGCTCCTGCTGGGGAGTCCAAGTGAGGGGAAATAAGGTGAAAATTGAGGATCAGCCAAAGGTCAGAACCCAGCAAAGGGAGGCAGATCAAATGGGTATGTAAGGAAACAGGCAGCAGGACTGACTAGATGAGGGAAGCCAAGAAGCAGAAATGGGCAACATTCAAAATGAACAGAAGAATCTGTAGTAGTAGTAGTAGTAATTTATTACGGTCGGAGACCAGCTTATAAAACACACTTGGGGGTACAGTTACAGAAGGAAAACAAACAATTAAAACAATGTACAACAATAAATTTAAAAACAAGGTACAACAATAAACTGCCGCAGGGAGCTGACCCAGAGTCACTCATGGAACGGAGTTTGGGGATTTTCTTAAAAAACTAGTTTGAGTTGGGAGATCTGCGCCTACAGATCTGTACACAGAATCTGGCGACCATCCAGGTTGTCTTCTGATCTTTGCCTAACTAAAAGGTCGATTTTTTGCTTTTCCGGGAGGTAAGCGAGCCTCACCAGTAGAGGATCAATGGTGTTAAGTTGTGGGTGAACATATCAGACAATATAGTGATTCTTGAAACAGCTCTTGATTATTCACAGGCCAGAAAAGAACTGAACTGAAGGGTTCAGCCAGCCTGCTTATATAGAGCTCCACTACAAGGCAACAGTAACAACTTTCTGTAACTATCCAATCACTGAACGTCACTTTCAATCCCTTATTTGCATATGTGGACCTGAGTGAAAACTATCTACAGTATCCCCCTGCTGGCCCAGGGTGAGAACTTCAGTACATAACAAATGGTCTTACTACGTGCCTCTTCATAAAAGGGACATATAAAGAACAAGTGCTCTGGGCTTCCTGTCTCCCCCAATGAACAGGCGCAAAGTCTCTGAGCATGTGGGCCTTTTTTAAAGGCTCCTTCCAGGACCGGCGAGGGCAGAGCCACAGTAGAATCTGTAAACTGAGCCACGAGTGGCTTTTGGCATAGAGAAAAGTGCTATTCAAGGTGTTCAAGTCTCACACAATGAGTGGAAGAGTGAGGGAAATCCTCCTCCTCTGTCTAATCCCCATTGTTGGCTTCGTTGTACGCCACCCCAATCTCTGAGTGGTGAGAGATTCCAGAGCTTCCAGAAGCATACCTAGGGTTTCCTTTTGGGAATGAGGCACAGTGGAGACTGTGGTTTCTTTATGATATGTGGTTTATTTACACATATATACAACCTGAGCCTACAATGGGGGGATTCACAGCATTAACACCCCAAAGAGATTTTGCTTCTTCCAGCAGGAATCAGGCATGGCTTTGTTTCTCAGCTTCTCACACTCACACACAACTCTGGCCTTTTGTCCTTCTAACTACCAGACAGCTGGGGGGGGCACCCATTTGTCCTCTGGCACAGAGATGCTTCCTTCCTTCACAACAACATACACAGGGGGCATTACCAAGAAACTTGTCTGGCTAGTACAGCAATTGGACCCTTGTTGGATCCAGGAATCCTTCTTCTTCTTTCTTTGGCGATCACTAGTAGTCTGTAAGTGACTGTGGAGGCCAGTGGATCCAGGCATCCTTCCACAGTGGTAGACTCTGGTGAACTGGGTTTGCTTCCCCGCTCCTCCAAATGCAGCTGCTGGGTGACCTTAGGCTAGTCACACTTCTTTGAAGTCTCTCAGCTCCACTCACATCACAGAGTGTTTGTTGTGGGGGAGGAAGGGAAAGGAGAATGTTAGCTGCTTTGAGACTCCTTTGGGTAGTGATAAAGCGGGATATCAAATCCAAACTCCTCCTACTCCTCCTCTTCTTCTCCTCCTCCTCCTCTTAGCACATTTCTCCCTTGAGTTTGAGTGTCTTCAAAGCCCATGGCACCTTTGGTCAAGGGTGTTCTCCCATTGGAGCGCTTGCAGGCCAATGTTTCCCAATTGTTGCTGTTTACACTACAATTTTTATTTTTTTATTTTTGGAATTTGCCTTGAGACAGTCTTTAAACCTCATTTGTCGACCACCAGCATTACGCTTTCCATTTTTAAGTTCAGAATAGAGTAGTTGCTTTGGAAGACGATAATCAGGCATCCGCACAACATGACCAGTCCAACAAAGTTACCCCCACCGCCAACTCACAACACTTATTGCTTTAGGCTGTGTTGTTAAACAAAATAGCAAAGGGGGAAACCTCCATTGCGGTTCTGCTCTGAAGGCAATGTTGAAGGGCATCCTTCTCTTTGCAGAAATCTAACATAAAATTATTACTGAAATGTCCTCCACTTTTCATAGCTCTCTACCATCCTTGCAGACCAAGCTTGGATGTCATTAATGCTATCACACTCCTTCAATTTGGTTTTGTCAGTCATTTTTGTTACAGAAAAATGTAAGATGCTCAATAAATAATTCTTAAAGAAACATTTTGCCCTTTCAAAAAACCATTTCATTTCCCTTTCAGCAGTATTCAGTTTCAACTTTGCTTTGCAAGGTCTCAGCTGGGAGCTATTTAACACTCTCAAGTTAGTGTTTACAAGTGAAACTAAGTTTAAATTGGCTGTTTCAGAAGAAATGACTGCTCTGTTGAGGCACAATGGAAAAAAAAGGTATCACAACCTCACGGCCGCTAGTACATAAGGTGCAGTTGGCAGTTTTTAGCAAAGTCGGCATCGTTACCCTTCCAGCATCCTTTGCTATCAGTAAATCAAACAGCGTAATAGAATCGTACAACTGTGCAGCTGGAAGCGGTCTGCACTGAGGAAGGATTTTATTACTCAAACATTGCTAAAAGATTAGGCAGCACAAGAGAAGAATAAAGTCCACGGTCATCCGGATTATGTCGGCTACAAACCACCACCCATTTCCTCCAGAAAGTTGCACAGGGGAAGGGAGGGAGGGAGCAGCAACTGGGTGCAAAGGCTGATGTACACTTAACTTGGTAGATCATGCAATATAATGCACAAGTTGATGCACAATTAAGGTAGTTGATCATGCTAACAACAAAACCTGCACCATACAGATGAGAGAATGTCCTCCATTCTTTTGGGTGGGGAATATGAAGCCAGCACTGGTGAACATTATGCATGTGAGTAGCTGTGTCTAGGATTGCAGCCTAAAACTAAATAAAAAAAAAAAAGACAAGTGTAACCCCAAGGCATAAATCTCTCAAAATAGTCAGAACCCAATCACCGTTACAGATGCACTCATCACTCTCCTACAGCAGCCATTTCTTCTCAGCTGGCAGTTCACAAATCCAGATTTAAGGTGGCTCACCATAGCACTACCACCATTTTCTCTCTGGTTGTTAGGGTCTCTTTCCTTTCCCTTTTTAAGAGAAGGGGGGAAATGATGGGTGGAAAATGAGGGGAGAAACAAGGCGGAGAGTGAGAAAAAGGAAGGAAAGCAGGGTGGAGACACACCTATGACACACCTTTGGCATAAAACTGAACATCTGACTGCATTTTGGGATGGGGCTGAAGATGGGTTCCTGGCCTGGAAATGTGGAAAGCTATAGTCAAAGTGCGGGTGGCGCTGTGGGACATGGGTGGCACTTTGGTCTAAACCACTGAGCCTCTTGGGCTTGCTGATCAGAAGATCGGTGGTTCGAATCCCAGTGATGAGGTGAGCTCCCATTGCTCTGTCCCAGCTCCTGCCAACCTAGGAGTTTGAAAGCACACCAAAAAGTGCAAGCAAATAAATAGGTACCACTCCAGCAGGAAGGTAAATGGCGTTTCCGTGCGCTGCCCTGGTTTCGGTGTTCCGTTGTGCCAGAAGCGGCTTAGTCATGCTGGCCACATGACCTGGAAAAACTGTCTGCGGACAAATGCCGGTTCCCTCGGCCTGTAAAGCGAGATGAGCGCTGCAACCCCAGAGTCGGCAGTGGCTGGACTTAACTGTCAGGGGTCCTTTACCTTTATAGTCAAAGAAGAGTCCCATGATATTATTCCAAGGCACCAAAGTAAAGGTAATTTACAATGAGCACGAATGAGTTCTATGTTCACTAAGATGAGCTTAAAACATAAGATTAATGCCTGTATAAATTTGTTAAATTGGCTTTTTGCATTTCCATTATTCTTCGAAGGGGGGGGAAATCAGGACATTTTACTTTTCGTTATGACTCTCACAACCTCTCTTATCTCTGAAGCTGGGTTTCCCAGCTGCTGGATTGGAGAAGGCTCTTTTCTTATTACACTGTTCTGGCAGTAAACGATAAGAACGACAACAACGGCGTATTTTAAATAGCTGTACCAATGAAAAGCTTCCATTGTTATGCAGGGGAACGCCAGTTGTAAATATTAATCTCACAGAATCTAATAACTTAATGAAATCATCTTCATTGTGGGCTATTTTGTATGCCTCGGCATACAGTGGGCTGCTTGCAAGATGAATAACAACTTTATTTTTCATGATTTCCAAGAGTCTCCCCAGTTTGGAGCGCCAAACGTGTGTAATTGATCAATTTATTTTTACAGCCCAAAATATTACAGCTGGTGTCACTGTGGATGCTACTATAAAATCGGGACCACCACATCCTCAAAGCAAACTGCCGACAGCACTCACTTCACTCGAGCAGAGATGTATTACTGAGACCCTTTGAGGATTATGCTATCTGTTTCTGATGACCTTAAACGGAGCTGGCCAACTGATAAACACACTCAGCAATCATATTTTAGCCTTTTGGAGCCCTGCCCCCATTTGAATGAAGACGTGATCAATAATAATAATAATAATAATAATAATAATTTATTATTTGTACCCCGCCCATCTTGCTGGGTTTCCCCAGCCACTCTGGGCGGCTTCCACAGAAACCAAAAAACACTAAAATATCATACATTAAAAGCTTCCCTGAATAGGGCCGCCTTAAGATGTTTTCTGAATGTCAGGTAGTTGTCCATCACCTTGACATCCGATGGGAGGGCATTCCACAGGGCGGGCGCCACCACCGAAAAGGCCCTCTGCCTGGTTCCCTGTAGCTTCACTTCTCGCAATGAGGGAACCGCCAGAAGGCACTCGGCGCTGGACCTCAGTGTCCGGGCAGAACGATGGGGGTGGAGACGCTCCTTCAGGTATACTGGGCCGAAGCCGATCAAAGTTTTCCCTTAAAGTCGGACTTGTAAGGAGCAAGCGTCATTGCTCAATTCATACCTGTAGATTCAGGAAGAACTTCCTGGTGTTGCAAGCTATTTGGCAATGGGACAGTTCTGCTGTGAAAGGTGGTCTTCTTCAGTAGAGGTCTTCAAGCAGAGGCTGGATGGCTGCCTATCAGGGATGCTGTAGTACATAAAATATCTGTATAAGGAGACCCTGCTGGATTAGGCCCATCTAGTCCAGATTCCTGTTCTCATAGTAACCAATAGATGCCTGTGAGAAACGAATAATAATAATAATAATAATAATAATAATAATAATAATAATAATTTATTTGTACCATGCCCATCTGGCTGGGTTTCCCCAGCCACTCCGGGCAGCTTCCAACAAAGATTAAAAATACATTAAAATATCACACTTTAAAAACTTCACTGAACATGGCTGCCTTCAGATGTCTTCTGAACAGTGGCGTAGCGTGGGTTGTCAGCACCCGGGGCAAGGCAAGTAATTTGCGCCCCCTAACCCGTGGATTTGCGCCCCCTAACCCTAACCCCCAGATGTTGCGCCCGGTGCGGCCGGCCCCCCCTGCACCCCCCACGCTACGCCACTGCTTCTGAATGTCAGGTAGTTGTTTATCTCTTTGACATCTGATGAGAAGGCGTTCCACAGGGCAGGCGCCACCACTGATAAGGCCCTCTGCCTGGTTCCCTGTAGCTTTGCTTCTTGCAATGAGCGAACCGCCAGAAGGCCCTCGGCACTGGACCTCAGCGTCCAGGCAGAACGATGGGGGTGGAGACGCTCCTTCAGGTATACTGGGCTGAGCAGGGCACAAGAACACTCTTCCCTCCAGTGGTTTCCAGTAACTGGGTATGGAGAAAGATACAGTGGTACCTTGGTTCTCAAACTTAATCCATTCTGGAAGTCCGTTCCAAAACCGAAGCATTCCAAAACCATGGCGCGCTTTCCCATAGAAAGTAATGCAAAATGGATTAATCCGTTCTAGGCTGTTGAAAAACTACCCCTGAAACAGCAATTTAACATGAATTTTACTATCTAATGAGACAATTGATCCATAAAATGAAAGCAATAGACCAGGCTGCAATCTACTACCCAGTATAAAAAACTGACAGTGATTTACCCATTGCCGTTGGAGGGACGAGCGTTCGGGGTGCGTGAAGAGGGAGTTCAAGTGGGGGGAGAGGAAAGGGAGGCAAAAGTTCTCTCTCTGAGGAGCTAGTTGGCTTCTCTCCCCCCCCCCCCGGCCAGCCTTTCTGGATCCCTCCCCCCACACACACCCAGCACCCCTTCCTCACCTTCTTCAGGGCTGGCACAAGCAGCCCCCTGCCACTTGGGTGTGTTCTCCTTGCTGAAGAACTCTTACTGCAGCAGCGGCGCCAGGATCCTGCCCACACAAGGACAGCAAGCAAGCAGGCAATGGAAGTGTGGCACTCAAAACAGAAGTGCACCCCCGAAACTGAGTATGTTCGGATTCCAAAAAAAAGTTCAAAGACCGAAACGCTTATTTCCAGATTTGAAGCATTTGGGTTCCAAGTAGTCCATGAACGAAGCTGTTCGAAAACCGAGGTACCACTATACTGCTTCCAGGCATTGAGACGGAGCGTAGTATCCATTCTCCTCCATGAATTTGTCTAAACCTCTTTTAAAGTTGTTCAAGTTGGTGGGCCATACAGTGAATTGCCTGCCAGCATCATGGGGTTGGACATTGATTGGCTAGAACTCCCATCATCCCTAGTCAGTTTAGACTATGGTCAGGGATGGCAGGGTTTGTATTCCATCAACATCTGGGGACCCAAATTTGAAGAACACAGGGCTAAATGACACCTGAGGTTCTTTGAATCTATAATGGATTTGTTGTATTTTGATACGGTGTTAGGGTGATGTGCAATATGTTGCATTGTAGTAACTTTCATTGTGATATCTTGTGTTGTGTTCTGTTTTGCAGCTAGCCACACTGGGCCTCCAGGAAAGGAAAGCATGATATAAGTAATAAATGCAATGAACACTACAATGGTGGAATAACTGCATATTGCCACTTTTAAGGAAGGGTAGTCTATGAATGTGACAAATTAATTTAAAAATAATTTTTAGCCATTAGGTACCTCTGATTATTTTTGACCTCTGCTAGATGTATTTAGTAGAAAGCTTTCAAACATAATTTCAAACACACATAATTGATAGGCAAAATCAGTTAAGGGGAGACTATGTCCTCATATTGAACAGAACAAAGAAACTAACGACGGAGAATATTCTAACTTTGTGTTTTATTATCTCATCCCCGTTTGCTTACAGCTCACAAGACCTCAACAGCACATTTTGACTTTGAAATATTTATCCACTGAAATGTGCCTTTGAATCACTACCTCCACTCATTCCAGCCAACACATTATGGGGAGTTTAAAGTGCTGTTTATATAGAGTCTTGTATCACCCTCAAACATAGTTATCACCGAACAAGCCAGGCATATATATATATATATATACATATACACGTATTTATATTTGGAATTGAGCGCCACTCGAATAACATTCGTATCACGGCGATTATGACAGGACTTGTACAAGCCGCCCGTAGCCGATATGGAAAGATTAAAGAAAATAGCTATCTAATAATTTCAGGAGTATCAGAAATGTAAATACAAGCTTGACACAACAGTTCCTTTTTAAAATCCTTGCTCACGTCTGCCACTCTGCTACTCTTGCTGGCATAAATCCGATTTTGCAATCGGCATTTCTCAATGAAGACTCAATAGCTTTTAAGTCAACTTTTGTTCAGTGTTTCTTCTGCTTTGTTTTATGCCTGCGCACCACATTTCGGGCGGGGTGTGTGTGATCAAGAAGAAAAGAATATTTTTGGAGAAGGGAGAATTCAAATGATTTCCATTGTAGGTTATATGAAAGATACTGTAGGTTTAAGATGCATGTCTGTTTTTGTTCTTAAAACCCACATACGTTCCAATATTTCTCTGATGAAAATAGGGTTGTTCTATTCCATTATTATTTGTTTGTTTTGAGGGTATATTAGGGGGAAGAGGGGCCACATAGGCTGCCTTGCATTTTCCTTGAAAAGAAATGTGGGAATGTTCAGGGAGGCAGGAGAGGATATATTGTTTATTAATATTGCGTGCTGAGGTCCCCCAAAACACCCCTACCCCAATAACTCACACATCACACATAATTTTTGTTTAAGGTTTTTGGCATAATTTTGGCCACAACTTTATTAAACATACAAGATGTGAGTGGTTGCTTAGGCATTGGTTATGACTATCTGTTCCCCCGCCTTGGGAACAGAACTGACTCCCGGATTCCAGCGAAAGCCAGTGTGGGGAAACAAGATCGGGGATAACTGGAGCTGTGACACAGACCCTCAGCTTCTCCCCGCATGCTCCCAGGGGCTTACGCAGCCCAAACCCGATTCCAGGGGTTTGGTCGAAAGGATGGTAAGCCCCTGAATTCCTTTAACGGAATTCCCTTGCAGCAGCAGCATTGGAGGGGCAGGCACAGCCAATCCATACCCCTCCTGCAACCAATTTTAACCAATGCCTAACCGCCAACCTTACAAGTTGTGACAATTTGCTACACAGTAGGCAAAAAACCAAATGGCACCCACTAATCAGCCAGATGGCAAAATTCCTACCGGGTCCCTGCCCCAAAGCAGACGACCCCATGACAGGCATAGCAAGGTCAAAGCACAAGCCCAAAACAAGGGAGGGAGGGCGGGTGATCCGGTGCCCACAGTGAAAGAGAAAGCAGATCGCTGTGAGCACTGTTTAAATAATCTCTGTTCCCACCCCCAAATTGGCAACATCAATTTTACCCCAGCAACACCAACAACCAATCCTTGCCAGGCCCCTCTATCCTATCCTGCCTGGCAACTATGGGGTGTCTTGCTTGGCCCCATCTGCAACATGTGCTCTCTTTTAATGAGAACACACTTTCTTCCTAACTTGCACTAGCAAGTTCCTTTACTTAGAAGAGTTTCACATTCCCCTTTTAAACGGACAGCGGGTGGCTGGTTGCAGGCTTGTGTAAGCCTCTCACTATCAGGTTCCTGGTAAGTTCCCTAATATCCCTTTTAAAAGAATAAACATGCCACAATCTTGTGTAAAGTATTAAAAAGTAGTTTACTCACATTCAGTTCACAGATGGATCCCTGAAGGCAGACTTGGTTACAAAGTATATACATGCAGAGCTATCCCAAATGGGGATAATCCTAGTGTCCTCTGTTGGCTGGAAGCCAACACAGCATCTCTAGCTAAAAGCTGCTCCAACGATAGAGGAAACCAAAAAGGAGAGAGTGCTGTGTGCCTTGTCCCTTTTGTTATCTGGACAGGTAAGGTCATGCCCGCCCGACTAGTCACATGCAAAGGAAGTATGTCCCAGCCAGGAGGAAACAGGAAGTTGTCAACTGGCTGGACCAAACATTCCCCTGCATGTCCACTCTAGGAAAACAAGGAATGTTGTACTTGACAGTGACTTACATATCACATCCCACAAGAAACAGTAGGATCTGAATGTAGTAAGTTCATGACTTGTGTAACAGTACACAAGTGGACTACTTAGCACTGTGTGTATGCTGAATTTGCTAAACCAGTCATTGTTATACTAAATGGTAATCTTTTCTCTCTCCTGCTTCCCTAGATTTCTGATCAGATGAAGAAGTTATAGTCTCCTCACCATTTACCAATACAATACAATAATCTTTATTGTCTTTGTCCCATACACAGCAGATGACTGACCATCCTTCCAAGTGCCCATTTATTATAAATTACCTTAGTAAGTTACTATTCAACAACTGGCTATCTGTATTTATCAGTCATCATCCTGCCAATAATGACAATAATTTAGATATAAAGGATTTAAATTCAATATGAAAAATCCTCGGGGATTTTTCTTTAAAGAAATGTATAGTCACATAAAAATGTTTTTTGAAAAGAAACAAATAAATTAAATATAGGGCAAATAAGTGTACCATTTATTTATGTCATTACATTAGACTGCCCCGTAAGAATTAATATAAATGTTTTTTAAATTTTAAAAAATATTATTTTAAATCTTGGCTGTGTGTGTCCTCCTACCTCTCAACCTGACATAGTTGTTGAAGGGGTGAAATGAGATGATCCAGTTTATGCTGCCTCCAGTTCCAAGGAGAAGGGACAATATTTAAATGTGATTAGCAAATATGGAAGTATCCTTAATGAGTTTCAAGTGGGTTGGCTTTTCAGTGCTTCAGGATGACTCCCGAGCACTGCAAGCTTAAAAGAAAATGCAAGCAAGACTGATCGGAAGGCATTAAACCACTAAAATTAACTTCATTCTTTCATACTGCAGATGCCACTAGTTGACAAAACACCCTGATGTTCCATGACTTGCAGAAATCATTACTGTTGTAAGAAGGTGCCTGGTGACAGCAAGGCTAAATGTAACACTAGCTTCTGAAAAATGAGAGCTCTGTGTACTCATACAAAGAGCAAAATATCAAGGAATGTTCAATCTTCTGAAAACAGCAGTGGGCTATTGGGCTTATTTCATGATAATGAAAGGCTCATAATCTATGATTGCTGCAGGCAAAAGTGATTTATTGGAGTACTCTCACATATAGGAGATAAACCTATAACTTGCTGGCAGCCATTTTTTAAAGAGAGTGTTTTACTGGTTTTTTGGGGGGAGGAGGGGTACATCGTTCTGACTTTGTAGCCCAAGAAACTGGTGATTTGTGTCTCTGAAATATCAGTTTTGACGAATAGCTGTTATGAAATTATAACTGTTGTTCTATCGTGAGATAAACCTCCATGAAGAAAATATAGATTAAAAAAGGGAAAGAGAAGAAAGAAAAAGATTACAAACTATCAAGATAGTATATTCTTCTTTGCAAGCTGAAAGATGTTGGAAGGTTCTGCCTTTTCCAACAAATGCATTAATAACATTTAGCTACCAGGAATCTATGGAAAGAAACAGTAAGCTGTTTTTACAGTTGTTAATTCAGGCTACAATCTAAAATACACATTTGAGAGCGAAGAAAGTCTCGTTCAGCTCTGTCAGATTTACTTCCAAGAAAACACACCCAGACTTTGCTGCTAGTAATGGATGCATCAGCGGAGTAAAGATTTTAAAAACTGGGTTAACAACATACAGATTCTGTCTGAATATTTGTATACTGTATTTATGTACATTGTTTAATACAAGCACATAAAAATGTTAACAGGTGCATTGATGTGTAGTTTTCTTGCCTGTGGAAGGTTCCCAAAAGAAGATTAACAATCGTAAATAGATTGGGATATGGAAAGATCAGGCAGTTCAGAAGAGATGGAGCCTTTAGTGAAATATTAAGCTTATATAACAGTATAAATTTATGTGGAACAGAAGTAAGTCTACTGTATTCAATAGGGCTTACTCTCCAGTAAGTGTGCATTGGAAGAAAGCCTTTAAAAAAAAATATGCAAATATTATTGTTTTATATCCTGCCTTTCAGCCATAAAGTCGCGAGGCAAACAGTAATAATCCGAGGGAAATTACTCAGCTACACTGAAACAAGCCATTTAAACTATAAAACCAGTAAAACATCAATAGAAATATTTGTCCTATTCAGATATGCTGTTTGTATGTAAGAGGGCGGCTGAATTCTGCCCACCCCTTTCACCAGATTGGATTGCTGCAATGTGCTGTATGCTGCAATGTGCCTCCCGCAGTTTGGTCAAACTCATGCTGCTAGCTTCAAGAACACTGTCCAACCATCTCGTCCTCTGTCGTCCCCTTCTCCTTGTGCCCTCAATCTTTCCCAACATCAGGGTCTTTTCCAGGGAGTCTTCTCTTCTCATGAGGAGGCCAAAGTATTGGAGTCTCAGCTTCAGGATCTGTCCTTCCAGTGAGCCCTCAGGGCTGATTTCCTTCAGAATGGATAGGTTTGATCTTCTTGCGGTCCATGGGACTCTCAAGAGTCTCCTCCAGCACCAGAATTCAAAAGCATCAATTCTTCGGCGATCAGCCTTCTTTATGGTCCAGCTCTCACTTCCATACATCACTACTGGGAAAACCGTAGCTTTAACTGGTTATAAATTCCACTGAACTCAATGGGACATTCTTCTGAGTAGACATGCATAGGACTGCATTGTAAAGGAAAACAACATGGATTAATTGATTTCTTTTTAAGATGGTCTCACATTTTGTCACCTGGATGATAAGAGTTTGATGTCAATAAAATAATGACAGTGGTACTTCTATGTCTTACACAAGCCTTCCTTTTCAGCTTTTATTGGGTATAGAGCACACTTCATTTTCACCAAGCCTTAAAAACCACAACTCATATGACCCTCTATGCCTTTGGTGACAGTGCAGCACAGCTACTGAGCACAATCGTTTATTTGTGATGCAACAAAACCACAATAAATAATGCTGTTTTCCAAAGAGAGAGATTTCCAGTTGCGTTTTAAATGACATGTCTAAATAAAGGATTTAATTTAGAGTGTATGAGAGAGTTATTATATGTTAATTAAATACTCACTGATTGCTATGAATATCTGTTGAAGGGTAATGACAGTTTGTATGAAGACAAATATCACACAATTAAATCTCAGTAAATACATTCTCAATAATAATTTAACACACACTAACAGCCTGATCCACAATCCAGTTAAATTGAAGTACTCAGTTTTAAATCAATTTAGTCTCGTTGTCCTCAATAAGAATAAATCAACTTTAGTCCAAATATGTTAGCTTAACTGGGTCATAGACTGGGTGGGGATTATGTATCTGGCTGTTTGGGGTTGTTTTTTTTTACTTCTGGCATGTGACCAGCCAGCCTGCCACTTGTATCTTGTCACCTCAAGGTATTTAGTATGAGGATGAGTTTAATGAGTCCTTTATGGGTCACCATAAATGGTTGATGGGCGGTGTTTAACTTGGCAGGACTCAGTTGATAAAGGCCTGATTTCTCTAATACAGATTCATCCTTCTTCAATTACAGCTCAGATTAGAGGTGCCAGATTACTACCCAGAATCTCCCTTTGTACTTTGAAATGCGCAAGCGAATTGGAAGATGAGGCAGTGACAACTTTTCCCTGTCCTTTCCTCATTCCTTCCAGAAGGCAAGGAAGGTTGTGTGTGTTAAAAGGACCAGAGGAAAAGCAGGCAGAGAACCTACCAGGGCCTCCTAACTTTCTGCAGTGAATGTCCATGTAGAAGACGAATCGCCTCAGGGCAAGATGGTAACCCTAGCTCTCATCAACTGGAGCTGTGCTGTACCACGGATAGGCAAATTAAGAACCATTAATCTCTGATTAGGAAAATGTGCCGAAATTGAAGCAACAGTGTGATTGTTGCATTTTTAAAACCAACCTTTTCAGCAATGGTAGACCGTGAAGTAACTTGGTTAGTGGCCAACAAGGTTGTTGGCAGAGGCTAACGCATGATCCTTTCTTCTGAACAAACTCATGCCAAGGAAAGTGAAAGGGTTTCCCATGCTATCCAGAGGCGGTGCTAGCTACTTTGGCACCCAAGGGTGGGGCTAGCCGCCCGCAGTGAGTGTCCCAGGAGGTGGGGGTGATGTCACCCCCCTTCAGGGATGACACCCAGGGCACACCACCCCCACCTCCTTCCTCCGCCAGTGATGCCACCTATGCCAAAGATGGGGTTCCTGTGGTCCTCCAGATGTTGTTGCCCCAGCCAGCAAGGCCAATGGTTGGGGATAATGTGAGGTGGAGTCCAAGAATCCAGGATGGTCACAGTTTCCCCTTCCCCAACCTACATGTGCCCTGCTGTCTCTGTGCCACAGTCACTGGGGCACATGCACTGGGTCATAGTATCAAAACCCAAGACCCTCCATCTATCCCCCCAATACACACACACAACAAACAACTGGTAAGATCTGGTAAGCATGGCTCTAGTAACTCAGGGCCAAACTACTCATGAGGCAAGGTGAAGATCCACAGGGGCCTCCAATAATGTGCCGCCCGCTACTGCTGCAGTGGTGGCAGCGATGGCTGTGGCATGCTCCTTGGGGGCCACATCTACCACCTCCTCGGCAGACCCCCGCATGCCACCTCTACAGTGGCCTCTTGATGAATAGGAGGTGTTGCTGGTCCTCTCTTACCCTTGTTCCCGATGTAGATCTTTCCTCATGTAGAGTAGAACTTCAACCATCCCTTCTTCCTTGGAAGAGAGGCACAATTTTACCTCAGGTGCCAAAATGTCTTGGGACTGCCCTGATGCTAACTCATACTGAGAGCTGATCCATACACAGGCTTTTCATAGGTGGAGAGGAGCATAGCGAGCCATGGTTCAAGGGGATCTGTGAATGGCCGCCACTGCTGAGCATTAAGGGAAGAAGGTGAGAGAAAGGACATTTTCTCACTTATTTCTCAATCACTGTGAGTACCCCATTTCAGCTCCTGCCAACCTAGCAGTTCAAAAGCCCGTCAAAGTTCATAGAATCATAGAATCATAGAGTTGGAAGAGACCACAAGGGCCATCGAGTCCAACCCCCTGCCAAGCAGGAAACACCATCAGAGCACTCCTGACATATGGTTGTCAAGCCTCTGCTTAAAGACCTCCAAAGAAGGAGACTCCACCACACTCCTTGGCAGCAAATTCCACTGTCGAACAGCTCTTACTGTCAGGAAGTTCTTCCTAATGTTTAGGAAGTTCAAGTAGATAAATAGGTACTGCCCCGACGGGAAGGTAAACGGCGTTTCCGTGCGCTGCTCTGGTTTGCCAGAAGCGGCTTAGTCATGCTGGCCACATGACCCGGAAGCTGTACACCGGCTCCCTCGGCCAATAAAGTGAGATAAGTGCTGCAACCCCAGAGTCGGACACAACTGGACCTAATGGTCAGGGGTCCCTTTACCTTTTTTTACCCCATTTCAGGGAAAACTCTGATCCTAAACCTCTGCTGCCTTGCAGGATATCTTCGGAAGAAGGAAAAGCTAAGGAGTAAACCCTACACAAATCCAGAGTGGAATCCCTAAGATGGCTGGATGATGCCTTGTATGCCTCCTTCCAGCAACTCCTGCAGCCAAGCTGGGGCCAAATGTATCACTCCTTTCCTTTGGACCACATCAGTGAGGCTGAGAGCGGGGTCTTGTCATCTCAGCAGCCCAGGACCTCCATTCACACTGCCAAGGCTTGCGTCCCAGAGAGGTCACTTCGGTACTGCTAAAGCAGTCATTGGACTTCACCCCCGGAAGTGCACTCCATTGTCTCTCGAGACAGACGAATGCCAACAACAACAAAATGACAGCTTGATCATGTCCTAAAATTCCTAAAAAGTGGAGGAGTTCTTTCTTTCAATGTACCTTTCAATGTCCACATGTTTATTCTTCCCTGATATATATTTCTGAAGCTATTCAAGCCAGTTACCTCACTCAGTCTCTCCACTCCATGTACACCAAGCCTTTCTCTTTACTTGTTAAAGAGCTGCCTTTATGTGCAGCCCAGACTATTTTGAAAATGTAGCAGAATCCCCTTTACCAAAGATGTTAAAGAACAGGGTGGATAAAACAGTCTTCCCTTCTTCTTCTTCTTCTTCTTCTTCTTCTTCTTCTTCTTCTTCTTCTTCTTCTTCTTCTTCTTCTTCTTCTTCCTAGTATTCTTATTATTAGCTGCAAATTCCAGTGCAGGGAATGACATTAAATAACTGTCAGGTCTCTTCCAGGTTTATAAATCCTATGCAAAAATCCTTTTTCTCCTCTTCTGAAAGTCTTGCTGCCCACTTGCTTCCTAATCTCTTTGCCTTTTAGGTTCTTATTGATTTCTTCCTGTAAATATTTGCTCCATTCTTCATTAGCAAGAGAAATTAGACTCATGAAACGGTACTTGTTTATTTCACGATTCTTTCATCACAAAGGAAATCCACTCCCCTGTCTGTAGAATATATAAATGCATTCAGAAGTCGGAATCTATAAAGGGACATGGAAGGACCCTACCTCCTTCCCTCCAGACCTTCTCGAGGCATACAGGAGGGGTGTGGGGAGCTGTGCATCCTGGTCCCACCCCTGTAGTTGGGTACCCTGCTCATCCTGCTCCAAACGTTCCTGCACAGAGCCAAAGTCCTATAAAGGGCTGCATAGATAGGTAGATGTTTCATGTAGCAGGCTCAGTACAGGAAGGTCAGGGCCTCCAGTAGGTGAGGCCATCATGTGCAGTCCCACACCCTTCTCCTTAATATCTCCAATCCCTATATCAAGAAGGTCTAAATGGGAATGGAATTCTGGAGTTTTGGTACCAGAACACAGAAGGCTCTGCTCCAGGTGTTTACATACCTAACCACTCAATTACCTGGAAAATGGCTTTGCCATTGGATGGCCATGGTTTCGAGGAAACCATAACATCCAGGAGATGGGCCCCAGTACCCCCTGCAACATTGCCACACCTTTCAGATCAAGCAAAATGTCCTTCTAAGGCCTGGTTCACCAGACAGATTTGATAGAACTATACTTTAGCAATCTTTCATAACAGAGTGCCCTGTGCGAGGCCAAACTTTGGCATGCCCAAATGGATCTTCTCAATTATAGATCTCAGTTTTGTGTCTTCATTGACTCGGCACCCTTTGCCCACGCCGCCCTAAATCTGGGGCTGACTAGACTAATACAGTGGTACCTCAGGTTACATATGCTTCAGGTTACATACGCTTCAGGTTACAGACTCTGCTAACCCAGAAATAGTGCTTCAGGTTAAGAACTTTGCTTCAGGATGAGAACAGAAATTGTGCTCTGGCGGCATGGCGACAGCGGGAGGCCCCATTAGCTAAAATGGTGCTTCAGGTTAAGAACAGTTTCAGGTTAAGAACGGACCTCTGGAACGAATTAAGCACTTAACCTGAGGTACCGCTGTACAGTTCCTGTTGGCAATTCCATTTCATACTGTTATCTTCCTTCTGCATCATCCTATGTCTTAAAAGTGTAACAAACAAAACTTCCTTCTGCATGGTCATTGATACGGAGCGTTTCTGACTGGCAACTTCTGTGTTCCTGTGGACTACTTTTGGCTGAAAAAACCTACTGAAAAATCTCCTGGAAACCTTGTCGCTGAAGAAGCCCAATGGGCGAAACAAGGGTGTATCCTGAGAAGTGACAGTTTCAGGTTAAGTACGGACCTCCGGAACGAATTAAGTACTTAACCTGAGGTACCACTGTATAGCATTTACCGGTATTTTATCTTTACATATACATTTAAACATGACCGTTCTGGTGCCCCCACGGGTGGCTTATAACAATTTAAAGTCACTAAACAACCAAATGTATTAAAATACAAAGAACAAAAAAATAAAACACACAATACAATGTAAGAGGCCAGCCCATCATTTCAAATATACAAATTCACACCTGTACTTTTTGCCCATAGATCCTCACATTCTCTTTGAATACTTTCACAGATACTCATAAATTTATTTCTGAATGCTAAATGTTTGCACTCTGATCTAGCTGGAACAGGATTTCAAAAAATAAAATAAAAAAATCAATGTCTCCCCCTGCTCTGCTTTAATCATTAACCCAGTATAACCATCTGTTCCACAGGTTGGGACAGCCTTCACCAAACTGCTGTCCTCCAGTTGTCCTGGAACACAACTCCCATCAATCTGAGCCAGCAACGCCATGCTGATTGTAGTCCAAAACATCTGGAAGACAACAGGTTGGTGAACACAGTGTGAACATGTAAAGAGCACTGTGCATGCAGCTTGATGCTAAAGGTCCTCATCCAACACTGGCATTAAGAGTACCTCAGCCTCCTCATCTCTCACTCTCTCCAGAAATCATGCATACATTAGACTCAAACAGCAGCTTTTATTTCCATAATTGGTTGAGATTATGGTCCAGGGAATGGAAGTGAGAGCTGGACGATAAAGAAGGCTGATCGTCGAAGAATTGATGCTTTTGAATTATGGTGCTGGAGGAGACTCTTGAGAGTCCCATGGACTGCAAGAAGATCAAACCTATCCATTCTGAAGGAAATCAGCCCTGAGTGCTCACTGGAAGGACAGATCCTGAAGCTGAGGCTCCAGTACTTTGGCCACCTCATGAGAAGAGAAGAGTCCCTGGAAAAGACCCTGATGTTGGGAAAGATTGAGGGCACAAGGAGAAGGGGACGACAAAGGACGAGATGGTTGGACAGTGTTCTCGAAGCTACCAGCATGAGTTTGACCAAACTGCGGGAGACAGTGGAAGACAGGAGTGCCTGGCGTGCTCTGGTCCATGGGGTCATGAAGAGTCGGACATGACTAAACGACTAAACAACATGGTCCGGGGAAGAAGAACTTGGTGCCAGTTGCCCACACTGATTTCAAGCGCATCGTTGAGAATTCTCTGCCAGGAGACATTCAGTCAAGCTGAATGAGCAGCATTCCACCTTCCTTCACCTCCTTCCCCAGATTTTTGCACCCCCTTCACCTGTCCTGCACTCCACTGTTTAGAACCATGGGGAGACGAGGAAGAAGGGGCACACATAGCTTCTGCTTGGATGAGGCAGTCCAGATCTAGCTAATGGAACTGCAGACAAACTGCCCTTTCAGAAGATCAGTGATAATGTTATCAGCTGTTCAGGAAAGAAGTTGGAATTGAAGGAATTATATCTAATCCCTTAGTCCCACTTTCAACTAATTAGCACTCTCCCTGATCTTCTGAAAGGCCTTTGATACTGCCAATCAGCTGGCTGAGAGGTGAGGTAGTGGATTGGATTTAGTCCTTGAGAACCTGCCTGCGAAAGGGCGATGGGGGTGGAGAAATGAAGGCCTTAAGCTTCAGTCAAGAGAGCAGGGAACAAGATTTGTTATTTAGTTTGTTTTGGGGGTTTTCAGTGGCTACTAGACAGAACACTGAAATAAGATGCTCCATTGTGACCATACCTGTCTTGTGAGTTTTTGTTTCACTCGGTCTACTGACTGCCAGGCTCTTACATGCCAATTTAAACAGTGTTACTATCAAAAGTGGCTGCTCAGCTGGATTGACAAGGATTGTTTGGGAGAAACAGAAGCTTTTGCCAACTCCCTCCCCCCGCCCAAAAAAACCCCTGTTAACAATAAAGTATAAATTGCTATCCATATTAAATAGACAATATTTTCTCTCTATTTTTTTATATATAATAAAATCATCTTTACATTCATTCTTTGGTATCATCATCTTATTTACATTGCGTTATATCACGCCGCCTCGACTTCCTTCCTTCCCAGTTGCGGGTTTCTTGGTATACCTCTTCTCTTACAGTTTCTTTCCCAATTATGTACACATCACAAGGTTTATGTTAATCCTACTGTAGTTCTTAAACTTCTACAATTACATTCAATATATGTTACAAATTTACTCCATTGTTCAATAAACTTTGTACCTTTTTGGTGTCTAATTTTATGTGTCATTTTCGCTAATTCTGCCAATATTTTCTCATGACTTGCTAATATCCCTCATATAAGATCTAGCTTCGGACCCACCTTCTTGTTAACCAACAAACTTAACATTGGTGAATTATCCATCTGATATGCTGTGCACCAGCTTGGGCACAGCTTTGTGGCACAGTGGCATGCAAGTAAGCACAGGATAATGGCAATTCGAGAAAGGTGTGGTGCGTTTCCAAAAGCAGGAAATTGAAAAGGAATGAGCAGAGGAAGTTTCCCATGCTGACGCAGTCTCCAGTTGCATGTGTGCAGCTGGTAGGGGGAAGGTATTTAAACTGAGGGAGGGGCAGTGGTCCCCTGTTGCTGCAACTACTCCATAGTGTGTGGACCTGGGGACAGCCAGCTAGACGTTAGGTTGGTGTGCGTAGTACTCCAGAGCTGTAGAAGCAGCTGCAAGTGTTATCTTTGACAATAAAAAGTTAACTCTCTGCCATGTGCATTCCTTTGGCTAGAAAGTACCCTTGACCCTACCCAGTCTGAACCATCATGTTTTATTCTGTATGCTTAAAACAGGAGGGATTGGTGTGTTTCCGATGTTGATCAGATTTACCATTTGGTGCCTAACAGTGTAATCCTAATATCCTCAAGTTCATAATTGCCCAACAGTGGGGCCACGCAGTTACTCAGTGAAGCGAAGTGACTATGGCTTTCATCAGTTTAAGACAACACAAATACCACTCTGCCAGAACTACAGTTCATAGCCACAAATTCTCCCTTGCAGTATTTTTTTTTAAAAAAAGGGCTCTGGTTTAACAAACTTCCTTAGTAAATAGATACTGACAATATTTCCCCACTGAAATGAGGTAGGTTAATGCCTATCAGATGCTCAGAAAGTCAGTCAAGATATGGCAACCTCCATTTTTCTCTCCTCATGAAGAAGCAGGCTTTATAGCAGGCATGTCCAAAGTCCATTTCAGGGGCCTAATCCGGCCCACCGGTCGGTTTAATCTGGCCCCTGTGGCAGTTTATTTTCTGGGGTAAAATCCTAAAAAAACACCTCAACAACTTCAATCCTAAAAAAAAGGTTGCCCCTTTGGTCGGCCCTCACAGCCCTTCACTTCATCAAATCTGGCCCTCTTTGAAAAAAGTTTGGACACCAGTGCTTTATAGTGAAGGAATTGTGAATCTGTGGTACCAGAATTTAAAATCCCATAATGCCCGAGTTGATGGGGGTTCCACTCCAAGAAGACCTAGAGGGCCTCAGGTTGCCCATCCATATTGTGGTGGCTGCTCTGGGAAATTTCTGCAGCCAACTTTCCACGGTCTTGCCTACCATAGCAGCAAATACCCAAATGGCCAATACAAGGTGTTTGGTCGTGGTGCTGGGAAGCTAAATAAAATGGTGTCTAGAATAATTGTGGGCAGAAAGAAATGGCTGCATTTGACTGGTGAAAGAGCACAGGGCTCAAAAAAATGAAAGTCACCAATGCTTTGTCTTCCTTCTGCAAAATTAGCTCAGTACCTGCTGAAAAACACCATTAATTGCAATGTAATTAAATATAATTAATAAGACACTCCGGGAGTGTATGTTGCAGAGAGATAATGTCAGCCCTTGGGTGTGACCTATGCTCTGATCTTATCACAGAGAAACTTGTGTGGTTTGCGCTCCTGCTCAGCTACATAAATGGTGTGTGTGTTTCATTGAAAATGTACGTTGTTAACTTTTCAGTGCAGCTTTAATCCACATATTACAATCAACCTCTCTTCGTAGGGACCAGAACTCTTAGAGGGGAATCCTAACAACACTTAGCTCCCTTAACAAACTAGGATTCTTCAGGAGAAGCTATGGCGGTTTAAAGTTGTATCATAGTGCTTTATATGCATAGTGTGGTTTCTTAGTTTTTAAATCTGTGTTTCGGTTTGGGGAGTATGGTGAGTCCTGTTTCTGTTGCATTTGATTCTATGGGGGGGGGGGTTGGTCTTATTTTGCATTTGTTTTCATATTGACATCTTTCCGCAGGGCCTGCAAGACGGAACTGTTCCGCCAGGCCTTTGGCCAAGGCACAGTATGACCCCCTCTCTCCTTCTGTAATCCTCACAGAACTCTAACCCAATGGTTGCCATTAATTTGATTCTGAATTGATTTTAGAATGTATTTTAATGATTTGACTGTGTGATTTTATGTACACTGTGCTATTTTTACTTGTTGTTAGCTGGTCTAAGCCCGGCTTTGGCCGGGGAGGGCGGGATGCAAATAAATTTATTATTATTATTAGCCACCAATATAACTTTAAGGGGCAACCAACCAGTGCTATAGATCAATGAGAACTTATGTGACCCCCCTCTGTCTTTAGCACAACACAAATAAACCAACTGCCCAAAATGAGCAAGGTTTCCATTCAAAGCACACCTGTGTGAAGGTGTGTTCCACTGAAATTAGTTACTCCTTTGGCAGCGACAGTGTTTGGTACATTGAATGAGATCCAGAGTAAAACAAGGAACAAGCCCTGCAGAACGTTTTAAGAACTGTGGGGCTGTTTTCAAAGTTTTTTTGCTGCATTTCTGCACATGTTTCCCTTCATGTTTTTGCACAGAACCTTTCTCACCCTTCCTCCAGTACGAAATCCTGTAGGGAAGGGGTTAAAAATGAGTTTGTCTCTTAGCGGCCAAAGCCAAAAACTCAAGAAAATCTGCGCAGGTGCCATCAGCCCTTATTTTGGGTTTCAACATACACACAAAACACAAAATGAATGTTTTTATTTTCTTTTTAAAGAGGCACATTTAAAAAAAAGAAAAAAGACTCTCATATGGATTCCATTACTTTTACCCATTCAGCCTGCCTGCCAAAATGATTTTAATATAATATTTATTCATCCATATTAAGCATAATAATTGATATTTGCAATTCAATAATGCTACTTAACTTTTTTATTTGTTTCTGATATTCCTTCCCTTCTTGCTTTCAGATCAACAATCCTCATGTCAGCATATCCACTGCGCTAATAACCCTTTCAAGCATCAAAAGGAAATATTAATCATGAATCTAATTTTTCAAGTTTTCTTTTTCTTCAATTAATTTTTATTTACTTTTTTAGAAGAAGAAAGGTCAAATATTTAGTCGGGAGCATTAAACCAATATTAGAGTTATTTATGTGTTCTCATTATAGAGCTATAGGAATGATACTGTGTTGTGCCAAGTAGAGAGAGGGTTGTTTGCAGGTTCCTGTATGGCAAACAGCTGGAGATGTTTCTTGTGAGCATCAATAGTTGGGAAATGCTTGCTTAAATGAGCATTAATGCCTGCTAAGATCATGGCCACTGGTCCCACCATCTCCTGGCAAATAGAAGGGGAAGAAATGAAGGCAGTGAGAGATTTTACTTTCTTGGGCTCCATGAGCACTGCAGATGGTGACAGCGATCGCGAAATTAAAGGACGCCTGCTTCTTGGGAGAAAAGTGATGACAAACCTAGACAGCATCTTAAAAAGCAGAGACATCACCTTGCCAACAAAGGTCTGTATAGTTAAAGCTATGGTTTTCCCAGTAGTGATGTGTGGAAGTGAGAGCTGGACCATAAAGAAGGCTTATTGCCAAAGAATTTATGCTTTTGAATAATGGTGCTGGAGGAGACTCTTGAGAGTCCCATGGACTGCAAGAAGATCAAACCTATCCATTCTGAAGGAAAGTAGCCCTGAGTGCTCAGTGGAAGGACAGATCCTGAAGCTGAGGCTCCAATACTTTGGCCATCTCGTGAGAAGAGAAGACTCCCTGGAAAAGACCCTGATGTTGGGAAAGATGGAGGGCACAAGGAGAAGGGGACGACAGAGAATGAGATGGTTGGACAGTGTTCTCGAAGCTACCAGCATGAGTTTGACCAAACTACAGAAGGCAGTGGAAGACAGGAGTGCCTGGCGTGCTCTGGTCCATGGGGTCACGAAGAGTCGGACATGACTAAACAACAACAAGCCACCTCAAGCGTGTGTTGTCAGTGCCCAGGCAGAGTGGGGTGTAGGAGGAAGGGAAACAGACAGATGGATGTGTATTCAACTGCCTAACGACGTCTGTGTCACCCTGGAGATCCAAACAATGGAACAACTCTTCTTATCTCTGTGTTTTCAATCTCCTGGGTGACACAGGCACCCTTAGACAGTTGAATGCGCATGTGTACTCTGTCCATTTCCCTCCCACTCACTCACTCCTTCGTGTGGCCCCGGGGCACCAACAACCCACGCTATGCCACTGCAGTCAGGCGTCATAGATGTCTTCATGCAAACAAGACGATGTCATAAGGCTATGCAACCAATCAGATGTGCCTATATGGTGTTATTTTATGAGGACAAGTGATGTATTCCCTCACTCTCTACAATCAAAATATTTTGATCCCTTTTCAAAGCAATATTTGGGGGAGGGGACACTGGCGGAGAGGTTGCTTTTCAGCACTGCTGAATTGTTAATGAAACATGCACCTCACAGCCATAATGTAAAGGTTGCAACACTTTATTAGTTGCTGTATAGAGGTCCTGGAGCTCTTTCAACAGTTGCGTCCTAGGTGACTACCTGTACCCCTTCATCATCTAGAGCCGTCTCTGTTAAGATGGTTCTGCTGTTTTTCCACATTTTTATTCTTTGGTTAGAAAAAGCTATAGCCTGGCAGCCATATAGAGGTGGGAGAATGGAGTTGTGCTTGGTAAGAAAGATTGTTCAGACCGCCGACACAGAAATAGCTATAATTTAGAACTTGGAAAATACCTTTATCAGTGAACTTCTAATGTGTCACTAACAAGTGTGAAAGCTCTGCAGAATTCATTACACAATAGAGTGCCCCCATTTGAAGGAGAAGTCAGTTTGCTAAAATAAATTCAATTGACAGATTACTGTAGCAGCTCTGGGGGCTCTCCTAGGTGATAAGTCAACCCTGTAAGTATTGTGAACAGTGGGTTTTCCCCTTTAAAGTTCTAGAAGATACCATGCATGGTATTCGGTTATGTTGCATCATTTAGCACAAAGGCCTCTTTTCACCTTCCTCCTTCAAAGCAACATCTGTCTCTGACTCTAACCAGGCAGCAAAAATGACTAATTGCATTTTTATTGCCAGAAAAATTCAACTTTTTTCTCTCTTTCAGCTCATATTATTTGGCCATGCAGGCTTGGTTTGGAAATGGTGAAGTCAATGCTAAAACCAGAAATAGATGTCCCCACTGCTCTCTTCCACAGATTTCTGGTATACTTAGGCAGTGTTATACCGTATTTTTCGCTCCATAGGACACACTTTTCCCCCTCTTAAAAACTAAGGGGGGAAGTCTGTGCGTCCTATGGAGTGAATGCAGGGGGGAGGCAGGCAGGAAAAGCCCCCAAGAGCCGCACACAAGCTTTGCATGGCTCTTGCAGGCTTTTCCCCAGGAGGGAGAAGGGACTGACGCGGCCAGTCAGTCCCTTCTCCCTCCTCGTAGAAAAGCCCACAGGAGCCGCACGCTCCTTAAAGGGTGCTCGGCTCCTGTGGGCTTTTGCGGGAGGGGGGGGAATTGCCATAGCCGCGCGCAGCCTCTCCAGCCGGGAGAGGCTGCGCAAGGCTAAAGAGGAAGCCAAGGCATCAAGCGGGATGGATCGCGCTCGCTGCCTTGGCTTCTTTAGCCACGCTTCTTTAACCACGCTGGAGAAGTTTAGCTCCCGGCTGGAGAGGTTGCGCGGCTATGGCAGAAGCCAAGACAGCCAGCGGGAGGGATCCCGCTCGCTGTCTTGGCTTCTTTGCTCTTTGGGGTTGGAGGGGGGACCCAGGCTTCCCCCGCAGCCCCGAGAAGCTCTGGGAGAAGCGGGCAGGCTGCGCTCAGCCTGTCCGCTGCTCTTTGAGGCTGGGGGGAGGGGATAATATTTTTTTCTTGATTTCCCCATCTAAAAACTAGGTGCGTCTTGTGGTCCGGTGCGTCCTATAGAGCGAAAAATACGGTAGTTATGGGGGCAGGGCTAGCTGGGGAGTTTGCCCCAGGTGAAGCCTCCAGAGCGGTGCCATTGAGGCTCCCAGTTTGTGTGTGTGTGTGTGCAAATGTTCGTGGGGCAGTTACAAACTGGGTCTTTGACCCAGATGAAATAATGCCTAGTTTTGCCCCTGATCCACGCCATCAAGTATTTACCAGCCCCACAACATTCGTTCACCACCTGCAGAGGGGAAGAAATGCAGAGGTGCATCATGGGTTATGTACCTAAGCATTGTGGGGAGAGAAGAAGAAGAAGAGGAGGAGGAGGAGGAGGAGGAGGAGGAGGAGTTTGGGTTTGATATCCCACTTTATCACGACCCGAAGGAGTCTCAAAGCGGCTAACATTCTCCTTTCCCTTCCTCTCCCACAACAAACACTCTGTGAGGTGAGTGGGGCTGAGAGACTTCAAAGAAGTGTGACTAGCCCAAAGTCACCCAGCAGCTGCATGTGGAGGAGTGGAGACACAAACCCGGTTCACCAGATTACGAGTCTACTGCTCTTAACCACTACACCACACTGGCGTGGTGAGAGAATTAAATATGGGGCAGTTGTCATGTGGAACTTGCAGTTCCACCCCAGAAAACAAGTGAAATACGAGTTCTTTTAATATAACAGTGTAGAAATACAGTGTGTCATGCGTCATGTCCACCACACTGGGTTATGTGTGGAAGTAAACCACACAGGGCGTGTTGTGCACAGTGAAACAAGGTCAGTGATCACTAGGCTAGTTAGCATTGGGACAGGTTTTGAACTGTTGAGAACTGAACATGTCCCCTTCAGCATAACCTCTGGTGTGATGTCGAAGTGCGTCAAAGCAAGAACATGGTGGGTTGCTTGGCTTCTATGACCCAAAAGGGCAAAAGGAAAGATGTGATTTCTGGAAAGTAGGTGCTGAAGAGAAAGAGCTTCTTAACTCTTCCCTTGTAGACACTTTCCCTCTTCAATCCTGCACATCCCCGCATTAACCAGGATTGTGTATTGGCTGCCCCGGTCCGCCGAGTGGGGGACAGTGACCCATAGTGGGCAGTGAGGCCCCATTGCTCTCCCAGCTTCCAAAAAAAGCGGGTCACTGGTGCTTACGGAGAAGGAGAGGCAGAGACAGAGGGAGCATGTGGGGATGTTCAGGGAGGCAGGAGAGGATATATTGTTTATTAATATCCTTCCTAACTTGCGCTAGCAAGTACTATAACTTAGCAGAGTTTTACATTCCCCCTTTCAAACGCACAGCAGATAGCTGGTTGCAGGCTTGCTTGAGCCTCTCAATATTAGATTCCTGGTAAGTTCCTTTATATCCCTCTTAAAAGAATAAACATGCCACAATCTTGTGTAAAGTATATAAAAGATGTTTACTCACATCATCAGTTCACAGTTGGATCCCTGAAGGCAGACTTAGTTACAAAGTGGATCCCATATGGAGATAGTCCCAGTGTCCTCTGTTGGCTGCTGCTCCAATGATGGAGGAAGTCAAAGAGAGAGAGCGTGTTGCGTGCCTTGTCCTTTTTGTTACCTAGAGACGTAAGATCACATGCATCTCTAGTCACATGCAAAGGAAGTATGTCCCAGCCAGGAGGAAACAGGAAGTTTTTGACTGGCTGGACCAAACATTCCATCACATGCCCACTCTAGGAAAACAAGGAATGTTGTACTTGACTGCCAGCATGGTGTAGTGGTTAAGAGCAGTGGACTCGTAATCTGGTGAGCCGGGTTCGCTTCCCCGCTCCTCCACATGCAGCTGTTGGGTGACCTTGGTCTAGTCACACTTCTCTGAAGTCTCTTAGGCTCACTCACCTCACAGAGTGTTTGTTATGGGGGAGGAAGGGAAAGGAGATTGTTAGCCGCTTTGAGACTCCTTTAGGTAGTGATAAAGCAGAGTATCAAATCCAAACTCTTCTTCTTCTACTTATGGATCACATCCCACACATGTGGCTTTGTTGCCACATGATGCACCAGGCAAGCTCCTTGGATCTGGGCCTACCCTTCTCAGTCATCACCAGCCACCTGTTCTGTTGGGAAATGGAAGAGCAATGGTGCCCCACCTGTAGCACCTCACTGGCTGCTACTGAATAGTGACTGAAGATGTGGGTGTGCTGGATTGGAAAAGTGGCAAATGGAGGTGAGGAGTACATCAGGCTCCAGAAGCAAAAGCACATATTACAAAATACACCAGCGGTTCTCACTGGTGTGGCAGGAGGCGATGGCAAGCGCGGTGGGAAGATTCAAGGTCAATCAATATTATATTTTGGGAATGATTCCTGTCCTTATGTAGCTGCGTTATTTTATAGTTTATGGATGTCCCCTCATTATATTAAAGTAGTTGTGTTCTGCGTTATAAGTCAAGCTCTGCTAGTTGTTGTTTCTTTTTGTTTTCCAATGTATTTATTCTCAATTAAAAATCCGGTGTAGGACTTTGTGTTTATTTTCTCTTCATTCCCTCTTGCCCTTCTTTTTCCTCTTCTTTATTTTATTCCTTTGCTTATTCTTGCTTCTTTCCTATTTATCTTCTTTAGATTAGTTTGGCTTTTATTGCATTTTATGTAGAAAACTCTTAATAAAAATTGATTTTTTAAAAAATTGGTGTGGCGCAAGCAAGTTTTTATTCTGCAAGTGTGGCCCAGAGAAAAAAGTTTGAGTGACTGTGGAGAAAAGAGGGGGGCGTGGAGTGGGAAAAACAATGGCAAAGGGGGATGAATGTGAGCAAATGCGTTTTTACACATCATCCTAGCTGCAAAAATAATGTGATGGAGGGTTGAAACTAATCCTCACAAGCATATTATTAATGGAGAGGAAATCTAAACCTCACACACTTGTAATTATGCCTACAGTTTTGTGCCTGTACTTGCACATAATGGAATCCCAAATGCCTCTCTGCACCTGTTAACATAGAGTGCTGGATTTGCTGGGTGAGCAATACTCAGGCGTGGGTGGAAATTTGAAGCCGGCGGTGTGCTGCTCTTTTCACAGCACATGTAAAAATAAATAGCTGCTGCTCAAAATAACTCACAGTCTAATTTTAGATCAAATATGAATGGGAGGCAAAGCAGAATAGAAGGGAATGGTGTTGGAAATGATTGGAGGTTGCAACAGTAATTCAGTTTCTGGTTGAGTCATATGCACATCGTATTGGCTGAATGGGATACCTATTTATATGTCTATATAGCTATAAATAGCAAACTATGGATAATTAGATAGATAGTGCCCCCGTAACCTTTCACATAATTAAATGTATTTACGGACAGATAATAAATCCAAGACATTCATCAGATTGTGAAAATTTGCTTGAAATGCACTCGAGAGAAGCTTTTAATGGGCTTGAGCAACACAATTTACTGTCAAAAACAGTCTACAAATGTCGAAATGACATTGCTTTGAAATTTACATAAAGAAATTGCTCAACAACAGTGAGGGCAGCGTAAACAGCCAATAAACAGTGTTCGGCTTGGAGGCAATCAGGATACTGCATTTAAAGACCAATAGCCTCCCACAGAAAATGACAATTTTCTCAAGTGGACAACCGCCACCTACTGTAGAAGCTAACACTTGGGGAACATGGATGATTTTGAGATGCTCTCTAAAGGTTGGAAAAGATTAATCAGAGCTAAGCTACACATTACACTCCCCACATCAAAAGATTTGGGTGGACTGCTCATATGAAAACCTGCTTATGCTGGGTTTAAAATTGCACAGGGAGCTTACATTTAAAAACAAAACAAAACAAAACAGGTGGCTCTCTACACACTCACCCTACATGGATTGGAGGGCGGTGGAGATTGCAGTGTGTGGAGTGAAGTTTAGCACACACTTCCACGCCTGTGTAAGATTGACATGTGATCAGAATGACCACACAGGAATTCTGTGGGTGGAGAATTTCGAAATGCCCCTGAAGAAAGGCAGGAACCGGGTGCCTTTCTCCTCTTGTTTATCTCTGCCTCTTCTGTCTCATTTTTTGCATCCCACCGTCATGTCCCAAAAGCTCAGAACGGCTCACCAAAAAAAAAAGGGGGGGGGAGGAGGAAAAAGAGAGATGAAAAATTCATATGGAAAACCAATTAAGTTAAAAACAAGAGCAGAAGAGAATGCCAGCATGAAAGAGACTTAAAACTAACAGGTGCAGGGAAATATTTAAAAGGTCTTCACCTGACATGTAAAGATATGTCAGTCAGCACCAGGCAAGTCTCCCTGGGGAAAGAATTCTATAACCAGGATTTTGTCTCCAGTTAATTGTCCCTCCACCTCCATCCTGAACCCCTAACTAAAGCATTAAAGGAGAGGTTAAGCAGAGATAAACAACAGTCAGGAGCCTTCTGCCTCCCTGTGTGTTTTCCTACTATCTTCTCCAACCTGCTTTGACTCTGGGTCTCTCTCCCCCCACACTCAGCTCCAGGGTTGCTTTAATATCTCATCCACTAGAGGCCGGCTTATACATGGCTACATCCCACATATTTTTAAAATCAGTTGGACGCTTATTGAAATTTCCCATTACCTTTAACGATAAAATAGAGGAAAATAATGACATCCCTTGAAATTCAGAAACACAAGCGCATGGGAAACGGTGCCGAGTTGTGAATACAGCAAACACTATTAGCTGGGCTATTCAGGCATTATACTTGCAAGAAAAGCCACACACCAAAGGGGCTATGCTGAGCAGCTGCAACCAGCTGCTGTCATGACACCAGTGATTCAGCAGCAGTCGAGACTCAGAGTTTGAGGCTGCAGAGTCTGTATCTAGAGAGCCAGGCTTAGGTTCAGGGCTCTGAGCCTGCTGCAGGGCACCAGGAGACCACTAAGCCTGAGACTGAAAACCAGGGCCATCTTTACTCGGGGGTGAAAGGGGTGTAGGGCTCCTGGGCGCCGAATTCTGGAGGGTGCCCGCCACTCAAGCCGCCTAAGCGTATTGTATTGAGCTGCTATGCAGCAGCAGGGGCGGCACCACCTTTGACACAACTGATTTAGCGCCGCCTGCCTGCTAATGGTGCTGCAGGGAGAGCTCTCTGGAAAGTCTCGCTGACCAAAGCCGGGAGATGATCACCTTCACATTGCGTAGTGCCTTGCAATGGGCACATATCAGCACACATACACACAGAGATAAGATCCATCCAATACTCTGGTTTCTGTGGGTCTTAATGAGTTGTTTTCAGTTTTCCCCTCTGTGTCACATACGGCCTTGGTCCAGTATATCTGAAGGAGCGTCTCCACCCCCATCGTTCTACCCGGACACCGAGGTCCAGCACCGAGGGCCTTCTGGCGGTTCCCTCACTGCGAGAAGCCAAGTTACAGGGAACCAGGCAGAGGGCCTTCTCGGTAGTGGCGCCCGCCCTGTGGAACGCCCTCCCACCAGATGTCAAAGAGAACAACAATTACCAGGCTTTTAGAAGACATCTGAAGGTAGCCCTGTTTCGGGAAGCTTTTAATGTTTGATGTATTATAGTATTTTAATATTCTTTTGGAAGCCGCCCAGAGTGGCTGGGGAAGCCCAGCCAGATGGGCGGGGTATAAATAATAAATAATAATAAATAATAATAATAATAATAATAATAATAATAATAATAATAATAATAATTTACCTTTAGATTCTCTCGCTCCCATGATGAATAAAGTAAAAGAGAGAGACATTGCTTCCCCAGCCCTTCATCTCAGCTCCATATTGGGATTAGTCCAAGAAGATTGGTCAATGGTTTTAGCAATGCTTGACTTATCCTTCTATACAGTACCCGACACATTGGTAAAGGTAAAGGTAAAGGGACCCCTGACCATTAGGTCCAGTCGTGACCGACTCTGGGGTTGCGGCGCTCATCTTGCTTTATTGGCCAAGGGAGTCAGCGTACAGCTTCCGGGTCATGTGGCCAGCATGACTAAGCGAACCAGAGCAGCACACAGAAACGTCTTTACCTCCCTGCCAGAGCGGTACCTATTTATCTACTTGCACTTTGACGTGCTTTCGAACTGCTAGGTGGGCAGGAGCTGGGACCAAGCAACGGGAGCTCACCCCATCGCGGGGATTCGAACCACGACCTTCTGATCGGCAAGTCCTAGGCTCTGTGGTTTAGACCACAGCGCCACCCTAGCATGCAATAAATCTATAATAGCTGCCCCACTTGCCGGTGTAATTGAAGGAAGCAAAACTCTATTTAGTTAATCCTTTAGCCATACTAATCAATCAGGGGAACAGGGTAGGACAGGTTCTGATTGGACAGAAAGTTTTTCCAGAAACGAGATCCCACATGTTTTGTCAGGATCTCGCTGGAAAGTAGTTCTGCTGGAGGCTGTGCTTCTTGGGGACAACATGGGGACTCTGCCTCTTGCATTTCCACTAACCAAGGCAGCTGCTTCACCCTGCCTCATGGGCAGGCTGGCTCTCGTCTCAGGACTGCTCCCTTGCTTACCTGGCCAATAGTCCTCATCCCCTGATGTTACTCCCCACTGTGCACTAATTCTAAGGATCGGTGCAGGTACTCTGCACAGAAGCAAGAGAGCTTAGGGCCTCAATTCACACTTTTCTTGCATTTTCCAAAACTGCGAAGAAATACTTTGCTGATTGTGACCATGTCTGTCTGTATCACACATTATTTACCTGGTGAGGGAGATATGGCAGAGGATCATCAGCTGCGTAAGCATATAATAATAGATAATAATTTTTTATTTATACCCCGGTTTCAGAAAACCGGGCTCAGGGCGGCTAACAACAAATTTAAAACAATTGTAGAAGCAGCATAAAATACAGTATCAAAACATGAATAACAATAAAATTAAAAGTTCAGAAATCAATTTGGGGGAAATCCATCTAATAAGCATTAGATAGTCACCAGGGCTAGCTGGCTGAATTAGCCCTACTTGGGCCAGCAAGGAGGCCAGGGGAGAATTAGCTGTGGGGTCTCAGAGCGGGTAATCTTTATAAGAGGGAAGAGAAGGGAAATAAAAGATCAGGCTGAATTCAAATTAAAGGCCAGGCGGAATAGTTCTGTCTTACAGGCCAGGCGGAAGGAGGTTAAATCCTGAAGGGCCCTGGTCTCATGGGACAGAGCATTCCACCAGGTCAGAGCCATCACTAAAAAGGCCCTGGCCCTGGTGGAGGATAGTCTGACTTCCTTAGGGCCCGAGACCTCTAAACTATGGTTATTCATGGACCTTAAGGTCCTCTGTGGGGCATACAAGGAGAGGCGGTCCCGTAAATATGAAATGGTCCACTGTGTTGCCATGTGGTTACCAAACTGTTAACATCTCTGAAGACTGCGTCTCTGAAATTCCAATGTCCAGAAGTCCTCCAAGACTACATGAAGTTTTCAGGTTAGAGCTAGGATGAGAAAGCTGTGCCTTTCCATACGATGTTGAACTCCAGCTCCCATCAACCCAAGCCTGCATGGCCAATGGTCAGGGATATTGGGAGTTGTTATCTGAAATATATTCGGAGTCAAGTGTGAATTTCATGCTCTTTATTAAGCTCGTAGTAGCAATGAATGAAACTTTCCCCAAAATGTCTAGGTATATATACATTATTTACACAATGGGCCCCATGTGATTGGCTAATTCCGGGCTTCTCCTGTAGGCCAATCAGGTTGCAGATTCACTGCATCCAGGAGCCTGATTGGCTGCTCCTGCAGGCCAATCAGGTTGCTGATTCACTTCCGCCTGGAGCTGGATTGGGTGGCTCCTGTGGACCAATCAGACTGCTGCATTCTGGATACTATTGTTCTAGGATTCAGCTCAGTACGTAACATTATCCAACAACATATGGAGGGCCGCAGATTCCCCATCCCTGGGCATTCCACAATACAACATTTGAAGAATTTGCATTTTTCATAAGATTAGGTGTCGTTTTTTTGGTAGACCTAAAGACAGACAAAAGTACAGCAGTGAAATTGCAGAAGCGTATTTGCCAATCAGGTCCATAGCATGCATAGTTAAGATTTTAGCACCAGTACATTAAAGAAAATCCATTAGAATAATTGAGGGTATACATTAAACACAGGCCACTTCCAAATCCCTACAGCCAGCGCATTGAAACGGTGACATGATGAGTTAACAGTCTGTCAGTCTGGCACGGTTTCAAGTGGCAGCAGCTGAGGTGTGCTTTAAAATAGGGATTTTTTAATTGGATTCAAAATCAATTAAAACCCCATTAGAAACATAATTGTAGTAATACAAATCATAAAATAATCTCTTTTACAATAAACTATAAAACCGAGGAAGCTTGCATAATTAATACTATGTATTACATGGGCAGAACGGTACCTTTCGACACTCAAAACGTAGCGAGGAACCGCACCTTCCCTCTTCAGTGTGGTCCAAGACAATCATCAAATTGGAGAGGGCCATATGCAGACATTACATTTCTAAGCAATTTGGGAGGTTCCTGCATGAGAAAAGCACAACATTAATTTCAATGGAGGCCAAAAATGTGGAAGGCCAGAGGGTTCTCCACAAGGAGGCTTGGGGATTCAAGAAAATATTAGCTCAGGTTGTTGAGAGGAATGTCTGCTCAGAGGAGTTTTGAGGGAACCAAAAAGTGAAATTTCTCACAAAGTGCTTCCATGTATCCCTGTGCAGCTGCTGCAAGATATCTTGTGGAGCTGTTTAAGGAATTCTTTGTTCTTCTCTAACACTACAGACTGTAGGTATTTCTCATAAGGAAATAAAAAGTTTTCAAATCATACAATTTACTGTGTGACTCATCCACCTGGTAAAGTAAGAGAGAGTTTGTGCAACAAATATAGCCAAATCAGGACGTTTTTCTTAAGGTGAAATGTATAGGTTGATTCCTTCATAAACGAGAAATGCTTTTCAGTGGAGACAGTTCACACCTCTGTAGTGGTGACGAGAGCTTTATAATAATAATAATAATAATTTATTATTTGTACCCCACACTTCTGGCTGGGTCTTTACCACGCAACAGCATTTAATTTATTAAAACTGGAAAAACAAGGCAATAGTAAAATTCTCACCACTTGGCCAGGACAATGCAAACAAATATTAAAAAAATTGTAAAAGTGCATACATGGTAAATAGTTGCGTGCTATCACCCATAAGCAATTGCAAATCTTCATAAGCCTTTTTCAAATATAAATGATACATTTTCTCAAGAAATGTTTTGTGCTCCTCAGTTGGAATCCTAAATTTTGGTTGCCATCCCCAAAACACCTTCTTTTGTGGGTGTTTTGAGAACAGGATTATGAGTAAGATAGAAAACAGGCTTTGTTTCAATTAATTTGCACCAGGGTGTATCTGCCCTGGCCCATGCTGCAAAAGTATTATCAGAATTGGTTTTGGTCTGATGCTAAGAAATCTCTTTTAATGACCTCTGCCATTACTACTCCGTAGAACAACAACTGCAAAGGTTGCCTTGTGATTTATTTGAACCAGTAAGTCTGCCGTTTAGAGACATACCCCAAGAAGAAAGAGGAGGAAGAAAAACAGAGGCGCTATTGCTATGTAACTAGGGTTGAATCCACACTAGTCCTTTAGAGCTCCTGGGGCATTGCTTCTCTATAATTAGCTAGAAGTGGAATTAAAATAGCAATTCAGCATGAGTGCAACTATAGCAGTAAACTAATTAACAGTGACCTTTAAAAGGTAAAGGTTCGACTCTGGGGTTGCATGCTCATCTCGCTCTATAGGCCAAGGAAGCCGGCGTTTGTCTGCAGACAGCTTCAGGGTCATGTGGCCAGCATGACTAAGTTGCTTCTGGCAAACCAGAGCAGCACACAGAAACGCCGTTTACCTTCCTGCCAGAGCGGTACCTATTTATCTACGTGCACTTTGGCATGCTTTTGATCTGCTAGGTAGGCAGAAGCTGGGGCCGAATAACGGGAGCTCACACTGTTGCGGGGATTCAAACCACCAACCTTCTGATCGGCAAGCCCTAGGCTCTGTGTGAGGCAGTGTAGTGTAGTGGTTAAGACCGGTAATCTCATAATCTGGTGAACTGGGTTCGCTTCCCCGCTCCTCCACATGCAGCTGCTGGGTGACCTTGGGCTAGTCACACTTCTCTGAAGTCTCTCAACCCCACTCACCTCACAGAGTGTTGTTGTGGGGAGGAAGGGAAAGGAGAATGTTAGCTGCTTTGAGACTCCTTAGAGTAGTGATAAAGTGGGTTATCAAATCCAAACTACTACTACTACTACTACTACTACTACTACTACTACTCTTCTTCTTCTTCTTCTTCTTCTTCTTCTTCTTCTTCTTCTTCTTCTTCTTCTTCTTCGGTTTAGACTACAGCGCCACCCATGTACCCTAACAGTGCCCTTTACCATGGTCCCAACCACTCTGTAAAGTTTACTCACTGGTGATAAGCAAAGATGTTGAGCAATGTTATTTGAAAGTTTCCCCCTCTTAGGCTGAGCCCATTTTATTGCTTCCTGATGAGCACAGCTGAGACTGTGGTGAGTAGCCCATAGTGCAGAGCCTTTCACTAATTGTCCCGATGTCTGTTTCTGCACGTGGATTACCTAAATTACTGGTTTCCTCTCCTTTGTTTTCTTTTTATAGCAAAATAGTGCTAGTTCACTCTTAAAATAAAAAAGAGGAAATCCGTAATTAGAGTCCTCCGCAGTGCCGGATATACATATAAGCTAAACAAGCTATAGCTTAGCACCCCACTCTCTTGGGCCCCCCAAAAAAATTTAAAGAAAAAAACCTGGATGTACATTTTCAAAATATAAGATAAAAAACAAACTATTATGATTTTGTTGTTGTTGTTTAGTCGTTTAGTCGTGTCCGACTCTTTGTGACCCCATGGACCAGAGCACGCCAGCCACTCCTGTCTTCCACTGCCTCCCGCAGTTTAGTCAAACTCATGCTAGTAGCTTCGAGAACACTATCCAACCATATCGTCCTCTGTCGTCCCCTTCTCCTTGTGCCCTCCATCTTTCCCAACATCAGGGTCTTTTCCAGGGAGTCTTCTCTTCTCATGAGGTGGCCCAAGTATTGGAGCCTCAGCTTCATGATCTGTCCTTCCAGTGAGCACTCAGCGCTGATTTCCTTCAGAATCGAGAGGTTTGATCTTCCTGCAGTCCATGAGACTCTCAAGAGTCTCCTCCAGCACCATAATTCAAAAGCATCAATTCTTTGGCGATACTTCTTCTTAATTGTATTTCAGTTCAACAATTACTTTGATAAAATAAAAATAAAAAAGTTCCTTCCAGTAGCACCTTAAAGACCAACTAAGTTAGTTCTTGGTACGAGCTTTCGTGTGCATGCACACTTCTTCAGATACACTGAAACAGAAGTTGCCAGATCCTTCTATATAGTGAGAAGGTGGGAGGGGTATTACTCAGAAGGGTGGTGGGAATGGGTGATTGGCAGATAGCTGAGATCACCCATTCCCACCACCCTTCTGAGTAATACCCCTCCCCACCTTCTCACTATATAGAAGGATCTGGCAACTTCTGTTTCAGTGTATCTGAAGAAGTGTGCATGCACACGAAAGCTCGTACCAAGAACTAACTTAGTTGGTCTTTAAGGTGCTACTGGAAGGAACTTTTTTATTTTGACTATGGCAGACCAACACGGCTACTTATCTATATTTGATAAAATAAACATTTTGTTATGTGCAAATGGCTTTAGATACCTATTAGGTCCATAAATTACCATATAGCATATATTTAACACAAAAAACAGTGACAATTTGTTTTTGACAAAGGGCAGCTGGACATATAAAGGGCCCCATCACCTTCAGTAGCTTAGGGCCTCATCAAACCTGGTCCTCCATCAAAGAAGTCAGAAACAAACAGTGGGGTATGTAAGATAGACTATTCTGGCTGTTAATAGGTTCACTATGCTTGCTTCCCAAACCATGCCCTTCAGGAAGCAATAGCAACTGGCCCAATTTGCCAATGGAAAGGGTTTGTTTAAGGGCACAGGTGTCCTTAGGTAAAGGTCAATGGCTCCTTGTATGTCTACACTAGACAGGCTGGTGCCACAAATGTATTTTACCAGCAAAAACCTAATGATCACTCATAAGACAACAATGTCATCTGAATGACTAGTGAAAGAAAGGGGGGAGTGTGAACAAAGGATTGTAATTCCAGCCCAAAGGGCTACATTTGGAAGCAACTTGGATCTCAGCTTACAAACCGTGATCAAAAGGCAGGGCCTGGGCCTGAAATGGTTAGTGATTTCTGCTCAACGCTACTGTGGGGCGTTTGAGTGAATCTTAACTTGCTTTAGCTAGAATTCTAGCCTAATTTTCCTGATATTTCCACTACCACTCATGTTTAATGTCACATTTTTCTTTATGGCAATGTGTTGTTAGAAACATTCATTTCAAGCAAGGCATCCTTTTCCAATATATTCCCTTTTTTTGCCAATGATACTTGAAATAAGTGTCCCTGTAAAGATTAAGTGCATAATTTAATTGTCCTTGTATCTGATGGAGAAAAAAATGATTCCCCACAGCAGCCTATTGACTCCTTCAACCTTGCCTCTTGAAACCTTCCTGAATGCAGTAGCTGATACTGCAGGTTTTGTATTTATAATGATTAATTAATTCTGTGCTAAGCAATGTTCCTGACTGCACGAACAAAATCCACTTTAGAAAACATAAATGACAGCCTGCCTAAAATAATTAACACCAGCGCTGATAGAATTGGGAATGTTTCCCCTCTCCGCTCTATGCTGGTGTGTTTTGAGAGACCGTAATTACAAAATATTTCTTACAAGCAAAAATGATGGCATTAAAGAAGAAGCATGATTCCTATAAAGAATATATGTTACAGGCGCAAAGGATCAAAGAGAGAAATGCTGGCTTAAAATGGAGATAGAACACAAGGATGTCTAGTAATTGACTGAAAAGGTTTTCTTTTCTTAGCAAGACAAACATGCCTGTGCTATTCATCTCCTTGGAACTGGAGTTCTCATATTTGGTCTGCAAACAAAATCAAGTTCCAAGCATCAAAGCTGCACTTGAACCAGCCTTTGAATGAAGATACAGTGGTACCTCGGGTTATGAACTTAATTCGCTCCGGAGGTTCGTTCTTAACCTGAAACTGTTCTTAACCTGAGGCTAATGGGGCCTCCCGCTGCCACTGCACCGCCTGCATATGATTTCCATTCTCATCCTGGGTAAAAGTTCTCAACCCGAGGTACTACTTCTGGGTTAGCGGAGTTTGTAACCCAAAGTGTTTGCAACCTGAGGCGTTTGTATCCCGAGGTACCACTGTACATCAAAAGACTCATCCAACCAGCTTATTGGGGCTCAGTTGAGTACAGTGGTACCTCAGGTTAAGAACTTAATTCATTCCGGAGGTCTGTTCTTAACCTGAAACTGTTCTTAACCTGAAGTACCACTTTAGCTAATGTTTCTGTGTTCACATACCTATTTTCACACAGGATTGTGTACCAAACGCCTCCACTGAGGGTTACAACAGAAACTCCCAAAAGTAATTTCAAGCAGTTGTGGTGTTGTTTTGCTGTTTTTGTTGTTTTTGCTTTCTCCAGGATCCATCCCTCTGGGATCTACTCTGTGCTGATTCCACATACCCTTTGCATGTTTTGAACTTGGCAGTAGCTCCATGCCTCCAGTATTTGTGTGTGGGCTATAATCAACATGGTCCACTGGCTGAAAGATATGTTTATGGAACAGTCCTTAGTTAATTCAAGGAATATTATCCTAGTCTGCAATCACCTAAAAATAGACCCCACTGAACACAGTAGGACTTACTTCTGAGGAAAGTGTAAGATCATGCTGCACATCTTCAATACCCTCCAACATTTCCCTGGTGAAAATAGAGATGTCCTAAGGAAAAGTGGGGACGCGGGTGGAGCTGTGGGTTAAACCACAGAGCCTAGGACTTGCCGATCAGAAGGTCGGCGGTTCGAATCCCCGTGACAGGGTGAGCTCCCGTTGCTGGGTCCCTGCTCCTGCCAACCTAGCAGTTCGAAAGCACGTCAAAGTGCAAGTAGATATGTAGGAACCACTCCGGCGGGAAGGTAAACGGCGTTTCTGTGTGCTGCTCTGGTTCGCCAGAAGCGGCTTAGTCATGCTGGCCACATGACCCGGAAGCTGTACGCCGGCTCCCTCGGCCAGTAAAACGAGATGAGCACCGCAACCCCAGAGTCGGCCACGACTGGACCTAATGGTCAGGGGTCCCTTTACCTTTACCTTTAAGGAAAAGTGGGACATTCCAGGATCAAGTCTGCATCTTCCCAAGTGCCTAGCTACTTCCTGAGACGGAGGATGTCATTATGTAGAGCATCTGACCTTAACTGTCTACACTCTACGGGAATACATGTAACTCCTGACCATTTACTCTAGTGATAAGTCCTGGTGAAAAGTTTTAGGACACAACTCATGCCGCTTCCTGCACTGGAAATGGGTGCATGAATGAGCCCTCAGTTCAGTTGAGGAAAGGAAAAGAATCTAGTCTAGAAGAAATTGATGCATCCCTAACTTCTCATGGAAAGAACGACTTCAGAAGAATGCAGCCCTTATTCAATTAGATCAGGCATGTCCAACAGGTAGATTGCGACCTACTGGTAGATCGTGGGGGTTTCCCAGGCAGATTGCGGTATGGAGAGACTGCCTTTGGCCAACCCTCCCCTAAAAAAGACTCAACAACTCCAGGCAATGACAATGGGTAGATCAAAGCTGGTCTTTTTATACAGTGAGTAGATTGCAGTCTCTTGGGAGTTGGACGTGCCTGAATTAGATCAATACTATCTAATCTCATTAGTCCTTGTAAATAAGGATGAAAAGATGCCATGTCTGCCCCACAACAATGGAATTGAAAAACACTACAGGTGTTTCAGCGACGCAGTCCATTAATGGATCATAGAATCACAGAATTGTAGATTCTGACCCCAAGGGGCATCTACAACTCCCTGAAATGCATGCTATGTTGAACTGAAGTGCGGAGGACTATTTTGTGTGGGTTTCCCTACCTCAAATAAAAAGGGGATCTTGAGAATCAGGCCAATGAACATAAATAGTACATGCGCTTTATTGCACATTGTTTTATGTTCATGGCGGGGGGGGTGTGTATACACCATCACTTCTGCTAGGGAAAGCACATCATAGACAGTGTGTTGGGTACTGATCCTTGCAGTGTAATCCTATATTGCAGAAAGCTCCACTAAAAAATGTCCTGTTGAGTTCAAGGGAACTTACTCTCAGGTAAAGGTATACAGCAGCATGCTTCTCCTTTTCGTGAATTCTCAAATGTACCAGAATCCATCCTGTAATCAGAGACATAATACAATAATTCAGTCTTGCAGTTTGACAGGTCCACCCACTATGTCTCCAGATCTCAGAAAACATCCTTCCAGTTTGTTTAGAAACATTATTATATATTCATTTTAAGGCCAGGCAGATGATCCTTTCCCTGCTTTCCAAATGGCAGTACCTGTCTGTGGATCAGTAAAAAGAAAAGAAAAAAAGAATGCACTCATTTAGTGTTTAAATGCTCAGATGACCCAACTCATGCAATATAAATAAATGTGACAAGAGCATAGAATGTGAATGTTGAATTTTCCCATGAATATCTAAGCAGATTATACAAAATTACACTACAAGTAGATGCTGACAGCTGGAGAACACGCAACACAGAGAAGCTGTCAGACCATGTCTCTATAAAGCATTTCCTTTTGTGTATAAAATTATTTGATACTGTCACCACAGTTCCCTCAGTCGGAATAACCATGGTCTAGTTTACTATGATATTCAGCATTGTGCAAACCAACACAGAGCGTGACTTATCCGAATTCCGTGAATTCTTCATTAAATGTGACACATTCCCCAACTACAAACACCAAGTTCTGCAATTAAAGTACATTACAAGTGGGGCCACTAATAAAGTGTTGCAGATTTACACCCACCACCTAACAGGAGAGCTCCTGCACAATTTGAGACCAGGTTACCTGAAAGACCACCAGCCCCTGTATAGAACTGTAGGATATCTTAGAGCGTCCAAATACTTCAAATGAAGCTGTATCATGAAGTAGCATCACTCTGGGCATTCTTGGAAAACAAAAATGGAAGCTGCAAGCACAAGAGCTGTGTTGAGGACCACTGGCAAGTTTTGCTCCCATTCCTGAAATCTGTACCTATGCCCCAAAACGTGGAAGAGAACAAAGGCCATTTCTTGCACGCATGCAGACAATTCAACACCTCCTTCCAGCATTAGCTCAATATTCTCCCGCAGATAAAACTCCCTCAACTTTTTTTTTTAAAGTTTTACTGCAGGAAAAGTTCTACCTAGCCTCCCTGACACAATAGTTTCCTATGTGTGTATAGTTTGTGGGGCAGCATTCTGACAATACCCCAAGTAGCCTGTAGTAGTATACCGGAAGAAGCAAAGATCACCAGTATTGAAGCAATGATTCTTCAACATCAACTTCATTGGACTGGTCATGTTGTGCGGATGCCTGATGATTGTCCACCAAAGCAACTACTCTATTCCGAACTTAAAAATGGAAAGCGTAATGCTGGTGGTCAACAAAAGAGGTTTAAAGACTGTCTCAAGGCAAATCTAAAAAAATGTAGTATAAACACCAACAATTGGGAAACACTGGCCTGCGAGCGCTCCAGTTGGAGAACAGCCTTTACCAAAGGTGTCATGGGCTTTGAAGACACTTGAACTCAGGATGCAAGGGAGAAACGTGCTAGGAGGAAGGCATGCTTGGCAAATCCACACCGCGATCAGCTCCTGCCCGAAAACCAATGTCCCCGCTGTGGAAGGACGTGTGGATCAAGAATTGGCCTCCACAGTCACTTACGGACTCACTGTTAAAACCGTGTTTATGGAAGACAATCTTATTCGGCTACGAGTGATCGCCAAAGAAAGAATTAAGTAGTATAATCTTGGGAAAGCATTACCTCAATACAGTGCTGAAAAGTTCTGCTTCTGTCCCACATAAGGGTAAAAGGATAAAGGTAAAGGACCCCTGGACAGTTGATTTTGACTATGGGGTGCAGTACTCATCTCTGCTATTCAGGCCGAGGGAGCTGACATTTGTCCACAGACAGCTTTTCCTCTCCAGGTCATGTGGCCAGCATGACTAAACCGCTTCTGGTGCACGGAAATGCCATTTGCCTTCCTGCCGCTGTGGTACCTATTTATCTACTCACAGTGGAATGCTTTCGAAATGCTAGGTTAGCAGGGGCTGGGATAGAGCAACCGGAGCTCAATCCATCACTGCCAACCTTCCAATTGGCAAGCCCCAGAGGCTCAGTGGTTTAGACCACAGCACCTTCCCACATCCAGTGACGTAGGCATGGTCAAGAAGGGTGAATACTGTGAATAACCTGTGCTTGTGAGGAACTGCTGATGAGGTTAGCAAGTGAGAGCTTCATGGTGTCTTCTGCTCTAATGAGACCAAAATTTGGGCCCCTCACTGAGAAAGTTTTGGGAGTTTCATATGTGTCAGGAATTGGACTCAAGGGGACGAGAGGGAAGAGGAATGGTGGAGATTACACCCACAACCACACACACACACACCGTTCTATTGACACTGCAGGAGAAGAGTAATGCAGCATTGATTTCCAGCAGGGGTTTGAGGAGTTTGAGAAAGGTCACAGCTCAGAGATAGACGAACAGTGGAGTTGGTAAGTGTTAGAAGAACAACTGGGAGAGGGAACAGAAGCAGGGCAGCCAGCTGACAAGTTGTCACTGAAGAGTATTTCTGACCCACCTTCTCCCAGAACTCGGCATTCATTAAGAGTAAAGGAACAAAGGACTTAGAGATAATTGGCCATGAATGGCCACCATAAGGGGAGATGCTGTTGCTAAGAAGGAGGAGCCCAACTGGAGGAACGCCATTGTCAGGGCTTGCTGTGTTCTGTTGTCTCTCACTATTATGAATGAATAAACTCATTAAAAAGGACTCTACGTACCTTGTTTTCTCGGCTCTTGCTGCAACTGGGGGAGGAATAGCTTTCCCGAAGCCTTGACAATATGTGTGCTGATTCTACCTCTCCCAAAGTTGCTTGTTGTGATGGCCTGGGATTTGGACTCGGAGGCTGAACCTTAGGAATCTCAGCCTGTACAGGAGTCCCCGCCTCCAGAACCAGCTGAGCCGGGGCTGGGGCATGAGCCTGAAGGGTCCTCACCTGTGCTGGATCCTCAGGTGCAGGCACCAGATGAGTCTGCTCTGGCTCCTCAGGTGATGGAGGACCCATTGCCTGCAGGTGCTCCACTCTCAGCCCTGTCAGGGGAAGCTGAGGTTGCCTCTGGGCCCAATAACCCTCCAGCCTCTCCTGAGCTGCAGAGGCTCAGGGCAGAAAGACAGAGGGAACTAAGTTCCTGCAGGAGAAGTGCTTGCCTTCAGGCCAGCAGAGGCGAGGCAACTGTGGACTGGGGCCGTCCTATGCCTCGAGGCAGATAATAGCCAGCCAGCCCCAGTCCCAGGTTGCGGGAGCAACATTGTTGGTAGCCTGTTCCTGCCTGCCCCCTGTTCTGCTCTTCTGCCAAAGTTCCTGACCTCCCCCAACTCCCTGCCTTGGACCCCGCTTCAGCTTTGATGGACAGCCTCCATACCGCACCCTCGACCTCGGACTGGACTCAGACCTCACCGCATGGTTAACCCTCGGAACCAGCACACTTGTTTTCTTTCTGATGAGGCTTATTATTATTAATAATAATAATTTTGGTTGAGTTTTAACTGGGGTTTTTTTAAACTGTGTGTGCATATTTCCTGAGAGTTGATTTGTGCACAGAGGGCCATAGAACTTTTAGTATATGTATAAACAAAGAAATATATGCAAACTGAGACCATGTTGGCCTGACACACACCTAACCTATTCAGCACCAGACTCAGAATCAAGCTAAATGTGCAGCTGCTGCCACAAATGGTGGACACCTGTGTAGTTCTCCCTTCTGTAATCTATAGTAGAATGCGCCTGTGCCCTGACATCACAAAATAGATCCTTTCTCCCTGCCAGGGGCAGCCACTGAGGGTGAATGAGAATCAGCAGAATGAATGGCATACATAGGTTCTGCTAAATATTACAAAGACGTGGTTGCCATATTTGATGGTGTCACCTGTTTATTATAGTTTTTCTAACACCTAGGGTGGCTCACAACTACAGCCTCTCACTATGGCCACAGTTCCACGCACAACCCCATCATTTAGTGCAGGGGTCTGCAACCTTTAAGACAAAAAGAGCCACTTGGACCTGTCAGGGGTTCAGGAGCAGAGACGCAGAGAAGGGAGGAGACAGAGAGCGAGGGGGAGGAATATGAAGGAAGGATGAGTGGGGATGATGACCCGAGATCACCGAGCCTGTCTAGCGAGTCCGAGGATTCCCAGAAGGGAGCGCCAGCAGCCAGAGCAAGGGGGGAGAGCAGGGGGACACCCCAGGAAGAAGGGTCCAGAGAGGGATCAGAAAGCAGCAGTTGGAGATCGGGACCCACGTTCCCAGCCGGGAGCAGCGGGGAGAAAGGGGACCAGATATCGGGCTCCGGAGACTTTCAGAAGGAGGGAGGGCATGAGTCAGGAGTAGTCACGCCCACCTCGGGGAGCGAGGAAACGATCAAGAGGAAAGTGGAGAGTTGGGCGCGCGCGCCAAGTTCAAATGTAACGGAAGCTGGCGCAGCCAGCAGCCCAGAGAGTGAACCGAGTCCCAAAGCCCGCCGCAAGGAGGCGGAAGGGTCAGGGGGGTCCGCGTCAGAAGAGAGTAGGAAAGGAGAGACCCAGGGGGGCAGGAGGACCCAGAGACGGAAGGAAAGACGCAGGAGGTGGAGCAAGGCTAGGGTATTAAGCTGGTGCGCTAGAGGCGGAGACTCAGACGGGTCTTCGTCGTTCTGACCTAGAAGAAGTAGGGCTGCACGTTGCAGTTTGGAAATGGAACCTGTAATCCAATAAAGACTCTTTGAAACTGAACGCTGGCTGACTTGGTCCTATGTGAGCTGGGACTGGGCGGCAGCCCTGACAGTAAGACCCGTCTCTCAAGCTTCTGACACCTGATACCTCGCAGCGGAGACAGAAGCAGCTGGAGGAGGGGATCGGTGTGTGGGAGCAAGCTCACGACGGTTGGCAAAGATGACGGAAGCAGAGAAAGTTTCAGCGCTGCAACAGGCAGTTACCCAATTGAATGCGGAGGTACTGGCATCCAAGAAAAGGGAGGAGGATGTGGCAGCCGCCTACCGAGATCTCCACGCCAGGTTTGAAGCATGGGTTAAGCATGGGCAGCCAGGACCCAGACCAGAGGGGGTTGGGTTGGCACGGAGAGCAGGAGGGCTGGTGGCTCACTTCGATGGGAATTTACAACAGTACCCCAACTTTCGAGCAGATGTGATGTGCGCACTGCAACTGCTGGCAAAAGACTTTAGAGATGAGCAAGAGAAAGTGGGGTTTATACTGTCCCATTTGCATGGGGATGCGAAGGCGTGGCTGCGCAATTTGTGGAGGGATAAAGATCCGGCGCTTCAGAGTGCAGATGCCTTTATCAAAGCGATGGATGCATGTTTTTTGTCTACCATTGATGTGGATCTTGCCCGACGGGAGATTCATGGACTGAAACAAGGGAGGGCGAGCGTCCGACAGTACCACGCCCGCTTTTTTGCGCTGGTCAGTGCATTGGAATGGGACCGGGACTCGCCCCCAGTCAGGGACCTGTTCTGGGAGGGTCTCAGCTCTGCTGTGAAGGATGAAATTGCGAGGGGGGAGAGGCCCCGAAGCACGCAGGAGGTGGTCCAAAGGGCGCTGACTGTGGGGGTGAGGCTGGAAGAACGTCCATGGTGCAGAGATGAAGGACGTGGAGGGCGCGAAGCAGCGAGAAGTTTCTCTTTCGTTCCAAGGGAAGCAGCGCGTGCGCAATCCACACCTCCGCCAGGAGGGGGAGTGGAACCTATGGAAGTGGGAGGCGCCAGGGCTCAGTCAGCTAGCAGAGCCTCTGCACCGACAGCAGTCAAGACTAAACCTCCTAGAGGGACCAGGAAGTGTTACATATGCGGGAGCCCTCAACACTTGGCGAAAGAGTGTCCCCAGAGGAGCTCCAAGCACACTGCAGCCTCCGCAACGGTGAAAGTGGCCACGCAATGCAGCGAAGCCCAGCAGGGAAACGACGATGTCTGGCTGGAGACAGAGGCACTGGGGCCCAGCCAGACGCATCAGTGAAGCAGTCCCCAGCGATATTGCAACCCACGGACCCCCTCCCACCCAAACCAGTAGTGCAACTCACAGCGTCTCTCCAGCTACCCAATGGAGTCACCATCGAAGTGCCGCTTTCTGTGGATTCTGGAAGCAACGCAGACTTTATAGCACAGGATTTTGTGGAGCAGCACGCTATAAAGCTGCTGCCTGCCACTCTGCCCCTGCAAGTCGTCACAGTGGATGGCAGAGAGTTGCTAGGGGGGCAGGTGGTGAAGCAGACGCCACCAATGGTGATGCAACTTGGTAACCACAGGGAAGTCATCAGTTTTAATGTCACCCGACTGTCGGACACGCCCATTGTGTTGGGCATGAGTTGGCTGGACAGGCACAGTCCAACGCTGGCTTGGTACCAGAGACAGCTGATCTTCGGCTCCTCTTACTGCGCAGAACACTGCATCCTGCCCAGGCAGGAGGGGGAGGAGGAGGACTCACAACTGCAGTTGGGAACGTTGCAAGCAGTTCCCCACAAATACGCGGACTTTCTGGAGGTCTTCTGCGAGAAAGAGGCAGACAAGCTACCACCGCACAGGCAATATGACTGCAAGATTGACCTCCTGCCAGGGGCGACGCTGCCGAAGGGGAAGCTATATTCCATGTCTGAGGACGAACTACAGGAACTCAAACAGTTCATCGATCACAATTTGCAGCGCGGTTTCATCCGGGAGTCCAGCGCAGTAGGGGGCAGTCCTGTTTTCTTCGTGAAGAAAAAGGACACGCCCCAAAAAAGATTGGTCGTGGATTACCGCCTCTTAAACAGAATGACCAAGCCCTCCGATTTCCCTATGCCCAGGATTGACGACCTGCTGGCGACGGTGCGCAAGGGACGCGTGTTCACCAAGTTGGACCTGCGAGGAGCGTACAATCTCATCCGTATGAGGGAGGGCGATGAGTGGAAGACAGCCATGTTCACGCCTCTGGGCACCTACGAATATAGAGTTATGCCTTTTGGATTGCAAAATGGCTCCCACGTTTTTCAAGCTTTTATGCATCACGTGTTGGCGGGACTCCTCTACAAGAAGTGCGTCTGCTTTCTGGATGACATCCTGATATTCTCTGACTCGCAGCAAGCACACGACCAGGACGTTCGGGAGGTGCTGAAGAGGCTGCACCAGCATAGACTGTACGCCAAACTGGAGAAGTGCCAGTTCGACACGACGGAGGTGGATTTCTTGGGTTACAAGCTGTCGGACAAGGGGCTAGCCATGGACAGCGCCAAGGTTCGTGCGGTGTTGGATTGGAAGAGCCCGCGCCACCGGAAAGAGGTCCAGAGGTTTGTCGGATTCGCCAATTTCTATCGCAAGTTCATCAAGGGGTTCGCGATGCAGACGGCAGCTATTACGGACACGCTAAGCTCCAAGAAAAAGAAATTCATCTGGACGGAGCAGGCGGAGCGGTCCTTTCAGACACTCAAGCGTCTCTTCGCGTCGGAAGAGCAACTGCTGCATATCGACCCCAGCAGACCGCTGAGGGTGGAGACAGACGCGTCCGATAGAGCAGTGGGAGCGGTACTGCTGCAGAAGGACCCGCAGGGGGTCTGGAGGCCGGGGGCGTTCTACTCCAGAAAGCTCAGCAAGTCGGAGCAGAACTACACCATCTGGGATAGGGAGCTGCTTGCCATTCATGCAGCTTTCAAGGCGTGGAGGCACTTCCTGATCGGCGCCAAGCACACGGTGCAGGTCTGCACGGACCACAAGAATCTGGAGCACTGGCGCACGGCTCGGTTCCTGAACCAGAGGCAGATCCGTTGGGCGGAGTTCTTTGCTGACTTCAATTTCCGAATTGAGTACGTCCCGGGCGACACCAACATCATGGCGGATGCCCTGTCCCGAAAACCGCAGTACCTCGAAGAGGCGACGCCAGCGGCGGCCATGCACATCTTCGCGCCAACAGCGTGGGCGTGCGCTTCAGCCACAGTAGACCTGGATGCGGTGCGAAGGGCGTTGACGGACGACTCATTCGCGCAGGCGAAGATGGCAGAGGTGCACAAGGGCACGGCGAAGGGCGACGAGTTCCAGATACGAGACGGCTTGCTCTTACGTAAAGGGGCCGTCTACGTGCCGGGAGACGAACTTCGCGCCCGGGTACTGCAGCAGCTGCACGACGCACCCACGGCCGGGCACTTTGGCACAGAAAAAACGGTGGAATTGGTCGCAAGAGACTTTTGGTGGCCCAGACTGAGGGGGGAAGTCGCGGACTACGTCGCGAGGTGCGACACCTGCCAGAGGGCCAAGCCGGTGCACAAACCACCGGCGGGACTGCTGGAACCGCTGCAAACGCCGTTTGAACCATGGGAGAGGGTGGCCCTGGACTTTGTCACGGATCTACCCAGCTCGAGAGGCAAGACAGCTGTACTAGTGGTGGTGGACTTGTTCACCAAGATGGCACATTTCATACCGTGTGCGAAGGTGGCCACGGCAGAACAAACAGCCAAATTGTTCATAGATCACGTGTTCAAAGTGCACGGGCTGCCACGGTCTATACTGTCCGACCGCGGACGCCAGTTCATCTCGAATTTCTGGCAAAAGCTGATGGGCTTCCTGAACGTCAAGATCAACCTGACATCGGCAAGGCACCCGCAGACCAACGGGCAAGCGGAGAGGGTCAATGCCATCATGCAGCAGTACCTGAGATGCTATGCCAATCAACAGCCGGCGACGTGGGTGGATTACCTGCCGCTCGCCGAATTCGCCTACAACAACACGAAACACGTATCCACAGGGGTGACGCCGTTCTTCGCCAACAATGGGAGGAATCCCAGAACCTTCCCGGGACTGGACAGAGTGGGGGAAGGGGAACCACAGACGGCGGACGCTTTCGCATCTGAGTTGCAAGAGGTCCACGATCAACTCAGACGGCAGCTGGAGCTGGCGAAGCACGCATACAAGGTCCAAGCTGACAAGCACAGGCGAGTTGGCGAGGAGATCCGAGTGGGAGACTGGGTCTGGTTGGCAGCCCACGCGGTGCCGACCCGATCGTTAGCCAAGAGGAAGCTAGGGCACAAGCAACTCGGTCCATACCGAGTCGAAGCGCAGATCAACCCGGTGGCTTTCCGGCTGGTGCTACCAGAGGGTTCCAGGATGCATGCGGTGTTCCACAGGTCGGTGCTCACTCCCTACAGGGCACCGCACAGGTTCCAGGAACCAGGAACGGCACCGAGTCAGTCTCCGGAGCGGACGGAGGTGGGAAGATTGCCACAGCAGGACCCCATCAACGAAGTCACGGAGATTTTGGACTCCAGATGGGGGGAAGACGGAGTAGAATATCTACTAGCAAGGGAGGGCACCCGGGCCAGTACTAATAGCTGGGTGCCGGACTACGCCTTGGAGGAACCCCTGCTCAAGGATGAGTTTCATGCCCTTTTCCCACACAGACCTATGCCAGCGGGCTTCTTCGACGACTGGTTGTTCACGCCCACGCTTTCTTCCAGCACGTTCCATGGCTTCGACTCGGAAGGGGAACCCGCACCGCGCACACGTTCCCCAGAGGGGTCACCGGAGGGTTCGGCGTCCGACAACTCGTATTGGTGGGACGATCGGCCAGAGGAGCAGTGGCGCCGGAAGTGGCAGGAGACACCAGGTCCAGCGACAGACGCAGAGACGGACATGGACGTTTGCGGGGAGGACCTTGGTTTCGAGCACGGCGGTACCGAGATGGAGGCGGAGGAGACCACCGTTGACGAACGCGGGGAGGAAGACTCGGAGGTCTTCAGTTGGCGGCCAGCAACGGGGAGCGAACTGTATCCGACATTCACTCCCGTGATGACGGAGCACCCACCAACCACCCTTGAAAGCGGGGAGGGGGGAAGGGGGGGCTTCGAGGGGGGGATGGATGTCAGGGGTTCAGGAGCAGAGACGCAGAGAAGGGAGGAGACAGAGAGCGAGGGGGAGGAATATGAAGGAAGGATGAGTGGGGATGACGACCCGAGATCACCGAGCCTGTCTAGCGAGTCCGAGGATTCCCAGAAGGGAGCGCCAGCAGCCAGAGCAAGGGGGGAGAGCAGGGGGACACCCCAGGAAGAAGGGTCCAGAGAGGGATCAGAAAGCAGCAGTTGGAGATCGGGACCCACGTTCCCAGCCGGGAGCAGCGGGGAGAAAGGGGACCAGATATCGGGCTCCGGAGACTTTCAGAAGGAGGGAGGGCATGAGTCAGGAGTAGTCACGCCCACCTCGGGGAGCGAGGAAACGATCAAGAGGAAAGTGGAGAGTTGGGCGCGCGCGCCAAGTTCAAATGTAACGGAAGCTGGCGCAGCCAGCAGCCCAGAGAGTGAACCGAGTCCCAAAGCCCGCCGCAAGGAGGCGGAAGGGTCAGGGGGGTCCGCGTCAGAAGAGAGTAGGAAAGGAGAGACCCAGGGGGGCAGGAGGACCCAGAGACGGAAGGAAAGACGCAGGAGGTGGAGCAAGGCTAGGGTATTAAGCTGGTGCGCTAGAGGCGGAGACTCAGACGGGTCTTCGTCGTTCTGACCTAGAAGAAGTAGGGCTGCACGTTGCAGTTTGGAAATGGAACCTGTAATCCAATAAAGACTCTTTGAAACTGAACGCTGGCTGACTTGGTCCTATGTGAGCTGGGACTTTTTTGTCACTTTTTTATTATTTCTTTGTTTGACCCCTCAGAATTACTCCTCCTCATAGAAATAAACGTTAAATTAACAAGTTACCTTTTTGTGTGTGTGTGTTCTTCACTCCCCTTCAAAACAGTGACCAGCGTACATGCCCCCTTTCAATGCAGTGACCAGCGTACATGCCCCTTACAATGTAGCGGGTGGGAAGGTGACGTCGGGACGGTGCATGACTAACGCACGCACCGCCCTCATGCGACATCACAGCCAGTACAGCGCCCGCCACAGTGGGGAGTGTCGGGGCGCACAATGCGCCTCCTCCCCTCGCTAGTATCCGCCCCGGAGTCGCGGCAAAGGTGTAAAAGAGCCACATGCGGCTCCGGAGCCGCGGGTTGCAGACCCCTGATTTAGTGGATCCTGAGCACGAATATTCTTCCTTCCTTGTGAGAAGTACTGTTGGAGCATGGCACAGCTATGTCATTAATGGATCCTGGTGAAGTCGTTTTGCGTCCTCTTCATTCCATAATAAGGGAACAATTAAGATGAAATTGATCAGCTAACTTTTGTAGAGTCCCTATTGCCTGCAGATAACAAATAGCATCACTCACAGACCTTAAATGGGATGTTTAAGAGCAGCATAACTCAGCTGGATTGCAGCTGATTTCTTTAAAAAAGGTAATTAACTTTTGCATCCAAAACAAACTTGATTGTTTTCACATCTTGGAAATAAAGCACAATGGGAAGGATGTCCCTAATTCTCTAGCAATAATCGGGTTCCCTTCAGCCATGTCACAGATACATGCAGGGACTATATTATCAGCTATTAAAGAGAGAAAGAGAAAGAAAGAGTGCAAAGCCCTCTTGAAGCAGCAGTAAGTCTGGGAAGAAAATGGTTACAATGATCTATGGAGTTCAAGACAGATGCCAGCTAAATCACTTTTGGAGGAAGCCAGACAGGCAAAATGAAACTGTTTGAAAGCATCAATTGAAGTGAGTCTACAGCCGGTTATCAAATAACTGTTGTTATAATTTGGTCAGGTAATCTGCTCCTGTTCAATCATATATTTTCATTTGTACAAGACGCGTATAGACAAGGTACTGTTCAACTGAACGAAGAAAGTCGCAATCTCATTTGTCATTCTCTCCACGCCCTTGTTTTTGCCCATCCTCAGTCCATCTCCCTGCTGCTGACACTCAAACAGACTTCTAATGCTCAAGGAAGGCTATCAAGTTGCAGTTGAAGCAGGGACGCCCACTCTAGAGGGCCGAGGTGTCTTCAGTCCCCCCCAAAAAATATCCTTTGGAAGGGGGGTAGCCCCTCTCAATGTGGGGGGATGGAAAAGGCTGACATCAGAGCTGAGCATGGTGGAGTTTCAGTGGCCAGCTCCTCCTGAGCACAAGAAAGGAGGAGCAGCCAGTCATTGAAGCCGTGCCATGGTGGACTTCACGCTCAACCTTCTCCTGATGATGCAACATTGCATGTGTGTGGTTCCATTATTATCAATGTCATTAGTAGTAGTAGTAGTAGTAGTAGTAGTAGTAGTAGTAGTATAAGGTAAAGGGACCCCTGACCATTAGGTCCAGTCTTGACTGACTCTGGGGTTGTGGCGTTCATCTCGCTTTATTGGCCGAGGGAGCTGGCATACAGCACGACTAAGCCGCTTCTGGGGAACCCGAGCAGCGCACGGAAACGCTGTAAACGCTGTTTACCTTCCCGCCAGAGTGGTACCTATTTATCTACTTGCGCTTTGATGTGCTTTCGAACTGCTAGGTTGGCAGGAGCAGGGACCGAGCAACGGGAGCTCACCCTGTTGCGGGGATTCAAACTCCTGACCTTCTGATCGGCAAGTCCTAGGCTCTGTGGTTTAACCCACAGCACCACCCACGTCCCAGTAATATACCCAGTGCTTTTTTTCTAAAATAATAATAATAATGTTTATTTTTTTAAAAGTTTTTTAAAAAATTATTAACATATAAAGCACATACATATACATTTACACAATACACATACACAACACACTACCTTATTTTCATAACATAAAACATACCTACATTACTCTATATAATACCTACCTACCTATACTGTACATATCAACATACCTACACACCTAGCCCACACGGACACCCACCAAGTGACTTGACTTCCAGCCGTTCTTGTTACGCTACTTTATTTTTCCAACTAGCTTAAACGCATTTCATTTTTTCTGTAATCTCTTCTTCTAGCTTGACTTTACTCTCCTTTCACTCTAATCATTTTCTGGATTCACTCAACATCTGTCAGAAATTCTACTTTTTCCACGTAAATTTTGATGTATTCCTTAAAGATAGCCCACAAAAAATGGTACAAAACAAATTAATAATGTTTAGGGGTACGCTCATTTTGACTCAAGAAAATCACCATTTTATAGTTCAAAATGGGGAAAATAAATACAGTAAATGGACAAAAGTACAAAGGACATGCATTACCTCATATTACACAGCTGACAGCTCACAGTAACTTCCACATGAGGTTGTGTGCACTAACGTCTTCCCAACTTTCATCAGTAAAACACCACACATCCACATTCCACACTGCTTCACACATTAAACACTCGCTTCCACCTGAGACTGAGGAAACACCGTGACAGGAAATGAGGCTGCCATCAATGGTGGAAACGGAACTGACAATTCACCATGCTAGAGACGAAACTAAAATGCTTAATTTTTTTAGTTTCTTCTCCCATTAGGTTCACAAAATGTCCCCCCCAGAAAGAAAAGAAAAAAGCCCTGAATATATCACCCTATACCCACAGGTCTCAGAGCAGTCCACAAGATAAAATCACAATATAAAAATGCAAAATACATAATAGAAACCCCCACAACAACCCAATAACACACACACACAACCCAGCAGCGGTGAAGCATATGCCCACGCTGCCCAGGGCAGGTGCAGTCCCAAGGGGCGGGGGCAGGTCGCAGAGGGTGCCCTCTCAGGCGTGGGATAGCTTCTTGGGTGCATGGAGCGGCATGCACCCTGCAGCCAGGGGTGAAGTGAGCTACCAATGGCGGACATTTGGCGTCCCACCCGTGACTCCCAAGCCTCCCTCAGCTGTCAAAATGAGGGGGAATGGGGGAATGCTGCTGGCAAAGCAGCACAGCTCCCCCCCCTTTCCCCAACGGCTCGGGGTGGGTTTGGGAGTCGTGGGTAGGTGGAGTGCCAAATGTCACCCCCCTCAGCGAAGGCACCCGGGACGGTCCACCCCAACCACACACCCCTTCTTCTGCCCCTGGCGCCAGGCCCTTCAATCTTGGGCAAAAGTAGTGCCTCTGAGTTGAAGTCCCGTATTTTTTGCTTTATAAGACACACTTTTTCCCTCCTAAAAAGTAAGGGGAAATGTGTGTGCGTCTTATGGAGCGAATGCAAGCTGTGCAGCTATCCCACAAAGCCTCTTCAGAACAGGGGGAGCCTTCATCCCACTGCCCTGATAAGGCTTCGTGTGGCTATCCCAGAAGCCAGAACAGCAAGAGGGATCACTGCACAGCACTCCCTCTCACTGTTCTAGCTTCTGGGATAGCCTCTCTGTCCCTTCCCCCACCTCCTGGAAAAGCCCCTAAGAGCCGCGCTCCCTTTAAAGAGCCGCACACACGCTCCACGCGGCTTGTGAAAGGGAGTGCTGAGCAGAGGCTGGGATGCCTTTAAAGAATTTCCCCCCCTTGTATCCCCCCTCTAAAAACTAGGCGCGTCTTATGGTCAGGTGCATCTTATGGAGAGAGAAATACGGTAGTTATTGCCATCTAAAGAGGAAATGGGGGTGTGACTAGCTGCCATTATTCCTCCGGCTGTTGGCAGAGTCCAGAGTGTGCTCCTCTGCTGCTAGGCTTGTCTATGCACACCTTGCCAGAACACTACCAAGGTACAAGGTGTCTGCTTATTTAAAACAACCTAAAGTACATGGTAGCCTCCCTGCTTTAACACCTCCCTGCTTTAACAAGACTTGACAGCTTCAGGACCAGGAACATCAAAGCAATTTATTGCATTTTTTTAAAAAAGAAGAAGAAAAGAAGAAGAGCAATACAGAGATTTGGTTCGCCCTATACCTGCCATCTTCTTTCTTCCGGATAATGGGGACTTCAAAGACAAATGGGGTAAAAACAGTTGAACTCATTGATTGATCTTTGTCTGGAACATTTAAAGAGAAACCATACCTCCCAGATATTGACCTGAAAAATAGTATTCTGCTTATGTAAGCAGTAGTATGCAGACAAGAGCGATATTTCTCCAGCTGTGCAAATGCTGTGGAACCGTTCGTGCAACTTTCAAACAGACCTCAGTTGATAATCACCTGATCGTATTACCAAGTGTCAGGAGAAAATCTGACCCTACTGGTTGGTTTTTTTTCAAAGAAATATTGGGATATTTCATAAAATTAGCTAGCAGCTGAATCTGAATTATCACATTGATTTGATTCAAAATACAGAAACTAAGGCTATATCTGCAGTACAGATGTCACCATTCCCACACAGTTTAATTGTCACAATCCCCTAACCCCATTCTCTTTCTTTTTCTTCTTTTAATTTTAGAATTTTTATTGCAAAGTAAATACATCAATACCAAGCCATACATAAAGAATAATATGCAGAAAAATAAAAAATAAAAAAATAAAAAAGAAGAAAATAAAAAAATCCGAAGTAGACAGTAAAAGAATAAAGAAAAGTATAATATTTCAATACAATAAACACTATTTTACAAAATAATAATAGTAATAGCCTTTCATCTCTCACACAACACTTCCTTTCACATTTCATATTTTTTCTGTATTTCAGTATTATTTTCATCTTGTCTTTCTAAATAACCATTCAAGCACTTCCAGTCCTTCTTGACTGTATTCATTGGCATTAGTCTTATTATATCCGTCAATTTGGCCAATTCCAAATATTCACATAATTTACATAACCATTCCTCTTTGGTTGGTACCTGGTTAGCCTTCCAGTACTTAGCCACCAGGATTCTCACCGCAGATGTCACGTACAGGAAGAATTTAGTATTTTCTCTAGAAATATCACTATTCAATACTCCCAAAAGGTATGTTTCTGGTCTTTTGCTATGTGAAGTTATTAGTAAACTTTTTTATTTCTTCATGGATCATGTCCCAGAACTTTCTGATCTCTGGACATGCCCACCACATATGGTAGAAGGTTCCAATCTGCTTTCTGCATCTCCAACACTCATTACTAAGCGATTTGTTCATTTTAGCCAATCTCTCATGTGTTAAATACCACCTATGGTGCATTTTCAAGTACTTTTCTCTTATTAAATAACATGCTATAAAATTAATATTTTTTCTCCACAGTTTTTTCCACTCTTTATATTCAGTTACATGCCCTAACCCCATTCTCATCAGTACTTAATAGGAAGTAAAAAACCTGGCACACTCAGAGAACTATAATTCTCAGGGCTCTTTTTAAAGATACATGGCACATAGCAATATGTGCATTCACCTCAAATGAGGCAACTACCTTTGCATTGTAGATGTAGTGTCTGAGGGCAAGTCCAAAGCAGAGCTACCGTAATCCCTTTTTAACACCATCTAAACTACTGGCGGCACGCAGGTGGTGCTGTGGGTTAAACCACTGAGCCTAGGACTTGCCGATCAGAAGGTCAGCGGTTTGAATCCCTGCGATGGGGTGAGCTCCCATTGCTTGGTCCCTGCTCCTGCCAACGTAGCAGTTCGAAAGCACATCAAAGTGCAAGTAGATAAATAGGGACCGCTCCAGCGGGAAGGTAAATAGCGTTTCCGTGCGCTGCTCTGGTTTGCCAGAAGCGGCCTAGTCATGCTGGCCACATGACCCGGATGCTGTACGCTGGCTCCCTCAGCCTATAGAGCGAGATGAGCGTGCAACCCCAGAGTCGGTCACGACTGGACCTAACGGTCCGGGGTCCCTTTACCCTTTACCTTTAAACTACTGGTGGGCAATGCCCAGCTTCTCCTTGGACTCACAGCAGTTCACAGTTCTTTAGCTGATGTCTCCAGCAACAAGCAGCAACTCTTGTGTATGAATAACCTCCCCTCCCAATCAATACCACAGGCTGAATTTTATTACAATTATATATAACAGTACAGTCAGCATAAATGTATGGTATATGGTACAGCTTACAAAATTTCAGTTTTATGGGCTAATAGCCGTAAATAAATAAATAAAAATAAATAAATAAAAATAAAATTTCAGTTACAGATAGGTAGCCGTGTTGGTCTGCCATAGTAAAAAAAAATAAAAAATCCTTCCAGTAGCACCTTAATGACCAACTAAGTTAGTTCTTGGTATGAGCTTTTGTGTGCATGCACACTTCTTCAGATACCCTTAAAGACCAACTAACTTAGTTCTTGGTATGAGCTTTCGTGTGCATGCACACTTCTTCAGATACCTCATCATCTGAAGAAGTGTGCATGCACACGAAAGCTCATACCAATAACTAACTTAGTTGGTCTTTAAGGTGCTACTGGAAGGATTTTTTTTTTAATTATTCTTACAAAATTTCTTAATCAAAGGAGTCCAGCATCAAGTTTCACCAGGATAATATGTGTAAGAAAAGAATATTAAAAGCACGAGGGCATTTGGGTCTGTTATCCTGACTGAATTCACCAAATAAGTAATAGAAATGAGCCACTGAAGTGCCAAAGAAAGCATAAAGAAAGAAAGAAGTTGGTAGGTTCCATTCCTGACCCCTGTTCTCAAATTACTCCCAGGCCAACATTCAACTTGACTGCATCTTGTACGTTATCATTCAAATAATGAATGAATGGACTCCAATTCTGTATGAAAGGATCGTATAGTTGCCTTCCTTCTTTTTATACGGTTCCCTCGCTGCGTGAAACAAAGCTACAGGGAACCAGGCAGAGGGCCTTCTCAGTAGTGGCGCCCGGTCTGTGGAATGCCCTCCCATCAGATGTCAAAGAGATAAACAACTACCTGACATTCAGAAGACATCTGAAGGCAGCCCTGTTCAGGGAAGTTTTTAATGTGTGACATTTTAATGTATTTTTAATCTCTGTTGGAAGCCACCCATAGTGGCTGGGGAAACCCAGCCAGATGGGCGGGGTACAAATAGTATATTATTATTATTATTATTATTATTATTATTATTATTATACACAGAGAGAGAGAGAGTGGTACCTCAGGTTACAGACACTTCAGGTTACAGACTCCGCTAACCCAGAAATAGTGCTTCAGGTTAAGAACTTTGCTTCAGGATGAGAACAGAAATTTCATGGTGGCAGTGGGAGGCCCCATTAGCTAAAGTGGTACCTCGGGTTAAGAACAGTTTCAGGTTAAGAACAGACCTCCAGAACGAATTAAGTTCTCATCCCGAGGTACCACTGTATAGGGATTAAGTTTGTCCATATAGACCAGGCTTCCTCAACCTCTGCCCTCCAGATGTTTTGAGAGTACAGTTCCCATCATCCCTGACCACTGGTCCTGCTAGCTAGGGATCATGGGAGTTGTAGGCCAAAAACATCTGGACAGCCATGGTTGAGGAAGCCTGATATAGACCAAGCTCCAGACTTTTTGAGGGCAAGATAATCTTTCCTCACAGGCTGGATTTGCTGTCACCTGCCCTTACTTTATAACACAATGCTTCTCAACGGAGTCAGTTCACACAATTAGCTGCAAGCTATGTAATGTTGAACAATCAACTTGACTAGGTGTAGATTCTGGGCAAAAGGTAATTAGAAACGGTAGCAAAAATGGCATGGTGCTGAATTTCTCCCAGGCAGAACTGACTGTATCCTACATGTGAGTGTGTGAGGGCTGTACCTTTCTGAAAGCCACTAGCCTATTTAGCAGCTGTACTGACTTATCCAGTGTCACCCAGTGGCTACACTCTTATTTTTGAACTAGTTCCTCCTGGACCAAACCCCAATGTGCCTTGCTGGCTCTTGCAATGTGCTTGGCTGTGGGTTCTGGAAGATCTGCTGTCTGCCTTTTCCACCTGGCCTGAGAGGGCCCTGACTGACTCCAGCTGCAAAAACAGAGGCTGCTGAACAGATTCTTGAGCTGGGGAATTGTTGGGCTGGATAGCTGCTATTGATATTAATTTTTCCATATCTTTATGGGGGGAGGGTACTTTTAAACATTTCCCAAAAGTAGTAGTTTCCCATCTGCATGCTTAACTGGCAAGCGGGGAAGGTTCAAGCATCTACAAAATTTTAGATCTTATTATGACTCGTGTGGAAATTTTTCAGTTAGGTTGTGTATATTTTGATGTTTTATTCATTGTTTACGACTACCTCTGTTGTGTTGTGATTATGTACTTTTTCCTGCTGTATGCTGCCTTGAGCAGGGTCTGAACTATGGAAGCAAACAAAATTATGTATGTTATGTATGTGTGCTAGACATCCATATGCAAGTGCGGAAGCCAACAGAGATATGTGCTGAAGACATGGGTGGTTTCCATATTCTGTACAAAACAAAGAGGAGAAATTTTAGGCTAAGTAGGGTAATGCTAAATATTCTCTAGTTTCCATATCTGCTTCAAATGTAGAACAATTTGAACAAACAAATTATCCACAACATACTTATCACTTGAACATTCATGTTGTTTTGATGCTTGCTCCGTGACTTTCTGATCCTTGTTTGCTGCCTCTTCTGTCAGTTATATTCTTATTTTCTGCTCTCAGTCCCCTTGGCTTCATCTGCCCACATTGTCCTTTAATCCAACTGCGTGGGGGCAACCCACGTGATTTATGTCATCATGAGCTCATTGGCAAAATCACGTGGTCCATCACAGCCAACAGGATTACCGTATTTTTCGCCCCATAGGGCGCAACGGCCCATAGGGCGCACCTAGTTTTTTTGGGGGGGAATAAAGGGGGGGAATTATTTTCCCCCAGGCACGGGGCTGGGGAAGCCCGAGCTTCCATCGACCCCAGCCCCCAGAACAGGCAGCTCTCCTCAAGCCGTAGGAGCCCGGTGCGACTTCGCGCCAGACTCCCGAGGGTTGTGGAGAGCTGCCCGAAGCTTGGGGCGCGCTGAACAGTGCGTCCCAGGCTTCGGGATGCAGGCAGCTCTCCGCAACCCTTGGGAGACCCGCGCAACTTCACGCAGGGCTCCCAAGGGCTGCGGAGAGCTGCCCGAAGCCCGGGGCGTGCTCCGCTGCGCTCCCCAGGTTTCGGGCTGCAGGCTGATGTCTGCAAGCCTTGGGAGCCTGGCACACCAACCCCTCTCGCTCTCCAGGCTTCAGCGAAAGCCTGCATTCGCCCCATAGGACGCACACACATTTCCCCTTCATTTTTGGAGGGGAAAAGTGCATCCTATAGGGCGAAAAATACGGTACATGGCAGCAGAGGCAAAGGAGGAAGGAAATGGCAACAAGATGAACAGCTCTGAAATGATGCTAATATGTTGGAAAAGTGTGCAGAGAAATCACTGGAGATGGGGGTAGGGTGCTTTTACACATTTCCCCAAAGTAGTAGTTTCCCATCTGCACGCTTAACTGGCAAGCGGGGAAGGTTCAAGCATCTACAAAAGTTGGCTAGTTAACAATCCAGCTGAATGTATTAATTTGCAAGTTTTAAATTATGATATGGAATTCATAATGCAGAAACCTAGCGTTAAATTATAGCAGGAAAAATCTGTACGAGTTCTTGTTTTCCATTTTTAGCGAGGGTGAATATTCTACATTATTAACATCATTAACTTCTTTCTCGCAAGTGGTCTACTAACTATTACCCTAAAATCGAAAAACACAGCAAGCTTCTAACACTGTGGAACAGCGAGAAATCCTTAAAGCTATTCTAGATAGTTGGAGGCACACACACACAAAAAAAACTACCAATGGAAATTATTCCAATAAGTGTAAAATTATTATAAAACTGTCACATTTCTAATATTTCATATCACTCCCTGACCATAAGCTCCGCAGCTATAAAAGCAATATCTCTGTCTTTTCAATGTACGGAAATGATGGTTTGCATTCTACCAGGCTTATGGTGGTAAAATGCCTTTAATTATGTTCCAGACGGCTGTTGGTAAGGAATTCTTAAACTCCCATCAAGGTCAAAGCTTTACTTTCTTGCTGATCCCAAGATCATCAATCTGTGATTCCTGTTTCACTGACATAATATCTGTATTATTCTGGAGAAACACTATATTACTGTGCAGTCCTCGGATAGCATCAACGGTCCCTAAAGGTTCGGATGCGACAAACTGATGTCTTTTTCTCCTTTACTAGTCTTTAAAGGTCAGCTAGACTGAAACCTAATGTATGTGCTTATTTCGTATGTGAACAGATAGTATATCACGGCATTATATTGGCTGGGGCGGGGGTGAGTGTTGGCTGGAGTTGTGAATCTCAAGCATATGGAAAACAGCAGCAGCATCCTACAAACTTCTGTTTCCATTGACACATTGCAACACAAATGAGGGGGTGGAATGATTGGTTGCCAATCACAGCTGTAACTGGGCACCTTGAAAGCCCTGTGTAGTTTTTGTTGAATTTAAACGATTGCTAGCTATTCGGCACACAGTAATACACTCCTACTCCCAAACCATTAATTTAGACTCTGAGACACCAAAACTCAAAGAAGACTCATCTTCATGGATCACTGACCTTGTTAACAAGTATGAAATAGAATAAATTGTCTTAAAGTGATGCCCACTAGCTGTGCAGTATTTAAACGCCTGGTCATATATTCCTGGCATTGTTGTTGTTTAGCCATTTAGTTGTGTCTGACTCTTCGTGACCCCATGGACCAGAGCACGCCAGCCACTCCTGTCTTCCACTGCCTCCCACAGTTTGGTCAAACTCAAGCTGGTAGCTTCGAGAACACTGTCCAACCATCTCATCCTCTGTCGTCCCCTTCTCCTTGTGCCCTCCATTTTCCCCAACATCAGGGTCTTTTCCAGGGAGTCTTCTCTTCTCATGAGGTGGCCAAAGTATTGGAGCCTCAGCTTCAGGATCCTCCAGCACCATAATTCAAAAGCATCAATTATTCGGCAATCAGCCTTCTTTATGGTCCAGCTCTCACTTCCATGCATCACTACTGGGAAAACCATAGCTTTAACAATATGGACCTTTGTTGGCAAGGTGATGTCTCTGCTTTGTAATTCCTGGCATTACAAAGTCCTAATTCCAAGATGGTGGCTATGGGATAATACCACGTTGGCTTTTGCCTGGATAGCAGTAGCCCCATTTTTGTTCTATTAAAAATGATCTAGCAGAGCAATCCTAAATTGGATTGGGGAGAATGCTCCATGTAGGACTTAGAATAATAACAATGGACTACACTGTGGCATGGGCTGGTTTGATGCAGAAGAGTGGTGGAAAGCACCAGCTGGGGAACCCCCAAGGGAACCCCAAAAGGAAGAAGGCTTAGAGCCAGGGGAGTGGTGGTGGGATGAGAGTGAGTGGTCAGAGGAGAAAAGGGAGCAGGCTGAGAAGAGGAGGTGTCAGAAGCTGAAGAGGGAATGCCGCAACAGGGCTTAGTGAGCAGGAAGAGGCTGAGGCAGAGGGCAGTGCAGACTCAGGGGCAGGAGGTGGAGCAGGAGACAGAGATAAGGCAGGCTGCTGAAGAATCCAGGGAGTCTCCCCCTCTGACTGAGACCAGCTCCCCTCCCCACTGGTCTCCGAGAACATGCAGAGCAATGAAGAGGGCTGTCAGGTTTCAGGGAAGAAGATAAGCAGAAGATAAGCAGAACAAAGAGAAGGGAGTCTCCTTACCAGTTATAACCTTTACCTTTAAAGATCACAGCAAGAGAACAAAGAATCCATTCCTCGGAATGAAGGTGCTCCTGATTAAGGGTTCCACCTACTTCCTCCCATCACCCATGTCACAACTGCATCTTGCAACCTGATCTGGTAACCACTGTGCTTTCTGTGCTGCCACCTTATCTGCTCTTCTTGACCTTGGACTGGGCGGATGGACACTTTCCAGAGACAGTGAGTCTGTTAACTCTCTCTCCCCCAGTGCTGTTCCCCATCCAGTACTTCCCAGCTTCTGCCTTCTGAACTATGTCCCTCTGCAAACCACAGTTCCAAATCTATACCGTCCTCCTGCTCCTGGGAAGGTTTGGGATCCTGATCAGGAGTAGGGGAAAGGGGAGGCTCCCACCATTCCTCCTCAGAGCAGCCCTCCTCAGCACGGTCCATGACAAGGGCGGAGCTATGAGAGACAAGACGATGAAGCAAGAGGAAGGAAGACAAGGGATGCCAAGCTACCCCACCAGTGCAGCTGAGACCAGTACTCCTTGAGCTTTTCCACCCCAGCTGGTCACTGGAGGAGCCTAGGTTTGCTTATTTCCTCCCACTCCATTTCACCCTTTGTGTTGTAAGCAGCGACTATCTTTTAATACATATTTGTAAGCCCCTCTGGGAAGCTTTGATGGGTGTAAAGAACTGAAAAAAATTGTATGGGCATTGGGATGGGTGGGCAAGACTACTTAATTCCAGGCTACTTCATTTTAATCATCTAGAAAAGTACAAACCCATATTATTTACCTTATCATTATTTTTACCTCTGCATCCTGCACGATGCATTGGTTCCTTAATGGGTGATAACCTTTTTAAACTGCAGAAATTAAATACAGATTCAAACAGGTAAGTGAAAACATCCAAGGCTCACAAACATAGAATTGATTTTGTTACCAGTAATTAATATTAATTAAGGCTGAAGTTTCAAGGTATGAAACAACTGAAGCAATCGGCAGGGTTCGGTCTCCTATTTGTCAACTTTTTTTTGAAAACAGCAGGAGAAGCTTTGATCCGAACAATATTTAGCCTCAAACCATCATGCAGATTGTTTTATCTGGTTGTAATTGTAAAAAGACAGCTTTGGTCGAAGCTTCCGAACACTTTTTATTGCTAATTTTGGCTGTAAACCTGTTAATTAGTTACTAGTAAAACGTTAGTGAATGGAGCAAAAAGGACCCATCTGTTTAAGATTACAATGATGTCTTCTGGGCATAACATTTTAAAACAATGGCGCTAATCACTGTATCATCTATTTATTGTAGAAAACTCACACAAACACTCCTTTGCCTTCATATCCCAGCACTTTATAATGCCAAAACCAGTACCTCCAAAACTTCTTTTTTACTTAAAATAACACATACACAATTTAACATGGCACATATTAATCCCCACTGCCCACCTCGCTGGAAGTAGATTTCTGGCTCAGCCGGGGTGGGGTGGGGGCCTTCTTCAGGCCTGAGGGTGGGGTTTTCCTCCCGCCCTTTGCAGCTGTGAGACTTCTGGAACTATTCAGCATCCAACTGCGTTCTGGAGAGCTGAGGCTCCAGAGACGACCTGCATGAAGACTTCACCCATCCAGGTCTTCTCCAGGGGAATATAAGGAGAAAAAGTGGGGCATTCAGCCCCACAGTCCTCACTTGCCTTTTGCACCCACCCCCTGTAGTTGGCAGTTGCAAAGCTATTCTCATGGATCAGAATGCTGCCCTTCTTTGACCTAGGTCTGTGGGTTTCGCCTACCTCATAGCAGTCATCACAACTTTAGGGTGGAAGAGATATTAGGCTGGATCGGTGTGATCTCAAGGGGTGTGGCACACCAAACTGATGTGGCAGGAGAGGATGGCAGGTGTGGCAGGAAGATTCAAGGACAATCCAAGAAACATTTAAACATTTCAGCATGGTATAGTACAGTACAGTACAGCATAGTATAGTATAGTATAGTATAGTATAGTATAGTATAGTATAGTATAGTGTAGTATAGTATTCAAATAATTTTATTTGCAGAATACTTGAATATATCTTTTCTTTTTTTAAAAAAAATATATTTATTAAAGTTTCAAAAAAAAATTACATAAATAAAAAGAGGGGGGGAAAGGAAAAAGAAATAAAAAGGAAATAAATACAAAATACAGAAGAAAGATAGAAAACACTTAAAAACACATCAATCTTTACATTCCATTTCCTTACTTCCCTGACCTCCTCACACCTCCCTTTTTTGTGTTCCAGTTCTGTTAGTTAATTCAGCAATTCCTTTCCCTCTTTGTTTTTGTCTTAATCCTTTAACTTAATATATTATAGCTTTGGATTTTCACCTGTTAACAATCCATTTTTACATACACCTTTATAACATTACTGCTAAAACCGCTTAGCTTCATTCTGACATCATTCTAACATTCATTAATTTTACAATATTTCTGTAGGCAGTCTTCAAATTTCTTCCAATCTTCTTCCACCGACTCTTTTCCCTGGTTTCGCATTCTGCCAGTCATTTCCGCCAGTTCCATATAGTCCATCACCTTCATCTGCCATTCTTCCAGAGTGGGTAAATCTTGTGTCTTCCAGTGTTCTTGCGATAAGTATTCTTGCTGCTGTTGTGGCATACATAAAGAAAGTTCTACTCTTCTTTGGCACCAATTGGCCGACCATGCCCAGGAGAAAGGCCTCTGGTTTCTTCAAGAAGGTATACTTAAATACCTTTTTCATTTCATTAAAAATATGGAACGCTTCACAAATTTGCGTGTCATCCTTGCGCAGGGGCTTGAATATATCTTTTCAAAATGAGAACAAGAGCATCCAGTGAGGACAACCTTAGCTATTGTTTGTAATTATATTTGAGGAATGATTCATGTTCTTATGTAGCTGCATTGTTTTATAGTTTCGGGATGTGCCATGATCATAGTTGTGTTCTATCAAACACTTCTAGGAGTTGTTTCTTTTTGTTTTCTGGTGTATTTCTTAACAATTAAGTGCTCTCATGGTGGACATCTAATAATGGGCATCACCAGCCATGAATCAACCAACAGATAGGCTGGTTGGTCAATGGGCACATGCCCAATGCCCATACCAAACCTATCTGAATGTAATCAATAAAGTTGTGGTCTAATTCAAACCAATGCATGTTTTCTGATCTGCTACTTCCTGATACCTTCACTGTGCTTCACTGCAAACACACTTTGTGAATATGGTATCGTTTGAAGCTATCTATCTATCATCTATCTATCTATCTATCTATCTATCATCTATCTATCTATCATCTATCATCTATCTAATCTATTTATCTATCATCTATCTAAATGTGTCTAATATTTTTGACTATGGCCTCTCCTGCTAGATGTTCCATGAGCCACTATGGACTGATTACCGTATTTTTCGCTCTATAAGACGCACCAGACCACAAGATGCACCTAGTTTTTAGAGGAGGAAAACAAGAAAAAAAATATTCTGAATCTCAGAAGCCAGAACAGCAAGAGGGATCGCTGCGCAGTGAAAGCCGCAATCCCTCTTGCTGTTCTGGCTTCTGGGATAGCTGCACAGCCTGCATTCGCTCCATAAGACGCACACACATTTCCCCTTACTTTTTAGGAGGGGAAAAGTGTGTTTTATAGAGCAAAAAATACGGTAAATGCAGAGGAATGGTGGCGGGAACCAAGCACCAAGAGAAGAAGGTTCAGAGCCCGGGAGGTGCTGGTGGAATGACGACGAGTGGTCAGAGAGAGAAGATGGAGCAGACTGCGAAGAGGAGGTGTCAGAAGCTGAAGAAGTGACGGGGCCTAGTGAGCTGGGAGACTCTGTAGCAGAGAGAAGTCCAGAATCGGAGGCAGAAGCCAAAGCAGGTGAGTGGGAAGAGGGAGACCAAGAGGCAGGGATGGGTTAGGCTGGTGAATAGTCATGGGTGTCTCCACCTTCTGCTGCAACAAGCTCCCTTCCCCACTGTCTCCCAGAACCAGAAGAGGGCTGAAACAGATGGAGCAGCATCAGGCGGCATGCAAGAACAGTCTCCAATTGCTTGGGTAAAGCCCTGAAGAGGAAGAGCTATAGACGGCTGTGGGGATGCAGGGACTTTTAGTCTCAGCAGTTGATTCATGAGTTAAGACCAACTGGGGATGAGCTCATTAGGCCTGACATTCAGTCAAGCCTGTGAAGATCATGTTTTTCCTAACAAATACTGGTTAGGAAACCACATAACACCGAGACCACATAACACCAGTCTTGAAAGACCTACATTGGCTCCCAGTACGTTTCCGAGCTCAATTCAAAGCGTTGGTGCTGAACTTTAAAGCCCTAAACGGTCTCAGCCCAGTATATCTGAAGGAGCGTCACCACCCCATCAATCAGCCCAGACACTGAGGTCCAGCTCCGAGGGTCTTCTGGCGGTTCCCTCACTGCGAGAAGCCAAGTTACAGGGAACCAGGCAGAGGGCCTTCTCAATAGTGGCACCTGCCCTGTGGAACGCCCTCCCATCAGATGTCAAGGAGATAAACAACTACCTGACATTCAGAAGACATCTTAAGGCAGCCCTGTTCAGGGAAGTTTTTAATGTGTGACATTTTAGTGTATTTTTGGTCTCTGGGGAAGCTGCCCAGAGTGGCTGGGGAAACCCAGCCAGATGGGCAGGGAACAAATAATATATTATTATTATTATTATTATTATTATAGCTCCAACTTTGAACGATGTGATTTTCTGCCTGCTCGTTCTGTGACGTGAGCTATCTGCAAGGAGTCTGTGTTCACAGCCAAGTCCTTGCGGGCAAAAAATCCTGCCACACTGAAAGGGAAAAAACCCAAAAGGATGCCCCAGCCATCAGGAAGGCGAAGAGGGTACAATGACCAGAAGACGCAGCCCTATTCCATTGCTCCACTCTGGGCTGGCATTGTGAGGGACCTACAAAGGCCCATCATGAGATTTGAGCAATCAAGGTCTATACAAGAGCTTGTCCCACACTAGTATGTTTTTCTTCTCTTTTTTTCCAAAACTTTTATTACTTTTTACAATACTATAGACAAACAAACACACAAAACAAACAAACAAACCAAACATAACAAACATAAATCACAACCTTATTAAAAATAACAGTTATTAACTTTGTAGAGCGACTTCCTCGTTTCCCCTTGCTTGAATTTCATTGTATGTCCTTATAATGGTTTCCCAAATCCCAACTTTTGCTCAGTATGTTTTTCAGCCAGCAAAGCTGTGCAACCTGGGGACCAGGAAGAAATTTTGTTCACACCGTCCTTATTGGCAATGGATGGGCACATTTGCCACTTGCCATGGGGTAAGCCTTCTTTTGATAGTTTAAGACTATCATTTCTTTAGACTATCAACTGTAGCAGCCATAACTGGTGAAGTTATGTGTAGTGGTTGGGAGTTACTCGTGCGTAATCCTGCTCCGTTTGAGCATTAGATTGCCTGGTTAAACCCTCCGGACTGCACAGCCCATCTCAGCGTGGCTGCCCTTAGTCACTCGTAGAATCTGTCTGTGGGCGTTTCTTAAAGCGTTGCCAACATAAGAGTTGTTTGACGCCTAATCGTCTCCACCTCTCACTGTGCGGGAGTCTCCTGCGCAGGGTGGGCGTGGGCAGCGGGGTGCTTGGGCTCTCCTCGCTAACTTCCAACGAAGAGTCCTGGAGCCCCTGCACCTCCCTGTCCCGTTGCTCTCCTGGATCCCTGGTGTTACACTCATTCTCTTCCCCTTCTTCCCAGCTGAGTCTCCCCCTAGCGCTGGGACCTTCTCCTGCAGAATCAGAGACCCTCTCCTTCTCCCGTGCCTCTGATGGCAGTTCCCTGACATTATGCTTCTGTCTTAATGGGAGCAATGTGTGGTGAGTTTTCATGGTGCTTGGGACCTGCCATTTGTAGACATGTGGAATGGTGGGGCAAAGACTGACCAGTTGACCTGGGTGGCTCTCAACCCACCCAAATGGCTAGGTGTGAGGCTTAACTACAGGACAATAGGCTCAAGTCTGAGAGATCAGCTGGTAGAGCATGAGACTCAAGGTCGTGGGTTCAAGCCCCACGCTGGGCAAAAAGATTCCTGCTTGGACTAGATGACGCTTATGGCCCCTTCCAACTCTACCTTTCTATGACTCTATTATTTGCAGCAGGCTATAGCCAGGCTATATATGGTCCACCAAACACTGATCTCTCTCATGATGGGAGTCAGAATTCATATCTCAATTCATATGACCTTGGTTGTTGTCAGCCTAGCATTGATGCCAGTAGCTTACTGATTACACCCACCTCATTCATTACTGACTCTCAGAGAGAGGGGGGGGGGTCCTACCTTTAATTGTGATTGTATCAGAAAATTAATATGTTCTGTACTTCAGATACTGACTCATTCATAAATGTGCAACTTAATAAAATGCAGTATATACAACATTATTCATGAACAAACTAGCTTCAGATTGACAAGCAAGTTCCCTTTTTTTTTTTAATCAGTAAAAATGGTTAGACAGTCAAGACATTGACGTGAACCGTATTTCAGCTGCCATAGCCCGGAATGATAAAACAGAAAGAAAAGGCTTTGACAATAATATTCAATGAAAAATATTTCAAAAGCACTTCGGTACAGAAAAAGCCCAAAAGATTAATGTCACAAAATTATTGGAGATAAAAACAAAATTCCCAAAATGATTATTGAAAATTAAAAAATGTACAGGGAAATGTTGAACAGCAGAGGCAGAGACAGTGGTTGCAGTACTAGGCCAAGGGTTTGAGTAATTGCAGGATCTGGGCCAGTGTCACTGCAAAGACTGAGACTGGCCCCAAACTGAGTTGTTCACAGGCTGTGGCTGAAACGAAGGGATCTGGGCCAAGCTAGATAGAGCAATAGCAGCTACATTTATTGTTCACATGTTTGCGTGTCGAGGTCCCCAATACACCCCAAAGGAAAACACAATTGACACTTAATTTTTGTTTAAATTTTTTGGCATAATTTTGGCCACAACTTTATTCAAATACAGCAATGTGAGTGGTTGCTTAGGCATTGGTAGCACTAACTGCCCCCGCACGGGGAGAGCTCTGACATTCGCACCCCCCGCGAAGTCAGAAGGGTAAGTCACCTGGGGAGAGAGACGGGACTGGGAACCATGCCTCACCTCTCCCCAGAATGCTCCCAGGGCAGTGGCATAGCGTGGGGGGTGCCAGGGGTGCCGGCCGCACCGGGCGCAACATTTGGGGGGGCGCGTTTGGCCGGTCCTCCTGGAGGAAGCAGGAACCCCACTGTCCTCGGACCTCCTCCGAAGGCTGGCGGTGGGGCGGAGAGACCTTCTCCCTGCGCCAGACTTCGGATGGCTGTCCTGAAGACTTGTGGAGGGAGCAGTGGCGTAGCGTGGGGAGTGCAGGGGGGGCTGCTGCACCTGGCGCAACATCTCGGGGGGCGCGGAAGAGACTCGAGTGCTAAAATCCACGGGTTAGGGGGCACAAATTACTTGCCTTGCCCCGGGTTAGGGGGTGCAAATTACTTGCCTTTCCCCGGGTGCTGAGAACCCACGCTACGCCACTGTCCCAGGGGCTTGCGTGGCCCTAGCCCCTTGCCAGGGGGTTTCGGACAAAAGCATGGGGGAGCCCCTGGGTTCCTTTAACGGTAAAACTCTTCAGCAGCAGCAGCATTTTGGAGGGGCAGGCACAGCCGAATCCATACCTCTCCACCAGCAGCAGCATTTTGGGGGACAGGCACAGCCAAATCCATACCCCTCCAGCAACCAATTCCAGACCAATGCCTAATGGCAAACCTTACAAGTTCTGACGATTTGCTACGCGGTAAGCGAAAACCAAGTGGCACACACTAGTCAGCCAAATGGCAAAATTCCTACTGGGCCCCTGCCCCAAAGCAGACGACCCCATGACAGGCAATAACAAGGTCAAGCAAACAGCCTAAAATTAGGGAAGGGAGGGCGGGTGATCTGAAGTAAGCAGCGAAAAGAGGAAGTTCGTCGCTGCGAGCATTGTATTTAACAAATAGGGCTGTCAATCACTAAATGGCAACATCTAAATTTCCCCAGTAACAGCCCACCCCTGCTTACGAGTTGGCCAAACCATCTGCCCCAAAACAGCAAGGTGTCTTGGAATCCCCAACCGCAACACGTGCTCTCCGTGATGGAGAAGACGCTTGGCTGCATTCCCATGTAAAGCAGAGGGTGGGATTGCGTCTTTTCTGAGAGATCTAATTTTCTCAGACATATAGATTTTTACATTAAAAGCTGGGTGGTGTGATATGTGCATATAAAAGCTAAAGGTAAAGCACCCCTGACAGTTAATTCCAGTCGCGAACAACTCTGGGGTTGTGGCGCTCATCTCGCTTTACTGGCCGAGGGAGCTGACGTTTGCCCGCAGACAGTTTTTCTGGGTCATGTGGCCAGCATGACTAAGCTGCTTCTGGCAAAACCAGAGCAGCGCATGGAAATGTCGTTTATACTTCCTGCCAGAGCAGTACCTATTTATCTACCTGCACTGGTGTCCTTTCGAACTGCTAGGTTGGCAGGAGCTGGGACTGAGCAACGGGAGCTCACCCCGTCGTGGGGATTCAAACCCCTGACCTTCCAATTGGCAAGCCCTAGGCTCAGTGGTTTAGACCACAGCGCCACCCACATCCCTATATACATGGGCATTAATTCATATGGTTCCCTCATCTGTGAGGAATTGTTGTGGTCTGCCTAGGATGACTTTAACTAAGTTGGCTGCTGTTTGTATAGACAAACAGCAGAGCAGAGCAAATGTTTCTCTAGTTTAGGGTCATACTGCACTGGTCTGGTCTTTTCCCAGAATTCCCATCAAGGGCTTGTCACCTCAAATTCACTTTGTATAGGGAGGGGTAAATTTCACTCACTGTGCATATCGCACAACCCTAATTATCCATTTCTTTATATTAATGATGAAATAATACAATCTTCTATTTTCTCTAATTAACTTTATTAGGAAGGCATTTTATGTGCCTATTTTTAAAAAATGAAATTCCATTAAAAGTCAGCATATCAGATCTTATTAATTCTATTACATTACAACATGAAACATTTCACTGGAGAAAGGGAGGGGAAGAGAACTGAATCAAAACCAAATGCTAAGCTTTGATAATATTGATTTATTTTTTTTGAAAAACCCAGCACATTCACTTTTCTTTCTCTGTCATTTTAAAACAGTCTGTGAAAACTTTTCTAATGTGAAATGAGTTTTCCCTCCCCCTTCAACGGAGATCAGGTTATCATATCCTGCTTTTTATCTATTCCTTTTAATCCATTCCTCAGCAGCAGAGTGCTGAGGCAGCCAACAATTCCAGTTATTCAGTCCATGGCCCCTGGTTTTAGTTTAATTTTAGCTTACATAACATGTGTATCTTGCTTTTCCATTGAAAAAATAACTAAGGCCAGTTGCAATAAAAAGGATACAATTTAACAGATCAAAGCAATTTATAATAATAATAATAATAATAATAATAATAATAATAATAATAATAATAATAATGGAAGGAATCAAACCCTTAAGCTGAATGTTTGGAGTCATTTAGGATGAGGTGGGGTTGTCCTGCTGCTCAAGCTCTGCTAGTGGGCTGGGGGGGACGGACTGTGGAGGTCCCCATTAAACCCATGAAAAATATGAGCTACTGCCAGAAGCACTTCCACCAGAAGTAGCCAAAATAAGCCCCCAAAACATTACGGGGCAGAGTAGGGCAAGCAACGGATCCAGTGCCAGATTTACTTATAAGCTAAACAAGCTATAGCTTAGGACCCCACTCTCTTGGGGTCCTCCAAAAAAGTAAAGGGGGAAAAACCCGGATGTACAGTTCCAAAATATAAGATAAAAAACAAATAAAATGAAACCTACCTACAGCAACAGTGTTTTGCGTTGTGTAGGCTCCTATGATGTAAGTAATGGGCCCCACCTGCTAGCCTGCTCCCTAAAATATCACAGTTCAACAATTACTGTGGTAAAATACATATTTTGTTATTTGCAAATGGCTTTAGATACCTATTAGGTCCACAAATTACCATATAACATATATTCAACACAAAAAACAGCGACAATTTGTTGTTGACAAAGGACAGCTGAAAGGGCCCCATTACCTTCAGTAGCTTAAAAGGTAAAGGGACCCCTGACCATTAGGTCCAGTTGTGACCGACTCTGGGGTTGTGGCGCTCATCTCGCTCTATTGGCTGAGAGAGCCGGCGTACAGCTTCCGGGTCATGTGGCCAGCATGACTAAGCCGCTTCGTCCCTGAATGGATTTGCTGCCCCCCCCCCCATGTTGGTGACTTGTGGAAGCCAGTTGGTAGCTCACCACAACTCAAACCATGTGATGGACCTCTAGCAGAGTATCTAGAGCCCCAGCAGAGTCTGCAGATATTTCCTGCTCCCAGTAGGGCAGCTTCCCCAGTTAAGGGGAAAACTCCCATTCCACACAGTTCGAAGTAACAAAGTGTTTATTGTCTCCAGACACAACAAAGTGAAACACTGCTTTTGTCAGGCAGCAGAGGAACCAACCCCCACAGCAGGTTGCCAGGAACAGACAAGGCATGGAAAAGTCCTTACCATCTGCTTTTACTCAAAAGAGGCTTGGGAAAGTGGGTACGTGGGTGGCGCTGTGGTCTAAACCACTGAGCCTCTTGGGCTTGCCGATCAGAAGGTTGGCAGTTTGAGTCCCCGCGACGGTGTGAGCTCCCATTGCTCTGTCCCAGCTCCTACCAACCTAGCAGTTCGAAAGAACGCCAGAGCAAGTAGATAGATAGGTACCATTCCGGTGGGAAGGTAAACGGCGTTTCCATGCATTGCTCTGGTTTCGCCAGAAGCGGCTTAGTCATGCTGGCCACATGACCCAGAAGCTGTCTGCGGACAAACGCCGGCTCCCTCAGCCTGTAAAGTGAAATGAGCACCACAACCCCAGAGTTGTCTGCGACTGGACTTAACTGTCAGGGGTCCTTTACCTTTACCTTTTCCCCCTCGTTGCATCCTTCCTTCTCCATCCCATGCACTATCACCAATATGTGGATTTGCTTAGTGACCCCCATTCCAAGTGTACAAAGCAGCCTTCCTCAACCTGGTGCTCTCCAGATGTTTTGGACAACATCTCCCATCTATCAGGAGGCATCTGGCATGTAGCACACTTGGGTAACAGCTGGGAGAAACCAGGCACACAGCGAACTATGTTATCAGTTATTTTTATTAGTAGCAAGCAGGAATAATACACAGAGACCATGCAATGCGCTCCCTCAAAGCTTGAGCTGTTGCCCAGAATGTCTGCTCCTCCCCCTGGCAGCTAGCTCCCCATGTGTCAGACCCTTCCTGCTGTCTACAGTGGCTGCCAAGGGATTCCTTCAGCTTCTGTTTGGTTTTTTGCTCTGTGACGTGGATGAAATGCCTGGTTCTAGGAGAAGGAGGACGATCTACCAGGTTCTCAAGGGACATAGTATCAGCTGGCCCCTGTACTGCCTCCAATGAGAGCCAGTGTGGTGTAGTGGTTAAGAGCGTTAGTCTCGTAATCTGGGGAACCGGGTTCGCGCCTCCGCTCCTCCACATGCAGCTGCTGGGTGACCTTGGGCCAGTCACACTTCTTTGAAGTCTCTCAGCCCCACTCACCTTACAGAGTGTTTGTTGTGGGGGAGGAAGGGAGAGGAGAATGTGTGCCTCTTTGAGACTCCTTAAAGGGACTGAAAGGCGGGATATCAAATCCAAACTCCTGCAACTCACCTGGCTCCTGTCTCTGTTCATGACTAGTGCATCTGCCAGCTTGCTCCTGTTCCTCACCCTCCATTATTTCCCAGCTCTTCTCTCCTTCTTATGGGCTGTGTCCTGTTTCCCACCACCAGGAACCTGGGTGTGATGGCCTGGGATTCGGACTCAGATGCTGAACCTGAGGGATCCCAGCATGCACAGGATTCCCCGCCTCCTGAACCAGCTGAGCTGGGGCTGGGGCATGAGCCTTAAGGGTCACCTCACCTGTGCTGGATCCTCAGGTGCAGGCACCAGCTGAGTCTGCTCTGGCTCCTGAGGTGATGGAGGACCCATTGCCTGCAGGTGCTCCACTCTCAGCCCCATCAGAGGAAGATGAGGTTGCCTCTGAGTCCAGTAACCCTCCAGCCTCTCCTGAGGTGCAGAGGCTGAGGGCAGAGAGGCAGAGGGAACTAAGTTCCCGCAGGAGGAGTGCTCACCTCCAGGCCAGGAGAGGCGAGTCACCAGAGGATCGGGGCCACCCTATGCCTTGGGGCAGATAAAAGCCATTTAGCCCCAGTCCCAAGTTGCGGGAGCAACATTGTTGGTTGCTAGTTCCTGCCTGACCTGTCCTGGCTCCCTGCTTGCAAGCCTGTTCCTGACTTCACCCGACTCCCTGCCCTGCTCCCAGCTTCCACTACTATGGACTACCTCCATGCTACACCTTGACCACGGACCGGACTTGGACCTCGCCTCTCAGGTAACCCATGGAACCAGCACACTGGGTCCATGCTATCTGTATCTGCCCCCTCCTTGGAAGCTTCTTGAGGTGGCTGTCTTCCCCACACCTCATCTCCGCATCTGACCAGCCCCTGACACCATCAGCCCAGCCAGAATCATCAACTGGTTGATATCAGCTGCATTCCAAAACATCTGGCAAGCACCAGGTTGACACGTGTCTCTGTGGTTGGAGAATAGGCTGCGTCACCCATTTACTTTCAGCATCGTTTCAAACTGCTTTCCATTTTTGATTCTCGACAAACGCTTCCTTTTTGTTAGTTTCGTCCTATTCCGGCTGGAATTGTCTAGCGTTTCCCACTCTGTTGCTATTTTTTATTTTAGCCACCCTTAAAACGCCTTTAACCAGTTCCGAGCCCTCCTGAGCAACTAACCGCCTTTCCTAACGAAAAGCACTAACATCCCATAACTGCAAGAGAGCCAGTTTGTCTGCTGCTGGGGTTCCATGTCAATTCCCAGGCAATAATTGATATGCTGTGATGTTTTCTTTGTCATTACTGGACAGCAGAGACTTGCGTTTTTAATGATTTTCTGTCACCACCTGAAAGTGATAAGGCCCACGAGCAGTAATAGCAGAATAAAGGATTCTCTGATACCCCACTGAGGCCATATCATGTTCTGCTGGTTTTCCCAGCACATTCCACAGATGTGACTCTAGGGTGCATGCTACCTAAACATTTTGGGCTTAGGCTAAGAACCCTCTATTTCTTAGGGAGCTATTGCGCACCATGGGTGATGTACCGCAGGCAAAAAAAAAAAAAAAAAAGATGGAGCTCTGTGTGTAATTGGCAGAGGTAAAAGCTTTACACTTGCCAGGGACAGGGAAGTTCTTGTTCTGCTTGTTTTAAGAAGAAAAGTGTAGTGGTTCTTATCTGGAAAGAAAAGTCTATGGAAACATAGCCGGTGAAATATATAGGTCGTGTCGGGAAAGTGAAAATATCACAGAGCACCCAGTGGAATGACTTGTAGTACATACCTAATTGGCTTAAATTGCTTATTTGGGTTTTCTGTAAGCTGCAAATGTAGGCCATATAACTTGTCTAGCCACAGCTGTTTACGTTATTCAACATTTTATCACCTGGGAAGGAGGCATAGCACCATAAATTATATACAAAAGATGGAGGGATTTCTAGAGCTTTGTGGCAATTCCCTGCCTCCCTTCCCAAATGAGTACATCCCTTTGTGTAAGGAAGGGAAGGGAGTATGTACATTCATTCTTCCATATGTGTTTTTTCCTTTTGTGCGCCAGACTGATAAGAACGTACCGTATTTTTTTGCTCTATAAGACTCACTTTTTCCCTCCTAAAAAGTAAGGTGAAATGTGTGTGCGTCTTATGGAGCGAATGCAGGTTGCGCAGCTATCCCAGAAGCCAGAACAGCAAGAGGAATTGCTGCTTTCACTGCACAGCGATCCCTCTTGCTGTTCTGGCTTCTGAGATTCAGAATATTTTTTTTCTTGTTTTCCTCCTCCAAAAACTAGGTGCGTCTTGCGGTCTGGTGCGTCTTATAGAGCAAAAAATATGGTATATGGCTCTAGTCTAGAAAGAGAAGCCTAGAATCTGACACGTGCAATTTCTTTGAGATGTTTCTGCACATCTCTTCTGTCTTCTGTAATTTTGTAATGCTGACTGGGCTGGAAAGGAAAGCAGGGTGAAATTATTTAGTCTATCACATGTATATCCGTTGGGCAAATTGGGATCTGGGAGACAGAGCTGGACTGCTCTGTGTGTGTGCGCACGAGCATGCGCGCGCATGTTGACAAAATAAGTTCAGGAAAGACTAGGAAAACTATCTTAAGTATAATGATTTAATTCACACCGAAATGAAAAATGTATGTGTCAGGGGTTCAGAGACAGAGGCACAGGTGAGGGAGGAGATGGAGAGCGACGAGGAAGAATCCCAGGACAGTGAGGAAGAGGATGACAATGACTTGAGATCTTCCATGAGTCTCTCAAGTGAATCGGAGGATTCTCAGGAGGGGGCGCCCCTAGTCAGGACAAGGGGGGTCACAGGGGGGACCTGCCAGGAGCAGGGAAGCAGCAGGGAAACCCCGAGCGAGAGTGGGAGATCGGGGCCGGCTTCCCAGCAGGAACGAAGGGAAGAGAGGGGAGTTCCCAGTGTGACACACGGAGCGGAGCAGGAAAGAGACAGGGGAAGGAGATCGGGGCAGGACGTCCTGCCGGAAGAGGCGGAGAGTAGTACAGGGAGTAGTGTAAGTGTCAAAAGGAAGGTCAGGGGGAGCGAACGCGCGCCAAGTTCAAATGTGGAGGCGCGCGGAAATGGAGAAAGCCCGGAGGAGGAGCCTAGCCCCAAAGCACGAAGGAGGGGGGGAACAGGCATCTGAGGAATCCGCTTCGGGAGAGAGCAGGAGGGAAGGAACCCAGGGGGGCAGAAAGACCCTGCGGAAAAGGAAAGACAGGAAGAGGTGGTCTAGCACAAGCCTCTTAAGTTGGTGTAGAGGAGGAACCGACTCAGAGGGGACTTCAAATGTCTGACGTTAGAGACGCGGGGCTGCGCGCCTCGGTTGTGGAATCAATAATGAACTGCAATAAACATCCTTGTATATAAGAAGAGCTTGGCGTTGGTCTTTTGTGAGCTGAGACCTGAGGCAGCCCCTGACAGTAAGTCCCCTCCAAAACTACGCAAAATTTTTTTTTGCAAAGCTCACGAAGTTTGGCAGCCATGAGTATGGAGCAGCAGATAGCTGAGCTACGCAACGCAGTCTCCCGGCTTACCACTGAGGTAGTGGTCTCCCAGAAGAAGGGGGAAGAGGCGGAAAAGCGGTGCCAAGATCTGCAAGCCAGGTGGGATCATGCATGCCAAGTGGGGTTCCCGGGGACCAAAGCTGCTGGAGTAGCACTGGGCAGAAGAGGGGGCAACTTGGTAGCCCACTTCGATGGGAACCTGCAGCAATACCCCAGTTTTAAAGCAGACGTAGAATATGCGTTGCATTTGCTTCGCGACGACTTTAAAGATGAGGAAGAGAAAGTGGGTTTCATTGTGTCCCACTTGCATGGGGAAGCGAGGGCTTGGCTGCGCAATCTGTGGCGCGAGGATTGCCCTGCTCGAAGGGACTCTGATGAATTTATCAAGTGCATGGACGCTTGCTTCCAGTCTAGCGTGGATGTGGATGTAGCACGCCAGCAGATCCATGGTTTAAGGCAAGGCAAGGCTTCAGTACGTCAGTACCATGCTCGCTTTTTCGCCTTGCTGAATGTGCTGCGATGGGAGAAGGATTCTCTGGCTGTCAGAGACTTATTTTGGGAGGGGCTATCTGGCCCTGTGAAGGACGAGCTGGCTAGGGGGGACAGACCTAAAACCCTGGCAGACGTGGTGCAGCGAGCGCTTGCCATTGGAGTGCGCCAGGAAGAACGCCCTTGGCGCAATGAGGGGGGTAGCCAGCTTCACGCACCGTCTAGAGTGCCTCCTTTGTTTCCCAGAGATCCAGGACGTCAGCGTCTCTCCCCTCAGCTGCAGCCAGGGGAGGAGCCTATGGAACTGGGGAGTGCTAAGGCTCAGTCAGTGGCCGGAGCCCCAGCGTCCGGAACAGTCAAGAAGAAGCCTCCTAGAGGGAACAGGAAGTGTTACATCTGTGACTGTGCAACGCACATGGCGAAAGAGTGTCCCCAGAGGCTCCGGCAGCACACTGCAGCCTTGGCAACAGTAACTGCAGCAGCACAGCATGAAGAGCAATTTCAGGGAAACGAGAATGCCTGGCTGGAATCAGCAATGTTGGGGCACAGCCAGGCGAGTCAGTAGAGCAGTCCCCAGCGCTTTTGCAGCCTACAGACCCCCTGCCACCCAAACCTGTAGTGCAGCTCACTGCAACCCTCCAGCTACCTAATGGACGCACCCTGGAGGTCCCCATCACAATTGACAGTGGGAGCAACGCAGACTTCGTGGGGGTGCAGTTCGTCAAGCAGCATCACATAGAGCTTCTGCCAGCCACGCTGCCATTGAACGTCGTCACAGTGGATGGCAGGAAGCTGCTGGGGGGGCAAGTGGTACAACAGACGCCGCCCATGGTGATGCAGATTGGCAATCACCGAGAAGTCATCAGTTTCAACGTCACCCGCCTGTCAGACACGCCTATAGTGTTAGGCATGAGTTGGCTGGATAGGCACAGCCCGACCATGGCGTGGTACCAGCGGCAGCTCACCTTCGGCTCGTCCTATTGCGCGCAGCATTGCATCCAAACCGGTCAGGAGGAGGAGGGCCCAGAGGAGGGGCAGTGGCTACGTCTCAGCATGGCGCAAGCAGTACCCCTCAAGTAAAAGGGGTTTTTGGAGGTTTTCTGCGAAAAGGAGGCTGACCAGTTGCCACCTCACCGGCCCTACGATTGCGCTATTGACCTCTTGCCAGGGACAACGCTGCCGCCTGTGAAGCTGTATTCCATGTCCGAGGAGGAGCTGCAGGAGCTCAGGGAGTTCATAGATCACAACCTGCAGCGGGGATTCATCCGAGAATCGAAGGCTGTAGGGGGCAGTCCTGTGTTTTTTGTGAAGAAGAAGGACACGCCCCAAAAGAGGCTGATCGTAGACTTCAGATTCATAAACTCGAAGACAAAGCCCGCGGCCTTTCCCATGCCCAAGATTGACGACCTGCTCGCGACGGTGCGGAAAGCGAAGATATTCACCAAGTTGGATCTCCGCGGAGCTTACAATCTCATACGCGTGCAAGAGGGTGATGAGTGGAAGACGGCCATGTTCACGCCGTTGGGCACCTACGAATACAGAGTTATGCCGTTTGGTCTCCAAAATGGCTCCCACTTTTTCCAAGCTTTTATGCATCACGTGCTAGCGGGACTCCTCTACAAGAAGTGCGTATGTTTCCTCGACGACATTCTGATCTTCTCAGAATCGCCGGAGGCTCACGAGAGCGACGTGAAGGAGGTCCTGCAGAGGCTACGGGAGCACAGGCTCTACGCCAAGCTGGAGAAGTGCCAATTCGACGTGACGGAGGTGGATTTTCTGGGCTATAGGCTGTCCGACAGGGGACTAGCCATGGACAGCGCCAAGGTCCGCGCAGTGTTGGACTGGAAGAGCCCGCGAAATCGGAAAGAGGTCCAGAGGTTCGTCGGCTTCGCCAACTTTTACCGCAAGTTCATCAGGGGTTTCGCCAAGGAGACGGCAGCTATCACGGACACTCTCAGCTCCAAGAAGAAGAAGTTCACCTGGACGGACCAAGCGGAGCAGTCCTTCAGGAGACTTAAGAGTCTCTTCGCATCCGAAGAACAGCTGCTACACGTGAATCCTGGCAGGCCCATGAGGGTTGAGACCTCCGCAACGACGGAGCCCCCGGAACCTGCGCCCGAGCAGCGGGAGGGGGGAAGGGGGGGCTTCGAGGGGGGGATGGATGTCAGGGGTTCAGAGACAGAGGCACAGGTGAGGGAGGAGACGGAGAGCGACGAGGAAGAATCCCAGGACAGTGAGGAAGAGGATGACAATGACTTGAGATCTTCCATGAGTCTCTCAAGTGAATCGGAGGATTCTCAGGAGGGGGCGCCCCTAGTCAGGACAAGGGGGGTCACAGGGGGGACCTGCCAGGAGCAGGGAAGCAGCAGGGAAACCCCGAGCGGGAGTGGAAGATCGGGGCCGGCTTCCCAGCAGGAACGAAGGGAAGAGAGGGGAGTTCCCAGTGTGACACACGGAGCGGAGCAGGAAAGAGACAGGGGAAGGAGATCGGGGCAGGACGTCCTGCCGGAAGAGGCGGAGAGTAGTACAGGGAGTAGTGTAAGTGTCAAAAGGAAGGTCAGGGGGAGCGAACGCGCGCCAAGTTCAAATGTGGAGGCGCGCGGAAATGGAGAAAGCCCGGAGGAGGAGCCTAGCCCCAAAGCACGAAGGAGGGGGGAACAGGCATCTGAGGAATCCGCTTCGGGAGAGAGCAGGAGGGAAGGAACCCAGGGGGGCAGAAAGACCCTGCGGAAAAGGAAAGACAGGAAGAGGTGGTCTAGCACAAGCCTCTTAAGTTGGTGTAGAGGAGGAACCGACTCAGAGGGGACTTCAAATGTCTGACGTTAGAGACGCGGGGCTGCGCGCCTCGGTTGTGGAATCAATAATGAACTGCAATAAACATCCTTGTATATAAGAAGAGCTTGGCGTTGGTCTTTTGTGAGCTGAGACCTGAGGCAGCCCCTGACAGTATGTTTTTCCACAATAATTTTTCTAAAGGACTCTGAGCTCCTCGCAGAGTTAATGATTAACAGATTGTTGTTCTCTGGTAGCTAATATGTGAGGGTTGTAACCTGGGATCACATGAGAGGTATGGGGTTGCAATCTCCATTTCGAAAGGAGTTGTCTCAGTGGAGTGAAGATGCAAATAGTCATCTCTTTGAACAGGGAGAAAAATGCAAGTAAATTGCTCTCCAGCCTGGAAGCTGGAAAGCAGGCAAGACAGAGAGAAATACAGTGGTGCCTCGCAAGACAAAATTAATTCGTTCCGCGAGTTTTTCGTCTAGCGAATTTTTCGTCTTGCGAAGTACGGTGTCGGAAAAGTTTTGGAAAAGCTTCAAAAATCACCAAAAACCTCAAAAAAGGCTACCACACCGCGTTCTATGAGTTCCTCCTCGAAGTCAAGTCGCAACTATATTAGCGGTTTTAAGAAAAAGGAAACAAACTTGCAAGACGTTTTCGTCTTGCGAAGCAAGCCCACAGGGAAATTCGTCTTGCGAAGCAGCTCAAAAACCGCAAAACCCTTTCGTCTAGCAAGTTTTTTGTCTTGCGACGCATTCGTCTTGCGGGGCACCACTGTACCTTTGTTTATAAGTCTGTTTGGATTATTTCGTATTTTGTAAGATGCTGAGCCTGTGCTGGACAGCACAAGATAATTGTGTGGATATTTTTGATGTTTTGATTCTGTTTTGAATAAAGTTCTGCTGGTAAAAGTTTGAATAATATTTCCATGGGCCTGGACAATGTCTCGTTTCCAAAGGAGTCAGTTTTTCTGCTTCCCGTCGCTTCAACCTGTGCAATACTTAATATCTGCAGCAAGCAAAGGACAGAGTGCAGGCGAAAGTCAGGATTCAGAGACACTTGAAAAAATGGAGGCGTAGACATTCAGCACAGGAAACCCTGGGCTAGACCAATCAGCAAAGGGATCGAGTAGGGAAGAATTCACTAGTTTCTCCATTGAACTGAAGGGCAACTGCCTGCAACAAGAAGGTTTCCTACTTGCATAGGCTTCCTGTGTGGTTTAGAAACTTGATTTTCCAGGGTTGTGCATCAGATGGGGAAGTGAGTCTCCAGAAGTAGAGCAGGCTGTCTGCTTCAGGGACTCATCCTCCAGTTCATGAAGAGTAATGGGGCAACTCCAGATTTAGGACAGTGCTAGCAGTTTCCTCACACAGGGTGCCGAGCTGAGGGGGTACATCATCATCACCATCATCATCATCCCTATATTTATATGGGTTCCTACTGAGACGAACTGTTTCAAAAGGACTGGAACAAAATTATATTTTATACAAAAGAAAATTGTAAACATCTGGAAAAGTTTGTAGGTCTGAATTGAAATGTTTTGTAATGTAAATATAAGGAATCTGATTCACCAATAATAAGGTGAAATATTGAAAAAAGACAGAAGGTAAAAAAGTGACTATAGAAATGCTAAGAATTTAGAATGATGTTTGGAGGTCAGAAAGAGGAAGGGAAGGAGGTCGACGCTCTGTTAGAGCAATGTATTCGGTTATAGAATTATGTACAAAATGTGAATGTGACAAACATGGAAAACTCAATAAAAATCATTATGGGGGGAAAGGAGAGAGAGAATGGTTCAAATTCAGCGGTTCGAATCCCCGCGACAGGGTGAGCTCCCGTTGCTCGGTCATTGCTCCTGCCAACCTAGCAGTTCGAAAGCATGTCAAAGTGCAAGTAGATAAATAGGTACCACTACAGCGGGAAGGTAAACGGTGTTTCCGTGCGCTGCTCTGGTTCGCCAGAAGCGGCTTAGTCATGCTGGCCACATGACCTGGAAAAAACCATCTGTGGATAAACGGCTAGTAAAGCAAGATGAGCACCGCAACCCCAGAGTCGTTCATGACTGGACCTAACTGTCAGGGGTCCTTTACCTTTTACCTTTACTGAGAAAACTGAGAAGATCCATAAAAAAACAACTGTACCAAAAGAAATTATTGTGAAAATAAGAAATATTTTGGGGGGAGTGTTTCATTTTGTCCTCACCCAAGGCACCTTATTAACCAAAGTCTGCCACTGAATGGGGGAAGGGCTAGTATGTTCCTCCTCACTCTCCCCACGGAAGACACATGCCTGAAAAGGGTCATTCACTGGAAGGTACCCAGCACCACAAATGTAGAAATCAAATAAAACTATGTATCAATCAGCAAACACGCTTAAGTAATTCAACTGAGTAATTAATTAATTAATGTATGGATTCTGTGAGTTGCTTACTATTATCAGGTTGTTGTTTTTTGTCATAGCAGCATTAATCGTTCTAGCATCTTAACCCCTTTTCTCACAAGGAGATGCCAAGCACACTGCTGTGAGTCTCCTTACACAAATAAATGGCCATACCTCACTCAACAGAGGCAGTGTGGTGTAGTGGTTAAGAGCAGTGGACTTGTAATCTGGTGAACCGGGTTCGCTTCCCCACTCCTCCACATGCAGCTGCTGGGTGACCTTGGGCTAGCCACATTTCTCTGAAGTCTCTCAGCCTCACTCACCTCACAGGGTGTTTGTTGTGGGGGAAGAAGAGAAAGGAGATTGTTAGCCACTTTGAGACTCCTTAAAGGGAGTGAAAGGTGGGATATCAAGTCCAAACTCCTCAATACATCATGCATTCTGCATGCAATAGGCAGAGGGAGAGTAAAAAGAGAGAAAAAGTGGGTAGGGTATAAGATATCTGAACTCCCCTGACAAACAATCCTTTCACGTGTGGATTCTAACCATGTTATCTGGTATTACACTGCTAATGAACATGTTGCTTTCACACTGTAACCCTAACGCAGTCTATCAGAGCACATAACATGCTCTCTGTTTCATTACTGCTTAATTCCAGAATAAATGTTGCCGTCACTCTTTTATAGAGTTATGAACAGTGCCTTTATTTACTCGGAGAGTGCAATTTTCTCACATTTGACAGACCATTGCTCATGCTTTTCATTGTCATGGTGTTAGTGAAATGTAGCGTAAGCTTTAAATTTTCAACCAGTGTCCAATCAATAAGAAGATCCTACCATCCGAATAATGCCATGATATTTGACCAAAATCTATTCAACTGGTTCGTTCCTTGCGACTTACAAATGCCATCACCCTCAAAATGAACACAGCTTTGTGCTGTGACATGAGTTTCCCCCCACACCGACCCGGTTTGATTCAACGCTTCTAATGAATATATTTCAAAATGAGGTAGCCGATTAAATAAATTTTATGTGCCGTATCAAAACAGTCATATTAACATTATTTGTGACAGCAGAGTTCTGAGTAAATTACAGGGAACTTACATATGCAGTACATTTAGCAAGAATAGGGGTTTTCAAAGAGCATAAATCTTGGGAGATGTCTACATGCCACAGGAATGATATGTAGACTTTCTTCTCCATATTTCTATGACAGGAACAAAACGTGTGCCGTGGCGTGGTTTTCAAATGCATCAAATTAGTATCCAAACCAGAATTTATTGCGAATGCAATAGCTTAGGAAAGCAAGGGACTGTAAACTGTCATAAAAGGCACCTATATCTCTGAGTCCCTAGATGCCCAATATGACAAGACGATGATTATGCATTCTGCTGTTCATGGCTATTTTTCCTTCAGCCATATTGTTTAATTTGCAGACTGGCTTGAGCAATGAAATTCTCCCTCCTGCAAGATGTCTCCATTAATAAAATAGAAGCAGCATCTGAGAAGAAAGCTGGCCTGTAGCTTGCTAGGCATGTCACACATTACCTGATAATAACAAAATGGTGGGGTGTTTGACCCTGCAGCACGGTCTAGCTCATTTTCTGTATAACTCCTAAACCAATTAAGAGGGAGGACTTGGAAAGACCCTCTCATGTGCTTACATGCTCACAAACATTTAGAATATCATTATCAAAATGCATTGTCACTCATTCATACAGTGGAACCTCTACTTACAACCATAATCTGTTCCGAAGGTGCGGTCATAACTAGAAACGTACATAAGTAGAGGTGCACTTTTCCATAGAAAGTAATGGAAAAGTGAATTGATCCATTCTAGACGATGAAAAACACCCCCTAAAAGAGCAATTTAACACGGATTTTACTGTCTAATGAGACCATAGATCCATAAAATGAAGGCAATAATCAATGTACAGTCATACCTCGGGTTGAATGTGCTTCAGGTTGAGCGTTTTCAAGTTACGCTCCGCGGCAACCCGGAAGTAACGGAGCGCGTTACTTCTGGGTTTCGTCGCTCACGCAGGTGCAGGCGCTCAAAATGACATCACACGCATGTGCGGAAGTGGCAAAATGCGACCCGTGCATGCGCAGATGAGCAGTCGCGTCTTACGTTCTATTCAGGATGCAAACGGGGCTCTGGAACGTATCCCGTTCACATCCCGAGGTACCACTGTACTGTACTATAAAATAAATAAGACAGTATTGTAGATGAAAAAAATTAACATTCCCCCCCCCTTACGTGCACTGAGGGTGGGTGGGCTTACCTGGCTACAAGCTGGGGGTGGGGCAAGGGGCAGTAAAGAGCTGATTCACTTTGGCCAGGGTCACTTTTTTTTCTTGCCAGGCCAGGTTCTTCTCTGGACTTCCTCGGGTTAGTTCCTTGGCGGGGTTTGGGGCTACAGTGCACCCTGCTGTGCCTCTTGCAGGCGGCACCTCTTCCACAGCTTCTGTGTGGCATGGGGGCCTTCTCCCCGGCAGCGGAGGCCCCAGCGCTGCCCTGCAGCCAGCCAGGTGAGCTCCGGGCTGCTGGCATGGCCTCTGTTTGTATCTAGAGGAAAGTTCATAAGTTGAAGCACATATTGATGGTCGTAACTGGAATCGTACATAAGTAGAGCCGTACGTAAGTCGAGGTTCCACTGTACTTTCCATGCATTACTCATTTTTATTATTAAATGCCTTGTGAAATCCAGATTCTGCGTTGTAATCATAAAGTTAGAGGGTTGCCATGACTCTGATCACTTTATGCCATCTTATACGTTTGATCACTTTTGCCATTTAAGCAGTTCTCCTGGTTTTAGCAAGACACTCTTCCAAAGCTAGAGGTTTGTGTGCATGCCTTTTGAGTTTTCCATCAATATTTCTGCATTATTCATATTTTTGAAGCAGTAGGAATTATGAGGGGAAAACTTAGTGCAGTTGGAATTTTTCCTTATTGTGAGTTATTGTGAGCTTTTTCCTATTTAAAACATATAATCCTGGTGAATTGCAGTATTTATTTGATTTCATGTATGAATCACTGTAAAACCTCTCACAATAAAAACATGAATAAAAACCATGAAAAATTATTCAACATATAAAAATAATTTTGAATCCTGTACATGATGTTATAGATTTTTTAGGGGGAGGGGAACCCACCTGGGAACCCACCTGGGAACCCACCCAAACTCTAGTAAAGGTAAAGGGACCCCTGACTGTTAGGTCCAGTCGTGGATGACTCTGGGGTTGCGGCCAAGGGAGCCGGCGTACAGCTTCCAGGTCATGTAGCCAGCATGACTAAGCCGCTTCTGGTGAACTAGAGCAGCGCTTGGCAACACCATTTACCTTCCCACCAAAGTGGTACCTATTTATCTACTTGCACTGCGTGCTTTCGAACTGCTAGGCTGGCAGGAGCAGGGACCGAGCAACAGGAGCTCACCCCGTTGCGGTGATTCGAACCACCAACCTTCTGATCAGCAAGCCCTAGGCTCTGTGGTTTAACCCACAGCACCACCCGCATCCCTACCCAAACACTAGAAATTAATAAATGGAAGGATTTTGATTAGTTGGTATATGGATGAAAGTACAAGCTGAAGAACTGTGCCACAAGGAATCCCAGGGCTGACTTATGCAAACCAGCCTGGCTGGCCTAGCAAAGAGCAAATCTGTTAACATGACAAAAGGTGTTGCTGAGCCATAGAGGAGGAGTCCTTGGGCCTGGGGAGACAGATGTTGCCAGGGTGATGGGGTGTGTGTTTGATGCCTTGGACTCCATGGCACCCCTCTGTGGTGCCAGTGTGGTGTAGTGGTTAAGAGCGGTAGTCACGTAATCTGGGGAACCGGGTTCGCGTCTCCACTCCTCCACATGCAGCTGCTGGGTGACCTTGGGCCAGTCACACTTCTGTGAAGTCTCTCAGCCCCACTCACCTCACAGAGTGTTTGTTGTGGGGGAGGAAGGGAAAGGAGAATGTTAGCCGCTTTGAGACTCCTGAAGGGGAGTGAAAGGCGGGATATCAAATCCAAACTCTTCTTCTTCTTCTTCTTCTTCTTGAAATGACCATGCTGTAAGATCTGGAACCCCTCCATGCAGACTGATAGTGTAAGGAAAAAAGGTAAAGGACCCCTGGGCAGTTAAAGGTGACTATGGGGTGCAGTGCTCATCTCACTTTCTGGCTGAGGGAGCCAGCGTTTTTCCATAGAAAGCTTTCCAAGTCATAAAGCCAGCATGTCTAAACCGCTTCTGGCACAACGGGACACCGTGACGGAAACCAGACCACACGGAAACACTGTTTACCTTCCTGCTGCAGCAGTGCCTATTTATCTACTTGCACTGGTGTGCTTTCGAACTGCTAGGTGGGCAGGAGCTGGGACAGAGCAACGGGAGCTCACTCCGTCGCGGGGATTCGAACCACTGACCTTCCAATCGGCATGCCCAAGAGGCTTGGTGGTTTGGACCACAGCGCCACCCGCGTTACTGATGGTGTAAATAGGTGGGTAGACCTTATTTCTTAAAGCAACAACAGTCATCACCATGTCTCAGTTCTCCAAAGGATCACAGACCCTGGGTGAGTGCCTGGAACCTCATGGACTCTTGCTACCACTCGGCAGAGAAAGGGGAAGGCACCTGACTTTTGTAACAATATACATACAGAGGTAAAAGTCTCCACTTAAAAGGCTTGTTGAAAAGGGAAGGTATCTTCAATAAATGCTGAAAAGATCATGGAGATGGTGCCCATCTAACATGCGACAGGAAGAAGTCAAAAAGGGTAGGTGCCACCAAAGACCCAATTCCTATATCATACAGTCAAATTCCTGACAAGATGGTATCTGTAGGGGCTCTCTCCTACAGAGTGCACTGACCAATTGGGTATCTAATGCATGAGCAACCTTTTATGTGTCTTGGTCCTTGGTAGCTAACTGACAGCCAATGTAATTGTTTTAGCACCGGTGTAACATGGCAACCTCAGCTGTTAAGGCAGCCATGGCCAGTTCTGGACCGGGACAGCCTAACCACTGTCATCCATGCACTGGTAACCTCCAAGTTTACTGAAATGTTCTCTAGGTGGGACGTGGGTGGTGCTGTGGGTTAAACCACAGAGCCTAGGACTTGCCGATCAGAAGGTCGGTGGTTCGAATCCCTGTGCCAGGGTGTGCTCCCGTTGCTCGGTCCCTGCTCCTGCCAACCTAGCAGTTCAAACGCACGTCAAAAATGCAAGTAGATAAATAGGTACCACTCCAGCGGGAAGGTAAACGGAGTTTCTGTGCGCTGCTCTGGTTCGCCAGAAGTGGCTTAGTCATGCTGGCCACATGACCCGGAAGCTGTACGCCAGCTCCCTCAGCCAATAAAGCGAGATGAGCACCACAAACCCAGAGTCGGTCACAACTGGACCTAATGGTCAGGGGTCCCTTTACCCTTTACCTAACATGGAAATGAGAGTCTGCCCCAGTTAAGCTGCTGCATTTCCCATCAGCTGCAGCTTCTGAGACAACCTCAAGGGTAAAGGACCCCTGGACGGTTAAGTTCAGTCAAAGGCGACTATGGAATGTGGCACTTATCTTGCTTTCAGGCCAAGGGAGCCAGCGTTTGTCCACAGACAGCTTTCCGGGTCATGTGGCCAGAAGGACTAAACCGCTTCTGGCACAACAGAACACCGTGACGGAAACCAGAGTGCACGGAAATGCCATTTACCTTCCTGCGGCAGCAGTGCCTATTTATCCACTTGCACTGGCATGCTTTCAAACTGCTAGGTTGGCAGGAGCTGGGACAGAACAACGGGAGCTCACCTTGTTGCAGGGATTTGAACCATCAACCTTCTGATTGGCAAGCCCAAGAGGCTCAGTGGTTTAGACCACACCTAGAGCACATTTCAGTAAACTTGGAGGTTACCTGACAGTGGTCAGGCTGTCCCAGTCCAGAACTGGGCAAGGCTGCCTTAACAGCTGAGGTTGGCGCTGGGTGGTATTTGGCACAGCTTTACTGAGAGCAGACCCACTCAAATATCTTCACATCTCTCTACACCGAAGGCCCTGGTAACATAGTAAAGGTATTGCCACCACAATTCAGGAAAAGAGCTCATTTCCCTACCTGCCAGCTATCTTCTGCGCCTGATTCCTTCTAACATGATCTAAGGTGTCTTTTGTCTTTCAATAAAGGTGATCCTAACAGGATTAAATGCAATAGAGAGTCAATAAGGTGGAAGCTAATGGCAGGCTTTATTATAAGAGAATGGTTTATCAGGACATATAGGATTTGGAAGGCTTTCAGAGGCCCATTCTAGTGTTAAAAGGAAAAAAGGAATCGCGAGAAAAAATATTCTGTCAGAGCCACCCTCTCTGTACTTCTGACAGCGCAAGCAAATCAGTTCATGGCCCATTAAAGTAATAAGAGCCCAATATTATATTTTATGAGTAAATATACATTTACACGAAAATCAAAGACTGTGAGGTAGAGTTGCCATCAGAAGTCTTATTGCTGCTAGAGAGCGGGATAAAATACACTCAGTTCTGCCAAACACTCTGGCTTTAATTCACAAAAGTATGCAAAATCATCTGCAGGGAGGAAAAAAAGCTTGAGAAAGGCAGCTCCTAAATCAAAGCTCTTGCTAGCGATAACATCTAGCACAGGGGCTTTACAGGGGCTGTCTCTGTACACGCATGGAGCCCATCCTGAATAGGTCATCATTTATAAATAATAATAATAAAAAAGCTTCTTTCCCATCGACGAGGAAAACAATCGAGTAGTATCAGCTTCTGGAGAGAGAAATTACAGGCCGCTTGGACAGTGTTGGATATAGACATTAGAAAAATGCTGCAATGAGAAAAACGGGGCTCCTGCTGCAGCTATGATAGACATATCGGTGCTGGTATGATTATAGCTGCACTTTTAAGAGACAGTGTCTGTGAGGGATTCCAGTGCCTCGAGAAGGAACTCCATGGCCTGAAGATCCTAATGAGAAACAGAGGGCTGCGTATGCATAAGCCCTCAAGAGTTCTCCTCTGGTGTAGAAGAGTGTACATTGTCAGCATCTGGAACTGGAAGGAGGTGTGGGAGTGCTGAACTGGCTGTGGGTAGTCCTAGGGGCATGCATTGAATTTGCAAAAATAAATCCTAAACCTGAGGGACAGATTTGGGGTTTGCCCAAGTTGATGCTTGGTATCTCCAAAGCACTCTGAATTAAAGTGGTTTTTCCAAAGCAATCGGGGTGGTTCAGACACTGAGAAAACGGTGAAGACAACGCATTGTCAGGGACTGGGCAGAGGAGGAATGGTGGAGACCGTCTCCCCAGTATGACCCTTCCAGGGAGGAGGAAGAGGAAGACAGTACAGTGGTACCTTGGGTTAAGAACTTAATTCGTTCTGGAGGTCTGTTCTTAACCTGAAACTGTTCGTAACCTGAAGCACCACTTTAGCTAATGGGGCCTCCTGCTGCCGCTGCACCACTGCTGCTCAATTTCTGTTCTCATCCTGAAGCAAAGTTCTTAACCCGAGGCACTATTTCTGGGTTAGGGGAGTCTGTAACCAGAAGCGTCTGTAACCTGAAGCGTCTGTAACCCGAGGTACCACGGTATAGATTTACAGCAGGGGTTTGCAGGAGGTCACAGCTCAGAGGCAGATGAAAAGAAAAGTTGGGAAGTAATGAGAGTTTATTGGCCAAGGGAGCCGGCGTACAGCTTCCGGGTCATGTGGCCAGCATGACTAAGCCGCTTCTGGTGAACCAGAGCAGCACACAGAAACGCCGTTTACCTTCCTGCCAGAGCAGTACCTATTTATCTACTTGCACTTTGACGTGCTTTCAAACTGCTAGGTGGACAGGAGCAGGGACCGAGCAACGGGAGCTCAACCCATCTTGGTGATTCGAACCGCCGACCTTTTGATTGGCAAGTCCTAGGTTCTGTGGTTTAACTCACAGCACCACCCGCGTCCCTGTGGGAAACTATAGGGACTTATAAAATATTAATTGTTGGTTAGAGCATTATTTCATATATTCTTCTAAAGGAAAAATCTGAGGAGCGACATCCTTTTTATTAATATTAAAAATGAAGTTTTAAGTGCAAAAAAACTTCATGGGCATTCTCAGTGTGAAGAATTAACAAAAAAAGGAACAAATTATTGAGTTGGGCTATCATCAGTGAAAGTTTAAAATTATATCTAAGACCATATACATTTTTATATTAAAGAGCTATGCATGTAAAAATGGGCATTAGCGCTTGGTTCTCAAAAGGCAGGCAATAATTGGAAAAGGTTCTTTTAGGTTCTTTTCTTTGACACTGGATTTAAGGCAGATGCAGTATATAATTATGCATATCTGGTATTTAATTCCACGGAGAATGGGATTTATAACACATCTCAGCTTAGATGCTGGGAATACCATACGAGCGATGCCAGCTTTGTGCATATGCAGCTGCATTGACCAATGGTGAAAAAACTGGAGAAGAGAAAGTGCTACAAATTATTCCTGATACGACTGGCAATACTGAAATGCAATCTTGTCATATTACTGAATCTTTGAAAGAGAGAAATCTGATGTATATAAACATACGACTTAGGGAAAATCTGTTTGTGGCAGTGAAGATCGTAGAAACTAAGAATTGGAAATCTAATGACCCATTCCATACTATAGACTGCATCAGTAAATCTTTCTTTTATAGTGAGAATTGAAAAATAAACTGGATTTACATCTATGAAATAGGCATGGGAATGAATTTTGGCAGAAATGTGTACATATTAAATACTATAGTATATACCGGACACCATAATAGGCAACCGGACTAATGTTTTGTTTCCTGTTTGGTAATGTATTCTCTTAAATAAATGGGATTAGGATTAGGATTAGACAAATTCATGGGAAAGAGACTATAATTGTGTATTCAATTGCAACTGTAGCAAGTGTAGTCTATAATACCATGCTCTGCTGGTGAACTTCCAGAAAAAGATTGAGAAAGAATGTAGTCTGATCCTTTGCTTGTTTATTTGAGGTGCATTCCACTGTACTAAGGGACGCGGGTGGCGCTGTGGGTTAAACCACAGAGACTCGAACTTGCCGATCAGAAGGTCGGTGGTTCAAATCCTCATGACGGGGTGAGCTCCCGTTGCTCAGTCCCTTCTCCTGCCAACCTAGCAGTTCGAAAGCACGTCAAAGTGCAAGTAGATAAATAGGTACCGCACCGGCTGGAAGGTAAACAGTGTTTCTGTGTGCAGCTCTGGTTCGCCAGAAGCGGCTTAGTCATGCTGGCCACATGACCCGGAAGCTGTACGCTGGCTCCCTCGGCCAATAAAGCGAGATGAGCGCCGCAACCCTAGAGTCGTCCGCGACTGGACCTAACATTCAGGGGTCCCTTTACCCTTTACCTTAAAGAAAAATACCTAAACTTAGACACGGAAACGTACGGTATTATAATCTGGATGTGACATGTTTGCTTGACAAAAGGCCAGCACCCCCTCTAGGACACAGTTTGAGGACCCGTTTTTGGATCGACTTTTTCTTCCCTTGAGGGTAAACCTGTCAGGGGCCAGATGTCGATGGTCGGCATATGAGTTCAGCAGCAAGTGAGCAAAAAGTGAGGGAACACCACCTCCCCCCCCCCCAACTTGATTCTACATTAGTAGGGCTACCAGGCCAGGAAATATTTCTTTGGGATTGCATTTGGCTCATTGGCAGCCAGTTAGCCAATCCTGACCTCAGTGCAGTGGGTGGGCGGGGGGGGGGGCGGCGTTTCCAGTGTCTCAGTGTTGCTGTACTCTCATTTTAGACTGATCTCTCCACTTTGTATATTGGCTGGTTTGAGTCGTTGCTTTTCTAAGTTTTCCGGGGGGGGGGGTTCTTGACTATGATAATCTTCATATTTCTGCTTCGGTAACTGCTGTAACACTGTTTGTCAAAGGAGTGTGGAGCAGGTGGAATGTGTAAAGCCATCACACCGCTGTATATGAGAAAGAGCTTCTTTTCTAACCCCTTTTTTGTGTAAAATTCACATATATTTTGCCCTCGGTCTGACAAAACATAATTGCATGCTGGGGGAAAAAGTCTCATGCAGCAGAAGATAGCAACAACTCCATTTTCCAAGGTACTCCCTAAGCTAATTTTGTGGAAATACCACATCTCATGTGGGAAATTCAAAATATTTCCCAGATTATTTCCCTCCATCTCTTTCGAAAGAACTTGTTTCATTTTCTTGTAGCATGTTAATAACCAGCATAAAGTACTAACACTTATTTACTCAAATTTCACTCAGAAGCTTCATTTGAACTCCTCCAAGATTATCACACACATTAAGCTTTTGAAATAATTAAATTTCACCAACTTTATTATTTCCTCACACTCTCTTTTCCTAGGAAGTTTTTCACAGTTCGTGATATGAATTATAGCACTCTAAGGGCAATTACATGCTAACGTATTGGCAATTGTAACTGAATCTGGTACTCCAGGTGAAGTATATACCTGATAATTAGAGACTATTAATTCTGTTTTGTTAGATTTATCATCTGTGCCTCTGGTAATGAAGCACAGATTTCTGTTTGCCTTGTGCTTTTAACACATGACTTTAAGCAACAGCTTTTCGCAAACAGATTTTCATTATATTTACTGACCAATATGTCAAAAATTAGTTTGAAGAATGGGTTAATTATGCATACACAATGTTGTTACTCCTTTAGAGTTAGAAAAAAGTTAATGGGGAAAACTGCTAGCCTACTTTAGAAAAAAAAGAGCATTTTTGGATTGCCAACATTTTTCACATTTATAACCTCTGAAAGTTGTACAGGCTCCTCTTAGGACAGCTTGTAAACCTTACAATTCATTTATTGAAAAGCTTTGGCTCAGTCCATATGTTTCCATTTAGTTATGAATACTTTAAAGTTTCTCTCTCTCTCCTGTACAATTCATACAAAGAGACTTCAGGACCTATGTGACTTATTCCAAAAGATGATAATGTTTTACCATTTATCTGCTGATTTTGACATCTGCCATAGGCCGATTCCCATCTATATCTTCTGTAAACTTGTCCATTTCTGACAGCTCAAGGCAGTTTATCAACCATTCATGGAGAGTAAGAGGTTTAGGTTTCTTCCAAGGTCTGCCCGAAAAAAATCTTGCTATGACCATAGTAAATTTCCCCAAATTCGGGATGTAGTAATAACATGTTAAAAGACTATTACAGGATCCAAAACAAATATACTATTATGAATTGGGGAGGGCAGTGGCGGACCTTGGGGTCTCAGATTTCAGCAGTGCCCTGTGCTATTCCAATATCTGGCACCCTAAATTCTGAATTTAGTAAATGGTAGAATTTAGCTAATATTTGGCATATTAAGGGAAGATGCCGGGTGCAGTATAAAAATATAGGCTGAGCCAGTTGTCCTGTTCAGGAGATCGGCTAACAGGTAAAAGGTAAAGGACCCTTGACAGTTAAGTCTAGTTGTGTATGACTCTGGGGTTGCAGCGTTCATCTCGCTTTACTGGCTGAGGGAGCCAATGTTTTCTGCAGACAGTTTTTCTGGGTGATGTGGCCAGCATGACCAAGCCGCTTCTGGCGAAACCAGAGCAGTGCACAGAAACGCCATTTACCTTCCTGCTGGAGTGGTACCTATTTATCTACTTGCACTCTGACATGCTTTCGAACTGAGCAATGGGAGCTCACCCCGTCACGGGGATTCGAACCGCTGACCTTTCAACCAGCAAGACCAAGAGGGGTCCAGAGCAGAATGCAGCCATGATCCCCAGTCTCTCTGAACAGCCTCTCGCAGACAGCGAGGAGTTCTTCCCCTCCCTCCTTCTTCCCCCAAACCCTTGCTCCAACTCAATCCTTGTGTTAAAAGGGCATCACACCCGCTGTAACCCTGGCAACTTCCCCCTTTCACACAGCCGGGGAAGGAACGCCACCCATTTCCTGTCTGACACTGAATGTGCCACCTTTTGTCGGGGTAATGATCTTGCTATCACCTGTCTTTGTTCTTTGGTGGCGCTGTGGTCTAAACCACTGACCGAGCTTGGCGAAGCAATGGGGAGAACAACAATAGACACTCTTGGGGTCTAATGTTCTGCACTCCTTCCATAAAACTCAGGTGTAAATATGTGTAAATAAGCCATATTTCTTAAAGACACGAATCTCTGCCGTGCTTCATACCAAAGGAACACAAATCCTAGTTAGGTGCCGAGACCCCTGGAATTTTGCTTCTGTTCAGGGTGGGGTGAACAATACAGATTGCAGTTTGCGAATGAGTTCCCAGTATTTGTATCTATTGGATATTTGTATCCAATATTTGTATTGGATATTTGTATCCAATATTTGTATTGGATATTTGTATCCAATAGATATGTGCAAATTTACCATTCCACCAGATGTGGAAAACATCTGTCCTGGAGATCTTACTTTTCCACCATTTAAAAATTGTGACTGACATGTTGAGCAGTTGAACACAGAAGCATTCCTTTATATTGTATCTCTCCTAGGCTAAGGGAGAGTAACTTAACTGAACAGCACCAGTCCCTTTTGCAACTGAAATTTTCCATTGAGTTTCCATTGAGTTTGGACTTTTTTCCTCTTGTGGCAATACACTGATGTAGAAACTTTTTATAATAAATATTTAGGCTTCTCACAAATGTTTTTGCTGCTCCTAAGTGAAGAAGTGAAACTTTGTTTGTGACATGGTGAATTTATGACAATGGTGATGATACTGCATTTTGTGTGCTTATGTGATTTATTTTTTGTTGAACCTACCCTTTTATCTTTTCTCAAAATTCCTCAAATGCTTTACCAGAGCCAGAATTTCCACGTTCATCTCGAATTTCCATTGGAGTGAAATATTGCAGTGAAACTGAGTTAAATATAAGCTTGTTCAATTTATAATAGAACCATTTCACACTTTACTTTTTGAGGTGGTCAGTCTGTATACCATGGCTATTTTATTTGGTTATACTCATGTTCTGTTTATGAAGCCAAACCAGTAAACACCGGAGTTTGTCCTGACTGAGAAAATACATCTTGCTGGCCAGATCCAAATGTTTACCTGAACATTTGCCACATCGGAAAGTAACCGGCACTTTGGCTCCTGAGCAAATGTAGATTACAATTCATTTTCCTTCGTTGCTGCATATCTCTTCAGGTTCATTTGACTAGTTCATTTGTGAAGCTCACAACAGCTGACTGGACTTTCTGTCTAGGCTTAGACCTGTGAATAAGCTAAATTAGATTGCTGCACACTTCACTGCCGTGCAACTATTCTATTCTGTCGTAATTGCCATCCAGTTTAACTGTAAGGGCAAATTCAGAATTGTCAGGTTTCTAACACCGTAATCCTATACTCACTTACCAGAGAATAAGTTCCACTAAGCTCAATGGGTCTTTCTTCTGAGTATACCAGCTGATTAGATATTCTCAAAAAAATAAAAAAGTGGAGTATCATATGGTTTATAATTATAAAATTGTTTAGTAGAGTGATTTGAAACTTGGCAGAGTAGGAGTGGCAAGTTTGAGAGTGGCCCTTGCCAAATTTGGGGTGGAGACAAATCAGCGTATAGATGGGAGGTCCAAAAAATATCTACATGGTGCCTAGGGAACAGCTTGCACCTTAATAGCAGCAAGACAAAGGAGATGGTGTTGGACTTTTGGAGGAAGAGAGGAGACCTAGCCCCGCTGTACATCGGGGAGGGCTGTGCGGAGAGAGTCTCTTCCTTTAAATGCCTAGGAGTTTATCTCAGTGAAGACCTTACTTGGAAAATCAATACAACCCAGGTGGTTAAGGAAGCCCAACAGAAACTCCATTTCCTCAGAGTATTGCAAAAGAACAATGCCAATCAAGATTTGATGATCTCCTTCTACCGATCCACAATAGAAAGTGTCCTTTCATACTGCATCACGGTGTGGTACGCTGGTTTGACATCAGCTGATAGGAAGTGCCTACAGAGGGTGGTGAATACAGCACAATATATTATGGGCTGTCCCGTGAATCCACTGGTTGACATCGCAGAAGAACGTTGCCTCAGGAGAGTGAGGAAAATTCTCAGGGATAATTCACAGCCTGGCCAGCACTTTCTTGATTTCCTTCCCTCGGGCAGAAGATATAGAAGCATGATTAGTCGCACCAACAGGGTAAAGAACAGCTTCTATCCATGGGCTGTTAGGCTGCTGAATGAAAAGATAACAACAGGGCAACTGACTTTCAGGTTTGGTAGGTGTGCGTCAGTAAACGAGGGGAATTAAGACCAAGGGAGCTGAGTGGGGGGTGCTCGTGTAATCTCAATGTATACAAGTTGTACAAGTGACAATAAAGTATTTCAATTATTTTTAAAGGATAAGAAATTGTTTGTTTGGGTGTTCATCAAAGACACCAATATGTTGGAAAGTGGTCTGCACTGACTTTGTTGGGGTAGTTTTTCCTGAAATACTTGCCCACATGTGCTGTGTCTTTTGAGAAACAGTTTGTTGTGTTCGGTCAACGGGAATGTCTAGAATGTGCTTTTGTTTAAGGGTAGTACAACATGTTTGTAGTTTTTATTAAAAATGCATTTTTGTGGCCAATGTTTGTCAATTGGCTTGCTTATTCTGCAGTTGCTAGGAAACTTGTTTCCAGATAATCTCAGTTTCTGAAAATATTAGAGGCCTGTTGCTGCTGGGCAAGACATTCACAAACCAGACCTCAGCCCTGAAGAGCTTACAGTTCAGATAGTCAAGAGGTTCAAAGTTAGGTGCAAAAGGAAACAGGGAAAAGAAATCACAGGAATCAGTAAAAAGCATTTGAGAGGCAAGGAAAGGGTGAAATAGGCCATGGAACCACCATGGCAACCAATGAACTGGTTATTATAGGCAAAGAAGTAGAAGCAGTCAGTAAAATTTGGCAACCCTATTAAAAATCATGGTTTTTGGGTGGTGGAGGGGGGATGTTGGCAATCTTTATTTCAAACTTTATTTCACTTCATAAATTTGTCACTTAGTAGGCATAAGATAAGTTCCATGTGAATTCTTGCCCTTCTAAATGGTGTGTGATTTCTTATTAATGAGGATATTTCTTCCTTTATTTTTCCACTGAATTTCCCATTTTCAATTTCAATTTGCCTGAGGAGAGTTGTAGGCGCAGCCTCCTCAAAACATAATCAAATTCAATTAATAATAATAATAAACTTTTTGGCTTAACATGTGCTCACTCAAGCTCTAGATTCTGTGAAATTGCAGCTGCAGAAGGGATGGGCCCTACATTCTTTCAGAGATATAGATGCTGTATGGCTTCCTATCCTGGGGTTTGTTCTAGCTTCACCACTACTTTGGAACTGGGTGGCTGTCTGTGGTGGACCTAAACCTCAGATTTGTCTGTTTGCTAGAATACAAATATGGATTATATGCAAATGGGTATGTCATTCCACATGGCAAGTAACCAACTGCCAACCTTATAGAATAATAGAGTTGGAATCTAGATATACAGTGGTACCTCGGGTTAAGTACTTAATTCATTCCGGAGTTCCGTACTTAACCTGAAACTGTTCTTAACCTGAAGCACCACTTTAGCCAATGGGGGCCTCCTTCTGCCGCCGCACCGCCAGAGCACAATTTCTGTTCTCATCCTGAAGCAAAGTTCTTAACCTGAAGCACTATTTCTGGGTTAGCGGAGTCTGTAACCCGAAGCGTATGTAACCTGAAGCGTATGTAACCTGAAGCGTATGTAACCCGAGGTACCACTGTACCACACAGAAGGAGCACAGAATGAGTTCCCCTTGCTTTTCCTCACATTGTAAAAACACGTAAACGTAATAGGCCGTATAGTAACATTTGCAAAGCTATTTACTCGAAGCTACTTTTGAAAAATTAGATACAGCTTCTAACAATGCCAAAATAAACATCGTAACATAATATATTAAAATGTAGCTTTCCAGTTGACCACCAAGTCCAGTACGTACAAAACACAAGTCCTATATTGTCAGTGCCGTAGTACATTCTTTTCTAATTTCAAAAGAACCTGGCTCTGATGACAAAGATTCCTGAATATTCCCCTGTTTTGCCCAAAGGGGCTTCATCAGCTGTGCATGGTTCTAAATCATATAAACATAGACACTTTGTAATATAATAGCTACACAAATTCCAAAGTAACATACAAAGATATAAAAAATGTACATACTGGGACTATATCGGGTCCTCCCTTAAAGAGGGCACGTATTGCAGTGAGACCCGGACAACCAACACCCTGTGCTGTATGTGGGTATAAGTGGTCAGCCACAACACCCGACTGGTAGGTCCCTCGAAGCTGGGTGCAATCTGGCCAATGGGATGCAGTCTAAACGGTTTGAGGGACCTATTTATGCCCATGCATGTGACCCAGAGCTTCCTCTTTTGGTGCGTGCATTCGGAACACCTGCCCACCTCTCCCTGCTTTTAGGGCTTGTTGCGCTTGACCTTGCTATGCCGTCATGTGTCGTCTGTCATTGGGACAGGGGCACGGCAGGAATTTTCCCCACTTGGCTGATTGGCTGTTGCCATTTAGGTTTCACCTGCAACGTAGCAAATTGTCACAACTTGTAAGGTTGCAGATAGGCTCTGGTTCAGGTGATAGGGATGGGAGAACGCTCTCGCCATCCCTATGTGAAGGGTATTCCGTTAAGGGAATCTGGGGACTTGATGATTTGGTCAACCCCTGTGAGAGGATTGTGCCCGTGCCTGAGTCCAAGGGGGCATTTGGGTGGCAGGGTTAGCCCATTCCCGGCTTTCCGCTTATCCAGGTGTTCACCCTTGGCTGACCTATGCTGGAACCCTAGGTCAGGGCTACTTGCATGGCAGGGAGCTAGTCGAACCAGAGCCTATGCAACCAGTCACTTCCTGTAATCAATAAAGTTGTGGCCTAAATTCTGCCAAAAACCAAACCTAAAATTTGAGTCAAGTGTGAATTTATTTAGGGGGGAGGTTTCTGGATCTGAACACGCAAATAAAATAGCTACATGAATCTTATTCGTTAGTGCAGGTTCTTTTGTTTGCCATCCCAATCATCTTCATTAGACACTTAGAAGATCATGCCACTCTTCTAAGCAATATCACAGACAGAAAAATACAAGAGAAAATGAAGAAATTGTTACTATATGGCCTATTGCGTTTATGTGTTTTTTCAATTGGATTTGCGTAATATAGGCATTCTGGTGGTTTCTGGTTTTCTCACATTGTGCCATTTCGTAAATTGAGGTAACCTCCTAAGGTGAGACGTACTGAGGAGCAGTAGCCCAATGTCTGTTCTGCCTAACCTGCCCCAGGCAGCCATCCCCCTTTGTGTATGCAACATGGTTATGTGTGCAACTGTTGTGTTCCCTCTAAGCTTGCTTGCTGTCCTTGGTTGCAGTGGAGGACACTATCCTGTCTCCAGTGCAGTCAACTTCTGCACATGGAATGTAGAAAGGCCACAATCTTGTCCTTCATCCCAGAAAGCAAAATATCTAGAGTTGGCTCTGGAGAAAGTTATATATTGCTGCAGGTAACATGATATTGTTGGGCAGATGATATCATTTGGCCCAGTTACCAGAAGGCAATGAGGAAACATCATAGCCCAAGATCAGGGATGATGGAAGTTGTAGCCCTGCAAACATCTGGAGGGCACCATTTTAGCTATCGGGGTAATTGCTAGCAGACAGGGCAGGCGATCAGGTACGTAGGCTGAGACCCTATCTGCCTGCGGACTGCCTTGCCAGAGTGGTGCATGCTCTGGTTATCTCCCGCTTGGACTACTGCAATGCGCTCTACGTGGGGCTACCTTTGAAGGTGACCCGGAAACTACAACTAATCCAGAATGCGGCAGCTAGACTGGTGACTGGGAGCAGCCGCCAAGACCATATAACACCGGTCTTGAAAGACCTATATTGGCTCCCAGTACGTTTCCGAGCACAATTCAAAGTGTTGGTGCTGACCTTTAAAGCCCTAAACGGCCTCGGTCCAGTATATCTGAAGGAGCGTCTCCACCCCCATCGTTCTACCCGGGCACTGAGGTCCAGCACCGAGGGCCTTCTGGCAGTTCCCTTACTGCAAGAAGCCAAGCTACAGGGAACCAGGCAGAGGGCCTTCTTGGTAGTGGCGCCCTCCCTGTGGAACGCCCTCCCACCAGATGTCAAAGAGAACAACAACTACCAGACTTTTAGAAGACATCTGAAGGCAGCCCTGTTTAGGGAAGCTTTTAATATTTGGTGTATTACAGTATTTTAATATTTTTTGGAAGCCGCCCAGAGTGGCTGGGGAAGCCCAGCCAGATGGGCGGGGTATAAATAATAAATTATTATATATTATTATCATCGATGTTATACGTGCCAGCCCGTTCCTCTCATCTGTGTGCTGCTCCTGGGATCCATCAATCTTCTTCCCCGACGAGATTCTGTGACTCATGTCCAGAGACACTGAGCACACATTAGCAGAGAAACAACATCAGCAGAAGCCAGGCTCTGGGGTGTGAGTACTAAGCTACTTTATTTATATACAAAATCAGGACAAAGGAAAATGTGGCTCCTCTCCTACTTGCTCTCAGAGAGAAGAGAGAACACAAAAGCAATACAGAACGGAACTTCCACTCAGAAGACTCCAACAATCAGTGCTGGAATATAAAACACAGACATGTGATTAAAACAATCCCACACGTCTGCGCAGCAGGGGAATGGAATACCAGCATTAGCTACCTCTGTTCTCGGCTATGGGTTAAACCAGTGATGGCCAAACTTGGCCCTCCAACTGTTTTGGTACTACAACTCCCATCATCCCTAGTTAACAGGACCAGTGGTCAGGGATGATGGGAATTGTAGTCCCAAAACAGCTAGAGGGCCAGGTTTGGCCATCACTGGGTTAAGCCTTACCAAGGCACTCCTAGGCACCTGCTGATGCATGCATGATATTTTTATGGGAGGAAATCTCCATGACATTACTTTTCCCCTGAGTGTTTTTCTGTGGTTTAAATATGTCCTGGTAGTGAAATTCACAGGGACGCGGGTGGCGCTGTGGTCTAAACCACTGAGCCTAGGGCTTGCTGATCAGAAGGTTGGCAGTTCGAATCCCCATGACGAGGTGAACTCCTATTGCTCGGTCCCAGCTCCTGCCAACCTAGCAGTTTGAAAGCATGTCAAAGTGCAAGTATATAAATAGGTACCACCCCGGCGGGAAGGTAAACGGCGTTTCCATGCACTGCTCTGGTTTGCCTGAAGCAGCTTAGTCATGTTGGCAACATGACCTGGAAAAACTGTCTGTGGACAAACGTCGGCTCCCTTGGCCAGTAAAGCGAGATGAGTGCCGCAACCCCAGAGTTGTCTGCGACTGGACCTAATAGTCACGGGTACCTTTACCTTTACCTAGTGAAATTCACACTAAGTTCCTGTGCCGGGGAAGCACTGCTTTGTCTTCCCAAACACAGGAGCTTAATTTGGAGATAAGACTCCTAGCCTCTGAACTAGAGATCCTTCTGAAGTTCTACTTTACACATGCCACCTCGCTAAGACAAATTAAATGTGTGTGTGTGTGTCATTTGATATCACATTTCAACCGATCTCAAATGCACTGGTGGAGCTCCTAAGGTACCTCCATTGTTTGAAAGTCGCATCACAGTGGACCCAAGTCAGTAATCAAGGATGCAATTAAACTTGTGCATTATGCTTACCTGAGGAAAGATTTGGATGCCCTTCAAAAGTTCAAATGCTGACAGCCTTAGGCCCTACTCACTCAGCAGGCCTAAACAGACCCTACACATGGTCAGATGTCTCCATCTATTGGATTTAACACCTATCAGCTGGAGCGTCCAAAGCAATCCCTTTCTCAGTGTGCTGCCATCTGCCTACTTGTTTACCCTCTGGAAGCTCCTGGGATCTTCTCCCAGCTGCAAAGAATCCCCCTGGTTGCAGAAATGTGCTTGTTCCCCTTTCTCTGTTGCAAAAATGATCTAAGTGCTGCCAGAAGTTAATCTTTTTTTCTTGGCATCTATCTTGGAACCGCTACCTGCTACTGTCACATGGAGGCTTCTGACCATAGAACTAGTCTCTGGCTATAGTTTTGGTTACTTGCTGTGTTAAATGCAAATTGAACATGAACAGATTCCCTTAAACTTTTACTAAAAAGCAATTTAGTAAACAAGAACACTTTGGGATGTGAATTTCAGAGGTGCTAATTCCTCTTATCAACTGAGATAGGAGAACAGATGAATGTGTTCCTGAGGTTTTTCTTTAACAAAAACAAGTTCAAAAGCACACCTACCCTGCTGTACTCTGATGACCTTCTAGACTGATATGTACAGTATCTGTGGGTTTTAAGTATAATTAACCACTTCCAATTCAGTATTTAACAGCTTCAAGTTCTGTTTCTTTGATGGTCAAAAGCTAATCAATCTTGTTCTCAAATGCTAATACAAGCAATTAAAAATAACATTAATTGAAATACTGCAGGGGCTGGGTGGATTTTTTTTCCAATTTAACCTCATGGCAACACTAATTTACAGTGCTAATTAGTGAATTGCCCTTTGTATTATAAAACTTTGGAAGAGAGAGTTGTCCTTTAAAGCCCAACAGAGAAGTACAGATGGTCACTGCACTTTCAATGGGTTTGTATGCCAGATTTGGAATATTTATTTCACCTGATAGACCAAATGTACTGGAGTATATTATTTACAGTGAGAATTAATACTGCTTTGCGGAGAAAATGTATAGCCCATTTGTACCATGGTAAAACATATAAATATGCCCACTAGGATAAATAATATTCTACCCAGTGTCCTAATTAAAGGACAGAAAACCTTTCGATCTTGGATGACAATTTAAGAGGATAAAGTGAATTATAAATATACACTCTAATGTCTCAGGCAGGAGGACTGCTAAAAAAATACAAATGAAATAAAACCGCAAACATAAATTAATTTTAAAGTTGTGCAATTTAAGGCTCTTTACAGCGCAATTAGTTACTAACAATTAGTATATAAAAGAACCCCAAATAGATTTTATAATCCTACATATATGTTTGCATGTTTACTTTTTCTTCATTATCAGTTGGATGCAACTCAGCTGTTTAATGCTTCACTCTAGAGTAGCCGATAGTGTTTTCATTGCCCAAAATTACCTGCAAACAAACATGAAAGGCACCCAGAAATCAAGTTGCTTTTGATATAGGAAGAGAAGAGTGCATAATTATTATATTATGGTCTATATCACGCATGTCCAAAGTCTGTTTCATGGGTCTAATCTAGCCCGCCAGTCAGTTTAATCCAGCAGTTTATTTCCTGGGGTAACAGCAACTTTGGGGTAAAATCATAAAGTAAGCTCAACAACTTCAGTCCTAAAAAAAGGCCAAAAACTTTGGTTGGCCCCCATGGCCCTTCACTTCATCAAATCTGGCCCTCTTTGAAAAAAGTTTGGACACCACTGGTCTACACAGATAAGAAATATGGATTTTTCTCTAACAGATATATGCCGGGGTGTACTCAGTTTATTGACCTAAATGCACCCCACAGTGGTGAGAGAGGAAGAGCAAGTGAGCCCAACAGCAGGCATGCCAATTCTCGGGGGCCGAGGTGTCTTCACCCCCTCAATATTTGTTGAAAGGGGGCCAGGCCCTCTGGATGTTTAGGGGGCAGAGGAAGTCGAGCATTGACTGAGCCATGTGGCACAGCTTCAGTGTCTGGTTGCTCCAGAACACTTGGCCTCATCCAGATGACGCAATGACACTGCTGGGACCCCTCAATCCTGGTGACAGCCCATGAGATGTTTGAAGGTGGCCATCGTATCTCCTCTTTATCTCTTCTTTTCCAGGCTAAACATTCCCAACTCCCTCAACCACTCCTCAGAATGCACTTGGGTTTCCAGACCTTTGGTCATCTTGGTTGCCCTCCTCTGCACATGTTCCAGCTTGTCATTATCCTTCTTAAATTGTGGTGCCCAGAATTGGGCACAGAATAGAATGGTGCTATTACTTCCCATAGGGATGCGGTGGCACTGTGGGTTAAACCACAGGGCCTAGGACTTGCCAATCAGAAGGTCGGTGGTTCGAATCCCTGTGATGGGGTGAGCCCCCGTTACTCGGTCCCTGCTCCTGCCAACTTAGCAGTTTGAAAGCATGTCAAAGTGCAAGTAGATAAATAGGTATCGCTCCAGCGGGAAGGTAAACGCCGTTTCCGTGTGCTTCTCTGGTTCGCCAGAAGCGCCTTAGTCATGCTGGCCACATGACCCAGAAGCTGTGCACCGGCTCCCTCAGCCAATAAAGTGAGATGAGCGCCGCAACGCCAGAGTCGGCCACGACTGGACCTAATGGTCCTTTACCTTTACCTTTTATTACTTCCCATAATCTGGACATTACACTTCTGCTGATGCAGCCTAGAATAGCGTTCACATTTTTTGCTGCTGCATGAAGACATGCGTGAACACTGCTGGATGACGTCTCTGCAAACCCAGACCTACACCTGACGTGTCCAGATGACACAAGGCCTTTTACAAAAGGCATGTCCACAAATTTCTGCCACAAACTCAAATTCCCCAGGTCTAATATCCCTAGTGCTGCAAGGTTGTCACAAGAGCACCTGGACAAAAACTGTCTATCAAAAACTTCACTCTTCTGGTTTATCACCACAACAGCTACTCACTTTGGGTTTTAGTAAAGTCTAATTTGTTAGCACCTAAATGATATTGAGCGTCAGAACAACTTGGCCACAATAAGGAAATTTTGCCCACGGTATGACTATTTCCCACCTTCCCATTTCAGCTCTCTGGCTCCCTATCTGCATAACCTAGTACCGTAATTCTAAAATATAGGCGTGCTTTTACTCTCACAAGACTGAACATGTTGCCCTCCGCTGTACTTGAGGGACGATTCCAACAGATTCTACACAAAAAATACTTATGTCCCCGTGGAGATGGCAGTACAGAATCGGTGGCGCATGCCCTGCTGGCTTGCACTCTTCTTAAAGACTTGAGGAATGAGATTATCACCCCTCTTTGATTGTCCATTCCGGGTCGCCCAGCCACTGCCCCAGTGTCCTTTATCTTGGCAGATCAAGATGAGCAGGTGACAGCAAAGGTAGCAAGGTTTTTAGCTGGGGCAATCAGAATAAGATCCACTATTTGACTATTGATTCAAAACCCCAAAACGTATTTTATATAATTGACTTTTTATTTCTATTCTTTGTATATCGTATTGTTGTTTTATTGCTATGGCTGGTGCAAATAAAGATTCATTCATTCATTCCGCCACAAAATAACTGACCACCGTGTGGCTGATGTGCCTACTGTGTTCTCCTCTCATATTGCTCTAAAGCCTTCTCCTGTCTCCAAAACCCCATCCTGGGGTCTCTTTCTTGGTGACTCCAAAGTGTTTCAGAAAGCGTGTTCTCCAATAAATGAGAGCACGTGTTGCGGTGTGGGCCACCAGGCCAGGCCTCTTGTTGCCAGGCAGGTTAATAGTTGTTGCCTGGCATCATGATTGGGTAACCGGGTTGCTGGGGCAAATTGTATGTTGCAAATTGGGTGGGTGGGACCATAGTCTTTAAGTATTGTATTGGTGCACTCTGATTTCTCTTTCTCTTTGCAGAGTGCATCGGATCACCCGCCCGCCCGCCCTCTTTCTGGTTGACCTTGCTTTGCCTGTCATGGGGTCGTCTGCTTTGGAGCAGGGGCCTAGTAGGAATTTTGCCATTTGGTGATTGGCTGTGCCATTTGGTTTTTGCCTACTACTCAGCAATTCGTCACAACTTGTAAGGTTGCGGTTAGGCATTGGTTATAATATGCTGGTTGTGGAGGGGTCCAGGCTGTGCCTGCCCCTCCTATTGCGCTGAAGGGAATTCCGTTAAAGGAATCCTGGGGCTTGCCATGATTTCGTCCAATCCCTGTTATGGGACCAGGGCCGCCCAATCCCTGTTATGGGAATCCTTGTTATAGGACCGGGCAGGCAAGCTTTCGGGGAGCTGCTTGGGTGAGCGGCGTGGGTCCGACGCTTAGCTCAAATGACCCCCAAGTTTGACTTTCTCCTACTGGCTACCGATCGGACCTCGGAATGTCAGTTCTGTCCCAGGCGGGGGGACAGATAGTCATAACCAATGTCTAAACAACCACTCACAGATTTTGTATTTTAATAAAGTTGTGGCCAAAATAGTGCCCAAAAACCAAAACTAAAATTATGTGTTATGTGTGAAGTTATTTGAGGGGTGGCCTGGGGACCTGCACACGCAATACTGGAAGATTCTGACAGAAAGTTTGCAACTGGCGTGTTTCGTGATGGGATAGTACGTAATCAACGAACATAAGATCCTTGCTCATTAAACAATACTCTCTTCTGTAAAATAAGAGTATTGTTCTTTGGAAAATAATGGAAATTATACACGAGCGTGCGCATAAACTCTCTTAGTAGAAACCAGGAGCTGCCACGTTCTCTCTTAATTCTTCCGCCAATACAACATGTCAAAGGGAGTGAAAGGAAATCTTAATCCCAGCAGAGCACGTTGATGTACCATTTGCACAGGTAAAGGAGATGTGGAGTTTACAGAAAACAGAGGAACAAAGCCAAGCAATCTTATACACTTTAGACTTCTAGCCTTTTGTGAACAGCTGCAGAATGTAAGCAGCGAACATTTTTTTAAAAGCATTTTTTAAAAATAAAAAAAAAATCTAAGCAATCAGCAGTGTGTATTTTTTCTTTTTCTTTTTTTATCTCGGAAAGATTTAACACTTTTTAAGATTACTTTTCCTATTGTGAAAGCTCCCTTTGTATACAGAGCCTTTCAAACTCTTTTTTTTCTCCCATTGTTGGCACGGGAAGGTGGGATGGTGCGAGAGATCTTTTGTTGCCGCAGGACTTTTTTCTTTGACTTTGCCTCTGTGAGCAGCTGGGAGGGGTGGGGTGAAGGAAGGGTCCTTTCTCAGTGTACAAGGCTTTCCTCTGAGCTTTTGGCCCAGCCCTCAGCGCCGTACCAGCCCTATCCTAAGAAGCAAGTCTGTGGCCTTTTCTGCACCAATCTCACCGCTCTGCTCACAGACCCAATGCCTTCTTTTTCCAGGCTAACCGCTGACATGAGGACATGGCCCTGCAGTTATTCTGCAATTGCTGTGAACCAAGTTCTGATCAAAATGACATTTGCTTGAGAGCAACTTAAATAGCTCCCAGGCAGTATATTCACGCTCTCCTTGTTGCTCCCTCGCAATGAGGCACTTAACAAAAGCATTAGCTCTGAACAGAACTCATTTGCTAGCAATTTGTACTAGCAAGGCCTCGGGAGGTACACCTCTGAGGCCCGGTTTGTTCCTTTTCTCTACCTTATTCCTTAGAGGCAAACATATGCTTCTCGCACCTTCCGATTCTTAACTATTTAATGTGGCATTGTCAGGGAGGTATGTATTCTGTCTTCCTGCGGGAGCGCAGGGAAAGCAGTGCAGAAGTCAGCTTGCTAAGAACCTCTGCTTGCTTGCTTGCTTGCTTTTTTCAACTCCGGCATGTTTCCAGCCCTTGCGCCTGGCAAAAAATATGCTTGGGACCGGGTGCTGAAATCTCAGAAATCCGAATTTTTGCTAGCAGCAGTTGGGCTGAGGTTTCAGTGTTCCACATGCCTCCTTGCCCCTAGGCATAGTCAATGAAATCACAGTAAGATGCAAAATGTGTGTGTGTGTTTTAATCTGCAAAACAGATTATGTAAATTCAAGAAATTCTGCAAAATTGCATTTTATAGCTCACAGAATTCATTTTTGGGGGAGGCAGGCATTAAAACTGGATCCTTTGGGATTAGGAACGAGTTAATCTGTACATTTTGGGTTTTCTCAGTTTCTCACTTTTCCAGTTCAATTCAGTTCTCCACAATTCCAGCGCAGTTTGCGATTTCTTTTTTTAAAAAAATCCTTACGAAAACTCACCAGTATTTTAGTGAAAATTTCTCCTAATATACACATTTTTCTAAGGTATTTTCACTAATCTATGCATTTTTGTGTACATAATTTGTTTAAACTGATTTATAAAACAGATTTTATATATGTATATGGTTTTAATTCTATCAATATTTAGTTGAATTTTAATCTGTAAACTGCCTTTAGTCTCATCAGGAAAAAAGGTGGCATATGAATAAATTATTATTATTATTATTATTATTATTATTATTATTATTAGGCTGGAGAACTGTACCGCAAAATTCAAAGTTGTGCGAATTTCAAAGGATGGTTGTTTCGGTTCATGTACTGTTTCAGAAAATATTAATTAAGTAGGTTTGCCTTTAAATTTAAACTAAATCCAATTCCCCCCCAACCCCTAACTTGAGCAAAGATTTGTTTTTTAAAGAGTTCTCTTCATATAGCACCCGTTTAATTTATATGGACAAGTTGCTTGCTTTTGCCTATTGAATTTCTGCCCAGTGCAAGAGGCCAGGAAGCTCTCTCCATTCAGGAAAATGCAGACCACTTAATAGGATGTTTCATTGGTAAAGCTTTAGTTAGCTTATCTTAGTACCAGAACCTATAACAGACAAATACATACAGTAATTCTGTAGTTCTGAAAAAGTGTGCTCTTCAGGAATCTGGCTGTGTATAAGTAGACAGATACTGAACAGTCCACCAAATGTGCTTCCTCTATGTCAGACAAACAGATGGCCAAGAAAATGAATAAGCATCAAACTATCCCATTCATTGAGATAGGAGAGAGGAAAGAGTAGCTCATTTGTGTTTGTTTCTAATGCAGCTACTTTGGCTGCGACTCCCAGACATGTGCCCACTTGATAGCAACCCAACATTTGGTGCTGTATAATATATGACATCACTCTCTGAATCCCTTAAGTCAAAAGTATTTTAAACATTACAGAAAATATTAATATGTTGTATTGTGATGGCCTGGGAATCTGATTCAGAGGCTGAAACTGAGGAATCCCAGCCTGCACAGGAGTCCCCGCCTCCAGGGACGGCTGAGCCGGGGCAGGGGCTTGAATCTGAAGGGCCCTCACCTGTGCCGGATCCTCAGGAGCAGACACCAGCTGAATCCGCTCTGGCTCCAGAGGTGATGGAGGACCCGTTGCCTGCAGGTGCTCCTCTTCCAGCCCTGTCAGGGGAAGGTGATGTTGCCTCTGGGTCCAGTAACCCTCCAGCCTCTCCGGAGCTGCAGAGGCTCAGGGCAGAGAGGCGGAGGGAACTAAGTTCCTGCAGGAGGAGTGCTCACTTCCAGGCCAGGAGAGGTGAGTCACCTGTGGGCCGGGACCGCCCTATGCCTCAGAGGAGATAAAGCCCAGTCAGCCCAGTCCCAGGTTGCGGGAGCAACGTCGTTGGTTACCTGTTCCTGCCGGCACCATGTCCTGCTTTCTGCCAGAGTTCCTGACCACGCCAGACTCCCTGCCTTGGACCCCGCTTCAGCCTCAGACCGGACACGGACCACGCCGCACGGTAACACCCCCCCCCCCGGACCAGCACATGTATTTATTTATTTTATTTGCATTTATTTTGTATTTATTTAATTTAAATTCAAGCTTTAAAATGTTATAGGTTCACTTCCCCTTTCTGCATAGTTATTGCTCTGATTTCTGCTTCTGCTTTTTGAGAAATAGTTATTGAAAATCAAAATTCAGCTTGGTTTATTTTTGACAATTTCACGGCATGTGCCTCTCTTGTAAGTGGCCAACGTTTGGTATTAACAGACAGTCGTCAACCATGTGATTTCATCAGTCCATTGTTGGCAATAACTTTGGCGTATTCAATGGCCGATTTGTAAGGAGCTCGAGGGAGAGCCGGATTTTCGAAGTCCACATGGAAGAGTCCAAAGCGAGATCTGTATCCGCAAGTCCACTCAAAGTTGTCCAAAAGGGACCACACAAAGTAGCCTTTCAGTTGGACGCCATCAACGTAGATTGCTGATATGGAAAAAAAGGGAAGAAACCATGTTTATAGATTTCATTCAAATCCACAGAACTCAAGGGGCCCTGCATACACCCACAAATCCCGGTATTGACCAGACACCTCTGAAGCTTAGAGCTGGATCTATACAGCTATAAAAAACCCCGCTATGAAACGCTATGAAAAGAAACGTTATAAAAGTTCACAATGGAAATTTGCATAATATATATGTAGGCCTGAACCATATGCTAGTTCCCAAAACTTTACGTATCCTGTCAACAGTATGAGTTATGCCCCATACACCACAGAACCTAGACAGCATCTTAAAAAACAGAGACATCACCTTGACAACAAAGGCCCGTATCATTAAAGCTATGGTTTTCCCAGTAGTGATGTATGGAAGTGAGAGCTGGACCATAAAGAAGGCTGATGGCCGAAGAATTGATGCTTTTGAATTATGGTGCTGGAGGAGACTCTTGAGAGTCCCATGGACTGCAAGAAGATCAAACCTATCCATTCTTAAGGAAATCAGCCCTGAGTGCTCACTGGAAGGACAGATCCTGAAGCTGAGGCTCCAATACTTTGGCCACCTCATGAGAAGAGAAGACTCCCTGGAAAAGACCCTGGTGTTGGGAAAGATGGAGGGCACAAGGAGAAGGGGACGGCAGAGGACGAGATGGTTGGACAGTGTTCTCGAAGTTACCAGAATGAGTTTGGCCAAACTGCAGGAGGCAGTGGAAGACAGGAGTGCCTGACATGCTCTGGTCCATGGGGTCACGAAGGGTTGGACACGACTAAACAACAACAACACACTGCAGTTTTACGCACACAGCAAGTGTTATCTGGTAGAGCATTATCCTGTTTCTTCCTACCACTGGTTTGAAACTGTTTGTCCAAATTGACTGTGTATGATGATTTTTAAAATAATAATAATAATAAATGACCTGATTTTCTATGTTCTTGGAAATATAATTGTGCATCTTGATAATTTCACACTAATAATAATAATAATAATTAATAATAATAATAATTTTTATTTATACCCCGCCCTCCCCAGCCAAGGCCAGGCTCAGGGTGGCTAACAAGCAATAATAAAAACAAGTTGAATGAATACAACTTAAAAAAACAAAATTAAAATACAACATTAAAATATTGAAACATTAAATATTAAAATGTAGCCTCATCACAGGAGGAGAAAGGAAAAGAAAAAAGAAAGAGGGGGAGGGAATCAAATTGGCTCCAAGCCAAAGGCCAGGTGGAACAACTCTGTCTTACAGGCCCTGTGGAAAGGAATCAGATCCTGCAGGGCCCTGGTCTCATGAGGCAGAGCATTCCACCAGGCCGGGGCCACTGTTGAAAAGGCCCTGGCTCTGGTTGAAGCTAATCTAACTTCCTTAGGGCCCGGGACCACTAGGGTGTTGCTATTTATAGACCTTGAGGCTCTCTGTGGGGCATACCGGGAGAGGCGGTCCCATAGGTACGAGGGTCCTAGGCATCGTTTAAGAAAGCATCGTCACAACATGTTAAGATGGAGCAGATCAATGTGTGGGAATCACTGTGTGTCCTGATACTCCTACAAAGGAAAGCCCCCTCCCCCCAAAATGTGATGGTTTTAAGCCTCCTCTGCTTTCGCAGCAAACTCAAAGGTGCAGAAATAAGCAGCAGAAATGTGTCTTTACTATTTGTCACCCATGCACACGCGAAATATTTAGGCAGAGAATTGCCTAGGTAGCTGTGAAGAACACAGCCCTCTGACATTATTAGACAATAAGCCATTGAGGACGCTACTGTATAATCTGTCTGCATACCATAGACAAAACAGAAGAGGAAACCTGGCCACGTGACTTGTCAGCTTGATTTATGAGGTACCTAAATCTTGGGGGAAACAATCTTTTGTGTATTAAACCTCTGCTCAAAACAGTGCTGCGTACAAAGATAACTGAGGACGACAGGCGTGGTTCTTGGTTCACTGAAGCTGGAACAAATGTGATAACGGACGCTGTTCACACACATCTACTGGTTTCTTGGGGGGGGGGCTTTAAACTATTATAAGAAGGAAGAGGTGCTAAGGAAGGCACCTATAATGTAAAGGTGAGGCACAGAAAAATAATATCCACAGTGAACTTTTGATGTACTGCTTCCTTGATGATAGGACGTTTGCTAAACATGGTGACTCCATGCCGATACTTTGATTAGAAAACACGTCAGGAGCTCATTATTTCCAAGCCGTGGGCAAGATTTCCCAACATCCTCAGTTAAATTGCACACTGCTGCCATGCTGCACCAACTATTCAACTCATTTTCTCCCATTTTTTTTCGGGGGGGGGGGGTAAGAGGAAGACTCTTAGCTAAGTTTTGCCCTGGAAACAGACTATTCTAATTTAAAAATACAAAGGTCTCTTATCTCTGGGAGAATGGGGCTAGTTCAAACTTCCCTCTGTTTGTGGAGCACAAAGCCGGAATAGTGCCGTGCTGCCCAGGTGATCTTCAGGCAGAGGAGATACATTCACACAGATGGCTTGTGGTACAGTGGTACCTTGGGATAGGAACTTAATTCGTTCTGGAGGTCCGTTCTTAATCTTAAACTGTTCTTAACCTGAAGCACCACTTTAGCTAATGGGGCCTCCCGCTGCTGCTGCGCCACCGGAGCACGATTTCTGTTCTCATCCTGAAGCAATGTTCTTAACCTGAGGTACTATTTCTGGGTTAGCGGAACCTCAAGCATTTGTAGCCTGAAGCGTCTGTAACCCGAGGTACCACTGTACCACTGTATCGCTGCTGCCGCTTTGCCGGTGAGTCTTGGGGAGGACCGCTCCCCCTGCAAGCCCATTCTCCACCTTGGGCCTGGGGGCGGGCCCCATACTCCACCTCAGCATATAAGGCTCCAAGGAGGCCTCGGGACATCGCTGCTGCCGCTTTGCCGGTGAGTCTTGGGGAGGACCGCTCCCCCTGCAAGCCCATTCTCCACCTTGGGCCTGGGGGCGGGCCCCATACTCCACCTCAGCACACAAGGCTCCAAGGAGGCCTCGGGACATCGCTGCTGTTCTTCTGCCAGTGAGTCTTGGGGAGGACCGCTCCCCCTGCAAGCCCATTCTCCACCTTGGGCCTGGGGGCGGGCCCCATACTCCACCTCAGCACACAAGGCTCCAAGGAGGCCTCGGGACATCGCTGCTGTTCTTCTGCCAGTGAGTCTTGGGGAGGACCGCTCCCCCTGCAAGCCCATTCTCCACCTTGGGCCTGGGGGCGGCCCCCATACTCACCACCGCCACAACTGTAAGGACACTGCTGCTGCGGCAGCAAATGTTTAAACGTTTTATATTTTTTAAAGTGTTTTAAAAGTGTTTTTATTTATTACTTTGTTGTATCACCACAAACGGTGGTTTTTTATCCATGTATTTTTATTTTGTTTTGTCTTATTTTGGGTTGGGATGGTTGTTGAGTGGGGTGGGGATTGGTTTTGTTTTGGGGTAATTGTTTCTTTGTTTGTTTGTTTGCTTTTATATTTTGTAAATGGAGGCGAGTATGAGGCTTGGGATTCCTACTGTGGAGGGGCGAGGGAGGTATGGCGGTGGGGGCAGATGTCATAGGCGAAGGGGATCGAGATACGGATATGCTCATACCCCTTCCAATCTGCGCCCCATCCCAAGAGACGAGGGTAGGGTGAGCAAGGATTACTCACCTCCGTCACTGGTGTTGTGCAATGCCAGGTCTATAGGCAACAAAACCGCCACCCTGCGAGATTTCATCATCTCGCAGGGGGTCGACCTGGCTTGTGTGACGGAGACCTGGGTGCGCGAAGGGGATACTGTTACCTTACGAGAGATGGCGCCCCCGGGTTTTTCCGTCCTCCACCAGTCACGGACTGTGGGCCGGGGGGGGAGGGGTGGCACTATTAATCCGGGAAGATTGTTCTTTCAGGGCTCTACCACCGCCATCGATCCCCGGCATTGAATGTGTTGGCCTAGTGTGGGGCTCCGAGGTGAGCTTGGCTGTCTGGCTGGTGTACCGGCCACCTAGCGCACCAGCAGCCACCCTGTCAGGCCTGCTGGAGGCGGTGGCCGGCTGGGCCTTGGAGTTCCCTAACCTAGTGGTATTGGGGGACTTCAACATCCATGCCGATGCCACTCCCTCCTCACAGGCTCTGGACCTGGTGTCTTCCATGGCGACACTAGGGCTCTCCCAGTTTGTTTCGGGCGCCACACATCAAGCAGGCCACACGCTGGATCTGATCTTTGGCGTTGGTATAGATGTGATCATGTTTCCTTCGATGAAGGTGCCATGGTCTGATCACTACGCTCTGAAAGCCAGGATTGACGTTCCACCCCCACCCTGCTTAGGTGGTGAGCCGATTTGGGCTCGCCCGCGGAGGCTGATGGACCCTGATAGATTCCGTCAAGCCTTGCGGGACCTTTCTCCCCCTGGCGACTCATTGACTGAGCTTGTTGAGGGCTGGAATACCCAGCTCCTGGCAGCCATCAATGAGATCGCACCTAAGCGCCCTCTGCGACCCCGCAGAAACCGGGCTCCCTGGTTTACTGAGGAGCTCCGGAAAATGAAGCGGGACCTCAGACGGCTAGAGCGAGTATGGCGGGGTGCCCGTGACGGAGCCTCAAGAACATCTTATAGGGTTTTTATGAAAACCTACGAGATGGCAGTGAAGGCCGCTAAGAAGTCCTACTTCTCGGCCTCCATTGCATCCGCTAGCTCTCGCCCGGCACAATTATTTAGTATAATTCGGTCTTTAACGTCCCTCGAAGGACAGCCAAATTTAAATAACAATTCGACACACAGCTGTGAGGCATTTGCGAGCTTTTTTGCGGAGAAGGTCCTGTCGCTCCGCCATGACCTCCCTGCCAATTTGGATACAATAAAGGAACTGGAGGCCCCTCGACTGTCCTCGGGTCCAGTATTGGACCACTTTGACCGGATATCCCCAGCCGATGTGGACAGACTCCTCCGAGCTGGAAAGCCCACCACTTGTCCTCTCGACCCGTGCCCGTCTTGGCTGATTAGAGCGTGTCCAGACGAGGTGCGGGCCCCCCTGGGGAATATCATCAATTTGTCCCTTGGCACCGGGACATTCCCAGGGGAACTGAAGGAGGCAGTGGTGCGTCCGCTCTTAAAGAAAACATCATTAGATCCCTTAGATCTATCCAATTACCGCCCAGTTTCGAATCTTCCATTCCTGGGTAAGGTGATTGAGAGAGCGGTTGCTGAACAGCTTGGTAGGTTTCTGGATGAAACATCGGCTCTGTATCCATTCCAGTCCGGCTTCCGCGCTGGTCATGGGACCGAGACGGCTCTGGTCGCCCTAACAGATGATCTTCGTAGACAGCTGGATCGAGGCGGGTCGGGGCTGCTGATTCTTCTAGATCTGTCAGCAGCTTTCGACATGGTTGATCATGAACTTCTGGACCACCGCCTCGCCGACGTGGGGATCCAGGGCACAGTCCTTCAATGGCTGCGCTCGTTTCTCTCTGGTCGGGGACAGAGGGTGGCGCTTGGGGGGGAACTGTCATCCCGCCACTCCTTGGTGTGTGGAGTGCCTCAGGGTGCGGTTCTCTCCCCGATGCTTTTTAACATCTTCATGCGCCCCCTCGCCCAGCTTGTCCGAAGTTTTGGGCTGGGCTGCCATCAGTATGCTGATGACACCCAACTCTATCTGCTGATGGATGGCCATCCTGACTCGGCCCCAGACACGCTGATCAGATGCTTGGAAGCTGTGGCTGGATGGTTACGTGGGAGCCGGTTGAAGTTAAATCCTTCGAAGACAGAGGTCCTCTGGCTGGGACGGGACGATATGGGATTGAGGGGGCAACTCCCATCTCTTGCGGGGGTGCAATTAGTGCCAGCACCGTCCGTTAAGAGTTTGGGTGTAATCTTCGATACCTCCCTCTCCATGGAGGCGCAGATTGCAGCTATAACAAAGGCGGCATTTTTTCATCTCCGCCAAGCTAAGCAGTTGGCTCCTTACCTCTCTCGCCCTGACCTAGCCACTGTGATCCACGCGACGGTCACCTCCAGACTGGATTATTGTAACTCGCTCTACGTGGGGCTGCCCTTGAGACTGACCCAGAAACTCCAGCGGGTGCAGAATGCCGCAGCGAGACTCCTTACGGGGTCTTCGCTGCGGGATCACATTCATCCGGTGCTATACCAGCTGCACTGGCTCCCGGTGGAGTACAGGATCAGGTTTAAGGTGCTGGTTTTAACCTTCAAAGCCCTACACGGCCTAGGACCCTCGTATCTACGGGACCGCCTCTCCTGGTATGCCCCACAGAGGAACTTACGGTCCTCAAATAAAAACATCTTGAAGGTCCCAGGCCTCAGAGAGGTTAGGCTGGCCTCAACTAGAGCCAGGGCTTTTTCGACTGCGGCTCCAACCTGGTGGAACGCTCTGTCACAAGAGACAAGGGCTCTCCAGGACTTGACATCTTTCCGCAGGGCCTGCAAGACAGAGCTGTTCCACCAGGCCTTTGGTTAGGGCACAGCCTGACTCCCTCCTTTGGCAATCTTTACAATACTTTAGTTTATGGTTGCCATCAATTTTGATTTTAATTAATTCTTATGATGTTTTATAATGCTGCACTATTTTAGTGTTGTTAGCCGCCCTGAGCCCGGCTTCGGCTGGGGAGGGCGGGATATAAATAAAATTTATTATTATTATTATTATTACTTGTATAGGGCTTATGGAGGAGAAGTGTCCGTGGCTCTATAGGGGTAAGAGTGCACACTCCTTTAGGGGATAGAATACACACTCCTTCCTTCAATTTAGTGTGAACACCACAGACACCAAAGGGTGTTAAACTACTGTTAAATTGGATGCGCAGACAAGGTTTCTGAGGCTGGATTCCTAGGCTGAAGCTGCTCAAATAACCTTGTCACATTTCATTTCATTTTTTCTCTCCCTCATTGGCCCAAAATAATCTTCATGCATTTCCCAAACACATATGTTTCTTCCTCTCGGTATTTCATGCTTCGGGTTTTCTTTCTTTTTTTAATGCCAAATGCTGAATTATTGCAATAGCGCGTCCATATCCACACAGCACCTCAAAGAATATATGCAGTATGTTGTTGTTGTTGATGATGATGATTATGGAGGAGGAGGAAAGAATTTCAAAGTGGCCTGATAACAAGTTTCTAGGATCATTCCCGAACCCAAGTTCATTTTTTGTGAGGAAAATTAGTCATATAATGGTGAAGAAATGGTAAACCACATGTATACATGCCATTGTTAGTGTGTGTGTTTGTGTGTGACTAAGACGGGGCAGGGCAATGGTACTACGTAAAATTCAATCTGCACAACAAACTTGCACCTCTTTGATAAAGTTCACGAAAACTAAAAAGCTGAGTGCAGACAGGGAAAGGTCACAGGATGTGGTGCACACTATTTATTTTTGTTAATTTCTAGATTGCCTTTCATAAGATTTCAGAGCAACCTACAATATTAAAAGAAACACAAACAATGACATAATAGCTCCATACAAAGTAATACTAAAGGGAGCAAATCTCACAAATCAACAGATGTGCAGTAAGGTAAAGGGGGCCCCTGACCATTAGGTCCAATCATGGCCGACTCTGCGGTTGCAGCGCTCATCTTGCTTTATTGGCAGAGGGAGCCGGCGTATAGCTTCCGGGTCATGTGGCCAGCATGAATAAGCCGCTTCTGGCGAACCAGAGCATTGCACGAAAATGCCGTTTACCTTCCCGCCAGAGCGGTACCTATTTATCTACTTGCACTTTGACATGCTTTCGAACTGCTAGGATGGCAGGAGCAGGGACCGAGCAACAGGAGCTCACCCCGTCGTGGGGATTCAAACTTCTGATCAGCAAATCCTAGGCTCTGTGGTTTAACCCACAGCACCACCTGCGTCCCTTCTAGATGTGCAGTACAGAAGTCCTATTAGGTTCAATGCAAGTGTATACTGTACTGGATTCCAGCCTAAAACAGCTAAACTAAAAATATTTGAAAGGCCTGGGTGAATACAAAATGATTTGCCTGGCAGCAAAAAAAAGGTAGCAGTGAAGGCATCACGTGAACTTCCTTGGGGAAAATGTTCCACAAACAAGGAGCAACTGCTAAAAATGTCCTCCCTCTGGTCAGCCCCTGCCTCACCTCTGCTCAGAGAAGAGAATCAGCAGATGGCCTCAGAATATGAGCAGGTCAGGTTGGGAGCAGATGTTCATTCAGATACTTGCACCAGTACCTTGAAATGAGCTCAGAAGTAGAAAGGAAGCCAGTGAACCTCTTTCAGCATCTGTGTGATGGGTTCCCAACTACTAGTCCTATCTAAAATTCTGGCAGCTGCATTCTGTACTAACTGTGGTTTTCATGTTGTCTTTGAGGACAGCTCAATATACAGTGATTAAACCATGTTCTCTTCATGTATGTATGAGAAGCAGGTTGTATGGAAACTGCTGGTGCAAACCCAGCCCTAGATATATCATATATCTGAATTAAGAGGCAAGAACCCCAAAGCACTTTAACAGCAACAACATGCACTCCAGATAGGAGATAGTGTATCTACAAAGGAGAACTGTCGCATATGAAGCAAACCTTATTCACAGTTCCTACGGTGCCCAAGTACTTTGGTGACAGTCACATTATTAATTAGCATAGATCTATTTACACCCATTATGCCATTAATCACTGTATCAGGAAGGTCGTCTAATTAATTAACCGCCATGGGTGGTCACAACAGCTGAAAGAACCATTTCAGGTATATAGCAGAGTACATCATTTGTCTTGTCTTCTACGGCACCCATCTCTTTCTTGCCGGGTCTCCTCTGCATACTTTTCTTTCCTTGATCTCTGTGTTAGCTTTGATACCACGGGACACTCACTCCCCACAAGGTCTTTTCATTCTTGGAATGTTATGACATCAATTTACTGGGGCTTCACATCACACTGACAGCTCATTCAGTTCTTTTATTGAAATATATTCTTCTCTCCCACTGACCAGTGGCATTTTCGAAGGTTTGCCATTAATCCCTTGCTTTCTGCTTCTAATGCCACAAACAGTAGTCTCCAGGCTAGCCTGATTAGACCATATATTTTCCATTTCTGCATATGTTTTACTTCCCAGTTCTGGCACCCTTTATCTCTTGTCCCTCTTCTGGTGGACTGGAACCTTGATAGACAACTCCATCAGTGGGTCACCACCCTACAGTTGGGAGCAGGTGGGGAAGAGCAAAGACCTTGCCATTGGCCAGCAGAGACAAATTATATTTTATACTTCCTATATTAGCTGATGGGGCAGGAGGATGTTCTGAAGAAGAACAGGATATATAACCAGCAGTACTTGTTGTTATCAGAGGAGGAAGAACTTATAAATTTGGCTTGGCTATGGTTGCTAAAGGGACACGGGTGGCACTGTGGGTTAAACCACAGAGCCAAGGACTTGCCGATCAGAAGGTCAGCGGTTCGAATCCCCGCGATGGGGTGAGCTCCCGTTGCTCGGTCCCAGCTCCTGCCAACCTAGCAGTTCGAAAGCACGTCAAAGTGCAAGTAGATAAATAGGTACCGCTCTGGTGGGAAGGTAAATGGTGTTTCCGTGTGCTGCTTTGGTTCACCAGAAGTGGCTTAGTCATGCTGGCCACATGACCCGGAAGCTGTACGCCGGCTCCCTTGGCCAATAAAGCAAGATGAGCGCTGCAACCCCAGAGTCGGCCACGACTGGACCTAATGGTCAGGGGTTCGTTTACCTTTACCTTATGGTTGCTAGGCATGCCCACTAGCTTAGATAACTTTTTAATAATTAAATTAATGGAGGTTAGATCTACCAATGGCTATTGGTCATAATAGAAAATGCTTTATTCATTTATATACCACCTTCCATGTACATGGTGCTTTACAAAAGAAGGAGAAGGGAGACTGCTGCTTCAAGAGGTTTACAGTCTGGAAGTCTACAGAGGAGACAATGGAAGAGAAATGGGGGCAGGACTAAACAGGAAAGGAATATGATTTCAATCATTGCAATTATGGTGCCTACAACCTAGTTGCAGCAGGGGACGGCAAGTAGACTTCTTCAGGGCAAATACACACTCCCACCCTACCGAAGTAGAATACCCTCAAAATCAAAAACACTGAAACAGCATCAAACAGTATCACAAAATTATCGAAAGCAAGAACAAGAGGAACACTGGCATAAGCATAAAGCAGCAGAATCCTTTAAAAATATTAATATTGGAGGCATACAAATTAATCTAAGCTGAAGGCTCATCTAAACAAAATGCCCTTCACCAATCTTCTCTCGGAAGACTGGGAGAGAGGAAGATAAATTAGCCTCTCAAGATGTTTCAGGGTTTGGACACCATCACTGAGAATGCCGTGCTCCACATAACGATAACTGCACCTCAGAGATCCACAGACTTGGTGAAGATTCTCCTTAGCTGATCTTAAGGGACAGACAAGATAACTAAATGCAACCTACGTTTTTGCCGCATACGTCTGAATAGCAGTTGTCGGGGACAAATGAGAGGAAAGGACTGTGGTCTTCATTCCCTCTGCTGAACTTTCCAGAGCTTCTCTCTGTTCATGGTTGGAAACAAAATGAGGGACTAAGTGGATCTTTAAAGGTAAAGGGACCCCTGACCATTAGGTCCAGTCGTGGCTGGCTCTGGGGTAGCGGCGCTCATCCTGCTTTATTGTCTGGGGGAGCCAGCGTACAGCTTCCAGGTCATGTGGCCAGCATGACTCAGCTGCTTCTGGCGAACCAGAGCAGCGCATGGAAATGCCGTTTACCTTCCTGCCGGAGTGGTACCTATTTATCTATTTGCACTGTGACGTGCTTTCGAACTGCTAGGTGGGCAGGAGCAGGAGCAATGGGAGCTCACCCCGTCGCGGGGATTCAAACCACCAACCTTCTGATCGGTAAGTCCTAGGCTCTGTAGTTTAACCCACAGCGCCTCCCGCGTCCCCTAGTGGATCTTTAGTCTGACCCAAATCCAAACCTTTCCGTGCTCATTTGAAGGTTACTGCCACTCATACAATACTAAAATGCAAAAAACAGGATGCCATTTAAAATACTATTAAAACAAACTATCAACGTAGTACTCTGCAACATTCAACATATATCCCATATCTTTTACAATAAAACAACGCTCTGCTCATTTTCCTTCTCTTCCTATCATTGACAGACTTTTTCCTAATACAGTGGTACCTTGGTGATGGAACAGCTTGGCTCCAGAACAAATCAGCTCCCGAACGCCGCAAACCCTGAAGGAAGTGTTCCAGTTTGTGAACGTTTTTCGGAAGCCTAACGTCAGACGCGGCTTCCGCTTGAGTGCAGGAAGCTCCTGCAGCCAATCGGAAGCTGCCCTTTGGTTTTTGAATAGTTTCAGGAGTTGAACAGACTCCTGGAACGGATTAAGTTTGAGAACCAAGGTACCACTTTAATTAAAAACTCATACAAGCAAATGAAATCTTATTTCCTTCTTTTCTTTTGCACTTCAGATGCTAGATTGAAAAGAACACTTTTACAGTAACAACAAGAAAACTCCACAGACAATGACAAACCTAGACAGCATCTTAAAAAGCAGAGACATCACCTTGCCAACAAAGGTCCATATAGTTAAAGCTACGGTTTTCCCAGTAGTGATGTATGGAAGTGAGAGCTGGACCATAAAGAAGGCTGATAGCCGAGGAATTGATGCTTTTGAATTATGGTGCTGGAGGACTCTTGAGAGTCCCATGGACAGCAAGAAGATCAAACCTATCCATTCTGAAGGAAATCAGCCCTGAGTGCTCACTGGAAGGACAGATCCTGAAGCTGAGGCTCCAAGACTTTGGCCACCTCATGAGAAGAGAAGACTCCCTGGAAAAGACCCTGATGTTGGGAAAGATTGAGGGCACAAGGAGAAGGGGAAGACAGAGGATGAGATGGTTGGACAGTGTTCTCGAAGCTACCTGCATGAGTTTGACCAAACTGCGGGAGGCAATGGAAGACAGAAGTGCCTGGCGTGCTCTGGTCCATGGGGTCACGAAGAGTCGGACACGACTAAACGACTAAACAACAACAACAACAGTAACAACATGGAGGATCAATGTGGAATCGTGGTGACCACTGGCCTAGTTTATACACTTGGAACTGCTCAGATGCCCCCTTGACGTGTGGCTGCTTCCGTTTTGTGATAATAGTGGGGGGCGGGAGGAATCCTGAAGCAATCACACAAATCACAACAGCCCCACATACAGGCCCCATGTGAAAACACTTGAGTCAGGCAATCTGCACCTCGCTGCGATTCCTACCATTTGTAAGCCATCCACAGGCAACAATATGAGTGTTGCTTGCAGACCATCTGAACTGGACCCATGACCATGTTGTTTGCCGCAGGGTTTGCTCTGCCATTTGGAGACTGCACCGTGGAACAAATTGTGAGCTGTCTGAAACTGCTGTGGGTTCAAAATGTCAAGACTGATTTACATTTTGAGTTTTTCGGTGGCTGGTAATCTCAGCTACAGTTGAAGACAGACAGAAACTAAAACATACGAGTATCAATAAAGAGGATTAAGTGTAAATACTAGGGATTTCTTATGAGTGGCATTTTGCAAGCATTGTTCACGAACTGACACCTTTATAGTGCCCACTGTCGAGGAGGAAACAAACAGAAGATTTGTGAGCATGGAAACAGCAATTTCCAATGAACAAGTCAGCATATTTAATAAGGAAACCGGGGAGGGGGGAATCATCAGTTGCAATTCAACACACATGTTTATTAGACTTCTCTTGCTTTCTTCTGCTCAGGGGTTTAACTAGCAATAAATTAAAGTGCTGCAGACATCCTTGCTTGCTGCTACAGTTGTGGACATTATGGGTTCACATGTTTCCATGGTTGATTGTCTTCTTTCAGTAGTGGAGGAGCATGTACCTACCACCCACATATCATTAACTGGGGACATGGAGACTTCACATGCACTCAGATCACATGCTCTTTCTTCCCCGTGAGTGATGAGCTTGCATGTAGACAGCTACCTAAAGTGTTTTTTCCCTAAGCAACCATGTGCTGTCTCAAGTGCACAACTGTGGAAACAAAATGTAGACTGAACCAACAGTCATAGCTGTTTCCATTGAATTTTTTTGTGTTACAAAACAACCATCATCTTCACTGTCAATTCATAAAGTCCTTTTCACAGTTCCTTTACATTTAGTGAAAAACACTTTTGTCATAGACATCTTACATTTGCGGGAGAGAGGAGAGGATTGTTCTTTTGTTCTGTTGCTAATGATAATAATAATAATAATAATAATAATAATAATAATAATAATAATAATAATAAATTATTTATACCCCACCCATCTGGCTGGGCTTTCCCAGCCACTCTGAGCGGCTTCCAACAAAATACAGTCATACCTCGGGTTAAATACAGTTTGAGTTGAGCGCGTTTGAGTTGTGCTCCTCGGCAACCCGGAAGTAATGGAGCGCGTTACTTCCAGGTTTCGCCGCTTGCCCAGACGCTCAAAATGATGTCACGTGCATGTGCAGAAGCGGCGAAAAGTGTGCGCAGACATGCCGTCACTAGTTACGTTTACCTCTAGATGCGAACAGGGCTCCGGAACGGATCCCGTTCATATCTAGAGGTACCACTGTATTAAAATACAGTAATGCATCAAACATTAAAAGCCTAGTGTTAGTGTAGTGGTTTGTTTCAGCATCGTGTGGGTAGGTTTATATACTTACTTACTTACTTACTTACTTACTTACTTACTGATATTGTGAGAGATTACGGGGTCCAGAGCTTGCTTGGGTATGTTCATTTAATAGCAGTGTGGCTTGTTTGTACAGGTTGTTGTGTCAGGTTAGCCATATCGATCCTCCTTTGCTTGTCCCAGTGCTAGTTTTAGTTTGTTGGTTAACTTTAAGAAACATCAGTCATAGAAAAGAGAGACTGTCTAAACACCTGACTAAGGCTTCACTAGGCCTTTGCACACTGAAGACATAAGCACGGCCTGTTTGTGCAAGGCATCTCTTGATATGGACTACAAAATCTGGAGGCTTTGTATACGCAATGCAAGGGAGGAAGCGATGAGTTTGCCAACTAAAACTATAGGCTTCCCCTCACCCCTGTCGTTTGCTATGGCTATGATAATGACCCTATCCATACATTCTCCAAAATGTCTGCTGCCCAAAGGACAGGCAGGACAACAGAATGATGCCTCCCCACACTATCTGCAGTTCTGCCTCACCTTTATTTAGAGGTGGAACGGTATGCAGCAATTCTTTGTGTCCTTCCCTCTCTTGTGACTCCAAGGAACACAGATCATGCCTCTTTCAGTGTATGTGGCAATCCATGCACCTTCCTGGAATGCAGATATTGCATGGCTCATCAACATGGGCAAGTGAAGAGACACACACTGCTCCTCCCCTACACGTTCAGTCTATTCACCTTGTGGAAGGTGTGAATACCACATGATCAAGGCTAACCACTCTTCCAGGATTCACAACATTCATAACTTTCAGATGTGGCTGAGGCAGTCCTAGCCAACACAGTTAAAGCTATGTATCCACAATCAAGGGAACGGTGAGGTTGCTACATCAGAAGTGTCTGGGAAATCAAGGCAGGGGTCGTTTCTCCCAAGGCACTCAGAATGTTGAGAGTGTGGTGATGTCACTGCGCCATTGGCAAAGTTAATGAGCTGGGCATAACACAGCTGGAGAAATTGAGTCCAGGTCCATCTTGATTGGGATCGAGTTCTGTTTCATCAATGCTGACTACTAGGGCTGGGTGATATATCAATACAGTGTATCGTTCATATCATATCGGTTTCATTGTTTTTGACCTGGCAATATATCACGAATCATGATGTGTATTAGGGCTGAGTGATATATTGTCCAAAACCAGTTTCAAGTCCACATCATGATACTGGGTTCATAATTTTTGACCTGGTGGTACCGCGGGTTAAGAACCTAATTCGCTCTGGAGGTCCATTCTTAACCTGAAATTGTTCTTAACTAGAGGTGTGCTTTCGCTAATGGGGCCTCTTGCTCCCGTTGCACCGCCGACACACGATTTCCGTTCTCATCCTGGGGCAAAGTTCTCAACTCGAGGTAACTCTTCCAGGTTAGCGGAGTTTGTAACCTGAGGTGTTTATAACCTGAGGCATTTCTAACTCAAGGTACCACTGTATTGAGAATCATGATAGTGCATGTGCTATGCAAAAATCACAATGCGGGGAAAACTGTGAAGCCAGCCAGTGCCTCTACATAACTGCATCCTTATTTAAGACATTGTGGCATTTTGGTATATTGTGATGTATAGCTGGAAGTTGAAAAGCAGATATCACCTAGCCCTACTATTCACCTCTACATGTTGTTGTTGTTGTTGTTTAGTCGTGTCCGACTCTTCGTGACCCCATGGACCAGAGCACGCCAGGTACTCCTGTCTTCCACTGCCTCCCGCAGTTTGGTCAAACTCATGTTGGTAGCTTCGAGAACACTATCCAACCATCTCGTCCTCTGTCGTCCCCTTCTCCTTGTGCCCTCCATCTTTCCCAACATCAGGGTCTTTTCCAGGGAGTCTTCTCTTCTCATGAGGTGGCCCAAGTATTGGAGCCTCAGCTTCACGATCTGTCCTTCCAGTGAGCACTCAGGGCTGATTTCCTTAAGAATGGATAGGTTTGATCTTCTTGCAGTCCATGGGACTCTCAAGAGTCTCCTCCAGCACCATAATTCAAAAGCATCAATTCTTCCACCTCTACATACTTTCACCCTTATTTCAGACATTGGATATATCAGTATATCACAATATTTAGCTGGTGATATATCATGATGTTCAAAAGCAGATATTGCCCAGCCCTACTTACTACAAAGATCTCGCTCCAGACCACATGGAGAAAACATATTCCCTGGTTAGCTTCCCCTCTGTGGATGCCACTGTGTGAGGCAGTTTGTCATGCATATATCTCACATGAAAATTTGTCATTTGTCTAATTCCAGTCTAGAGCAAATAAAAAGAGCTGTCAAACTGAAGCACCAAAGCCACTCTTGCTGTCTACCAACAACATCCAAGCCTATGCCTTTTAATTAAAAGAAATGCTCTCAGGCTTGGCATATTCTGCAAACTGCAGATCAATACTTATTCAGAAAACAAGACTCCTCGTATGCTGTGAATTGAAAATTATGAAATATGTCTTCTCTTTCAGAACTTTTGGGACTAAAGCGTTATTGTATACAGAATCTCTCTTGCTGCCAAGAGGGGAAAATGGTCAATCCGCGTAAGACTAAAAAGATCGAGAACACAGGTAAATGATATCTATTGATTTAAATAGAGGCTTGTTAATCAAGAGAATGAAACACATTCTCCTGTAACGTTTTTCACTATAATGAAGCATAATAAGCTATAATAGCCAATTCACAACGGATTCCATAGGAATGCAGGAAACTGCCTTACGCTGTGTGGGAACAGAGAGTGGCGGCAGAACAGTTGCAGGAGTTCCTGGATGAAATGGAATATCTGTATCTGCCTGGCTTCAGGTGCGGTTTGGAACTGAATCAGCCTCAGTCTCCCTGATGGAAGGCTTGTATTAAGAGTGGGGTGGGGGGTGCACCTCCAGTTCTGCTTCTTGATCTGCTGGCAGCTTTTGGTGCCATGGGCGCAGCAGTCTTCTTGACTGGCTCTATGGGATGAGTACTGGAGGCATTGTTGGGCAGCATCTTCATCCCTAACTGCAGGAACATTTCCAGAGAGCAGGGGACTGTGTATCCGGCCCTATTCCCTTTTTCTATTTCTCTTTAACATCTGTGTCAGGAGAGGCAGACCATGGTCTGGAACACTGTCTGTATTTAGATGTGGAATAGATGAGGGCTAACAAACTGAACCCTGGGAAGATGGGGGCACTGTAGGTGAGCGGCTTAAGTGTCTGGGCGATTGGCTGGTTGCCTGTCCTGGATGGCAGACCCTCCAACGTCCTTATTTTCCAGAGACAATCCCAGATTTACAAAAGCCATCCTGGTTTCTGATTTATTCCCGGAATGTCCCACTTTTCTTTAAAGGTAAAGGGACCCCTGACCATTAGGTCCAGTCGTGACCAACTCTGGGGTTGCGGCGCTCATCTCGCTTTATTGGCCGAGGGAGCTGTTGTACAAGTTCCGGGTCATGTGGCCAGCATGACTAAGCCGCTTCTGGCAAACCAGAGCAGTGCACGGAGGAAACGCCGTTTACCTTCCCACCGGAGTGGTACTTATTTATCTACTTGCACTTTGGCGTCCTTTCGAACTGCTAGGTTGGCAGGAGCAGGAACCAAGCAACGGGAGCTCACCCCATCACAGGGATTCAAACCGCCAACCTAGGCTCTGTAGTTTAACCCACAGTGTCACCCGCGTCCCTCACTTTTCTTTAGGACGTCCCTATTTTCATTGGAGAAATGTTGGAGGGTTTGAAGTTATGCGACCCCCCAAGCCAAGGAGATAAGCAACTATACAACCTTTAGAAGACATATGAAGGCAGCCTTGGTATAGGGAATTTTTTTTTTAATGTTCAATGCAGGACCGTCTTAAGCATATCCGGCGCCATGGTGCAAAGATCCCTCCGGCACCTCCCGCTTTCCCAGAGTTGACCTTTTTTTAGGGCTGGAGGAGGCGGGCAGCAGCTGGAGGGCAGCTCCTCCAGCGGGGAAGAGGTGGAGGCTGGACGCAGTGCCTCCTGACTCAGCTGGCTGCTTTGTGCCGCAGTGGCCACAGCAGGGAGTACAGCGAACGAGCGGGCCTGCGCCAAGTGAGCGAGGGCACGTGCACTGCTCCTGCCAAGCGTCGGCTCGGTTTTTTCCATTTTAGCCTTCTGACGCCCTGCAGAATTTGGCATCTGCAGGCTAAAAGGGGAAAAACTGAGCAGACATTTGGCAGGAGCAGCGCATGCACCCTCGCTCACTAAGAGCACTCGTGTTCCCCAGATTCTTGCCTGATGCCTTCTAGAACTTGGCAGCCTGGCGCCCCATGCCACTAGCCTCAGTGGGTAAGACGGGCCTGGTTTGATGTCTTATAATATTTTTATATATGTTGGAAGCTGCCCTGAGTGGCTGGGGCAACCCAGTCAGACGGGCAGGATAACAACAACAACAACAACTGAATAGGACCCTGAATAGGATGGGGTTACTTTTCATAAGGGACGCAGGTGGCACTGTGGGTTAAACCACAGAGCCTAGGACTTGCTGATCAGAAGGTCGGTGGTTCGAATCCCCGTGACGGGGTGAGCTCCCGTTTCTCGGTCCCTGCTCCTGCCCACCTAGCAGTTCGAAAGCACATCGAAGTGCAAGTAGATAAATAGGTACCGCTCTGGCGGGAAGGTAAACGGCATTTCCGTGCACTGCTCTGGTTCGCCAGAAGCGGCTTAGTCATGCTGGCCACATGACCCAGAAGCTGTACGCTGGCTCCCTCGGCCAATAAAGCGAGATGAGCGCTGCAACCCCAGAGTCATCCACAACTGGACCTAATGGTCAGGGGTCCCTTTACCTTTACCTTACTCTTCATAAAAAGGCCCTGTTTCTCCCCACTACAGACCTTGCAACTTACTAATAGAAAGGGCACTGCAAGATTTGCGGCTCCCGGGCTGTGCATGGGATGTTAAAAGATCATCAACTGCTCTCAATATTTCAGTGCCACTATCCTAAGACCTCTGAACTAAGCACAAAAGAAAGGTTTCTATAACCTCTAAATTTCTCATTAGAGGCATTCCCAGTGCATATAGCTGAAGACAAACACACGAGAAACGTAAGTAGAATTATCTTATTTTCGAAGCTGGAAAGATGAAGGCATAAAACAGAATTCTCTGCCGTTTGTCCTGAAGAGTTTAGAGGAGAAGCCTTTTTCCTTCCTGCTGAATTTTCAAATCAAGCTTGCTCTTCCAACTGATATACTAGTCACTGGGAATGACAAAGGAAAGTAGCGCTGCTGTGCTCAGGTCCTGCTCAAGGGTTTCCCATATGCATCTGGTTAGTCACTTATGAGTACAGGATTCCACACTAGATTGGCCTTAACGTTTGATTCAACACGTCTCTTTCCACATTCTCAAAAGTGCTGTCCTCCTCTCTTCAGAACATCAACGAGAAACCAATTTTTGGAACAGATGTATATATTTCATCGCATCGGATTTGAATTCCCAACTGAGAAAATATTTGGCTCATATGAAACATTCTCATCCTCGGTAATCTAACGAAGTACAATGGAACTACGAGACAGATTTATTCTTTGAACTCAGCTAGCACTGATCTTCTGCCGCTGCAAAAAAAAATCTGGCGATTAACTGAATTCTGCAAGACTAGCAGTCTCTGTTCACTACCCAGTGTGGTAAATGACTTCCACACCCCAGGAGGGACAGATAGGGCATTTGGGGCCTGGGACTAAGGTTTTTAGTGATATAGCAGCAGCAGCAGCCACAACACAGCACTGTCTTTCTGAAAAGCACTTAAATTTGCAGATGCTCCAAAAATGCAGTGGCAAAAACAAACAGCCAACAAGTGTGTATTATTCTATTCCTATATCTCTGCTATCTCCTGATAAAGAATTTCTTTTGAATTAGATCAAAGCCAGACTTTGCTGCATGCACAATTGTGATGTCATGCTAGGTTGTTTTTGGGGTGTGTGTTTTTTTCTTTAGGGGAGCGGCATTAATAAACAACAATACATTTATAAATGCAGGACACATTAATAAAACTGAAGTTCTGGAAAAGCTTTTTGTTTAAATAAAAGACATTTTTCATATCATGTTAATCTTCCTTTTGTATTACAAGCTAGCAACAGGTGCACATCCAGAGCTTATTTAAGATCAATAGATTAGAGATGAAAGAATTAAAGTAGACTTTTCTCTGACTAAGAGAGAATATGAAATGGATACAGCAAAACACTGCCACCTCCAGTTACAGAGAATGCACCGTCTAAAGCCCGTACAACACAGATACACTGCACACTCCTGAAAGATGAAGAATACATATAAAGCACAGTGAACTCTGGAGGCAAGCAAGGTGTCCAAGGGTAATTGAATGGCAGCGAGGTCCCAGGGAACTTCTTTGATCACAGGTTGATTATTTTCTCTGCTTCATGTAATTCTCACAACCAAAAAATTGTGGTTAATTCTAACTTAAGGTTGAGAATGTAAAGAGATCCCTTGGAATAGAGTGCGGCTCATACTGCTGCACTGAAGCCAGGGAGACAGGGTTCAAAATCCCTGCTCAGTCCTGAATATCACTGAATGGCCTTGGGCTGATCACTTTGGCTCCCAAAACGACCAACTTTACAGGGTTGTGGGGAGGATAAAATGGACACGTCCTTATAGATCTGGGATCTTTAGAGAAAAGTGGGATACAAATGTGGCAAACGGATGCTGAATTTTGCAAGGTATCCCAGATAAGGTAAAGGTAAAGGACCCCTGGATGGTTAAGTCCAGTCAAAGGCGACTATGGGGTTGCGGTGCTCATCTTGCTTTTCAGGATGAAGGAACTGGTGTTTGTCCACAGACAGCTTTCCAGGTCATGTGGCCAGCAGGACTAAACCACATCTGCCGCAACAGGACACTGTGACGGAAACCAGAGCGCACAGAAATGCCGTTTACCTTCCTGCCGCAGTGGTACCTATTTATCTACTTGCACTGACGTGCTTTCAAACTGCTAGGTGGGCAGGAGCTGGGGCAGAGCAATGGGAGCTCACTCCGCCGTGGGGATTTAAACATTCAACTTTCTGATCGGCAAGCCCAAGAGGCTCAGTGGTTTAGACCACAGTGGCACCCGCGCCCCATATGCTTCTCAGATAAGGTAGCCCAACTTGGCATCTGTGGGAATATTTTCAAATAGTATACTATATGCCAGGGGTCACCAACACATTGCCTGAGAGTGCAGGCCAGCTGATGGAGGTCAGCTCTGGCACCCACAGGGTCTCCTTCCTCTGCTGAAATTAGGATTGAGGGAAACATTCTTTCTAAGCCAACAGAATAGGCTGTGGTGCGTGTTAAGGGTCCACAACAGTTCCTCTGGTTTGCAAATATTATTATTTATTTATTTATTCATATCCCGCCCATCTGGCTGGGTTTCCCCAGCAACTCTGGGCGGCTTCCAACAGAATATTAAGCTACAATAGTCTATTCAACATTAAAAGCTTCCCTAAACAGGGCTGCCTTCAGATGTCTTCTAAAAGTCTGGTAGTTGTTTTTCTCTTTGACATCTGATGGGACGGCATTCCACAGGGCGGGTGCCACTATTGAGAAGGCCATCTGCCTGGTTCCCTGTAACTTGGCTTCTCGCAATGAGGGAACCTCCAGAAGGCCCTTGGCACTGGACCTCAGTGTCCGGGCAGAACGATGGGGGTGGAGACATTCCTTCAGGTATACTGGGCCAAGGCCGTTTAGGGCTTTAAAGGTCAGCACCAACACTTTGAATTGTGCTCGGAAACTCACTGGAAGCCAGGGTAGATCCTTTAGGACTGGTGTTGTGTGGTCTCGGCGGCTGTTCCCAGTAACCAGTCTAGCTGCCGCATTCTGGATTAGTTGTAGTTTCTGGGTCACCTTCAAAGGTAGCCCCACATAGAGCACATTGCAGTAGTCCAAGCGAGAAATAACTAATATACTCACAGCCCTCCCTCCCCCCAAGTTAGCAACCTCTTCTATATGCTAACTCCTAGAATGAACCTCAGAATAAAATTAACTATTTTAAAACAATTGTCAGTGAATCAGTTTGATCTCTGGCACTCAGTTAAGCTACTCATGTCACTACTGGGTGTCTCTCAGATGAGAATGCTGCTTTGAGTGGGCCTGGGAAAACCTGAGAGAAAGAGAGGAGATCCCAGAAGACTTCAGGGGTGCCAAAAACATCAATCTTTTTAAAAAAGGTGATAGAATGGATTGTGGAAATTGTCAAGGTATCTCTTTATTAGCTGCAGCTGGCAAAATTCTTGACTGGATCTTAGCAAAACCGTCTCCTAACTATATCTGAGGACTCCCTTCCTGAATCCCAAAATGGTTTTCGACCTTCTGTGGGGACAATGGATATGATTCTTGCTGCTCAACAGCTTCAAGAAAAATGCAGAGAGCAAAATCAACCCCTGTATATGGTGTTTATTGACTTAACTAAGGCCTTCAACACTCTCAATCATAATGCCCTGTGGACTGTCCTTATGTAAATCAGCTGTCCAGATTAATATGTGAACAACCTTCAGCTCCTCCACGATGACGGCAACAATCATGGACAACAATGGCTCTCAAAGTGAACTATTCACAGTGGGATTGGGCGCTAAACAGGGATGTGGTATCTCCCCAATTCTCTTTATTATCTTCATCACCATGATCCTACACATTGTCGAAAGGAAACTCCCTACCAGGATAGCACTCATATATCAAACAGATGGAAAGCTCTTTAATCTGAGTAGGCTGAAAGCAAAGAGTAAGTTTCCGTAACTTTTGTCACAGAGCTTCAGTACGCTGATGACAATGTGGCGTGTGCACACTCAGAGGATGACCTCCAAACCATCCTAAATATCTTCGCAGAAGTTTACAGAAAACCTGGCTTATCACTCAATATCCAAAAAAACCAAAGGGCTGCACCAACAAGGACAAAATAACCCCTCTGCAGTGCCACAAATCCAACTCAATGCTGTAACGTTGGAAAACGTTGATCATTTTTCCTGCCTGGACAAGTCGACATTGATGCTGAAATCCAGTATCGCCTAAGCTCTGCCAGTGCAGCTTGCTCTCAGTTGAAGCGCAGGGTATTTGAGGATCGGGACATTCACAGGGAAACCAAAATGCTTGTTTACAAAGCCATTGTACAACCAACCACTTGTGAAAGATTCTATCAATGGTGTCTCTCAAAAAATTTACACATCGCTTGGGAAGACAGGCAAACGATCACCAGTATCAAAGCAATGCTTCTTCAGCGTGAACTTTATTCTACTGATCGTGTTGTTCGGATGCCTGATGATCGTCTTCCAAAGCAACTACTCTATTCCCAACTCAAGAATGGGAAGCGAAATACTGGTGGACAACAGAAAAGGTAAAGGAGGAAAAATAACCCCCCAAAAGCCCAAGGACTGAGCATGCTTAGTGACCTCTAACAGCCATGGAACATTGAGTGGCAGCTGGAGAAGAAAAAAGTCATCTCAAACTCTGAACACTACTGTTAGGGGTGAAAGGATATATTGTTTATGACCGTCTCAGAAGCTTGCCCTCAACACGACTTCTCCAACATTTCAGCTCCAGTTTTAAATTTCTCACTCATAATGTATTTCCCACTCAAAATAAAAAACAAAGCAAAAATGTGAAGGCTGTCATTAGCTCTTTGATGCTCACAGCTAATTTTATATTTTGCATATACAAGCTAACAACCAGGGATGCATAAATTGGGAGTCGACCATAAAATCACCATAAAAATGATCTTTAAACTCCTCACTTTTACAATATAAAATAGTGCAATGACAAAAAAAGTTTCTCCCAGCAGGGGATAATCAGAAGGAGCCATATTTAATTGTAACATTGTTGTTGAGAAATTATATGAAGCAGTAAAGTCTCTTTTCATGCGCAGATACGAAAAATTAAATTACCCTTTGGGTTGAAAATCCACAGGCCTTTTTAATTTCTCTCTAAAAGATAAGTCCTTTGGAGAACTCACTGAAAACTCTGGGATTTCTTTGGTTACAAGTACCGACTCTAATCAGAATACAAACATGCCTGCTGTTCAGAATACATAGTTCTCTCCCAGAACCTTCACCAACCAAAACTCTGTACTATTTTAGGCCCAGGGACACATCACACAAGTTCCTTCACATTTTGCTGTAGGGGACAAATGTCTGCACTGCCAGCTCTCCCGCTCTCTAAAGAGTTTTATTTTTTAAGGCTTCAAATAGGTCAGTAGGTGAAGACTTTGAAAATGAGCAAGGAGTTGTTCCTTTTCTTTATACTGCTCTGTTCGACTAAAAATTCAATTAAATTCAACATTATTTTTTTTTAAAAAAATCACTTTATGGTTTAGTAGTCAGGATATTGCACTGTGTTGCAGGATGGTGTTAATGATAAGCCAAGACTATCAACAAGGCAAATAAAAGAACACCAACACACACAAACACTTCTGTCTTCTGTCCACCCTCTTCTGCCCACATGATTTACTAACTGTAAAGCCAGGGCGTAGGGAAGTGTTGATTATGAACTAAACTGACTGGTGTTCCTGCAGAAATTGAATTGACTGGCAGGCAAATAAGCGTCTTTTAGCCTGTAACTGTAGCCTAGCATGTTAGTACAGTGGTACCTTGGTTCTCAAACTTAATCCGTTCCGGAAGTCTGTTCCAAAACCAAAGCGTTCCAAAACCAAGGCACACTTTCCCATAGAAAGTAATGCAAAACGGATTAATCTGTTCCAGACTTTTAAAAACAACCCGTAAAACAGCAATTCAACATGAATTTTACTATCCAACGAGACCATTGATCCATAAATTGAAAGCAATAAACCATGTACTGCAGTCACACAGTCAGTCAATCAATCAGTAGCTGAACTGGGTTCCACACACTCACAAAAACAAAACAAAAAGAGCTGCAAAAATGTAAAATAAATAGCAAAAACAGACAGACCTCAGCATAACACTCAAAACGGAAGTGTGGCACTCAAATCGTCAGTGTGACACTCAAAACGGAAGTGTGTTCGGCTTCCGAAAAAAGTTCACAAACCGAAACACTTCCGGGTTCGCAGCGTTCAGGTTCCAAGTTGTTCAAGTACCAAGGCATTTGAGAACCAAGGTACCACTGTAGTAGCATTTAAAGCCCAAGTACCTAAAAGACCATCTTCCCCAGTACCAACCATCTTGGACTCTATGACTGTCAGGTGAGGTCTTGTTGGTGGTGCTACCACCAGAGGCTACCCAGTTGGCGCTTACTTGTTACAGGGCCTTTTCAGTAGTGGCTCCCCAGTTGTCAAATGACCTCATAGTGAGGTGCACCCATCTCCACCCTTTACCAAACGTCAGTAGGAATTTGGAAACATTTCTGTTTGGTGGATGAAGAATATTGTTCCTGGCAACCCCATCCCTGGTGGATGTTTTTAACTGTAATTGCTTTTATAATGTTTTATCTGTTTGAGAATGTTTTCGCTTTGTTTTTGTTTTTCCTTTTAAATTGTGTATCTGTTTGCCACCTTGAGCTCCTTGGAAGGGCAGGTAAGCAAAATAAGTAATCGTGTCAACAAGGAGAAGGCCGTGTTCAGGAAGGTTTCTGGTTTTATATTCAGAATCAAAAGAATAACCAAGTTTTAATTGGTCAGTTAGTACCTCATCTTATTGGCCACCATTATAGGTCAGTAAGAGCACAGAATCTCACCCAAATGGTTGTTGGTTATGTGGAGAGGCCTGCCTGGTGTAAATAAAAGCCCAGGGTCACTACTGGTTGGAGAGAGACATGTAACAGAATGGCTAAGGACTTGGAAATAATCTCTAGGGAGATTTGGGGAAACCTGAAAGCAGCCAAGAGCAGCAACAGAGTTTATCATTCAAAGGGAAGCTGAAGATCTACACCATAAACTTTTGCTAAGAAGAGAGCAAGGCTCTGAGGCAGAAAGGGCTGTTACCAAGTGATGGCCGATCACTGTGGATGTGAGGAAACAGTTGTTGCTGGACCAGGCTGAAAACTGTGGGTGCAATCCTGAGAAGCCAGAAGGACTCCGCTCTGGAAATGAAGACTGCACATAAAAGTCCTTGGCATGTAAAGGTAAAGGGACCCCTGACCATTAGGTCCAGTCGTGACCGACTCTGGGGTTGCGGAGCTCATCTCGCTTTATTGGCCGAGGGAGCCGGCGTACAGCTTCCGGGTCATGTGGCCAGCATGACTAAGCCGCTTCTGGTGAACCTGAGCTGCGCACGGAAACGCCGTTTACCTTCCCGCCAGAGTGGTACCTATTTATCTGCTTGCACATGACGTGCTTTCGAACTGCTAGGTTGGCAGGAGCAGGGACCGAGCAATGGGAGCTCACCCTGTCATGGGGATTCGAACCACCGACCTTCCGATCGGCAAGTCCTAGGCTCTGTGGTTTAACCCACAGCGCCACCCGCGTCCTTATTGGCATGTAAGGAGTGTTAATTGGAGAAGGAAAGTCATTGGGGAACTGGCTAGGACATGGTTGGGGACAGAAACTGTAGCCTCACACAGCCACCGTCTAAAAAGGAACGGTAAGCTTATGCAGTACTGTTTAAACCAGTGTTTCCCAAACTTGGGTCTCCAGCTGTTTTGGGACGACAACTCCCAACATCCATAGCTAGCAGGACCAGTGGTCAGGTCTGGTGGCCATTGTAGTTCAAAAACAGCTAGAGACTCAAGTTTGGGAAAGCCTGCTAGCTTTCAATAAATTTATAGATGCCTTGCTTTTAACTTTAAACCTAGTACTCTGTTTTGTTCCACAGCATCCATACCTACTGAAAGTGTTATGTACTGAGTTGAATAGGATCCAAAATGCAGCAATCTGATTGGTCCTTGAACAATAGGATTCAGAATGCAGCAGTCTGATTGATCCTAGAACAACAGGATCCAGAATGCAGCAGTCTGATTGGTCCACAGGAGCCACCCAATCCAACTCCAGATGGAAGTGAATCCGCAACCTGATTGGCCTACAGAAGAATCCCAGAATTAGCCAATCACGTGGGGCCCGTTGTGTAAATAATGTAAATAAAGCAGACATTTCGGGGGAACTTCCATTCCTCACTACTATGAGCTGAATAAAGAACCTGGAATCCACACTCGACTCTGAGTATATTTCAGAAAAGTTAGTTGATACAGGAAAGGATGAAGGTTTTGTTACATGGTGGCAATGGAGAGAAAGTGAGAGGGGGCATGCCATAGTGAAAACATTGTGGTTTTTTTAACAGCTCAGCAGAAAAAAATTAATAAATACCAATCTTTACAGCATATTGGTAACTGGTGGGGAAAACACATCTAGGTCATCAGGGCCAAGCAGTAGGTTCATAGGTTTCAGACCAGATTCTATTTGTGTTCTGTATCTTTTAAAACTTGTAATATATATTGGAGGTTTTTATTATAAGGGAGCCTATATTTTTTTAAAAAATCAGCATAATTCAAAACAGATTTTTTTTTCTTTTTAAAAAAAAGAACACTAGGAGTCAGATCAAATTAATTTGGCCCACGAGCTACCACTTGACTACCTGTGCTCTGTTTACCTGGCCAACACAATATATCTATGTGCAATAGCAGTGGCTTCACAACTGCATCCTGTTTGCGAGCTCAAATCCTCCACCGTAACCCTGCAAAGTTATTTGCATTTAATATTAATAGGACTTCATAACACATAATGCATTGTGTGCATTTTATCCAGTCACTTCTAATGCTCTGTTCTATTGATCAATATTTTTGTTTCCATTTTACCCTGACATTGTAAAGGCAAATACACAGAAGTGCAGCGCCAGTGCTTCATTTTGACATTGTAATATTCTTTCTGTACACTTGCATTTTCATTATCTGGAGACCATTGGAATGACAAGGCGTCCCCTTACAGGAACTGACAAAACTGCCTTAACTCAAAGCTGTAATGAAAAGGAATGACGGCGGGAGAAGGCTAGCAATTTATCAGCCAAAACAACCAATTCAGAACACAGATTTCTCCCCCAAAAAAGTATGCTATTCACTTGCACTTCCATTCTCCCCATCCCTGCAGAAGAAAGTAATTAAAATTTCACTCAGAGCCCAGACAAGCCCTGCTCAGGGAGAACGGCTGGCTGTGCCATAGAGAGGTGCCATAGCTCAGTGGTAAATACATAAGAAAGAACAGCCTGGCTTGATCAGATCAAGGGCACATCTAGTATTGCTTCCTGGGGGAGAGGGCAGTATCTGCAGGATGCTTTGGGAAAATCCAGAAGTAGAATATGAAAAAAAAGCTCTTCCTCCCCTCCTGTTTCTATAGGAAGTAGCATCCAGGCCTACGCGGTACCATTTTTCTAGAAAAAGAGGTGTCGGAACTCACCACTAATGCCTCCCTTTTCCTCTTATCATGGCAATGGTGCCCACCTGAGAGGTGCCAGAACTGAGTTTTGGTGAGTTCTGGCTAGGGGGGAAAAGCCCTGACTCTGAACATGGAGGATAAACTTAATTGTTGTGCATAATTACTGTCAAAAAATCCCTCCCCCTTTAAAAGGAAGTAGTTCACTGAGACGTGTGGAATGCAGTTTTTCAATGTTAGCACTGAAAGAATCAGCTGATGGGCTCCTATAGATTACAAGGTAAATACTGTCAGGAGTTCAGCCCGCACTTGAGTAGGACCCTGGCAGAGACACATGCCCGACTGGCATGTTCTCTCTCTCCTGGGAGCTTAAAAAGCTTTCTTCTGCCTGAACATCACAGCAACCAATGCCAATGGACATCGGCACACTTAGGGATCCGCAGAGTTCTTCACAGATCATGCATGACAGACCTTAGCAACTCAGCACTTTGGCTAATCTACTTTATTTACATATAAGCACACATGGAGCACTGCAACATGGCTCCCTCTCTCTCTAGCATCAGACAGCAAAGAGAAAGAACAAAGGACAATAGTCCCACTTCACGGAACACAGTAACACAAACACCCTGTCTCTGTCACTTCCCACTCTGTGGAGTCAAAACATATACCGTCATGTGAAAGACAAAAATCCCATGACTGCAATCGTGGAGCAGGAATTCTAACAGATACATCCAACCTGATAGCACAGATCAGATTGTTCCTCTAAATTTGCCTCTACTATTTTCATTGAAGTCTTCAAATAACTACGATGGCACCTTGCCAGGGGTGAGTTGTCATTCAGAGCCTGGAGCTGTCCATTAGAAAGCTTCTCGGCAGTTGTGGACTGCTGTGCCAGCTGAGGCATATTCCTGGGCTGGAAGGTTAGTTTTGTTAGGGGGAAAACTGACAAAAACAGATATTGAAACCTTGGGATGTACCTCTTACGGACTTGAGTCATGAAGAGGAGAAGGCATGTCATTTGTTCCCCTCTTAAATTGATTCTTCACCATTGGAGGGGAGGGAAATCAATGGCTCTGTCTTTATGCAGCTTGATTTTGATATTATCCCCACAGAAACCAATGCTGAGCATCTTTAACTTCTAGACAGTAACAGAAAATCCTACAGTTGTTGAAACTTTTACACGTCAAAAGCCAAATAAGAGGCTTTTGTCCCAGGGACAGTGTTTCAGATTTCAATGAGCTGGGAGATCAGCCAAGTCTAAAGGGGCTACTAGTGGATGTTCAAGATTAATTTACGAAGAAGAAGAAGAAGAAGAAGAAGAAGAAGAAGAAGAAGAAGAAGAAGAAGAAGAAGAAGAAGAAGTTATTTATACCCCACCCACCTGGCTGGGTTTCCCCAGCCACTCTGGGCAGCTTCCAACAAAGATTAAAATTACATTAAAACATCAGTCATTAAAAACTTCCCTAAACAGGGCTGCCTTCAGATGTCTTCTAAACATCAGATAGTTGTTTATTTCCTTGACATCTGATGGGAGGGCATTCTACAGGGCGGGTGCCGCCACCAAGAAGGCCCTCTGCCTGGTTCCTCATAACTTGGCTTCTCTCAGGAAGGGAACCACCAGAAGGCCCTCGACGCTGGATCGAAGAAGAAGAGGAGGAGGAGGAGGAGGATTGTTATTTATGAACATTTGGCCATGGTGATTTTGAATAATGATAATACAGTGGTACCTTGGGTTACATACGCTTCAGGTTACAGACTCCACTAACCCAGAAATATTACCTAACTTTGCTTCAGGATGAGAACAGAAATCATGCTCCAATGGCGCAGCGGCAGCAGGAGGCCCCATTAGCTAAAGTGGTCTTCAGGTTAAGAGCAGTTTCAGGTTAAGAACAGACCTCCAGAACGAATTAAGTTCTTAACCACTGTAGTCATATCAGCACATATCAATGAGTTACAGTTGTGAGAGTTATCCTCTTCACCAGCCTTTTTAGGCAAAGGGATCTATGCATTTGGGATACATATGGAGCACACAAGTCTATAGTTGTCTCTTACAATAGTCACAAGACCAAACTAGATGATGTGTTCATTGTGGGAATTCAATTAATAAACACATTTTTATATAAATAGTAGCTGGGGGGGGGGGCCTGTGTATAATCAGGATCCCGACAGGGGTGAGAAGGGCAATTTTACCCTTTTCTCTTTTGTGCCCCTCCCCACAAATTGCACTACATTCATCAGCAGGGAAGCCTCAGTTGGAGCCAGGAGTAAGCAACAACTTCTGAGGGAGATTTGGGGCAACTTTTCACATTATAATTTCAATCCAAAGAACTACTAGTTCTGCTAATGCAATAGGGATTTACCAGCCTCTCAAGAACTGCCTCCCCCAACTTGTTCAAAGTCTGCCCCCATCTAAATTTATATTTTGAATATACACTGAAATTTTAAATCCATACCTAGGATGAATACAGTAATTTGCATATGGTTACTGTCAGGGAACTGCCATCGCAGTCAGGAGTGGAGGAAGGGCTCCCGAGCGATGCGGGAGAAGGTCCCAGCAGGAAAAGAGGGGACTCAGTGACCGGGGAAGGAAATCAGCATTACACCAGGGAGAAAGGCGGGCAGAGGCGGGCTTCGGAGGGATGGCTCCAGGACTCTTCGCCAGAGACCAGCGGGGAGAGCATTGGTCCTCCACTGCCCACACCCACCCTGCGCAAAAGACTTCCGCGCAGGGAGGCTAGGCGGAGACTATCCGTCAAGGAACTTTTATGTTGGAAGAAGTTCAGGAAACGCCCACTGACGGATTCTGCCAGTGACTGAGACAGACGCGGAATCAGGACTGTCCAGCCAGGGAAAGGTTTATCCAGGCAACCTCACCGAGAGTGGCGGCAACTTACGCACGAGCAACCCCCAATTCCCATTACAGTTACACTTTCATAGTTCCTCCACTCATAAACCGTAGTTTTCTTCTGAGCATAAACGTGGTGGGTCTTGTGCTGAAACAGCTCTCATATATCAAAGAAAACATAATATCCCATAAGGCCGCTCCATTTTGAAGCCTGCAGGCACAGCAACTCCTCAGTTTTGTTGTTAATCAAGGCTCCAGGAAGACCTGCCTCTCCACTCCAACCCACCCAATGTACTCTGGAAGGATGAAGACAGCCATCTTCCAATATCTCAAGGGCTGTCACATGGAAGAGGGAACAAGCTTGTTTTCTCCTGCTCTCGAGGGTAGGACTCGAACCAATAATAATAATAATTTATTATTTATACCCCACCCATCTGGCTGGGTTTCCCCAGCCACTCTGGGCAGCTCCCAACAGAATATTAAAAACACGATAAAACATCAAACATCAAAAACTTCCCTAAACAGGGCTGCCTTCAGATGTCTTGTAAATGTCAGATAGTTGTTTATTTCCTTGATATCTGATGGGAGGGCATTCTACAGGGCAGGCGCCACTACCGAGAAGGCCCTCTGCCTGGTTCCCTGTAACTTCACTTCTCACAGGGAACCGCCAGAAGGCCCTCAGAGCTGGACCTCAGTGTCCAGGCTGATCAATGGGGGTGGAGACGCTCCTTCAGTTATACTGGGCCAAGGCCGTTTAGGCAAATGTGGCCCTCCAGATGTTTTCGGACTATAACTCCCATCACCCCTAGCTAACAGGACCAGTGATCAGGGATGATGGGAGTTGTAGTCCCCAAAACATCTGGAGGACCGAGTTTGCCTATGCCTGGTTTAGGGCTTTAAAGGTTAGCACCAACACTGTGAATTGTGCTTGGAAACATACTGGTTTCAGTTAGAAGAAAGGAGATTTCGACTTTCCGACAGTATGAGCTGTTTGGCAGTGGAAGAGTCTCCCTTGGAAGGTTGCGGACTCTACTTCCTTGGAGGTTTTTAAGCAGAGGTTAGATGGCCATTTCTCATGGATGCTTGAGTTGAGATTCAGGATTGAGTTGAAGGGGGTTAGACTGGATGACCCTTGGGGTCCCTTCTAACTCTACAATTCAATGATTCTATGACCAAGTATTATTTGTTTCTTTGATAAGCTCAAGACCAGCATATGGTTCCGACCCATGCATGGTGACATACTAATTAATTACCTTTTTATCCAGCTCTGGTACATGGTACCCCATTTTATCCTCACAGCAACCCTTTGAGGTAAGTTAGGGTGAAGAGATAGTAACTAGCCCATATTTTTTCCGGAACCAGAAAATATGGTTCCGGAACTGGAATATTAATAGATAATGTGTAAAACGTGCAGAGGTAAGCAAGGAAATAATAAAAGAATCAATTGAATAATTATTAAACTACAACACAAGATGGAAGAAGTTAAAAAAATGGAGATCACACATGGGTGAAGGGGAGTGGGGGGTATAGGGGAATTTATAAAAATGTCTAATATTTCTAATTGTGTTGCATTCATATATAGCAAAGGGAAGTCTCTAGCAATTAGGTATATTTTAATCTAGTCAGCTATGTAATAGGCTTATGTTACAAAATGAATATGGATCTTGAATTTGATGTTTGTAATTCTTTTTCGGTTTTGGAATAAAGTTTTTTTAAAAAAAGAAAAGAGAGATAGTAACTAGCCCAAGGCCACCCAGTTAACTTCATGGTTGAAGTGGAGATTCCCCAGTCCTTGTTTAAACACCATGTCACATCAATTCTTGTGTTTCCTCTTTGGACCTCTTTGTGAATGGAAGAGACACTGCTCTCAGGTGGGGCAGAATCAGCAGAAACTTCAATTCTTTGAATGACAGACATTGGGCGCGTTTCCCTGCTCATCCATGACAGGCCAGCACAGATCACTTTATAAAATCCTGTTGCAAGAACTGGAGTTGAATTGAAATCAACCATAGCGTTTTTTCAAAGTGGGTAGATTTGACATGGTGTGACTATTTGGACACTGTACAATCAACGGGGTATATGTGGAGAGTGTATTAACATATGGTCTGTGTGTGTGGTTTGGGAGGTGCACGATCAGGGAAAAAACAATGCTGTCCAGGGTTGTAAAGACTGTGGAGAGAATAATTGGCTGCACTCTTCCCACCTATCCCACCTTGGATCAAATCTATGCTTCCAGGTGCCATAAGAAAGCTGCAGAGATAGCACAGGATAGTGCGCACCCCGGAAATGATCTCTTTCAGCTTCTGCCTTCTGGAAGAAGGTACAGGGTTATAAAGACTAGGACTAGCCGCCTGAGAAACAGTTTCTACCCAAATGTGATTTTGGTTTTAAACGCATTGTAAGGAGTTTGTATGGGAGTATATTGTATTTAAAAATGGGGTATCACAGTTTTTAGGGGGCTAACCAGGTTGGGATAGCAGGCTTGTTGGTTTTTGAATGTCTTATGTAGATTTTCCAATTTTGTTGTTCTGTATGGGACAATGACAATAAAGATTATCGTATTGTATCGTATTGCATCCCAAACTATCTTTTTTATATTTAAAAAACAAGCTATTTTCAGATGAACAAAACAAAATAGACAAACCCGAGCACTGTGCAGACTTTTTGAAAAAGCAGCACAATTATTTTGTAACAGAATTGTCAACCAACCTGTATTTTACTTGTCTGACCAGTAAAACTATATTGTGTTAGGTAAGCATTTCTGGGATCTAAGAGCCAATGGACTCCAAATTTTGCCCTGGCTTTACTCCCAAACTTCCAAATTCTTTCAGATTCTGCCCCAACCCAATAGGGCTTTTCCTGTCCTGGCTTTCACTCCTCGATCTTCCTAAGATGACAATATTTCTGAAATTAATCGTTCTCAGCTCTATTTTCCTCTGTCAGGTCATATATCAATTAGCATAGCCTACAATTTTAGCATTATGAACACCAGATTGGGGGGGGGGAAGCAATTTCCGTTAAATTTTCTCATTTCATTCCACTCTAAGATGGCACAGAAGGACTAAAGCTACTTTCTTTCCTATCTGCTAAACATTTTCTCCTCTAATCACAATGCTTTTGTCTGACGTACATTAGCCTCTAGAATCACTAGTCATTGCTAAATGCAAATAGGCACACAGGAAAATTATATTAAGTTTGCACAATTGATCTTTCATCATCCTTAAATTGTACCTTTTAAAATCTCCAGTAAAGTCAGCCTGAAATACTCCCAGCGTTGAGTGTCATCGAGAGCAGCAGGGTCACTTTGGGAAAACCCATTCTCGGTGATGTAAATTATAGGGTGATTATATGTATCCTAGAACAAGGGAGCAGAAGTTTTATTCAGAACAGATGTTAAGAAAAGCCCATAAAATCAGGTGCATTACCCTCTATCTACTTTAAGCTACAACCCAAAACCAGTTTTCATCAAATTGCACTGACCCTATTAACTTAATTTTCCACAAGCTGACCTTTTATGACTAACAATGGAAAAGCAAAACTGTGCAAATACCCATGAAGACAGAGAAATTACTTATTTTAATGAGAATACTAAAATATCTTTTTCCGCATTAGCATCTGCTATATTGTCACTGCTTTTTAACCCCTCAGTCCTGGCAAGCGATAGCAAATCCCACTGGCAGAAATGATCGGAAGGCGCCACACACCCCATCCACCTACTGAATCGAAAAGGCTGTTCCTGTGATGCAGCAATTCAAAGCTAGAACAGTCCACATCCTTGCATATTGCATTGTACAGGGGCACATAAACAGAACTTGAATAAATTGTATGTGGGATGTATTCCACTGGGAGCAGTCAAATACAACATTCCTTGCTTTGCTAGAGTGGTCATGCAGGGGGTGTTGGTCCAGCCAGTCGAACTTCCTGTTACACCTGGCTGGAGCAACCTTCCTTTTTGCATGTGACTAGTAGGTGGGCGTGACCTTTCCAGACCTGGTAAAAGGCCTAGTCACACAGCCACCTCCCTCTCTCTTCAATCTTCTTTTTCATCCTGTGAACTTCCTGATTCACCTGGAACCCCAGGTTATCTTCCATATGAGGTAAGCCTGTTTGTATATGTTTGCAACTTTAAGCCTAAAGCCTGCCTTCAGGGATCACACTTTGTTCTGTCTGATTGTGAGTAAAACTACCTTTTGTTACTTATGAATAAGACTGTTGTGTCTTTATTCTTTTAGGAGGAATCAAAGGGGTCTTTACCAGGAATAATAGAACATATTTCAATCTGGGCAAGCCCAGGTGAATACCAAAATATGGCTAATACATGGACCAGTTCTAAGGAATGAGATATTAAAAGTTTTTGTTGTCCACTTTGCATTGCCTATCTCTGGTCCAGAAGCATTCTGAGCACCTCGACAGTATCGAATGCTTTTTGAGAGGGTGCAGCAGCAGAAGTGTGGGTGCTGAAGGAGTGTTCATTGTGGTTTGCCCAGGTATACAATCTCTGATCAAAAACTGAGCTTAAAAAGAAGTTTGTCTTCTTTCACAGCAGAAGCTAGCTGTGTTATAACACTAACTAGCTGGAACCCTCTGCATCACAAGCCCAGCTGCTACAGCTTTTCCATTTTTTCCCCATTTTTAGTTTTTCCATTATTTTTTAACTTGATCATGGGTTGTTGTTGTTTTATGGCGAATATACATTTAAATGAAAAAGGTAAAAAAAATAGAGCTTAATAATAAATACATTTAGAATTTGTATAGTGCTTTCAAGTGTTCACAGTGTGCTCATTCTCTGGCTTGGATCCTTACAACAAAGCAGTGACAGCAGTGACAGCAGTCACGAAATTAAAAGACGCCTGCTTCTTGGGAGAAAAGCAATGACAAACCTAGACAGCATCTTAAAAAGCAGAGACACCACCTTGCCAACAAAGGTCCGTATAGTTAAAGCTATGGTTTTCCCAGTAGTGATGTATGGAAGTGAGAGCTGGACCATAAAGAAGGCTGATTGCCAAAGAATTGATGTTTTTGAATTATGGTGCTGGAGGAGACTCTTGAGAGTCCCATGGACTGCAAGAAGATCAAACCTCTCCATTCTGAAGGAAATCAGCCCTGAGTGCTCACTGGAAGGACAGATCCTGAAGCTGAGGCTCCAATACTTGGGCCACCTCATGAGAAGAGAAGACTCCCTGGAAAAGACCCTGATGTTGGGAAAGATGGAGGGCACAAGGAGAAGGGGACGACAGAGAATGAGCTGATTGGACAGTGTTCTCGAAGCTACTAACATGAGTCTGACCAAACTGCGGGAGGCAGTGGAAGACAGGAGTGCCTGGCGTGCTCTGGTCCATGGGGTCACAAAGAGTCGAACACGACTAAACCACTAAACAACAACAAGGTACCCTTGTTTTCAGGCTGAAAGAAAGTGCTGTGCGTTCATGCCAGAGATGAGCGCTGAGCTGAAGACTTGTCCAGATTTGTAACTCAGTCTCTTAACCCCTTTGCTGCATCAGCTTAGAATTCCTAAAGAATGAGTGCAAGGCAAGTGAATCAGTGTTGCAAGTTCTGGTGAGTGTGTTGTCAAACGCATTGCAAAAGCAGGGGTAAATATGCTCATCTCTTGGGGACGGGGAGGCGGCAGAAATGGCACGCCAATGGCAGTTTTTAATGTTTGTCTGTATGCAACCCAAGGAACTAATAGAATGTCAAGGTATAGATTTCTGCTATCTCTAAGTGGAAAGCAAACAGAAGAACTACCTCAAAGATTTAGATGCCTCTGTGTGGGAATAAGGGATTTCGAATAAAGTGACTTTGCTTCCACTGTCTTAGGAGATGAACACTGTCTTGTGGAAATAGTCATCAAAAGAGGTGTCCTAGAATGCTGTCCTATATTCTGATGACAAAATGAAATTCTGCACACAGAAAGGGTTCCAGAATATGAAGTCAGTTGGGGGGGGGGGCAAGTCTGATCCCATCTTCTTTGAACTGTATTTAAGGCAGGCTGCTGCAACTACCATATTTTTCACTCTATAAGACGCACCAGACCATAAGATGCACCTAGTTTTTGGAGTATGAAAACAAGAAAAAAAATATTCTGAATCTCAAAAACCAGAACAGCAAGAGGGATCGCTGCGCAGTGAAAGCAGCGATCCCTCTTGCTGTTCTGGCTTCTGGGATAGCTGCGCAGCCTGCATTCGCTCCATAAGACGCACACACATTTCCCCTTACTTTTTAGGAGGGAAAAAGTGAGTCTTATAGAGCAAAAAATACAGTAGTTTTTAGTGGGGTTGCCTTTATTACGCATTCCTGTTTCAGCCTCCTGGTTTTGATTTAGCTCTGCACTTGTTTTGTATTAAGTCCCAATTATTTTATTATGATATAGAACTTATCCTATTGACTTGCGGATTTCATCTTAATTGAATTTATTGATGTGCTATGTAATGAATTGTTTCCAAACGTTATTTTGATCATCTTAATGTTTATTATGAACTGCTTTGCACACCATTAAAACTTAAAGCGGGAGGCAGGCAACAGCCAGACGGAACTTGAATATTGTCAAGATTAATATCTGTGATGCGTGATTAAAAGGTTGGTTTGGGGGCCGTATTAACTTTTGCAGATAATGTCCACATGGTCCTTAATGGTTGATCTTGGAAAGCTGGGGTTTGGCAATTTGAGCCAGGTTGCCAGGTGTTTCTGACTGCCAGTTCTCTTTCTTTGCCCTAAATTAGGTTGCTTGTGTTGAGATTCCTCCTCCGTGTTTGCAGTCATGAGATTGTTGACTATCACAAGACAGTGTATGTTTTCATTCCACAGTGTGGGAAGTGACGGAGACAGGATGTTTTCTACTACTGTGTTCCAGAATGTAGGACTATTGTCCTTTGTTTCTTTCTCTTTACTGTCTGGTGAGAAAGAGGATAGAGCTAAGTCAGAATGCTCTGAGGGTATTATATGTAAATATAATAGATTAGCCAAAATGCTGTGCTACTGAGTTCTGTTACGCAAACTGCGAATACTCTGCAGGGTCCTAAGTGCGCTGATGCTTCTTGGTATCAGTTGCTGTGATGTTCAGGTTGCAGAAAGCTTTTGAAGCTCCCGACCGACCAGGAGGGAGAGAACATGCCAGTCGGGCATGTGTCTCTACCAGGGTCCTACACGAGAGTAGGACGATCCTAACAGCTTGGAGGACAAGGAAGAGAGGGCTTTTGCATGGAAAAGGGCTTGTGAGTTTGGTTCTGGTATGGACCACAAATTCTAGGGGAAAGCATGTGCTCAGAAGCACCCTATTCAACCACGTTGTGTCTCTGTTGCATCTAACTCTGGTTGGTGGACCTCAGAACTTATGACTGCTTAAACTCTGAAGTCTGCCCACGCTCATATAGAGTTGGGTTTTGAAGTATCATCATATCATATCATATCTGCCTATAAATGCAAGATCAGTGATAGCCAATGTGATGTTCTTCAGATGTTGTGAAGTAAAACCTACATCATGCCTGGCCATTGGACATGCTAGCTGGGAATGATGGGAGTTGTAGTCTGGATCATTATGGGGAAACTTGCCCTGACTCGGTTACTTCGTGGGAGGTATCTTTGTCACAGAGTGAGTTGTATCCAACTAAGTTATACTTGGAGTAGGCCTACTGAATTAATGGACCATAGTTATACCCATCAATTTCAATGGATCAGCTCCAAAGAGGACTAATGTTGGATATGACCCTGTACCCTGACAGATGCAATGCTAGCCCTTCCCTGATGCCAGATGGAAAGCAGTCCTCATAATGGGGGTCTGCTACACAATGCACTGACAGTGACACAGGGTTGTTACCCGGATTTGCAGTGAAACAAAAAGTGTGGTTTTGTTTCAACCTGCTTTTGTTTCAACCTCTACACTAAAACCCCTTTGAGCATGAGACATCCGTCACAGTTGGTTCATCAAGGAAATGGATAAGCAGATAATGGTGGAGGCAGGGGGAATACCATACCTTAATGTATTTCAACAGGCGGCGTAAACCCCATGGAACAACAGCCAGCCAAGAACTGCCGGTTGCTACAGGCCAGGATGGCTCTGTTACTTGTTCCGCTTCCTTGTCCGCAGACATACTCGGTGGGCTATGTGTATTATCTCGGTGCTTAATTTTGCGGGAAGTGTAATAATTTAGAGAGAAAAAGTCGGCGGTGCCCTTGATCATCATCTTTTCTTCCTCAGTAAATTCCGGAAGCCTCGATGATGGAGAACCGTGCCTTTTACATACAGCAGAAATCTGGGATTTCATGATGGATGGATAGTCGCCATTGAGGAAGATCGGGGTAGCGAACCAATCCAGGCAAAATGCTACGTGCCTCTTAGCAGCTTCCTGGTCAGCAAAGGAATTCGGATCAAAGGGTTCTGCCCAATCTGAGTTGAGCGCTATAGACACAAGTCCGCCCTGTGTTTTCCGAAAGAGCCTGTCGTAAGTGTGCCAGGCTGCAGCGTGAGCTTTGATCATGTTGTGAGCGGCCAGGTATGCGCCGGTGCCAAGCTCCTTAATACCTGGGGCCATCGTACCTTCTTCGTAGCCGAGCTCAGCCATAACATACGGCTCATTAATGGTGATCCACAGCTTCACTCTGTCCCCAAAGGTTCTGAAGCAAAACTGGGCATAACTATCAAAGGCTTCCACCGTGGCCCCTGATCTCCAGCCTCCTTGATCTTCTAAACGCTGCGGTAGGTCGAAATGATACAGGGTGACCACAGGAGTCACGTCATTTGCTAGCAGACTATTGATCATTTTGTCATAATATTCAACTCCTAAAGAAAAGAGAAGCAAGGCAACAAGGTTTGCATTTGTACTTACAAAGTTCATTTTGAAATCTTTTCTTTAAAGATTTAGCTTATGTAAACAGAGAGATAAGAGAGGTAGAGACATAGTGGAAGACAGGAGTGCCTGGTGTGCTTTGGTCCATGGGGTCACGAAGAGTCGGACATGACTAAATGACTAAACAACAATTCAGTAAACACAATGAACTTGCAGGGTAAAGGTAAAGGTAAAGGTAAAGGGACCCCTGACCATTAGGTCCAGTCGTGGCCAACTCTGGGGTTGTGGCGCTCATCTCGCTTTATTGGCTGAGGGAGCCGGCATACAGCTTCCGGGTCATGTGACCAGCATGACTAAGCCGCTTCTGGCGAACCAGAGCAGTGCACGGAAATGCCATTTACCTTCCCGCTGGAAGGTATTTACCTATTTATCTACTTGCACTTTGACGTGCTTTCAAACTGCTAGGTTGGCAGGAGCAGGGACCGAGCAATGGGAGCTCACCCCGTCACGGGGATTCGAACAGCCGATCTTCTGATCAGCTAGTCCTAGGCTCTGTGGTTTAACCCACAGCGCCACCCGCGTCCCACTTGCAGGGTAGGCCAACATTATTATCTTCATATTATAGTGGGGCAGGCTGAGATTGAGAGGCAACAACTTGCCTAATGGTCCCAATGAGCTCATGGTTGAGGGAAGAAAACAACCTAAGTAGAGACCTGGTGGAACAAGCTATCCTGTTTCCCACAATGGCCAACCAGCCTATGGAAAACCAGTAAGCAAGACATGAGCAATAGCCCTCCCCTGTTGTAGTTCCACAGGAACTGGTGTTCAGAGGTAGCATATAGCCATCATGACTAGCTTTATCCTCTGTGAGTTTATCTAATCCCTTTTAAAGCCATCTACATTGGTGGTCATCAATACATCTTGTGGTATCAAAGTCTAACTTTGTGCAAAGGCAAGATCTACTTCCATTTGTCTGTTCTGAACATCCCATCATTTAGCTTCACTGAATGTCTGCTGGTCCTAGTATTATGAGACTGGAAGGCAAACTCCCTATCCACTTCTCCACATCATGCTCCATTTTACGCAGATCTAAGCATGTGTCCCACCCTTCTTTTTTCTAAATTAAAATTCCCAAATTTTGTAACCTTTCTTCATTAGAGATTTACTCCTGACAAAAATTCCAGATAACTTTGACTGTCTTTCCTCCTGCTGCATGTGCCTGCGCCCACTAAATCTGCTGTGGAAAGTTGGGGAAACTTCCAGAACAGGAGCAGAGGGGGAGGAAGTCCTGTTGCACAAGAAGACTTGGTTCCACCTGTGCATATCCCACAAAATCTCTAACTTGGTTTTGCGGAATTTGTGAGAGGACCTCAGCAGCTATGGGGGAGTTGCGGTTATGAAGATGTTGGTAATGTTCTTTCCAGCACACTGCAATAGTTTCTTTATCTTTTAGAAGTATTGTACCGTCTGCTGAGCGTAGGGGGCATATGCCATGATTTATTGGCCCATAGATGGTCTTTATGGCTTTAAAGAAACTATGTGCATGATGATGATTCTTCAATATCAACTTTGTTGGACTGGTCATGTTGTGCGGGTGCCTGATGATCGTCTTCCAAAGCAACTACTCTATTCCGAATTTAAAAAATGGAAAGCGTAATGCTGGTGGTCAACAAAAGAGTTTTAAAGACTGTCTCAAGGCAAATTTTAAAAAATGTAGTATAAACATCAACAATTGGGAAACACTGGTCTGCGAGTGCTCCAATTGGAGAACAGCCTTTACCAAAGGCTTTGAAGACACTTGAACTCAGGAGACAAGTTAGAAACGTGCTAAGAGGAAGGCATGCTTGGCAAATTCACACTGTGATCAACTCCCACTTGGAAACCAATGTCCCCACTGTGGAAGGATGTGTGGATCCAGAACTGGCCTCCACAATCACTTACAGACTCACTGTTAAGACCGTGCTCATGGAAGACAATCTTACTCGGCTACAAGTGATCGCCAAAGAGAATAGATTCCGTGAAATGCTATATTGAATTCCAGCCAGTAATTCTGGCATATTTTAAGGGTTGCTGTAATGATTGCTCTAAATAACCTATGTGGAATACATCAAACAAGCACAATAAATTACTTATTATTTTAAATAACAAAACCAGCTCGAAGTCAAAGGTACATTACACTCAGAACGTTATAAAAGGAGGGAAGCGCCTTTCAACAGGTATGGGGCCAAGGTATCGTGGCATCAATATTATGTATCTTACTTTAATAATACCATACACTATTAGTATTGCATTATTGTACCCTAACATATTAATGGGGGGACAGAGGTGGCACTGTCGTCTAAACCACAGAGCCTTGGGCTTGCCAATCGAAAGGTCGGCAGTTCGAATCCCAGCGACAGGGTGAGCTCCCGTCACTGTGTCCCAGCTCCTGCCCACCTAGCAGTTCAAAAGCACATCAAAGTGCAAACAGATAAATAGGTACCGCTCTAGCAGGAAAGTAAACGGCGTTTCCGTGCGCTGCTCTGGTTCGCCAAAAGTAACTTAGTCATGCTGGCCACATGAACCGGAAAAACTGTCTGCGGACAAATGCCGGCTTCCTCGGCTAGTAAAGCGAGATGAGCACCGCAATCGCAGAGTCATTTGCAACTGGACTTAACTGTCAGGGGTCCTTTACCTTTACCTTTTACTGTATTAATAAGATATGTACACATTTTATTGCATATCTGAAGCAGAATAAACAAAACAAACCCCCCTGTGGGGGTAGAAATGCTAGAAGGTTGTTGACGATGAACAATTGTCACCATTTAAAGGTATCTTAAAATTTTCTCTGTGAGGCAGACACCTTCATCCTGTCCAAATGATTTGACAGCTTTGCCTATCCTATTTTTACTTTTAAATAAAATAACGTATTTTTAAAATCTCCCAAAGCTGGAAAACAAATGGGGGGTTTTTTTTAAGGCTTTCCCAGATGTGCCATGTTTTAGGTGTGAAATTGGCAGTGAATCAGTTCATGCGAATTTTTTTATTTTATTTTTTTAAAGGACACTGCTCTGAGGTTTCTAATTCTCTCCATGCTCTTTGGGAAAAAATGTTTATACAGAGGATGATGGCCTTTTCCATGCTATGCAGTTACAATTGCTTCAACAGATCACTGCTCAGGAGAAGCGAGATCCTGCCTAATGAAAACCAACCGACTAGTGCCCTTTTGCTAAATTTAAAGTTCATAATATTAATCAGAAAAGCGTTTATAATAAGAACCAAGTAGGGAGGAATTTTTCTTTAAAATTACAGCTGAATTTGTAAGCGTGAGGATTCCTCTTAACGGCCGTCTCTCAAGTGTCTGTAAAACTTACCCTTCCGCTCCAACATCCAAATTACATAACCTATTCTGGACCTCAGAGCTGTTAACCAGCAAAGGCTTCCTATTCGAAAACAGCTGCCATTTAATGAGGGGTGGGGGGCAGGGAGAAATACTCGGGGGGGGGGGAATGGGAAACTTCGCAATCTGTAAAGTGCTCTTCCCAGAGGGCAAATGCTTTCCGTTTTCAGATTCTCAGGGTAAAAGACACACTCAGATAAAAGGGATTCCACTCTCAACAGTTGGCAAAATACTTCCAGCGGCAGCAAAATACAGAACAGTTGGTCCTGCGGAGTCCTGCAGAGGAAAGAGAGGTCAGGCTAGAGAGGAGGGGCTGAGGGAAGGGTCTCTGTCTCAAGAGCTCTTGCTTCAGTGGCACTGCTGGATCTCTCAAGCATTGCCCAGCAGAAGCAGAGAAGGGATGTTCACACTTCCCAATACGCAAAGGGCAATGGTCAGCTTCCAACATGGCTTTGGCCCAAGCTTTTATTGAGATGTCAAGCAAAGCGGGCACAATTGACACATGGCACGGAAGCAAGATGGCGCCACTTGGTGCCCAGGTTGACCTTGCCGTCATGTAACTGATGTGTAACTGAGACGCACAAGGGTTGCTTTCTACCTGGCTTCTATGTGGCAGACACTAAAACCACAGCAATTCCTGGAAGCAAACTGATTCAGAATGAGCTTTAGTGGCCATGTAAATAAGCCTTTGGGATGCCCATAATGCCACTTTGCTCAACAGAGCAAACCAACTAGGATGGTCTTCCATTAGCTATTGTTTTCCATTTTGTTTGAATGGGGTAACTACAGTGCATGGCTGTGGAACAAGGCAAGATATCAAGCCATGGCTTCCAGTTGGCTTAATATCCTGGCTTGTTCCTAAACCATAGTTTCATGGTTTGGATGAAACAGGAAACTATAGCTAATGGAAGACTTTGTGCTTTGTCTACCAGCTCACAAAATGAAAGAAGCAAAGACCTGTACTTGTATATATAACAACTTATGAAGCCAAGCTACCACCATCTGAACATAGCCAGTGTTTGTTCATTCTTTCAACCCTAGTAACTTTAATTGCCCTAAGACCCTATTCTTAATACGTAGTTCCATCCATTCTCTGTTGCTGCTTCCTATGCCTTCAACTACCTCACATACAGGTAAGTCAGCCTTTCTTTCCCTTAAAAGCCCTTCTCAAAACTCACTTCTACTTTTGCTCCCCTTTCTGTACTTATTTGTCCCCTGTGGCGTTTGCCTCCTAGGTGGGTCATAAGGAAAGGGTTAAAATGAGTGTGATGTGATTGGCCAGTGGAAACTGATAGGAGGAGTTAGAGTGAGAGTGGGTGGTGTGTGAAAGTTAGTTGAGAGTTGGGAGATGGAGAAGGAAGAGGGAGGATAGGTCTGTGGGTTGGTCAAGTTGTGTGGTAAGAGAGTGAGAAGAATTGTTAGGTGGAGTCAGATAGATAGTTAGTTGGGATAATCAGTTTGAAGTTGTTAGGAACGAATAGGACAGTTAAGGAACTAAGATTAAGAAACTGCCAAGAAAAATTACCTGAAACCATAAGCTTGTTCATGCCTATAAAATAAACTTGATTATTTGTTAATGCTAACAGCTGTCTGGACTCCGTGTGTCCCCGTGAGAAACGGGTTGGTGGCAGCGAAGAATGCAATCACAGTGGTGGCACAGGGTCAATAGACCGTCAAACGTCCGGGGACCCTGTGTGATCGCCACACCCCTCAATGGGTTGGATCCAAATGTGCCCTTCTACATAGTGAGAAGGGCTGCTTTTCACTGCTATGAGAGCTAAAGACCACGAAGTTCTTCCTCTTGCGTAATAATAATAATAGTAGTATCAATAAAACATCAACCATTTTAAGTAGGCATACAGGAATTGCTACAGGATTTACTTGCAAACTTTCCCACTTCTAGTTTCAGGAGTGTTTGTGGGGTGCCTTGTAGCTATTCTCATTCCACCCATGACTCTTAGGATATAACCCAAGAATCTCCCTTTCCACACTTGTCTTCTCCCTGCCCTGTCACAAATCGACTGTATTCTCCTTGAGGCAGAAGCCTCTCTTTTCCCCTCCCTCTCCCTTTCTGCAAAGAACCTTTGCAAAGTGCCATACCCATTCAAAACAATTAAGAATAATTGATATGCAATCTTAAAAATAGCAGCACACATACAAAGTAACATGGCCTAATACTTATCTCAAAAGATCGCAATTTCAGGAGTATTCCAGAATATTAATTAGGACAAGGTTTTCAAACCTTTTAATTTTTTTTTTTAAAAAATCAAGATCATCCCATAATTACTCTGAACAAAGTTGCAATTTCAAAACTGCACTGCAGAATAGCGCACTGGATTAATTATGCCAGACTGCAGCAATAACCTTGAATTAAAGCGGCACAACTTTCTATTTTAAAGGAACAATTGCCTTTCTGGTTGATGAAACCTGTCTTCCCATCAGGTAACAGACGTGACCAGGAAAGAGAGAAGCGATAATGAGTCAATCCAAGCTGTTTGATACATTTCAAATCTTCCTCCCACAGAGTATAGCTGCCACAAGCTACATCACCAGTCTGGTTCTTGAAAACCCGATCTCCTCCCTGATGGGTGAACGTGTCCCAAACGCTGGGGCCTTTTCCATCTGCATCCCAGCCTCCTGATTAAAAACAAAACAATCGTTACACTTTTGACATGGAAAAGACACAAGTTGAATGTAAAAATAATGCAATCACATACATTGGACAAGTGCCTTGTGAGCAAATCATATGATACTCTGTGCACATCTTCAATTTTAACTGTAGCTCCTTGAACTATAGAATTATTGGTATTATGCTATGTATTTATTCATAGTGCTGTTCGCTGCTTGGAGATCTATTTCACTTTAAAAAAAAAAAAAAACCTTTCACATAAAAGTGATTACATGCCTGGCGTACAAGTCTACCTGTACCCAAATGTTTGTGAAGTTACCATGATCTTTCAAGAACCCTTTCTTCCATTTCTGAAGTTGCCACCCTTAACTCACCTATGTATTAGAGGTCCTAATCAACACGAACAGAGTATAATAAATATGCAAAACCTGCCGTTCTATAGCAAAGAGGTTGATTGTTTTGTGAC